>NC_091826.1:54344307-54944307 GCF_038994185.2 Dermacentor albipictus | reverse complement strand
GTAACATGTGAAGAGAACACATCATTAAATACATTACAGCATTCTTCAGGAGCAACAGGTTGATCGTTTGGGTATGTTAATTGGATTATTTTGCTTGGAGTACCGTTAACTATGGTCCAGAATTTACGAGGATTAGTTTGCAAGATGGACGGAAGGGTAACAGAATAAAAATGCTGTTTCGCACTAGCGGCGGCTGTGTTGTAGTCACTTTCAGTGAGGTAGTAAGCGGACCAAGCAACGTCACTGCATGAAGCTTTTGCGCGACGAAACAACCGCTTTTTTTGTTACGTAGTCGCTTCAGAAAGGGGTTGAACCAAGGGGACCGTGGCTTGCAAGAGACTGTTCTTTGCGGTACGAAACGTTCGATTAATGACAACAATTTATTTTTGAAAATGCACCAGTTTTCTTCAACACAGCGCTGATCGCAATTAGCGATGTAAGAAGCTGCGAAATTTTCCATTTCAGTGGTAATGGAAGCCAAGTCGGCTTTGCTGTAATCGCGGATCACCTTCGTAGTTTTCTTTACAGGAGCCCGTGTATTGATATGAAAAGTGAGTGCAAAGTGATCACTTACGCCTTTTATGTAAAGAATTGGGGAAACTGTGTCAGGGTTCGTAGTGAGAATCAGATCTAGTATGTTAGATGAGGAGGCAGACACGCGCGTTGGTTTCAGTACAAGCTGGGTGAAGTGGAAATCCAAACAAGTGTTTATAAACTGGGTACTCTGAGAAGACTGGGACGTTGCCGTGTCGTTACGCCAAATGATATCGGGAAAGTTGAAGTCACCAAGAAGAAAAAGGGGAGCGTTAGGGTATCTGACAATTAATTTGTTCAATGCGCCGTGAAGGTCATCGCAAAATGACGTCGAAGCAGTAGGAGGGCGATAGCATGTGCAAAAAATAACATCTCTGTTGTCGAGTACAACGCGCACGCAAACAAGTTCAAGTGGCGTTTCTATGGAAACTGAGCTCGATGTGAGCGTTTCAGTAACCGCAATCAAGACACCTCCACCTGATCGCACACCACGATCGCAGCGATAACATGAATACAGTTTTTCACAATCAAAAATTCCGCTATTTTTTATCCGAGCCGAGAGCCATGTTTCAGTGAGACATACTATGTCAGCAGCGCATGAATCAATCAGCGAGGACACCGCAGCACGTTTATTTAGTAGACTTCGCACTCTTAACTCTTATCTCCAATTCATCCCAGTCCAAGTCTCTGAATGCCTCCTGTAAACAAGCTGCGAATAGCATTGGATATATCGTATCTCCCTACCTGACGCCCTTCTTTATTGGGATTTTTTGGGATTTTGTTGCTTTCTTTATGGTAGACTATGGTGAGTGTGGAGCCGCTTTAGATATCTTTAGTATTTTTATGTACGGCTCGTCTATACTCTGATTGCATAAACCTGCACGACTGCTGAGGTTTCGAGTGAATCAAACGCTTTCTCGCAATGAGTGAAAGCTATATATAAGGGTCAGTTATATTCCGCACATTTCTCTATCACCTGATTGATAGTGGAAATATGGTCTATTGTTGAGTATCCTTTACAAAATCCTGCCTGGTCCTTTGGTTGACAGAAGTCTAAGGTGTTCCTGATGCTATTTGCCATTAGCTAAGTAAATACTTTGTAGACAGCTGACAGTAAGCTGATCAGTTTATAATTTTTCAAGTCTTTGGCGGCCCCTTTCTTATGGATTAAGATTAGGTTTTCGTTCTTCCAAGATTCCGTTACGCTCGAGGTCATGAGGCATTGCGTATACAGGGTGACTAGTATTTCTCGAACAATCTGCCCACCATCCTTCAACATATCTGCTGTAACCTGATCCTCCTCAGCTGCCTTCCCCCTTTGCATAGCTCCCAGGGCTTTCTTTACTTCTTTCAGCATTACTTCCGGAATGTCAAATTCCTCTACACTATTCCCTCTTCCATTATCTTCGTCGGTGCCACTGGTATTGTGTAAACCTCTACAGAACTCCTCAGCCACTTGAACTATCATCCATAATAGAAATGATATGGCCGGCTTTCTCTCTGTACGCATACATATGATTCTTGCCTATTCCTAGTTTCTTCTTCGCTGTTTTTAGGCTTCCTCCGTTCCTCAGAGCATGCTCAATTATATCCATATTATGCTTTCTAGTGTCAGTTATCTTACGTTTTTGATTAACTTGGAAAGTTCCGCCAGTCTTTAGAGGCCTTCGTACATTGGCGTTTCTTAATCAGATCTTTCGTCTCCTGCGATAGCTTACCGGTATCCTGTCTAACGAAGTTACTACGAACTTCTATTGCTCACTCGTTAATGATGTCCATAAGATTGTCGTTCATTGCTTCAACACTAACGTCCTCTTCCCGAGTTAAAGCCGAAAACCTGTTCTGTAGCTTGACCCACAATTCCTCTATTTTCCCTCTTACCGCTAACTCATTGATCGGCTTCTTATGCACCAGTTTCTTCCGTTCCCTTTTCAAGTCTAGGCTAATTCGAGATCTTACCGTCCTATGGTGACTGCAGCGCACCTTGCCGAGCACATCCACAACTTGTATGATGCCAGGGTAAGCGCAGAATATGAGATCTATTTCATTTCTATTCTTGCCATTCGGGCTCCTCCACGTCCACTTCCGGTCATCCCGCTTGCGGAAGAATGTATTCATTATCCGCAAATTATTCCGTTCTGCAAACTCTACTAATAACTCTCCCCGGCTGTTCCTAGACCCTATGCCATATTCCCCCACTGACTTGTCTCCAGCCTGCTTTTTGCCTACCCTGGCATTGAAGTCGCCCATCAGTATAGTGTATTTTATTATGACTTTCCCGATTGCCGATTCCACCTCTTCGTGGAAGCTTCCGATTTCCTGGTCATCATGACTGGATGTAGGGGAGAGAGAGAGAGAGAGAAACAACTTTATTGAGCCGAGCTCGACATCTTCTTAGATGCCGTCGATGGAAGTGGTTCCCTCTTCACGGGACCCATATGCTTCCCTAGCCGCCTGGCTCCTGGAGATCAGGACGAGCTGGTCTTCCAGGGCGGAGCTGGTTAGCAAGGTCTCCCATCGCTCGGTAAGGGTGGATGAGGGATGGGGTAGGGTAGCGGGGCAGTTAAGAGGTGGGGGGATCGCCTTGATGAAATCGCATACTCCAATGACGTGTTGGAGCGTGCCTAAATGAGTTTTGCAGAAGTTACAATCCTTCTCGTACCTTTCCGGGTACATCTTGTTTTGAAGGTAAGGGTGCGGGAAGGATCCTGCCTGTATTTGCCTGTAGTTCGCTTGCTGTTCTCTGCTAAGCGATTTGTGAGGATCGGGGTAACGGCGCCTCTCCGTCTTATAATGGTTCGTAATGTCTCTGTAACTAAATATGGACTGTGGCTCACCTTCCTCAACCCGGTGTTCCATCTCTCGGGTGAACTGGTGGGCAAGTTCGTTGCCCTCCAGCCCAGAGTGAGCCGGTGTCCATATTAACCCAACTTTCCTTTCAGGTACGTCGCGTTTACTTTGGAGAATATCTAGTGCCGCAAGAGACACCCACCCCTTCCTGTAGTTGTTATAGGCCTTTTGCGAGTCGGTGACAATTCTTCCCACCTTGGGCTGCGCGAGTGCTAGCGCTATAGCGGCCTCTTCTGCCACCTCTGGAAAAGACGTCTTGATGGAGGCGCAGGTTACGAGCCCATCCCGCGTCGTAACTGCCAGCGTTGCTTTCGATGAAAACTTGGGTAACGAAGCGTCTGTGAAGAGAGTGACCCCCTCTTCCTCTTCTACTATTTGACCCAAAGTCTCCGTCAAGGCCGCTATACGAGCTGCTCTGCGGCCGTCGTTACGACCCGACCTCATGTTTCTAGGCAGTGGCTTACTGCGGATTTTATGCACCCACAACCTGGGTAACGGCCCCGTTTCCTTCCGCTCTGCCTCTTGCCAGCCCAACTTGGCAAGAACGCGACCTCCCGCCGACGTCTGACTGATCCGAACTCTTTGATTAGATAGATGAGCTTCTATTAGCTCTTCGACGACGTTTTGCTTGGCCATGCCGTGAAGCTTGTCGGTCGAAGAATGCTTCGGAATGCCCAGCGCCATCTTGGTTGCCTTTCGTATAATGACGTTCAACTGGTCCCTGTCTTTTTTCAGTAACTTGAGGTACGGCGCCGCGTAAACGATGCGCGACGTCAAGAAGGCCTGGACGAGCGTCAGTACATCGTCCTCCTTCAATCCCCTTTGTCTGTTTGTGACTCTTCTGATCATGTTCGAAATTTGTTCCGTTGAAACTTTGATTTTATCAATCGACGCCCCCGCCTTGCCATTGTTCTGGAAGATGACACCCAGGATACGTGCTTGCGTGGTTGGTGTTATGGTCGTCCCGTCGATGGTGATACGTACGTTCTCTTGGTCTCCTTTCTTTCTTCTTGGCTTGATGACGAGTAACTCGGACTTCTGTGGCGAGCAACTGAGGCCGCATGATTTAGCGAACTCGTGCACGGTCTTTGCCACTCTCTGAAGGGTCTCCTCCATCCAACTCTCCGACCCTGCCCTCGACGTCCACACAGTGATATCGTCTGCATAGAGAGCGTGATCTATAGAACAGGCACTAGCACGGTCAGAGACACCACACCTGATCTGACGCTAGTTCGGGGGAACCTCGACGTAACTTGGCGTAACACGGGGGAAAATCTTGGCTCGGATCACGATATAATTTGTGTAACCCTCGGGGGGACTGACATCAAGGCGAAACTGGGTCAAGCCAACATTACAGACTGGGACCGGTTACGTAGAAGCGCAGACAGTGAAGGCGAGGACGAAAACCAAGACACCAAGACGTATGAGGCATGGGCCAAAAAGCAACGCGAATTTGTAAAGAAATTTACGCAGAAGATTAATACTACCACGCAAATTCCCTTCGTAGACAGCAGGCTTAGTCACATGCGGGCGGCCAGGCACGGTCTTACTCGAAGGTGGAAGAAGCAAAGACATAACAAGAAGCTTCGCAGACGTATACACGCGCTCAACAAGCAAGTGACCGAGTATGCGGAACAACTATGCAGGGAAAACTGGATGAAGATGTGTGATGACCTGCAAGGCATACTGTCTACGAAGAAGACTTGGAAGCTGTTGCGACACCTCATAGATCCATTAAAAAGCAAGAGCGCATGCGCCCGAGACCTCACAAGAACGATCAGTTACGACGGGGACGGGGAGAAGCTCATTCGTGAACTCACAAGTAAATACCTCAAGACCGAGAAGAGCGGTAACCAGACTCACGAGTATGAAGGCGATAGCAACGTCGAGATGGACGAAGCCTTCACCGAACTGGAGCTGGTTGCGGCCATCGATGAAAGTAATCAAGGCAGCGCACCGGGAATTGACGGCGTTACATACAAGATGCTAAAAAATATGGGCGACAAAAGCCGAGCTGAACTGCTAAACCTCGTCAACGCGTCCTGGAAGAAGGGTTCGTTACCAAAAGAATCGAAAGAAGCGGAGGTGCATTTCATTCCCAAGCCGGGGAAACCACCCCACGTCGACAATCTACGCCCCATCTCCCTCACGTCATGTGTAGGGAAGGTGGTCGAGCGTATGGTGTTCAAGAGACTACAGAGACATTTGGATGTCACTGATCAGATGCCACCGACCATGTACGGATTCCGGAGGCACCTGAGCACGCAACACGTCTTGGTGCAAATACACGAGCTGGTTATCAAGCAAGCGAAAACCCCTACGCCAAGAGCTATCCTGGCGCTCGATCTCAAGGGGGCCTTTGATAACGTCACACACGAAAGTATTCTTCGTAACCTGCACCAAACGGGATGCGGAAAACGAACATTCAAATATGTGCAGGATTTCTTTAACAATAGAATGGCAACCATCAAAATTAGAGAGGAGAAGTCGGAACCGATAGCCCTGGGAGACAGAGGCACTCCGCAAGGATCGGTTCTTTCGCCGCTTCTCTTCAACCTGGATGTAGGGGCGCAGACCTGTGAGACCTTGAATTTGTACCTCCTGTTAAGTTTCACAACAAGGCCCGCCACCCGCTCGTTAGTGCTATAGAGTTCCTGTATGTTACCAGCTATATTAATCTTAATCTTAAATTAATCTACAAGCTCGAGTGCATTGGTCTTCCGTTAAATATTATATTATGGATCCAAGCCTATCTCCGACACAGGCAGCAGTTCGTAGAAATTAATAAATGTTCCTCAAGTGTCCATCAGGTAACTTCAGGCGTACGGCAAGGCAGCGTATTAGGACCGCTTTTATTTTTATTCTATATTAATGATATAATAGACGCAATCCGCGATGATATGCATGTCAATCAATTTGCGGATGACTGCGTCATAATTAAAAAAATCGCTTCACGAAATGATCACGCATGCTTGCAGAAATCGGTCATGGCAATTTCCAATTGGTGCAAACTTTGGGGCATGGAATTAAACGTACATAAAACAGTCTTGCTGCGAGTAACAAGAAAAAAGGAACCTAGTATGTTTTCCTATGTTCTAAACGACACAAAAATAACTGAAGTTGAACAATGCAAATACTTAGGCGTCACATTCACTAACAGATTCTCCTGGTCAGACCATATTTCCTTTACATGTTCAGCAGCTTTGCGGAAATTATGGTTCTTGAAAAGGAAACTTAAAAAGGTACCGGTAAACACAAGAATTTCAGCATATTACACATTCGTGCGATCGAGACTTGAATACGCAGCGGTTGTATGGGATCCTCATACCAAAAAAGACATCATGAATTTGGAACGTGTACAAAGGAAGGCCGTTAGAGTTATCTTTCGAAAATACAAAAGAGAGGATTCCCCGTCCTTACTAATGCTTAGGAATAAAATCACTTCACTAGAACACAGGCGCAAAGTTAGTCGTCTCCAGTTTTTACATAACATCATAAATGGAAAAATCGGGCTTCAAATACCTCAATATGTAACGCCTCTTAATGCACGAAAAACAACACATAGACGCAACTTTTCCCTTACGCCATTATTTGCTAAAACTAAATCTCACATGAATAGTTTTTATCCGCGTACTATAAACGAATGGAATTCTCTCCCAGTTGAAGTACTTCAATCGGGGAACTTCACAAACGCGTTGGAGAACTATTTTTCACATAAAATAACCCAACCATAAACACAAGTTTTTTCACTATTTTTCTCGTTTTCATATGTGAAATTCCAGTATTTAGTTATGTTTAGTGTCCGATTGTTGTTTGGCACAGCGTTTTGATCCACAAATAACTTCAAATGTGCGATTATTTTGTTGTAGTTACTGTGCTAAGGGAAGCATTATGATCTTTGTAACGTGACTATGGGATGCATCAGTTTCATGCACTGGTTATATATACATTTTTTATTATCTTTGTTGCATTGTTATTACCTTGTAAACTGTATTACCCCTCTTGCATGGGCCATTATGTTGGCCTGCAGTATGAATAAATAAATAAATAAAATATCCTTATTAATCAGGAATCCGACTCCTTGTTCTCGTCTCCCCGATAAGCCCTGCTAGCGGAGGACGTGCCCGCAGTTTAGCACTGTATATACTTATTTTGTCCTCCTAATTTCAATGAGCCCTGCTGTATGCCATTTACTGCCCTCTCACTCCTCCAATAGCACTGCTGGCCTCGCCTCACTGGATAACTTTCTATCGTTGAATGTTGCCAGGTTCAGATTCTAAATACACCCTGTCCAGACCCAGAGATTCTTAGCACAACTGCTGCATCACATGTCTGACCGCCGCAGTAGTCACTTGCTTCGCAGCTGCTGGGGACTGAGGGCCGGGGTGTGATTGTTGTACTCATATAGGAAGTTGTTGCCAAGTACTGCGCCAGGGCGGCCATTCGTGCTCCGATGAGGGAGTGCGTTACCAGTTCGGGTCACCGGGATCAGGCCGCACTTTAAGCCTGTTTATGCAATTTTATCAACAAGCGGATATTTTTTTAATCCGGTGGAAAATTGCGCGGAACCGGGATTCCAACCAAGGTCCTCTTGTACGCGAGGCGAATGCTGTACCTCTACGCCACCACTGCTTGCTATTGCACACGTAATTATCTAAATGGCTCAACGCTGAGCACAAAGAGTATTGGGCATAGAGGCCACCCTTGACGAACACCACGAGTAACCGGAAATGGTGCACCTTCGTGACCATCGAAACCATGTACTTAGGATATTGGAACAGGCATTCCTATTAGGTTCAACAAAATGTGAGGAAAAGCCGAACGACGTGAGTATATTGAATACGTAGTCTTGTTCAATGCGATCGCATGCCGTGGAAGTTGGAGAGAAAAGAACTTCCAGAGTGCTTCTGGAGCCGAAGTCTTCTCATGTAACGCTAGATCTTAGTGCACATAACCACCGTAGTCGTTCTGGGTTTTTAAGTGAGTTTTTGTCAAATTTGCTTTCTCACCTTCACACTTAAAGAACAGCAAAGCTGCCATCGTGAATTGCTCCACCGGCAACTAAACCCTTTAAGTTTAATATAACCAATACTAACATATAAAAAGCAAAAACGCAATCTTCAAGGTCCTGTTTTACAATATGATGATTTTAAGAGAAGTTAAAACCACAACATGGACGCCGACTCTGAGTTGAAAAATATCACCGACGATTACGATACTTCCTGGTGCGGAATATGAACGCAGCCGTATACGTGTATTCATTTCGCGATATATTTGCTGGCGCAGGCAATCTGTCTCGTGCGGCATGTTGCAAACGGAACGACGTGTGGCGCCACTGTCTCGCCAATCGGGAGATCGCGCGAGGTGGTGCGTGGGTGAGGCGTGGGCGCGATTCACATCAGCCGCCGCAGACAGACCTCCGCTCATGCAGCGCTTTGTTTCCATATATGGTATCGGTGGCATAATCGGTGAACAGACGACGCCGCTACGCTGGCGCCATCGTCGCCGCAAAGCCCGTCTTGCGCGGCGCCCTCTTCCTCCGCCTTCCCCCTTTCGCTCTCGTCGCTATCGCCGTCTTCCATCCGCACTCGGCGTTCGCTCTTTCAACCTTCGCTGTGTTCGTTCGCTAGGTTTACGAGTACGCCGAGGGACGACGCCGACGCTGGCCACAGGAATGGGCGCCTAAAGGATGCGATCTAAAACTCCCACACCTACACACAATCAAAGCATTTTACAGTGCAGCTATTACAAGGTGTATGTAAACCGGTAGCGAATCTTCCATTGAAGCCCACATATGAAGAAAATTGCAGCTCGTTGCAGCCATCGCCAACTGCGAATCGGAAGGGACCACTAACAACAACCAAAAAATAATAAAAAGGGACATCACAAGCGAAAATGGCAGTGACGTCAAGATCTTATGCTGCTTGGCGCGAATGTTTGAATTTCTTTGCCGTACAGCAGTTCGACCATAACGCCAGCAGGTATTTTTTCTTTTGAGGGTGAGGCTAGCTTGTGACTCGCCTCAGCTGAAGCGCAGGCGTTTCATTAAACTATAGGAGTCGCGTATCTCTTAATGAAAACATAATTATGCTGTTATTGAGGGCAATTGTTCCAGTAGGTTTCGTAGGAAGGACAGCGAATAGGATGGAAATAAATGAGAATGCCGCAAGTTTCAAAAGCACCTTCACTTTTATTAGAACAATGCAACCAATTGACCAAACAAACCACGTTTCAATGGACGCAAAGTAATATGTCCAGCACACAGTCGTCATTTATAGCAACATATGTGAAATCTTTTCACAGAATCACTTGTAATTCCATGCGACACCATGTACTCATATCCGACCGTTATTATACAACACAACATTGCCCCGTAATATCATTTAAAAAACATTCGCAGTATTCGTAAGCATCGTGATGATCTCATTGCTCTTCTTTGCAACCTTGATCATACGTTCTCTTTCGTATGCTTATCTGAAACGTGGTTATCATCTGATGACGGGAATCTATACGGTCTTTTCGGGTACACTTCTGAATATTGTCATCGTGAAGATCATCGTAGAGGCGGTTCGGCCATTTTAGTAAAATCTTCGTTGTAATACAAACGTCACCATGATCTTTTTTTTTTTCGTCATTGCCTCTGTGAATCAGTACAGAGAGAAGTAGAGAGTAATAACCTGCAGCTGCCTACCAAAAGTGGCATCGTAATTGCATAAATTTATCGTTCACCTTCTTCCTCTTACATCGAGTATCGTAAAGAATTTGAGCAGTTACTAAACACACTCACTGATGAAAACAAGAATATTGTGATATGTGGCGACATTAACATCAACATTATCAGCCCTGACAGTCAGTGTTGCTCTGAGTACTTACGTACTTAGCTGTGGTCCCTCCTCACAAATTACAGCTCTAACCAGGTGGGAAATAGGCGGACCTAATGCTTTAATTGACCATGTACTTTCTAGCATACCTAGTGATCTCAGCACAGCTGGAATAGTGGAATGTGCGGTAACAGACCATTAAATTATATTTTTTTGCCTAGGTTCTGTAATGCCTTCTGAAGCAGCAAAATGTATCAGGACTTTCTTTGATTCGAATAAATTCACTCGTCTGATTCGTGCAATTGACTGGGCTGACGTGGTTGAAGAGCAATGTGGCGAAAGGGCTTTTGAATCGTTTTATGCAAAAATATCCGAATGCTCTAACTTATGCACAAGTAACACTACTGTGACGTGGTTGTTCCGCTCGTCAAGAAAGCCTTGGATTAGTGATTCTTTATTACGGTCTATTAAAAAAAGAGATAGTCTTCGTAAGAAACTTTAAGCCCAGCCATTCAACAATGCGTTGTGATTGCTCTTCCACACATATTCAAATGTTCTAACAGCCATTTTAAAAATGCCAAGCGTAAATACTACGAAAATAAAAGAAGAAAGAATGGAAGGGATACCAGACGAAACTTGCAGAATTGTTGAACATCAGTACAACTAAAAATCGCATATGGTGTGTGAAGCACGATTCCGCTAATATTACTGACCTTCAAGACATAGCTAATGTTTTCAGTGACAATTTTAGTATTGCAGATGGTAGTCAGCCTGATTCAACGTTGCTTAGTTTTCCGCGCTGTTCTCATTCATTTTACTTGTTCCCCACAACATGTGTCGAAGTATGTAACATTATCACCTCTCTTAAAACAAACGGTCCAGGCCTCGACTTGATACGCCCCTCTAGCATTAAGCTTGTATTTAACGAAATCTCACCTGCGTTAGCACATATAGCAAACAGATTATTTATAGATGGCATCTTTCCTAATCCCCTCAAGACAGGTAAAATAATCCCAGTATTTAAAAAAGGTGACCATAAGTGCATGAGTAATTATCGTCCTTTCTGCATTCTGTCTTTCTTTAGTAAGGTGATCGAAAAACTAATACATAATCGCTGAACTAAATACTTATCCAAATTTAATCTTTAACTCCTGATCAATTTGGTTTTCGTGACAATTTTTCAACTGATCTAGCGCTCATTACTTTTACTGAGAGCGTTAAATTAGCCATCGATCAAGGCCTCTTAGTCGGTGCTCTCTTTTTTGATTTCACTAAGGCATTTGTAACAATTAACCATCCTATTCTTTTGTGTAAACTTGAATTGTATGGCATTTCTGCGCCACCTTGAAATTAATTCGCACCTACCTAATTGACCGACAATATATAGTCGAAGTGAATGGTGTCTTCTCATCAAAAACTGTAAATACAGGCGTCCCTCAGGGATCAATACTTGGGCCACTTTTATTTCTCACACTCAATAACGACTTGCCAGAAATATTAACACATGGGCACTGCGTTCTTTATGCTGATGGCACCACTATTTTTGCATCTGATGAAAATTTATTTGCATTGCAGGATAAACTTAACGCTGACCTAGTGAATGTTCATTCGTGGAGTGTAAAAAACAAGCTACCCATTAAGCCATCTAAGACCACATTTATGGTATTCCATTCTTCAAAAACTTTGCACATTGACTCTGTTGCAGTACACACACGCACGCACGCACGCACGCACGCGCACGCACGCACGCACGCACACACACACGCACGCACGCACGCACGCACACGCACGCACGCGCACACACACACATACACACATACACAAACACAAAATGATCATATGGAGCAATGTTGTGTTGTATAATAACTGTTGGATATGACTACACCGTGTCGCATGGTGTGTGAGAAGGTTTCACACATGTTGCTGTAAATTACGACTGTGTGCTGGACATAGTACTTTGCGTCCGTTAAAACATGGTTTGTTTAATCAATTCGTTGCATTATTCTAATAAATGTGAATGTGCCTTTGAAATCTGCGGCATTCTTATTTCTTTCCATCCTATTCTCTCACCTTCCTACGGAACATACTGGAACAATTGCCTTCAATAACAACAGAATCATGTTTTCATTAAGAGATACGCCACTCCTATAGTTTAATGAAACGCCAGTGCTTCAGCTGAGGCGAGTCACAAGCTAGCCTCAGTCTCAAAAGAAAAAATACCTCCTGGCGTAGTGGTCGAACTGCTGGACGGCAAAGAAATTCAAACATGCGCGCCAAGCAGCATGAGATCTTGACGTCACTGCCATTTTCGCTTGTGATGTCCCATTTTATTATTTTTAGCTTGTTGTTAGTTGTCCCTTCCTATATGTAGTTGGCGATGGTTGCAACGAGCCGCCATTTTCTTGACATGTGGGCTTCAATGGAATATTCGCAACCGGTTTAGATATACCTTGTAATAGCTGCACTGTAAAATGCTTTGATTGTGTGTAGGTGTGGGAGTTTTAGATCGCATCCCTCAGGCGCCCATTCATGTGGCAAGCGTTGGCGTCGTCCCTCGGCGTACTCGCAAATCTAGCGAACGAACACAGCGAAGGGTGAGAGAGCGAACGCCGAGTGCGGATGGAAGACGGCGATAGCAACGAGAGCGCAAGGGGGAAGGCGTCGGAAGAGGGCACCGCGCAAGACGGGCTTTGCGCCGACGATGGCGCCAGTGTAGCGCGCGTCGTCTGTTCACCGATGATGCCACCGATACCATATATGGAAACAAAGCGCTGCATGAGCGGAGATCTGTCTGCGGCGGCTGATGTGAATCGCGCCCACGCCTCACCCACGCGCCGCCTCGCGCGATCTCCCGATTAGCGAGGCAGTGATGCCACCGTTCGTTCCGTTTGCAACATGCCGCACGAGACAGATTGCCTGCGCCAGCCAATATATTTATTACGGAATTGGGTTACGGAATTGGAGTCCAAACTTGAAACACTACCTTCTAATCAGCCTGTTTCTAATGAAAATACTGACATCTCTAAAATTCAGGACAAGGTGGACGACCTGGAAAATCGCTCAAGGCGGTCAAACGTGTTGTTTTTTGGCATTAATGACATTGATGCAGCTGAGCCTTGGGAAAACTCAGAGCGGCATGTGAGGGAATTTTGCTCTCAAAAGCTTGGCATTGCTGTTACCTCCGTTGCCAGAGCTCACCGCTTAGGACGTTTTTCGACAGACAAGAAGCGACCCATCATTGCTAAATTTTATAATGAAAAAGAAGTCGAATCTGTCCTTAGTCTTGGCTACAAACTAAAGAACACCAATTTAAGTATATCACGCGATTACTCTGAGGCAGTTCGGCTGAAACGCCGTGGACTGTGGCAGTTTTCTAAAACGATAAGGAGGGAGGGGGACCGCATTCGTCTGTCGTTCAATAAACTTCGTGTGAACAATGATGTTTATTTCTGGGATACCACTGGCAATCGGGCTGTGCGTGTGTCCGAGTCTTCTACCGAATGACACAATCAAAGTCACCATGATGCTTCCGATCGTGCACCACCATCATTGTCGGGACCGAAGTGTTTAGATAAGATGTGTTTCCTATACACTAACATCAGAAGCGTTAGGGCGAAAAGTGTTGCCCTCTCCTCCCTTATCGACTCCACTGGAGCCTCGATATTAGCACTGACTGAAACGTGGCTTAACGATTATATTGCCGACGATAACATCCTTTCATGCGAATCAAGTTTTAATTTTTTTCGATGTGACAGAAAGGACAGGAGAGGAGGTGGCGTCCTTATTGCGGCGAAGCAAGAACTCATTATCGTACCAGTTGTTGTTTCCTCTTTTCTGGAATGTATATTCATCTCGATAAAGTGCATTACTACAAATATTATTGCTGGTGTGTTGTACCATCCACCAGACCTGAACGATGGGTTTGCTGACGAATTTTGTCGCCTACTGACTGATGTGTGTACGCGTTTTCCAAATTCCGTCCTAATTATCTTTGGTGATTTTAATTTCCCCAGTATCAATTGGGACATTCTATCTGTCTCACCAAGTGATAAGGATGCGCACGCTTTTCTGCAGTCTTGTCTAGATTTTCACCTAACTCAGCTCATTACAACGCCCACGCGATCCACAGGTACAACTGCCAACATTCTCGACCTGATCGTAACCAATAATCCTGATGCTTTTTCTAAAATATTTCACCTTAGTGGTCTTTCTGACCATGACATCATTACCGGGTGCCCAAATCACCGTATGCTTGACAGGAAAACTACCTCAAAGCTGATCAGGTGTTATAACAGGGCTAATTTTGACCAGATGAATCTCGAATTAACCACTTTTTCTGGGCGGTTCTTAGCCGAATGTACTTTCCGTTCCATTGAACAGAACTGGTCGCTGTTCAAAACAACCCTACTTAACCTCATTACAAGATTCATACCGGTTATCTCAATTAGGTGCAGTAAAAGAGCGCCTTGGTTCAACGAGCAGCTGCGAAGAGCCAATAAAAAGAAAAAGCGTTTGTATAGGCAGGCAGTTGCTAACAACCTATTAACTACGTGGGAAACCTACAGGAAAAGCGACAAGGATTACCAAATAATGCTGAAAGCCACCCGGCGCCAGTTTTTCAGTGACGTCTTACCCACTATGCTATCTAATAATCCCCAAAGATTTTGGAGCGTAATTAACACACATTCACGCCCCATTTCATCCTTAACAAATTGCAATGGTGATCAGCTGGATGATGCCCATTCTGCTCAACTCTTTAACAACGCTTTTTCGTCGGTTTTCACTCATGAAGTCATTACCCCTTCTTTAGCACTCAGTTCACTTCACGATTATTCCATGCCCTCTATAGTTATAAGTGATGGTGGTATTCTTTCTTTATTAAATAACCTTAAAGATACTACAAGCACCGACCCGCTTGGCTTTAACTACAAAATTCTTCGAAATATATCTCAGAGTATTTTTCAAGTCCTTTCTGCACTTTTTTCTTAGTCTTTATCATCTGGCTGCATCCCTCATGACTGGCCAGTAGCTAAAGTAATCCCAATTTTCAAATCTGGCGGCCGCTCTGATCCCCTAAACTTTAGACCCATTTCACTGACTTGCACCTTCTCAATGCTCCTTGAACATGTCATACACACCCATATCATTAATTATCTTGAAGATCACAACATCATATATAAATATCAGCACGGTTTTCGCAAGGGATTTTCTTGCGACACTCACCTTGCTGGATTTACTAACGACTTATTTACTTTAGTAGACGCCGGGTTTCAAGTCGACGCTTTGTTTCTTGATTTTTCTAAGGCATTTGATCGGGTCCCTCACCATAGACTACTACTCAAGTTATCGCATCTCAATGTTCACCCTCAGGTTTTAGCATGGATTAAAGACTTCCTCTCATCTCGCGTTCAGTTCACAGCTGTTAATGGTTCTAACTCTTCGATGGCTCAAGTCACATCCGGTGTACCCCAGGGAGCGTGCTTGGTCCCCTGCTCTTTCTAATATTTATTAATGACCTACCCAATTGTGTATCTTCCCAAATCAGACTGTTTGCGGACGACTGTGTTGTGTACCGAGCCATTACATGTGAAACTGACCACCAATTTTTACAAACTGACCTCGATTCAATTAACACTTGGTGTTCATCGTGGCTAATGATGCTAAACCACTCTAAGACAAAGCTGGTCTCCTTTACAAGAAACTCTTCCCGCATCCCAACTGCATACACTATTAATCACGTAACAGTTGAGACAGCTTCTACTTACAAATATTTAGGGGTTCACCTTCAGTCCGACTTAACCTGGAACTATCACTTCGATCTGATTTTAGCAGCTGCTAACCGTTCTCTTGGCCTCTTAAAACGTAACCTTCGACACGCTCCAGCGCCTGTGCGTAAACTTGCTTATACCACCCTAATCCGTCCGAAAATCGAGTACGCTTCAGCCATATGGGACCCGGATCAAACCTACCTCATAGATAACATCGAATCCCTGCAGAACCGTGCTGCTCGTTTCATTTTTTCAGATTACTCACGTTTCACTAGCGTCACATTGTTAAAGGCTCGTGCTGGTCTTGATAACCTTTCCCATCGTCGCAAACTTGCTCGCTTAACACTTTTTCACAAAATTTACCATCATCCGTTGCTTCATGACGATTTCTTTCAATTACCATCGGCGGTCTTTCCACGCCGTGACCATCCTTTCAAGATCAAACGCATCATTTGCCGCACTTCATCTTTTGCGAAATCATTCATACCCAAAACAATTATTGAGTGGAACCAGCTGCCTACTTCAATCGCAACTGAAATGAATTCGTCCAAATTTCATGAATTTCTAAAAAATGAATGTGATGAGTAACTTTTCTTCTAGTTTTGTTCCATTACCGCAATGTGTTTGATTTTTAATATATATACATTTTTTGTGTTCTGTTTACTGCGTTGAGTTTTTTTTCATTATGTCTCATTGAGTGTTGTTGTTCTGTTTTTTTTTTATTCTTTGCCTATTCCTTGAATACGCTTCTCTAGATGTTTGTAGAATTTTTGTCACCCCCCTATGTAATACCCTCGTTGTGAGGGCCTTTAGGGATTTCTTGAAATAAAATAAAATAAAAAATATCGCAGAATTGAGAACACGTATACGGCTGCGTTCATATTCCGCATCAGGAAGTGTCGTATTCGTCGGTTATATTTTTCAACTCACAGTCGGCGTCAATATTGTGGTTTTAACTGCTCTTAATATCATCATATTATAAAAGAGGACCTTGAGTATTGCGTTCTTGCTTTTTATATGTTTGCGTTGGTCATATTAAGCTTAAAGAGTTTATTGGCCGGTGGAGCATTTCACGAAGGCAGCTTTGCTGTTCTTTAAGTGTGACGGTGAAAAAGCAAATTTGACAAAAACTCACAGAAAATGCCAGAACGCCTACGGTGGTTATGTGCAGTAAGATCTAGCGTTACATGTAAAGACTTTGGCTCGAACAGCAGTACATAGATCCCATCGTCGTGAAATTTCAGGCATGCGATCGCCTTGAAAAAAACTACATATTCAATGTACTCACGTCGTTCAGTTTTCGTCACATTTTGTTGAACTTATTAGGAATGCCTGTTCCATTATCAGAAGTACATAGTTTCCATCGTCGCGAAGCTGCACCATTTCCCGTTACTCGCGGTGTTCGTCAAAGGTGGCCTCTATCCCCAATACCCTTTGTGTTAAGCGTTGAGCCATTTGCAGACTTACGTGTGCAATAACAAGCAGCGTTGGCGTAGAGGTACAGCATCCGCCTCGCGTGCAAGAGGACCATGGTTCGAATCCCGGTGCCGCGCAATTTTCCTCCGGAATAAAAGAATTCCGCATGTTGCAAAAATTGCATAAAGAGGCTTGGAGTGCGGCCTGATCCCGGTGACCAGAACCGGTAACGCACGCCCTCACCAGAGCAGGAATGGCCACCCTGGTGTAGTACTTGGCACTTGGCAACAACCTCCTATATGAATACAACAATCAAAGCCCGGCCCTCAGTCCCCAGCAGCTGCGGAGCAACTGACTACTGCGGCGGTCAGACCTGTGACGCTACGGAGGGTGCTAAGAATCTCTGGGTCCGGACCGTTCGCCATTGGAATCTGAACCTGGCAACGTTCAACGATAGAAAGTTATCCAGTGAGGCGAGTCTAGCATTGCTATTGGAGGAGTTAGAGGGCAGTAAATGGCATATAACAGGGCTCATTGAAATTAGGAGTACAAAATAAGCATATACAGTGCTAAAATGCGCGCACGTCCTGTGCTACTAGGGCTTATCGGAGAGACGAGAACAATGATTCGGATTTCTGATTAATAAAGATATCGCTTGAAACATACAGGAATTCTATAGTACTAACGAGGGGGTGGTAGGCCGTGTTGTGAAACTTAACAGGAGGTACAAATTGAAGGTCTTACAGGTCTGCGTCCCTACATCCGGTCATGATGACCAGGACACAGCGCTTGTGTCCCGTCCTTCATACTTTGTGGTTGCATGTGTTCGCGCTGTAACAAGTTTTATGTCAAGGAAATCAAAAGCTTCTGTGAAGACGTGGCATCGGCGATGGGTAAAGTCATAATAAAATACACTATACTGATGGGCGACTTCAATGCCAGGGTAGGCAAGAAGCAGGCTGGAGACAAGTCAGTGGGGGAACATGGCGCAGGGTCTAGGAATAGCCGGGGAGAGTTATTAGTAGAGTTTGCAGAACGGAATAATTGGCGGATCATGAATACCTTCGTCCGCAAGCGGGATGACCGGAAGTGGACGTGGAGGAGCCCGAATGGCAAGACTAGAAATGAAATTGATCTCATTATCTGCGCTAACCCTGGCATCCTACTAGATGAGGATGTGCTCGGCAAGGTGTGCTGCAGTGACCATAGGATGGTAAGATCTCGAATTAGCCTATACTTGAAAAGGGAACGGAAGAAACTGCTTCTTGCCTACCCTGGCATTGAAGTCGCCCATCAGTATAGTGTATTTTATTATGACTTTACCGATCGCCGATTCCACCTCTTCATGGAAGCTTCCGATTTCCTGGTCATCATGACTGGATGTAGGGGCGCAGACCTGTAAGACCTTGAATTTGTACCTCCTGTTAAGTTTCACAACAAGGCCCACCATCCGCTCGTTAGTGCTATAGAGTTCCTGTATGTTACCAGCTATATTAATCTTAATCTTAAATTAATCTACAAGCTCGAGTGCATTGGTCTTCCGTTAAATATTATATCATGGATCCAAGCCTATCTCCGACACAGGCAGCAGTTCGTAGAAATTAATAACTGTTCCTCAAGTGTCCGTCAGGTAACTTCAGGCGTACGGCAAGGCAGCGTATTAGGACCGCTTTTATTTTTAATCTATATTAATGATATAATACACGCAATCCGCGATGATGTGCATGTCAATCAATTTGCGGATGACTGCGTCATATTTAAAAAATCGCTTCACGAAATGATCACGCATGCTTGCAGAAATCGGTCATGGCAATTTCCAATTGGTGCAAACTGTGGGGCATGGAATTAAACCTACATAAAACAGTCTTGCTGCGAGTAACAAGAAAAAAGGAACCTAGTATGTTTTCCTATGTGCTAAACGACACAAAAATAACTGACGTTGAACAATACAAATACTTAGGCGTCACATTCACTAACAGATTCTCCTGGTCAGACAATATTTCCCTTACATGTTCAGCAGCTTTGCGGAAATTATGGTTCTTGAAAAGGAAACTTAGAAAGGCACCGGTAAACGCAAGAATTTTAGCATATAACACATTCTTGCGATCGAGACTTGAATACGCAGCGGTTGTATGGGATCCTCATACCAAAAAGGACATCATGAATTTGGAACGTGTACAAAGGAAGGCCCTTACATTTATCTTTGGAAAATATAAAAGAGAGGATTCCCCGTTTTCACTAATGCTTAGGAATAAAATCACTTCACTAGAACACAGGCGCAAAGTTAGTCGTCTCCAGTTTTTACATAACATCATAAATGGAAAAATCGGGCTTCAAATACCTCAATATGTAACGCCTCTTAATGCACGAAAAACAAGACATAGACACAACTTTTCCCTTACGCCATTATTTGCTAAAACTAAATCTTACATGAATAGTTTTTATCCGCGTACCATAAACGAATGGAATTCTCTCCCAGTTGAAGTACTTCAATCTGGGCACTTCACAAATGCGTTGGAGAACTATTTTTCATATAAAATAACCCAACCATAAACACAAGTTTTTTTCACTATTTTTCTCCTTTTCATATGTGAAATTCCAGTATTTAGTTATGTTTAGTGTCCGATTGTTGTTTGGCACAGCGTTTTGATCCACAAATAAATTCAAATGTGCGATTATTTTGTTGTAGTTACTGTGCTAAGGGAATCATTATGATCTTTGTAACGTGACTATGGGATGCATCATTTTTATGCACTGGTTATATATACATTTTTTTATTATCTTTGTTGCATTGTTAGTACCTTGTAAACTTTATTACCCCTCCTGCATGGGCCAGTATGTTGGCCAGCAGTACGAATAAATAAAATATCCTTATTATTCAGGAATCCGACTCCTTGTTCTCGTCTCCCCGATAAGCCCTGGTAGCGGAGGACGTGCCCGTAGTTTAGCACTGTATATGCTTATTTTGTCCTCCTAATCTCAATGAGCCCTGCTATATGCCATTTACTGCCCTCTCACTCCTCCAATAGCACTGCTACTCTCGCCTAACTGGATAACTTTCTATCGTTGAATGTTGCCAGGTTCAGATTCCAATGGCGCCCTGTCCGGGCCCAGAGACTCTTAGCACCCTCTGCTGCGTCACATGTCTGACCGCCGCAGTAATCAGTTGCTTCGCAGCTGCTGGGGACTGAGGGCCGGGGTTTGATTGTTGTACTCCTACTTGTTGTAGGAGGTTGTTGCCAAGTACTGCACCAGGGTGGCCATTCCTGCTCCGATGAGGGAGTGCGTTACCAGTTCTGGTCACCGGGATCAGGCCGCACTTTAAGCCTGTTTATGCAATTTTATCAACAAGCGGATTTTTTAAAAATCCGGTGGAAAATTGCGCGGAGGCGAATGCTGTACCTCTACGCCACCGCTGCTTGCTATTGCACACGTAATTATCTAAATGGCTGAACGCTGAGCGCAAAGAGTATTGGGGATGGAGGCCACCCTTGACGAACACCACGAGTAACCTGAAATGGTGCACCTTCGCGACCATCGAAACCATGTACTTCGGATATTGGAACAGGCATTCCTAATAAGTTCAAAAAAATGTGAGGAAAAGCCGAACGACGTGAGTACATTGAATACGTAGTTTTGTTCAAGGCGATCGCATGCCGTGGAAGTTCGTAACAAAAGAACTGCAGGAGTGCTTCTGGAGCCGAAGTCTCCTCATGTAACGCTAGATCTTATTGCACATAACCACCGTCGTCGTTCTGGGTTTTTAATTGAGTTTTTGTCAACTTTGCTTTCTCACCGTCACACTTAAAGAACAGCAAAGCTGCCATCGTGAATTGCTCCACCGACAACTAAACACTTTAAGTTTAATATAACCAATGCTAACATATAAAAAGCAAAAACTCAATCTTCAAGGTCCTCTTTTGCAATATGATGATTTTAAGAGCAGTTAAAAACCACAACATGGACGCCGGCTCTGAGTTGAAAAACATCACCGACGATTACGACACTTCCTGATGCGGAATATGAACGCTGCTGTATACGTGTATTCATTTCGCGATATATTGGCTGCGCAGGCAATCTGTCTCGTGCGGTATGTTGCAAACGGAACGAAGTGTGGCGCCACTGTCTCGCCAATCGGGAGATCGCGCGAGGTGGTGCGTGGGTGAGGCGTGGGCGCGATTCACATCAGCCGCCGCAGACAGACCTCCGCTCATGCAGCGCTTTGTTTCCATATATGGTATCGGTGGCATAATCGGTGAACAGACGACGCCGCTACGCTGGCGCCATCGTCGCCGCAAAGCCCGTCTTGCACGGCGCCCTCTACCTGCGCCTTCCCCCTTGCGCTCTCGTCGCTATCGCCGTCTTCCATCCGCACTCCGCGTTCGCTCTTTCACCCTTCGCTGTGTTCGTTCGCTAGGTTTACGACTACGCCGAGGGACGACGCCGACGCTGGCCACAGGAATGGGCGCCTAAGGGATGCGATCTAAAACTCCCACACCTACACACAATCAAAGCATTTTACAGTGGAGCTATTACAAGGTATATCTAAACCAGTAGCGAATATTCCATTGAAGCCCACATGTCAGGGAAATGGCGGCTCGTCGCTACCAGCGCCAACTACGTATCGGAAGGGACAACTAACAGCAAGCAAAAAAATAAATAGCTACATCAAAACTGGAAATGGCAGTGACGTCAAGATCTTATACTGCTTGGCGCGAATGTTTGAGTTTCTTCGCCGTCCAGCAGTTCCACCATAACGCAAGCAGGTATTTTTTCTTTTGCGGCTGAGGCTAGCTTGTGACTCGGCTCAGCTGAAGCGCTGGTGTTTTATTAAACTATAGAAGTGGTGTATCTCTTAATGAAAACATAATTATGCTGTTATTGACAAAAATTCTTCCTGTAGGTTACGTAGGAAGGTGAGCGAATGGGATGGAAATAAATAAGAATGCTGCAAGTTTCAAAAGCACCTTCACTTTTATTAGAATAATGCAACCAATTGACCAAACAAACCACGTTTCAACGGACGCAAAGTAATATGTCCAGCACAAAGTCGTCATTTATAGCAATATATGTCAAATCTTTTCACAGAATCACTTGTAATTCCATGCGACACCATATACTCATATCCAACTGTTATTATACAACACAACATTGCCCCGTAATAGCATTTAAAAAACATTCGCAGTATTCGTAAGCATCATGATGATCTCATCGCTCTTCTTTGCAACCTTGATCATGCGTTCTCTTTCGTATTCTCTTACGTGGTACTCATCTGATGACGGGAATCTATACGGTCTTTTCGGGTACACTTCTGAATATTGTCATCGTGAAGGTTATCGTAGAGGCGGTTCGGCCATTTTAGTAAAATCTTCGTTGTAATAAAATGTCACCATAATCTTTTTTTTTTCGTCATTGCCTCTGTGAATCAGTATAGATAGAAGTAGGGAGTAATAACCTGCAGCTGCCTACCAAACGTAGCATCATAATTGCATGCAATTATCGTTCACCTTCTTCCTCTTACATCGAGTATCGTAAAGAATTTGAGCAATTACTAAACACACTCACTGATGAAAACAAGGATATTGTGATATGTGGCGACATTAACATCAACATTATCAGCCCTGACAGTCAATGTTGCTCTGAGTACTTACGTACTTATCTTAGCTGTGGTATCTCCTCACAAATTACAGCTCTAACCAGGTGTGATACAGACGGACCTAATGCTTTAATTGACCATGTACTTTCTAGCATACCTACTTATCTCAGCACAGCTGGAATAGTGGGATATGGGGTAACAGATCATTGAATTATAATTTTTCCTAGGTTCTGTAACGCCTTCTCAAGCAGCAAAATATATCAGGACTTTATTTGATTCGAATAAATTCACTCGTCTGATTCGTGCAATTGACTGGGCTGACGTGGTTGAAGAGCAATCTGGCGAAAGGGCTTTTGAATCGTTTTATGCAAAAATATCCGAATGCTCCAACTTATGTACAAGTAACACTACTCTGACGCGGTTGTTCAGCTCGTCAAGAAAGCCTTGGATTAGTGATTCTTTATTACGGTCCATTAAAAAAGAGATAATCTTCTTAAGAAACTTTAAGCCCAGCCATTCAACAATCCGTTGCGATTGCGCTTCCACACATATTCAAATGTCCTAACAGCCATTTTAAAAATGCCAAGCGTAATTACTACGAAAATAAAAGAAGAAAGAATGGAAAGGATACCAGACGAAACTGGCAGGTTATTAAAGAATTCTTGAACATCAGTACAACTAGAAATCGCATATCGTTTCTGAAACACGATTCCGCTAATATTACTGACCTTCAAGACATGGGGAGGCTCAGGTTACAGCAGAGACAACTTCACAGACAGCAGGCTCAGGTTACAACTTCAAGACATAGCAAATATTTTCAGTGACAATTTTAGTATTGCTGACGGTAGTCAGCCTGATTCAACGTTGCTTAGTTTTCCGCGCTGTTGTCATTCATTTTACTTGTTCCCCACAACATCTGTCGAAGTATATAACATTATCACCTCTCTTAAAACAAATGGTCCAGGCCTCGACTTGATACGCCCCTCTAGCATTAAGCTTGTATCTAACGAAATCTCACCTGCGTTAGCACATATGGCAAACAGATTATTTATAGATGGCATCTTTCCTAATCGCCTCAAGACAGGTAAAATAATCCCAGTATTAAAAAAAGGTGACCATAAGTGCATGAGTAATTATCGTCCTTTCTGCATTATGTCTTTCTTTAGTAAGGTGATCGAAAAACTAATACATAATCGCTGAACTAAATACTTATACAAATTTAATCTATAACTCCTCATCAATTTGGTTTTCGTGACAATTTTTCAACTGATCTAGTGCTCATTACTTTTACTAGGAGCGCTAAATTAGCCATCGATCAAGGCCTCTTAGTCGGTGCTCTCTTTTTTAATTTCACTAAGGCATTTGTAACAATGAACCATCGTATTCTTTTAAGTAAACTTGAATTGTATGGCATTTCTGCGCCACCTTGAAATTAATTCGCGCCTACCTAATTGACCGACAATATATAGTCGAAGTGAATGGTGTCTTCTCCTCATCAAAAACTGTAAATACAGGCGTCCCTCAGGGATCAATATTTGGGCCCCTTTTATTTCTCACACTCATTAACGACTTGCCAGAAATATTAACACATGCGCACTGCGTTCTTTATGCTGATGACACCACTGTTTTTGCATCTGATGAAAATATTTTTGCATTGCAGGATAAACTTAACGCTGACCTAGTGAATGTTCATTCGTGGAGTGTAAAAAACACGCTAACCATTAAGCCATCTAAGACCACATTTATGGTATTCCATTCTTCAAAAACTTTGCACATTGACTCTGTTGCAGTGTCTCTAGATAATTATGCATTTGCAAGGTCCGCGTCTACTAAATTTCTTGGTGTAGTTCTAGATGAGAACCTAAAGTTCCAGTGCCATATTCAATCACTTATTCAAAAAATCTCATTTGGTATTCACATCATCATAAAACTCGCTCTTTTTTTCCGCAAAGCATTCTCATGTCTTTATATTACGCGTATATACACAGCCATCTCTCATACTGCCTGTCATCTTGAGGTAATACATATTCCACACCTCTGCATCAGCTAAAAATTTTGCAAAAGCAGCACTACGAATAATTGCATTCCAATAGCATACATCTCCCTCTGTTCCCATATTCCGTTCCCTAAATGTTTTACCTTTACGCATGTTATTCAGTGATAAGCTGTTACTACTTATGTTTCGTCTTATAAATACCGAGTTTAATATTCCCGGTTTTACTCGCTCTAGCTTCATCAATTATAACAACACAAGATGTTCAGCACAACTCAATCTTCTTCTTCCAAAAGCAAGAACTAATTAGGGGAAATTTACCGTCGCGTTTTCTGACATTTCTGTTCGGAATTCAATACCATCTGATTTAAAGACATCTTCGTTATTATCATTCAAGCGGAGAACGAAGGAGCATTTCATGAGCACTGTATCTGACGCATTGCATAATTTAACGAATCTAGAAATAATTAGATTTTTTTCTGCTTTACCATTATGCAATGTACTGTTCAATTACCGAGCTACATAATTTTGCCTATAATTCTTACTTCTCGTTGTTAGATTTACGTGCCACTTATCCTCGTTTCAATTTCTGCAAGGTATTGTTAAAATTTCTTCAATTATTTTTCTTCTTTTTATCTGAGTGATTATACATGTCACATTTTAAAGATTTTTTTTCTCTCTTACCGTTTATCTTCGATGATGATGTAGAAATTGTATAATATGTGACATGACTCACAATGTTTGCCACGGTCCTACTATCCCCCTTTTCATGTCTCGTTAGGAAGTGCCCACGAAAGTTGTTTATTCGGGACCTCCGAATATGTACTTATACCCATCTTGTATTTCATTTCGTAAAAAAATACTGATTGATTGACTGATTGATTGATTGATTCATTCATTCATTCTACTTGCTAATTTTGCTGCACGTCGGACACTCAGGGCCTTTGTTACAGAGCGTTCAGCATTTATCGTCACGGCGAGACACAGCGCGTCGGACACCGCAGCTTGAACTTGAACGACAACAAAAAGCTGCACTTACGCCTTTCGCCAATGAATGCCGTGCGCTACGTCACGCAAAATTGGAAGTGAAGCGCACGCCACGCTTTGCACAAACGCGCAGGGAAATAAACTCGGATGAAACCGCCGCGTTCAAGTGAGCAACGTCATGCCGCAAGGCGTAATAGCTCGTTTGCGCACTCTTGCTAAGTCTTGCACCAGAATCACTGATGAGGGTCACCAAGAATGAGCTAATAAATTGGGAAATAGAAAAAAAATGCATTTGTTGTTTAGTACATCAGAAATATATGAAACGGAATGTTTACTCGTATGAAAGTATTCAGATTGAAATTTTCGTTGCAAACATCACTCACAGCGCGTCTATGTGTACGTACAGTGCTCACGGAATGACACGTGACCGAGAGTATTCAGTATAACCCTGCATATGTGCAAAATACTCGAGTGTACCATGACATATCGGTGAGAAGCTGGTCACCAAACATGAAGCGGACTCTGGTCTAAGTGTACGTGCCAAACTTACATCGATGTAACACAAGCTGCAGCCGGTGGAAAGGAAAGTAGGCGCATTAGTTAGCCCTGAAGTGACGCTCTTCATTCCGTGAGCACTGTACCTTTGTGTATGAACGCGCTGTAAGGGATGTTTGCAATGGAATACCAACTAGTCCGTACACAAACCCTCCTTCAGTAAAATTTTCGAACATTTTTTTTTTCATGCAGGCTTTCTAGTTTCAGTGTTTGTGCCCCCCCCCCCCCCTCACCTAGTCACGCTGCAATTGTGCGCCACTAACTGATATCTCTGGCTGTAGGTTTTAGCACGCTTTTCGTTCCAAGCTTCGCGACCAATCTAGATGGACCTTGGCTGTTATACGCTAGGTTTTGACTGTTTCGGCGCGTAGGCAAAGAGTAGCGGCCACCCCAGGACAAAAAAAAAATGAAAACCCCTTTCCTAAATAAAGATGGTTGAACGCGAAGCCTTCCCCCAATGCAAACTAAATGAAAGTCTAAAGCCAACGACCACGCAATGAACCCAAGAAATTCTGAAGGACACGATGCTATCCATATGTGATCTGAGTGCTTGTTTAGGATTCTATTTTTTGAGCGTTGAAGTTGAATGATGACACATTTCATTAGGTTGCATCATCATCATCATTATCAGCCTGGTTACGCCCACTGCAGGGCAAAGGCCTCTCAGATACTTCTCCAACTACCGCGGTCGTGTACTAATTGTGGCCATGTTGTCCCTGCAAACTTCTTAATCTCATCCGCCCACCTCATTTTCAGCGGTCCCCTGCTACGTTTCTCTTCCCTTGGAATCGAGTTCGTAACCCTTAATGACCATCGATTATCTTCCCTCTTCATTACATATCCTGCCCATGCCCATTTCTTTTTCTTGATTTCAGCTCGGATGTCATTAATTCACGTTTGCTCCCTCACCCAATCTGCTCTCTTCTTATCCCCTTAACGTTACCCCCACCATTCTTCTTTCCGTAGCTCGTTGCGCCATCCTCAATTGAAGTAGAATCCTCTTAGTAAGCCTCCAGGTTACTGCCCCGTACGTGAGTACTGGTAACACACAGCAGTTATACAATTTTCTCTTGAGGGATAATGGCAACCTGCTGTTCATGGTCTGAGAATGACTCGCAAAGGCACCCCAACCCATTCCTATTCTTCCGATTATGTCAGTACGATAAACCGGATCCGCGGTCACTACCTGCCCTAAGTAAATGTATTTCCTTACCACTTCCAGTTCCTCGCTTCCTATTGTAAAATGCTGATCGCTTCCGCGACTGTTAAACATTACTTTAGTTTTCTGCATATTAATTTGTAGACCAACCCTTCTGCTTTGCCGGTCCAGGTCAGTGAGCATATATTGCAATTGGTCCCCTGAGTTACTAAGCAAGGCAATATCATCAGCGAATCGCAAGTTACTGAGGTATTCTCCATAACTCTTATCCCCAATTCATCCCCGTCCAGGTCTCTGAATGCCTCCTGTAAACAAGCTATGAATGGCATTGGCTATATCGTATCTCCTTGCCTGACGCCCTTCCTTATTGGGATTTTTTTGCTTTCTTTATGGAGGACTATGGTGGCTGTGGAGCCGCTATAGATGTCTTTTAGTATTTTATGTACGGCTCGTCTACACCCTGATTCCGTAATACCTGCACAACTGCTGAGGTTTCGACCGAATCAAACCTGATTGATAGTGGGAATATGGCCTATTGTTGAGTATCCTTTACAAAATCCTGCCCGGTCCTTTGGGTGACAGAAGTCTAAGGTGTTCCTGATTGTATTTGCGATTAGCTAACTAAATACTTTGTAAACAACAGACTGTAAGCTGATCGGTTTATAATTTTTTAAATCTTTGGCGGCCCCTTTTTTATGGATTATGTTTTCGTTTTTCCAAGATTCCGGTACACTCGAGGTCATGAGGCATTGCGTATACAGGGTGAGCAGTTTTTCTCAAACAATCTGCCCACCATCCTTCAACAGATCTGCTGTAACCTGAGCCTCCCCAGCTGCTTGCCCCCTTTGCATAGCTCCCAAGGCTTTATTTACTTCTTCCAGCGTTACTTGTGGAATGTCAAATTCCTCTAGACTATTCCTTCTTCCATTGTCTTCGTGGGTGCCGTTGGTGTTGTATAAATCTCTATAGAACTCCTAAGTCACTTGAACTATCATCCATAATGGTAATGATATGGCCGGCTTTGTCTCTTTAGGCATACATCTGATCCTTGTCTATTCCTAGCTTCATCTTCACTATTTTGGGGCTTCTTCCGTTCCTCAGAGCATGCTAAATTCAATCCATGTTATACCTTCTTGTGTCAGCTATTTTACGTTTGTTGATTAACTTGGAAAGTTCTGCCAGTCTCTACTAGCTGTAGGGTTAGAGGCCTTCATGCATTGGCGTTTCTTAATCAGATCTTTCGTCTCCTGCGATAGCTTACCGGTATTCTGTCTAACGAAGTTAGCACCGACTTCTATTGCTCACTCGATAATGATGTCCATAAGAATGTCGTTCATCGCTTCAACACTAACGTCCTCTTCCGGAGTTAAAACCGAATACCTGTTCTGTAGCTTGATCCGCAATTTTTCTATTTTCCCTCTTACCGCTAACTCATTGATCGGCTTCTTATGTACCAGTTTCTTCCGTTCTCTTTTCAAGTCTAGGCTAATTCGATTTCTTACCATCCTATGGTCACTGCAGCGCACCTTGCCGAGCACGTCCACATATTGTATGATGCCAGTGTTAGCGCAGAATATGAGATCTATTTAATTTCTAGTCTCGCCATTCGGGCTCCTCCACGTCCACTTTCGATCATCTCGCTTGCGGAAGATGGTATTCATTATCAGCAAATTATTCCGTTCTGCAAACTCTAGTAATAACTCTCCTCGGCTATTCCTAGCCCCTATGCCATATTCCCCCACTGACTTGTCTCCAGCCAGCTTCTTGCCTACCCTGGCATTGAAGTCGCCCATCAGTATAGTGTATTTTATTTTGACTTTACCCATCGCCGATTCCACGCCTTCATAGAAGCTTTCGATTTCCTGGTCATCATGACTGGATGTAGGGGCGCAGACCTGTAAGACCTTCAATTTGTACCTCTTATTAAGTTTCACAACAAGGCCTGCCACCGCCTCGTTAATGCTATAGAGTTCATGTATTTTACCAGCGATATCCTTATTAATCAGGAATCCGACTCCTAGTTTTCGTCTCTCCGATAAGCAATGGTAACGCAGGACGTGCCCGAATTTTAGCGCTGTATATGCTTATTTTGTCCTCCTAACCTCACTGAGCCCTATTATATCCCATTTACTGCCCTCTAAAAACTCCAATAGCACTGCTAGACTCGCCTCACTAGATAACTTTCCAGTGTCAAACGTTACCAGGTTCAGATTCCAGTGGTAGCTTGTCCGGACCCAGAGATTCTTAGCAACATCTGCTGCGTCACAAGTCTGACCGCCGCAGTGGTCAGTTGCTTCGCAGCTGCTGGGGACTGAGGGCCGGGGTTTGATTGTTGTATTCATATAGGAGGTTGTTGCCAAGTTCTGCACCAGGGTGGCCAATCCTGCTCTAGTGAGGGAGTGCGTTACCGATTCTGGTCACCGGGATCAGGCCGCGCTCTAAGCTTGTTTATGCAATTTTATCAACACGCGGATTTTTTTTTATCTGGAGGAAAATTGCGTGGCACCAGGATTTGAACCACGGTCCTCATGCACGCGAGGCGGATGCTGTACCTCTGCGCCACCGCTGCTTGTTATTGCACACGTAAGTCTCTAAATGGCTCAAGGCTTAGCACAAACAGTATTGTGGATAGAGGCCACCCTTGACGAACACCACGAGTAGCGGGAAATGGTGCACCTTCGCGACCATCGAAACGATGTACTTCGGATATTAGAACAGGCATTCCTAATAACTTCAAAAATGGCTGTGGCTTAGGTAAGGTTAAGCCCAGGATGCGAAGCATACTAGCCTTTATTTTAGTTGTTGAACCACTGTTTAGCCTGGTGAACTGCTGTTGCTTGGCTATATTTGGTTCGGCTAGACGAAGAAACAACTCATGCATTACTGCTTCGCCTTCAAGAGTGGAACGCGACAGCGTTCCCGTCGACCCGCCAAGGGGTGTAAGACAATGGGCTACAGGGCAGCGACTACGCGCCCCGCATTGGACGCGGTGAGCGTCGAGCAAAGCAGCGTTCGGCGCGGCAACGAAATGTGCGCCTGAGCAAGAGACGCACGCCTTAGAAACAGCTCGTTTCTAAGGCAACACCGCATTCACCAGAGGCGCTTTTGTACCCCTTTGAAGCATCGTACACGTGGCTCAGTGGTAGCGTCTCCGTCCCACACTCCGGAGACCCTGGTTCGATTCCCACCCAGCCCGTCTTGCAAGAGTTGAGCCAAAGCCACTTCTCCTCTGTCGTGACGTCACGGTGTCACGTGGTTTCAAGGCGACACCGCCGCGCCTGAGGAGCTGGGTTGAGCTCTCGTAATATGCTTCGCATAAAAAAAAACGTGACGAAAAGTGTTCTGTTCAAGACGATCACATGCCGTGAAAGTGGAAAGGAATGCGGACGCGACAGCGCTCTTGGAGCCGAAGTCTTCACATGTAACGCTAGATCTTATTCCACATAACCATCGTAGATGTTCTGGCTTCCTCAGTGAGTTTTTGTCAAAGTTGCGTTTTTACTTTCACACTTAAAGAACAGCAAAGCAGCCTTCTTAAATTGCTCCACCGGCAACTAAACCCTTTAAGTTTAATATAAACAATGCTAACATATAAAAAGCAAAAACGCAATCTTCAAGGTCCTGTTTTACAATACGATGATTTTAAGAGCAGTTAAAACCACAACATGGACGCCGACTCTGAGTTGAAAAATATCGCCGACGATTACGACACTTCCTGATGCGGAATATGAACGCAGCCGTATACGTGTTTTCATTTCGCGATATATTGGCTGGCGCAGGCAATCTGTCTCGTGCGGCATGTTGCAAACGGAACGAAGTGTGGCGCCACTGCCTCGCTAATCGGGAGATCGCGCGAGGCGGCGCGTGTGTAAGGCGTGGGCCCGATTCACATCAGCTGCCGCAGACAGACCTCCGCTCATGCAGCGCTTTGTTTCCATATATGGTATCGGTGGCATAATCGGTGAACAGACGACGCCGCTACGCTGGCGCCATCGTCGCCGCAAAGCCCGTCTTGCACGGCGCCCTCTACCTCCGCCTTCCCCCTTGCGCTCTCGTCGCTATCGCCGTCTTCCATCCGCACTCCGCGTTCGCTCTTTCACCCTTCGCTGTGTTCGTTCGCTAGGTTTACGACTACGCCGAGGGACGACGCCGACGCTGGCCACAGGAATGGGCGCCTAAGGGATGCGATCTAAAACTGCCACACCTACACACAATCAAAGCGTTTTACAGTGGAGCTATTACAAGGTATATCTAAACCAGTAGCGAATCTTCCATTGAAGCAAACATGTCAGGAAAATGGCGGCTCGTTGTAACCATCGTGAACTACGTATCGGAAGCGACAACTTACAGCAAGCAAAAAATAAGAAAAAGAAACATCACAACTGGAAATGGCAGTGACGTCAAGATATTATGCTGCTTGGCGCGAATGTTTGAATCTCTTTACCGTCCAGCCGTTCGACCACTACGCCAGCAGTTATTTTTTCTTTTGAGGCTGAGGCTAGCTTGTGACTCGCCTCAGCTGAAGCGCTGGCGTTTCATTAAACTATAGGAGTCGCGTATCTCCTAATGAAAACATAATTATGCTGTTATTGAGGGCAATTGTTCCAGTAGGTTTCGTAGGAAGGACAGCGAATAGGATGGAAATAAATAAGAATGCCGCAAGTTTCAAAAGCACCTTCACTTTTATTAGAATAATGCAACCGATTGAGCAAACGAACCACGTTTCAACGGACGCAAATTACTATGTCTCGCACACAGTCGTTATTTATAGGAACATATGTGAAACCTTTTCACAGAATCATTCGTAATTCCATGCGACACCATGTATTCATATCCAACAGTTATTATACAACACAACATTGCCCCATATTATCATCTGGAAAACATTCGCAGTATTCGTAAGCATCATGACGATCTCATAGCTCTTCTTTGCAATCTTGATCATGCGTTCTCTTTCGTAGGCTTATCTGAAACGTGGTTATCATCTCATGACGGGAATCTATACGGTCTTGCTGGCTACATTTCTGAATATTGTCATCGTGAAGGTTATAGTATTGGCGGTTTGGCCATCTTAGTAAAATCTTCATTTTCATATAAACGTCGCCATGATCTGTTTTTTTTTTCGTCATTGATTTCTGTGAATCAGTATGGATAGAAGTAGAAAGTAATAATTTGCCGAAGCAAATTTATTGTGCTGGACCACTTGAGCACTGTCAGCCATCTACACGTGTACACAGACGGTTCGGTGTGCACACAGACAGACAGCTGTGCAGCGGCATTCTGCATACCATCCCTTGATGTGTCATGGTCTTACCGACTGGATCGCGTAGTTTCCTCTACAACAGTAGAAAGCGCCGCAATCACCGCGGCTTTGCGGAAACTACGGGCTTTTTCTGCACGAGATGTCATGGTGCTGCCAGCTTCCAAGTCAGCATTAGAGAGATTACGTCGGGGCCTACCTCTAGTAAAGTTTACAAGGCAGTCTCTGGCACTGATTACCGACCTAACGAGCAAAGGATTTAACCTAAGGTTTCAATGGATTTCATCACATGTAGGAATTAATGGAAACGAGAAAGCTGACGCCCTTGCACGCCTAGCGCTGACATGTGTCCCAAAAGTGAAAGCTCCTAAAGCTTTTCAAAACCCTAAGCGTGCAATCCGCCTTCACTTTAGAGAGATGCACAGGAATCCACACGAATCCTGTGTGACTCATGGATTTACACGCGAACAAGCGACGCATTTATACCGCATCAGGACCGACTCCGCGTACGCCCCAGCTTGGTTATTCAAGACTAGCCTTCACGCTTCCCCACTCTGTGTTTTCTGTGGTGACATTGGCGACATCGAACATTTCATTTGGCTATGCCCGCAGTTTGACACAGAAAGAAAAGCGATGGTCGACATCCTACAAAAAAGCGGTCTCACGCACAGGACCTTTGAAGACGTTGTTTTCCCCGGAGGGCCCACCGCATTCAGGAACAGAGCGCAACGACTGCTGATAGCCTTCCTGCGAGACACGGGGCTCATCGACACCTGGTGACACACCCCTGATCTCAACTCGAAGGAGGATCCGGCGGAACAATTGCTGGCCATGTATGCCAGGCTAACCCCGCCTGCTTCAACATCACCACCACCACCACCACCACCAGTAATAATCTGCAGCTGCCTACCAAACGTAGCATCATAATTGCATGCATTTATCGTTCACCTTCTTCCTCCTACATCGAGTTTCGTAAACAATTTGAGCAGTTACTAAACCCAGTCACTGATGAAAACAAGGACATTGTGATATGTGGCGACATTAACATCAGCATTATCATCCCTGACAGTCAATGTTGTTCTGAATACTTACGTACTTATCTTAGCTGTGGTCTATCCTCACAAATTACAGCTCCAACCAGGCGTGAAATAGGCGGACCTAATACTTTAATTGGCCATGTGCTTTCTAGCAAGCCTACTGATCTAAGCACAGCTGGAATAGCGGAATATACCGTAACAGACCATTACCCTATATTTTTTTGCATAGGTTCAATAACGCCTTCTCAAGCAGCAAAATATATCAGGACTTTCTTTGATTCTAATAAATTCACTCGTCTGATTCGTGCAATTGACTGGGCTGACGTGCTTCAAGAGCAATGTGGCGAAAGGGCTTTTGAATCGTTTTTTGCAAAAATATCCGAATGCTCTAACTTATGTACAAGTAACACTACTGTGACGCGGTTGTTCAGCACGCCAAGAATGCCTTGGATTAGTGATTCTTTATTATGGTGCATTAGGAAAAGAGATGATCTTCGCAAGAAACGTAAAGTCCATCCATTCAATAATGCGTTGCGATTGCGTTTTCACACATATTCAAATGTTCTAACAGCCACTTTAAAAAATGACAAGCGTAATTACTAAGAAAATAAAATAAGAAAAAATGGAAGTGATACCAGGCGAAACTGGCGGGTTATTAAAGAATTCTTAAACATCAGTACATCTAAAACTCAAATATCGTATGTGAACCACGATTCTGCTAATGTTACTGACCTTCAAAAAATAGCTAATGTTTTCAGTGACCATTTTAGTATTGCAGACGGTAGTCAGCCTGATTCACCGTTGCTTAGTTTTCCGCGCTGTTCTCATTCATTTGCCTGTTCCCCACAACATCTCTCAAAGTATAGCAACATTATCAATTCTCTTAAAACAACCAGTCCAGGCCTCGACTAGATACGCCCCTCTACCATTAAGCTTGTATCTAACGAAATTTCACCTGCGTTAGCACATATAGAAAATAGATTATTTATAGATGGCGTCTTTCCTAATCGCCTCAAGACAGGTAAAGTAATCCCAGTATTTAAAGAAGGTGACCATAAGTGCATGGGTTATTATCGTCCTAACTGAAATTTGTCTTTCTTTAGTAAGGTGATCGACAAACTAATACATAATCGCTTAACTAAATACTTATCCAAATTTAATCTTTTAACTCCTCATCAATTTGGTTTTCGTGACAATTTTTCAACTGAAATACCGCTTATTACTTTTACTGAGTGGGTTAAATTAGCCATCGATCAAGGCCTCTTAGTCGGTGCTCTCTTTTTTGATATCGCTAAGGCATTTGAAACAATTAACCATCGTATTCTTTTAAGTAAACTTGAATCGTATGGCACTTCTTGGCCGCCTTTTCAATTATTTCGCAGCTACCTAATTGAACGACAATATATAGTCGAAGTTAATGGTGTCTTCCCCTCATCAAAACCTGTAAATACAGGCGTCGCTCAGGGATCAATATTTGGGCCACTTTTATTTCTCGCACTCATTAACGACTTGCCAGAAATATTAACACGTGCGCACTGCCTTCTTTATGCTGATGACACCACTATTTTCGCATCATATAAAAATTTATTCGCATTGCAGGATAAGCTTAACGCTGAGCTAGCGAATGTTCATTCATGGTGCGTAAAAACACAAGCTAACCATTAACCCATCTGGTATTCCATTCTTCAAAAACATTCCACGTTCACTCTGTTGCAGTGTCTCTAAATAATACTGTATTTGCAAGATCCGCCTCTATTGAATTTCTTGGTGTAGTTCTGGATGAGAACCTAAAGTTCCACTGCCATATTCAATCACTCATTCAAAAAATCTCATTTGGTATTCACATCATCATAAAACTGGCTCCAATTTTTCCGCAAAGCATTCTCATGTCTTTCTATTACGCGTGTATACAAAACCATCTCTCATACTGCCTGTCATCTTGGGGTAATACATATGCCACACATCTTCATCAGCTTGAAGTTTCGCAAAAGCAGGCATTACGAATAATTGCATTCCAATCGCATACATCTACCTCTGCTCCCATATTCCGTCCTCTAAAAAATTTACCTTTACGCATGTTATTCAGTCATAAGATGTCACTACCTATGTTTCGTCTTATAAATACCGAGTTTAATATTCCCGGCTTTACTCGTTCTAGCCTCGTCAATTATAACAACACAAGATTGTCAGCACAAGTCAATCTTCTTCTTCCAAAACCAAGAACTAATTATGGGAAATTTACCGTCGCATTTTCAGACATTTCTGTTTGGAATTGAATACCATCTTATTTAAAGACATCTTCGTTATTATCATTCAAGCGTAGAACGAAGGAGCATTTCATGAACACTTTATCTGACGCATAGCATAATTTAACGAACCTAGAAATAATTAGATTTTGTTCTGCTTTACCATTATGCAATGCACTGTTCAATCACCCACCTTCTGAATTTTGCCTACAATTGATACTTCTCGTTGTTACATTTATGTGCCATTTATCCTTGTTTGAATTTCTGGAAGGTATTGTTAAACTTTCTTCAAATATTTTTAATAATAATAGTAATATATGGGGTTGATTGATTGATTGATTCTACTTGCTAATTTTGCTGCCCGTCGGGCACTCAGAGCCTTTGTCACAGAGCGTTCAGTATTTATCGTCACGGTGAGACACAGCGCGTCGGACACCGCAGCTTGAACTTGCACGACAACAAAAAGCTGCACTTACGCCTTTCGCCAATGAATGCCACGCACTAGGTCACGCAAAATTGGAAGTGAAGCGCACGCCACGCTTTGCACAAACACGCAGGGAAATTAACTCGGATTAAACCGCTGTGTTCAAGTGAGCAACGCCATTCCGCATGGCATTAATAGCTCGTTTGCACACCCTTGCCAAGTCTTGCACCAGAATCATTGATTGGGGTCACCAAGAACGAACTAATAAATTGGGAAGTAGAAAAAAATACATTTGTTGTTTAGTACATCAGAAATATTTGAAACGGAATGTTTACTCGTATGAAAGTATTCCGATTGAAATTTTCATTGCAAACATCATTCACAGTGCGTCTATGTGCATGTACAGTGCTCACGGAATGACACGTGACAGGGAGCATTTAGTATAACCCTGAATATGTGCAAAATACTCGAGTGTACCATGTCATATCGCTGAGAATCTGGTCACCAAACTTGAAGCGGACTCTGGTCTTAGTGCACGTCCCAAACTTACATCGATGTGATACAAACTGCAGCCGGTGGAAAGGAAAGTATGCGCATTAGTTAGGCCTGAGGTGACGCTTTTCATTCCGTGAGCACTGTACTTTTTTGTATGAACGCGTTGTAAGGGATGTTTGCAACGGAATACCAACTAGCCCGTACACAAACCCTGTTCAGTAAAATTTTTGAACATTTTTTTTTCACGCAGGTTTTCTAGTTTCAGTGCTTGTACACCCTCCCCCCCCCCCCCCCCCTCTGCAAGTGTGCGCCACTGATATCTCTGGCAATAGGTTTTAGCACGCTCTTCGTTCCAAGCTTCGCGACCAATCTAGATGGACCTTGGCTGTTATACGTTAGGTTTTGGCGGTTTGTGCGCGTAGGCAAAAGAGGACCGCAAAAAATCAAAACCCCTTTCTTAGGGAAAGACGGTCGAACGCAGAGCTTTCCTCCAATGCAAACTAAATCAATGTCCAAAGCCAACGACCACGCAACGAACCCAAGAAATTCTGAGGGACACGATGCTTTCCATATGTGATCTGAGTGCTTGTTTAGGATTGCATTTTTTGAAAGTTGGAGTTGATTGAAGACACATTTTCGTTAAGTTGCATAGCCTTTCTTTTAGATCATGTAGCCGTTGATTACACACGCACACACACTTTCACGGGCACCCGCCGTGGTTGCTCCGTGGCTATGGTGTTGGGCTGCTGACCACGATGTCGCGGGATCGAATCCCGACCACGGCGGCCCCATTTCGATGGGGGCGAAATGCGAAAACACCCATGTGCTTAGATTTAGGTTCACGTTAAAGAACCCCAGGTGGTCAAAATTTCCGGAGTCCTCCACTACGGCGTGCCTCATAATCAGAAAGTGGTTTTGGCACGTGAAACCCCAAATATTATTATTTATTATTACACTTTCACGGGCGACTCTACACTTCCGTTCGCGTACGCCATCCTCTGCTCCCGCGCGCTGCATTCCCGGCGTGCCTCATGGTGACGGCCGGGAATGCATTGCGTGACGCGCGTAATACAATGCATACATACGAGCATAGCGGGGCGTTCAACTATCTTCCTTTAAGAAACAGGCTTTTTTTTTTTCCAGATCCTAAGGCGAGCCCGTGTTCACGCGCACTTGCTGTCTCCGGTAAGCAGGAAAGCTTAGGGGTGGTGTTATGCCTAGCACATGCCTAGCAGACGCAACTTGCGCTTCCAGTGAACTTTGTGCGCATGCGCTGCTCTAGCTGAGCTCGTCGTTTCGCACCGTTATCAGGCACCGACCGGCCAGCCTGTCGACGCTGGCGCGGTACTGCGAAGGCAAACTGTAGTGTTCTACGCGTATGCGAAAGTTGGCTTTCCTGCAGCGCGTTTTCGGCTCTCATGGACAAATCAGTGAGACGTAGAAGGCTTCGCTTTAGAAGAGCTAAAGCATAACTCAAAAGCGTATCGCCAGATGTGCCCCAGCCACGTTTAAGCGCGAGAAGCGTCGAAACGTATTGCGATTAGACAAATATCGTGATGACAAAAGTAAAACCGGAATCGATACTTTTAGTATGGATTGCTGTTTGATGTCACGGTCTCCATGGGCAAACCACGTAACCTTATCTCAGTTACCTTGCACCCGTAACATGGTGCGTCACCTGCGGTTAGGACTGCGGAAGAACAGCGCGCCTACGAAGGACACCGTTGTGAACGGAAGCGGGAATGTGCGCGGCGGTAGAGGGCGGCACGTAATAAGGACAAAAATCGCGCCGGAAACACGTGTACCTTTTGTTGCATCACCCCTGCCAACTCCACTCCCATCGTGATTGCGGTTGACTTAAACATAGACGTGTCTCGGCCAGAAGGAAATCGGTTCGTGGCGTCTCTCTTGGAAAGGTTCGGCATTCAACGTTACACAACCATAAATGTGCCCACAAGGCGTCATCGGTCGTTTGTGGTCCTCACATTGGCCAAGAACCTTTCAAGTGTCGCCACAGAGCCAATAGCCGTATATCATAGCGATCATAAAGCGATAGTCACCTTGCTGGGGACCAAATAATAAACCCCAATAAGAAAACAAAAGAAGGTTAAAAATAAAAAAAGAGCATTGAGTTTGCAAGTTAATAAAACAACAACAAAAATCGTGAAAGGAATGAAGGTAATTGTGATATGTGTCTTATTTTCAATCTTAATAGTTATTATCAACATATTTATCATCCTATATACAGCTCCGCTTGTCATCCACCTCCACAGAGTGTAATGGCTGTGAAGTTTAAAACATCCTACGCGAAATGCGCAAGAAAGGAACGAAACCTGCTATCACGAAGTGAAGCATCACCACTTGTGTCAGCGCGCTGACGCCCCGGTCACCCAAGGTAGCCACAAAGATATTGCTCCAGTACCTTACCTTCACAAGGTTTCCCATAACTTGAAATAAAATAGCAAAACGTGTCAATGTCAGCGTTGCATTTTCAGCACCCTGCTAGTCATACCAGTTTGTAGAGAATCAGTCACCCTGCCTCTGACACAGATGTCGGCTGCAGGAAGCGTCATAGAACGCGTTTTGCAAACTGCAGAGACTGTGTCGTTCATCAAATTTCTCTTTCATGCGGTATGTTCTACTTAGGCCACACGGGACGCTGTCTAAATGGCAGCTTACGAGAACACAGCTACAATGCGAAGAAAGGGCCTGATGACTGGCTGACTCTGCATCGTAGCACGTGTGACCGTGTGCTACGGTTCGGGAAATCGTATCTCGACACCGAGGTGAACTTATTAGTCTGATCATCAAAGCGTCCAGAGTGGCAAGCCTGAATGAAAATTGCTCAAACATGGGTTCGCTTTCCTTATAAAAAAGAACAAACAATTTTCTGAATGATGTAGTGTGCTCATTGCATCGCTGCTTCCGCTTCAGTGTGATTGTGGTATGCATGCTTATAAATATGCGATCCTGGTTTCAACAGAGCATTTGTGTAACTTAACAATTGCATGCGCCTTGTTTCACGCCCTCGCCATCTGTGCACGTAACAATTCCCGAGTACGCCAGTTGGATGCCTGAAGCTTCCCCTCAATGGTACGTCGAGAAGCTCATCACCTGCAGCGAACAGTATACACCCCCGTTCTTTTCTCATAGATGGCTGGAAAAACGATTCGCAGCGTTAGTCGAACATGCGATTCGGTGACATATATAGCAATGCAGTGATACGCACAGAACACCGTCCGTGAAACTCGATCCGCGCCAGAAGCGCAGCATGCTTGCATGCGACTCGTCTTTAATAAAAAAAAAGACGCGTAACCCTGGGTCATGTGCCACTGCAGAACACATAAGCTGCGTACTACATGATGAGCATTTTCGTTTCAAAGTGCGGTGGAAATGATCGCATCCCTTCTTGCAAGCGCATTTACGTGCCATGACGACCACCAGAGAACCGCACTTACCACTGGTCAAGCGAAATCCGCAGATTCTGTCTCGGCGTCTGATGGCTGTCACTTGTCGCAGCGCATTGAAAGCACCCACGTTTATGGCTGCATCTCGTCTCTTCGGAAGCGGGAGAAAAAAAACGATCCCAGAACCTTTTTTTCCGTGCGACTTACGCATCCCACTGAGCAACAACTTGCGGTATGAAAAACCGACGTGCACGAAACACACCAAAAAAGAAAGAACGACCGCGATGCTCGAAACTGTCAGCGACTGCCAACGTGCGTGCGGCGGCGATTTTCGTTTGCCGAACACGCCCGCATGAATCCGAAGATGACGTGACCGACCCGTCGTGACGTAGGCCGGGAGAGGTCTATTGCGCATCGGGTAAGCGTGGCGATAAGAGATGCAATTGAAGTGAAGCCTAAAAAAAAAACTAGAACGAAAGAAAGCAGGCTACTTGCTCGTACCAGCCACAGGCTATACGCCTCCGCCTTGTTACATATAGGTGGTCATTTCTGACAGCCATCAGTAGTGTTAATTGAAACGCCGTTCGAGACCGCTGTCGTCGCGCGCAGGGCTTACAAAAATGAGAAAGAACGAATTAGAAAGGGAAAAAGTTCACCGACCATTACGATACTCGCTAATGCGAAGTTTGAGCACAGATGCATACGTGCTTTCATTTCGCGATGTATTGGCTGGCGGGGATAATCTGTCTCGTGCGGCACGTTCCAAACGGAGCGAAGTGTGGCGCGTCTACCTCGCTAATCGGAAGATTGCGAGAGGCAGAACGTGGGCGAAGCGCGGGCGCGATTCCAGCAGCCACCGCAGACAGACCTCCGCTCACGCAGCGCTTTGTTTCCATACAGACGACGCGCGCTACTCAAACGCCATGTGGTAGCCATAGTCTCCACACAGCCCGTCTTGCGCGATGCTACGCTTTTCTTCTCACGATTTTGTTCCGCCGACGGCGAGAGCGGCCCTTCGTGGCAAGTAAGTCGTGCCACCAGTGCCAGCGGCGACAACACCCAAGGGAGCGTCACATCGAGCCTCACTCGCAGCCGCTTGCCGTCGCCTCTTGCAGGAGCGGTGATCGCCGTCACACACGCTGGTACCGCGGACTGACCTCAGCAGCTGACGCCGCGGACGAGCTCCCCACCTCAAGACACCCCGCTTCCGCCCCCCCACCCCCCCCCTGGAAGTGCAGATGAGATCGCCCACGCGGCTGCGGATTCCGTGCCACCGGCAGCTCAGCGCATGCGCAGCCCGTCTCCCCTCCGCTCCTCGTCCGCTTTCTGCCTCATGGTTCCGCTGCACCATGCTTCTGCGCTTTCCTCCTCCTCTCTTCGCTGTCGGCTTTCTTTCATCTCCTGCTGCGCTCCACGTTCGTTTCATCCTTCGCGGCGTTCGATCGTTCGCTTGGTTACGCCGACGCCGCCGACGCTCGCCGCAGGAACGGGCTATTAATAGCTGCGCCCTGAAACGAAGGGAAGTGACTTGCTATTTGAGGCTCGAGCTAGTTGGCTAAGGACAAAAACATACCGGAGCAAATATTCCTAACGAGATGAGGTATGTGTATGCTGCAGCAAAAATGCGGATGCCACTCAGCATGTCTTAACGGAATGAGAAGGGATCCACCCAGTGAGACCCGTAGTAACGTAAACCTTTATAAGCGCTTAGGTTTAATGTAGACGAAAGTATGAACCGGTCAGCAGTTAAGATACACAAGAGACGTTTAGAGTATTGATGAAAAAAGAACAGGGAAGCGAGTGACACGACTGGATCCGTTTCAGGAATAGTTAGCGGTACAAGGTAGACAGAGAAGGTTTGAAGTAGAAAAGAAAAATATTGAGGTGTATACAAAAGTGTTAGAATAAAAACACGTACAACATATACCTGATTAAATCAAGCAAGCTAGGTGAATATTTGTCACCGCCCTGTTTCAAAGGGATGCCAGTAAATTATCATCACCGTCATCATCATCAAGGGTCACTTTGACTTTGCATTCTCTTTCGCGTGCTGTGCCACAATATCGAACCTCGAAAAACATAACTTGGGGAAACGCAGCGAGCTTGAAAACTGCATAACATAGCATTATCGAATGCGACACACAATTTGATATTTGAGCTTACGTCATTATGCAAATAACTATCCATTTAAGCGCTTATAATCTTGACGAATTATCGGTAATTAACAATAACTGAAAGATTCCCCACTGCTGGCAAGGTGATCGCCAGCAAAGCACCGTTGGTCCCACATATGCATCTCGTATGGCCTTTCTACTAGCATTTCTAGCATTTCTACCATACATTTCGTATGGCTCTCTACTAGCCTCATTGGCTATCGGTCCAAATATCTGTGTATACATTTTGTTTGTGCATATGCATCTCGTATGGCCTTTCTACTAGCATTCTACTAGCATTTCTACCATACATTTCGTATGGCTCTCTACTAGCCTCATTGGCTATCGGTCCAAATATCTGTGTATACATTTTGTTTGTGTTACTCAATAAAGACTTCTTCTTCTTCTTCTTCTTCTTCTTCTTCTTCTTTGTTTTTTTTTTAAACAGTTTGTTACAATCGTAAGCCTCGTATAATAAAAGGACTCGCAAGTCGTCGCTATGTATCCGCAGGTCTTCCGGTACCCCGCCACCAACTGATGCCACGGACGCAGGGATTCGTGATCACCGTCGAGGAAATGCGAGGAAACCTGGACGCCGTGTATTGCGTCACCTTGATCTACGGCGGCACCAAGATGCCTCACGGGGGCCGCAGGGCTGCGCCGGGCATCTGCGGTGAGCCGACTGACCGCAGAATTCCGCCCTTAACATAAGAGAGTTTTAGCTTAGGGGACGCGAGCGCCTTGCGCACGCAAGAACTAGGGGCGACGGTACTGCGCATGCGCAGACACAGACGTAGGGGCCAGCGCATGCGCAGTACCGGCGCCCCTAGTTCTTGCGTACGCAAGCCGCTTGCATCCCCTACACTAAAGCTCTCTATAGACCTTTTTCATCCGCGATGTGGCAGCAGTGCGTTCATTACCCCAGAGAACTTCCGGTCAGCCATTTTCAAGAGTCTAGTTAGGCAAGAAATGAGAAGTAGTTTGCCGCATAGTATGCTGTAGGCACATATTCTTGATGTTTCCAGATATAAAGAACGTGCTCCAGGCGTCGAACTCATGTACGGGCTTTTTTTTGTTGCACTTTACAATACAATTCATTGTCTTGTAAGTTTATAGGCTATTGTAACTTGCGTTGTTCCTGAGGGTTTAACCGGAAGTCTACTGGGAACTCTGTTTGTAAGCATGAAAAAGGTCTATAGACGCGGTTTATGTTTGTAACGGAGGACGGAAGAACGCATTCTGAAAGGAGAGGAAGACGAAGAACAAAGGCAGCGTTCAGGCGACCATGTTCGTTTCCGTCCGGAACCTCCTGCTTGCGTCACAGGAGGTTCCGGCCCAGCAGGAGGTTGCGGATGTAGACAAACATGGTCGCCAGAACACTGCCTTTTACTCTTCGTCTACCACTCTCTTCACTATTGCACCGTATACCGTCCTATTGTGCGCTTCGTCACATGTCATTCAAAAGTTCGACGGAACACCGTCTGGTTTAGGTAAACGCATTAGGGGGGTTTGCGAATATTCGAAACTTTCGGATAACGAATCGAATGGTGTCCTAATCGATTCGGTATTGGAATCGAAAAATCTCTATCTGTAAATACGAGTAGTTTTCGATCGCTTCGCGTCGTCGACTGCGCGACGAAACATAAAAAGTATAGCAAATATACTCGTGTCTTAGAAAAAAGAACGTTACACAGCATCGTCAATTCTTCCTATCGCCTGTTAAACATCCTAGTGTTTGCTACGGAATCGTTAGCTCAAGGACACCATGAACTAAACATTATATGCATATTTGCACGTACTAACAACTTCCAATTCAGCTTCCTTCTTTGGGCAATTAAGCTCTGGAACCCTTTAAGCGCCATTATTCGTTGTACGCCGCTCGATAAGTTTGTGTCAACACCTAGAGACAGGGGTCACGTCTGTAAGTGATTAATTTTGCTGAACTTGCTCAATCTTGCTTGATTCTTTTGTTATTGTATTATTATTTTTACAGCGAAGCTGTATATGGTTAGCCTATTCGTCCGTCCGTCTGTCGCCTGCACGCCGAAATCACCTCCTGTGCAACCTCATGCGCATGCGCGAAAAATAGGAGAGCGAAAGAGAGGCGCGCGATTGGCTGCGCCAGTAGTGACGTCGTTGCTCTCCGTCGCAGCCGAGCACGCGCGCAGCAGTTTCTGTCCACCTCCGAAATGAGTGGGCCACGCGTCATGCGTACTCCCGAGGAACAGGCCGCTTTCGATCAGCACAGGCCGCGAGTAGGACCGGGAACGAGCTCGTCTGCGCCGTACCGATGCTGCAGCCCTGGCACAAGAACAGGCTCGTGCAGCCGAGCGCAAGCAGCAACTGCGTACCGAGGATCCGGCGGCCTATATCGAGCCGCCGTTTAATGAACCGTCGGGATTAAGCCGGTGATAAAAAACAGACCGCACGTTTCATCTATGCTGCCTAACAATCTGTACGGAGTGCTTGGGCGGTGATTTTTTTTCTCATATTGTTGCTCATGTACACCCAATACTGCAATAGTCCTTACTGGGCTGCAGCTTGTACAACTAAATAAATAACTAACTAAATAAATAAATAAGTAAATAAAACATGTCAACCTACGTTGTGGAGTCGGCTACGTCGCTCAGGCAGCCAGACACTTTGTGGGCTACACCGCGATGCGATGAAACTGCGTATTTTGTTTTTCTATGCTCAATTTGTGCTTTTAATAAAGAACGCTTACTAACGTGCAATCTAATCACAATATATAGATAACGTTATGAATACATACAAGATGTGAACATCTCTGTATATTAATTGTGAAAGCGGCTGTTCATTGTTCGAAAACTAGCCGAAAAAATATTCGATTCGATTCACTTAGAGGCACTATTAGATCTGTATTCGATTAGGTCTAAAAAAAATTCGCGCAGTTGTAAATATCATCACTAGCACAATAGGTCATTGACCAATCTCAACAAAACGAAGCTAAACTTCACGTTTCTGGACTGTACAGATCACAATGAACTAGTAGCCAGGAGATTCATTTATACCTGATTGAGCTTTCGCACCAGGATTAGAGAATAAACGTCTTTCAAATTGCGTTGCGTACATTTAGCGTGTTTAGTAAACGTTCCACAACAGGCGCAATGCATTCTGGAAAACTCTCCTAGAAGAAAGATTCTTTTTTTCGTATTTTGGCAAATCATATTTTCATCTGAGTACTATATTTGCGCACCAATGTAGGCAAAAGGCTATGACCGGTTTTTTCGTCGATTGCACGAAAACTCCCTTTTTCCATTCTTGCGGGGCCAAAATCACTCTTCCCGTTATGTTCAGGCTTGAGCTAGGTACAGAATTGCATGGCCTGCCGACGCCACGAAGACTTGAGGCAAGAAATGAGCAAATAGACGAGGCGTACTTCAGAGCACTGTATCCTGTTATTTTTACATTCCCGCGGTTACTACAGTGCGTGTTTTTTACACATAACCTTGCGTCTGCATCTCGTGGCTGAGCTCAGTTTGTTCAGAACGAAACGACATCGCTGCATTGGAGAAACATAAGTGTTCTCTGCGGTGCAGACGTCTTTACAGGCCGGTGCGGCGCGCTGCACATGCACATCAAGCGAACACCCATCGACAAGCTGCCCGAAGACGATAACGGGCTCAAGGCGTTCATTTTCAACGCCTTCTACGAGAAAGACGCGTAAGTACGCAACCATTGTCCATCCGGCTGTCTGTCCCTCCGCCTGCTCGTCCATCTGTCCATACCAGTGGCGTAGCCAGAAATTTTGTTCGGGGGGGGCTACGCCACTGGCCCCGTGTGTGTGTGTGTATATATATATGTATATATATATATATATATATATACATATATATATATATATATATATATATATATATATATATATATATATATATATATATATATATATATATATATATATATATATATATATATATATATATGCATGGGGCCAGTGGCGTAGCCAGAAATTTTGTTGTTGCATTTAAAAGAAAAAGTTTAATTCTAGTGACTACTGGTTTAAAATTTTTTATTTAGGTGGTCAATTATTTATTAAAAATTGGCCAAATCGAAAATTTTCAGAAAACGAAACTATCATGTTGAAAACTCCGTGACTCAACAATGAAAAATATCACAATTCTGTGAATTGCATCTGATAGTACATCTACAGCGGACAAAATGGATATGTTACACATGAATCTCAAAAAAATGTAGTATTGTGGAAATACGCCTTGTGCAGAACCCTTGTACACAACGTAACCAATTCACGTAAGATACAAATTGACATAGCAAACTTGTCCACTTTGACTGTTATAATAGATGCCGTTTACAGAACCACAATGTCTGTTATTCATGCATAGCTATTAGTTTGTAAACGTCGTGCTTCTATATTTTCAAACATTCGAATTTTTCAAAATATTTTAAACAACATTCAGGCCCTAAATCGAAGTTGTGTTTCCAAAAGAACTAGGATTTAACTTTCTCTCTCAAATGCAACGAATTTCAATAAAAGCGATTAGCAGGATTATCTAAGAAAAGGGTTTCTGCGTTTTACAAGTATTTGAATAGGCCGCGTCGGATTGGGCCCGAGCTAAAGCTTCCTCTTAAACAATTTGTCAAGGGATCAAATCCATGAATAATAACTGCATTGTCATTGCCAAAAATGCTGCAAACGAATTCTTGAACGCTACGCACAGTCAAAACAATAAAATATGTATTTTTTCATAAAAGAATATACTCGTATGTGCCAAAAATATTGCCCAAAATAACTGATATCAATGCTTCCATATTTTTGTCTATTTAAGTAAAGAAAATATCACACGAACTTTAGAACTATATCATTTCGAAACCAGGAAAGCAGTGCATGCCACTGATATGAAAAATTAAAAGGCAATGAACTGAACAAGTTGAGGACAAATATGTTAATGAAACTTTGTCATTCAAGAACCGTGCTTACATTCTTGTATATATGCAATGGCCAGTGAAAAATCTCAATGACGCTGTAATTTGTTTTAATGTATTTCGCAGAAGCAGCTGTCACCGGTCGTGTATCGTGAGTAATTGCACCGAAATCAGTCGCAACAGAGGGCACGTATAAAAAGCAGGAATTCTGCAAGATATACGAGGGCAAGTCAAATGAATGTGAGCCAACAACGGGGTATTTTTTTTAAAAGTAGTGTTCATGAGAATTTAGACATTTGTCCCATTGACTAACGAGTCGCGTGATTCCCGTCTTATAAAACTCCTTGGGTTGCTGCTTCAAAAAGTCTGTATCTGGTTCCCTTGAGCTGCTTTTTCGGTTGCCTCAAAATGTAGAAGTCGCAAGGTGACAGGTCTGAGCTGTATGGCGGATGCTGCAGCGTTTCCCACTTGAACATTGCCAGTTTTGTATTAACCACATAAGCGACGTGGGGACAGGCATTGTCGGGGAACAAGATGACCCCATTTGTCAATTTTACACGTTGTTCGTTCTTGATTGCGACACACTGCCGTTCTGGCGTTTCACAATATCGGAAACAATTGATAGCCTCTCAAGATTTAGCAAATTCTATCAGTAATGGACCCTGACGACCGAAAGAAAAGTCAACAGCACCTTTCCAGCGGAAATGATGGCCTTTGCATTCTTTGGGCGTAGTAAATTCGAATGTTTCCACTGTAAGCTTTGCCGTCGTGTTTCAGGCTCGTAGTAGTGGCACCAAGGTTCGTCCCCGATCACAATTGCAAACATGAAGTCGTCATCCTCATTGTGATACCCGATCAGATGAGTCAAGGCAGCGCGAAACTTCTCCGTCTTCTCGCTATGGATCAAAATCTTGAGATTCATTGCGCACCAAAGAGCCGATAACGGAGAAGCTCATGAATTAAGGCGTGAACCGAACCGTGACTGATGTTCAGACGGTCTGCCAGTTCATCGATGCTTATCCTCCGTTCTTGTTTCATCAGCTCATGAACCTTTGAAATTGTGTGGGGGGTGATTGAACGATGGTTTTGGCCCGGTCTTGGAATGTCTTTACAACGTCCTTTAAACCGTTTGCTCCAACGCTTCACAGTGGTCAATGAAATGCCGTGTTCAACGTAAACGGAAGCCATACGGCGATTAATTTCTGTTTCGGAAACACGTTTAGCTGTCAAAAACTTCGCGACACCGAGCTGTTCAACTTTTGAAGTGTCCATTATGTGACGCAACCATATTCAACCCAGTGTATCAGAGCATTAAAGAACATTTATCTTCACACCTGCGTGTAACTTTTGTAAATGAGACATGCCGTTCTCCTACGCGCATGCCTCGCAGATAATGAACCGAACCATTATTGCGCGGTTAGGGTAGGCGCACTTTCATTTGACTCGCCCTCGTACATTAGAAATGCAAAGATACAATGGGATATACAAATGTGAAAATACCGCTTGATAAAGGACAAAAAAGTGTCACTGGAAACATAGTTCACTGCATGTATACACAAAACATCGCAACAAGATATTTAAGTGTACGTATAAGTCTCCAATGAGTCTATGTATGTAAGAAAAAGTAACTGTATGTAATGCGTCAAACAAGGCAAATAAACATGTTGCACAATCATAGATTCACAGAATCCTAGATTCCACCCCCATTCCATCTACTCCCTCCGATGTATTGCGCGCGATGGAAGGCGGCGCGCTTGCTTCCCGCTTTTCTCCTTTGCGCACACAAGACTGAGCCACCATCGTCGGCTCACCCATTCCACCTCCCCCCCTACGCTTTCACTCGCACATACAGCATGCAGCGCGTGGTCACGATTTTATCACCCTTGGACTTTATACCAAACATGAGGGCGATGGCAGGAATGCGCCTGGAGTGTCCATATAATTGCTTTCGCAATAATACAATAAACGTATCCGGAAACTGAAGCGTCCCGTCGCCCATTACTTTCCGCAAAAGAAGTATCAAAATCGAACTTTCACCATGCGACAATTCGCTGCGCCGCAACAATGTATTTTTTTTCTGTGGGGCGGAGGCACCTAAGTGGAAAAAAACGCATAGGAAAGTATGTTGGCCAGAATCGAATGCCTACATCGGGCACCTAATGGGGCTACAGAATTAATACCGAAGAAAACATGAGACGATTGGCCCACTGAAAACCATACGCATATTGCTCAGTATCCTACACCGGCGAAACAAGACTTTCCGGAAAAGTTCCGCTCAAGGAACGCGGTGCAATCCTTCGAGTCCCCGCAGTGATGCCGCGAGCGACCATTTTTTTTTCTCGTCTGCTAGCCAGAAAGCTTCCAAAACTCTGTCAGGTGAAAATCCACTCGGCCAGAGCAAACCGAACGCCCACCGAAGTGCACCGCGCGTTGGTCGGAGCCATACGAGAAAAACATATGCGCTCTGGCTCGCTCTGGCAGCCCGCGGGTAGGGTAGCGAGAACAAAAAAAAAAATTGAAGAGACTCAATGTGTTATCGGCGAATAAAAGTCAAAGTAGAAAAAATAAATAAGAACGTAGTTACTTTGGCTGGCTTTAGTGTCTTGACATGGTTGTTCTGGCGTAGGTTAAAAAAGTGTTGATATTTTTTTATGTGACATGACGGCACAAATGAACCACCCCAACACATCGTCTCATTGGACCTCGCTGCGTGCTTTGTCAACTCGTCTGCTAGTGTGTTGATTTGGCTTGTCTCGTTGTATGTTCCGATGTAAGACTTTAGAAAAGTCAATGGACCTTTGGCGTCAAATGTTTATAACAACATTAAACCCACAAAGTTCCGCAATTGAAAATTTAAAGCACAACTTTGGAAATGTCAATGCACGTTTCACATCAAGAGCTTATGAGATTTATACCCATAAAGTTTCGCAATTGATATCCATGCGCTCCATAGATTCGGTGGCCTCAGTGAGATGCCGCGGCGAGCCCACTCACCATCAAAGCGCCCTTGAAACATTGTGCTCGGATGGGACTGCTTGGCGTTATGTGACTGCCGGTGTATGGGCGTTGCCACGAAATCCAGCCCGAGTTCGCAATCTTCGCGGTTAAATGTCTTTTCGAGCGTCAAAAAGACATTCTAGACAAAACCCTGAGTGATTTCCGGCGCCGGGAGTCGCTTCGGAGGTGCATGGACAGCACGAAGAAATTTCGGGGGGGGCTGAAGCCCCATAAGCCCCCCCCCTGGCTACGCCCCTGGTCCATACATCTGTTCGTGTCCATCTGTCCGTGTCCGTCTGTCTGTCTTTCTGTACGCGTACATACATACATACATACATACATACATACATACATACATACATACATACATACATACATACATACATACATACATACATACATACATACATACATACATACATACATACATACATACATACATACATACATACATACATACATACATACATACATACATACATACATACATACATACATACATACATACATACATACATACATACATACATACACACACACGTACGTACGTACGTACGTACGTACGTATGATTAGTAGTACATAGTACGTACATACGTACTACGCCTACAGCACCACGAAGGCATCCGAGTGGAGGGTTTACAATTTGCAAAGCAATCATGGTAACACCATGAAAAGTGCTTTGGAAATTCACGCAAACTTAGTTCACTGACACGAATCAGGTAACACGGGCCAAAAAAACAACACTGGCCAAAACATGGGCATCTAAATGCACGTAAGGGTAGGCAAGACAAAAGCGATCCCCACGCAATAGTGCGTCTTGAAGGACCTTCCTTTTATTGGTTTCCAAAAGGTGAAAAGTAGAAAGGCATTGCCTATAGCACGGCCGTTACCAAGAGGCACACGTTCGACATACACGTACCCTCTCTATAATTTTATTTGATGTGATTGTTGGTGCAGCAATTATTTCCGCTAATCCGATAGCATTTTACATATGGCACTCGCCGGCTTTCAATCTGAGTGTCGAATCGATAATGTATTGGGGTGCAGTACTCTTTTAGAGATGATTAGCGACGTTAATGCTCTTAGGAAATCTATGGTATGGTTGGTGGGTAATCGCTTATATGTTTTATAAATGATTATTAAGATGGGTGACACATAACCAGTGACGCATGTCCAGTGATCCAAGCTGGCATCGAAGTTTTGTTGAAGAGCGGCACATACCCGCGGTGGCAAATACCCTGGGAACCAAGTTGCATGGCATGGATGAGGTTCATTGAAGAACCACCACATGCCCGAGTTATCCCGTGTTATCAAGCAGAGATGCGAGTGAGCGCTTGCACGCGGTTTCTTTGTTCTTCGTGTTACGTCGTCGCAGCGCTCTCTAATCCACTTTATACGATGGATGCAACGCTGCGGAAGTTTTGCATTGCCTGTCTCAGTCCGCGCGTATCGCAGAGCAGTTCATCATCTGCGACGCTTCCCCTGCGCGTAACAGCTTCTTAACGTTTGCAACTGCAACGTTTAAATGCGAGGTTACGTGAAATCGCGTTTTTGTGTGTGTGTGTGTGTGTGTGTGTGTGTGTGTGTGTGTGTGTGTGTGTGTGTGTGTGTGTGTGTGTGTGTGTGTGTGTGTGTGTGTGTGTGTGTGCGTGCGTGCGTGCGTGCGTGCGTGCGTGCGTGCGTGCGTGCGTGCGTGCGTGCGTGCGTGTGTGTGTGTGTGTGTGTGTGTGTGTGTGTGTGTGTGTGTGTGTGTGTGTGTGTGTGTGTGCACATTTTCGCTTCCAGTGTGCGACGTACTATGTTTTTTTTTTTTCGCCGCGAGCGTATTCGGTGCACTGTGGCCATTGGTCGCTGAAATGTATCACTCCGCCCAACGTTAAGTTCTGCGGCACCTCCCACGTAATAATACGTCATATTTCGCAACATAAAAGCAAGAAAGTTAATGTTACATCAAATTACTTGCATCTTGAAATTGTAAACTTGCACAAAGACGACTACGAAGAGAGAGCTGCCCACTGTAGGAAATGTGGTCGTCCCGTTTTGAAAGATGCTCAGATTATCTTCAAGAGCACCAGCCAGCTACCCCGTAAAATGGCAGAGGCCTGCCAAATAAAGAAAAGAAGAGATAACTGCGTAATCCACCCTTTGGTCTTGCTTCCTTACAAAAAAAATTTAAGTTTCTTGGTTGTTAGGCTTCCTTTAATTTTAACGTTTACTTTAAAAGCTTTAACTCGCAACACTTACAGGCATGCGTGCCCCCCCCCCCCCCCCCCACCTTCCCCACTCCGTTTTTTCGCGCATATATTTTTTTCCTATCGATGAAATGATTCAGTTGTATGCGCCTCGTCCTGTCTTCCCTCTTCGTACTCGTTTTGTGTGCTTTTACGGTTTCAAGATTCAAGTGAATGAACTAGCCCGTTTGTCGAATCTGTTACATCAAATTATGTTACGCATACCTATATGTTTCTTTCATACACGAAGCACAATTTTTTTTTTTTCGGTCGCCAGTGCGAATAGGGAGACAAGTTTTATCCTTCGTGCCCTCCACGGTATATCGCAGTGCCTATGGCGTTGCTCTCATAATCAAATCGTGCCTCTTAAACGGACCGTGATTTTGGCACGGAAACTTGCAGAATTTTATAATTATTTTCTAGCCTTCATAGCGTTGCCGTCTACGTATGAAACGGAGCATAGTTTCTGAATGCTTAAATACCAACTGTCCCACTAGCCTTCGTAGCGTTGCATTTTATGTATGAAACAGAGCGTAGTTTCTCAGTGATGAAATACCAGCTGTCCCACTAGGCTTCGTAGCATTGCCTTCAACGTATGAAACGGAGCATAGTTTCTCAATGATGAAATACAAGCTGTCCACTAGCCTTCCTAGCGTTGCCTTCTACGTATGACTGGAGCATAGTTTCTCAATGATGAAATACCAGCTGTTCCACTAGCCTTCGTAGCGTTGCCAGCTACGTATGAAATGGAGCGTAGTTTCTCAATGATGAAATACCCGCTGTCCCACTAGCCTTCGTAGCGTTGCCTTCTACGTATGGAGCAGAGCATATAGTCTCTCAATGATGAAATACAAGCTGTCCACTAGCCTTCCTAGCGTTGTCTTCTACGTATGAAATGGAGCATAGTTTCTCAACGATAAAATACCAGCTGTCCAACTAGCCTTCGTAGCGTTGCCTTCTACGTATGAAACAGAGCATAGGCTCTCAACGATGAAATACCAGCTGTCCACTAGCCTTCGTAGCGTTGCCTTCTACGCATGGAACGGAGCATAGTCTCTCAACGATGAAATACCAGCTGTCCCGCTAGCCATCGTAACGTTGCCGTCTACGTATGGAGCGGAGCATCGTTTCCCAACGATGAAATACCAGCTGTCCGAACTGTACGAGTCCAACTGCACCAAAGCAGCGCTATGGTGTCGCGCAGGCTGCTGACCGCGTATTACGATTCGGACGACACACCGCCGGAGCTGCAGAACCCGGTGCTCGTGCCGTGCGAACACGTGCAAGGCAAGTTAATGTCCGTGGCCACCGTGTTCACCGTCAGCTGTCTGCTGCTCACACCCGGGGGCCGCGCCTGCGTCTGGATGACCTGGCTGTACGGCTCCATCTTCGGATACTCCTGGCTTGGAATGAACTCGGTCGCGTGAGCCGTAGTCGGGCACGGCTTTCGGGCTGGAGCTATGGCTCCCTGGGACTGGACTCGTCCGCGAGCATAACGCGAAAGACGTCCTTGCTTTGTGGGACCCTTTCTGGTGTTGTGCTTCCAACTCGTCCCGAAATGCATACTATAAGGCGCTTGACATTTGCGTCTCTATTCACCATAAGTAAACGGTAACATGAAAATACTGAGTAAGTTCTGACCGGTATGCTGTTCTTTCAGATGCTGTATAGTTGCATTCCGGTGTGTAAAAAAAAAGGTCGAATGCTAGCCGAGAAAATTAAATGCTAAACTTTTCTGTCGCTTTAATTGCGCGTTAATGACTTGAGTGAGTTGTCATAGATCTCTCGCTATTATCGTGCATTTGCACCAATTTTCCGCCTGAGAATGGTTGCCGAAAAATAATCATCTCCTTATTGTATTTCACATTGTGTGATTCGTATTGTTGACGAACATTTACCTTGGCCAATAAAAAGCAATGTCAAAAGACCTCTGTCTCCGGAGGTTTAAACCAGAATGCCGAAGTTGGGTCGCAAATTCCTTTTTTTCCTCTTCAGTTACCCTTTATTGTTTAGACAGTTCTTGGTAGCGTTAAGGCTGATCTTTTTGGCATTCATTAAACGGGAGCTACTAATCTATAACTTGACGTGCATCTTAAATGTCCTTTCAATGTCACTACCATGCTATCGATTCCCTATAGTTCCTTCAAAGTCGAGGTTTTGATTTCGGTTGTTTGGAGCCATGCCCGTCCTGCCTGGTGTCGACTAAAGCATTACTCGTTGCACGCGCATTACGAGATGCTATATAAACATCTTCCGGTTAATCGTATCACACCACGCACCGTCGTTTTAAAAAGGCCGCAAGTCTATCTCGTGTACAAGCGGCTACATTTGTCGCCATTTCGGTGACATTATAGAGCTGCGCCCTTGTCACAAAGGTCAGAACAAGCGATCAAATACTAGGCTTTCCACCTCGTTCAACTGCGCTACCACTTCCTCCATTTTTTTTAACTACTTCCGACTGTTTTCTTTTTTTTTTCGTTTCTAAACCTTACATCTGTCATGCAACCCACATTTGTCTCGTCCTTGCGCTAGTTTTGTCATTTCTAACGCTAAAATTGAATACGATGCAAACTCCATCCCTCCCGCGACAGGAGCACTTCGGGCGAACACGACGGATACATCCCGTGCGGTTTGTTCAACTCTAGCTTTTTAACCACGAAACCGTCGCCACATCGCATTTCTGGTGATGCCTTTTAGTACCTTATGAGCCTAACTAATAAGGTAATGTTGGTGCAACGTACCTGCGACTTTACAGCAGGGCGCCCTGCCCACATGGGTTCGAGCACTTGTGGTGAGGTAGCGTGAACAAAATGCGGCACGTTTTCAAGCTACTCACCGAGACGTGTAATGATGAATCATTCCAATTACACCGGAAGGTGAGCCGGAGTGGGCTTCAGCGCGAAATTCCGGCCTATGCGTGTACACGCATTCCAAACAACAGGATAGATGCAAATACATTTAGAAATGCCTTTGTCAACTTTTTGTGAAAACGCTTCAATGGAAAATGCTGCAAGCGTGGCGCATACTTTCATCGTAGTACAACCAACACACGTGCACTTTCTTCGAAACAGTGCGCTTCCCTTCGTGAACGCGGGTCGTTTAGGAAACCGCGGCATGCGGGTAGCTCGTCTTTGGTAAGGTGGCGCTCTTCTTACGTCTGCGTTAGATTTGCATGCACCGGCAGCAGGTCTCGTCGACCTAAAGCCTCTGCCCTCATAACGATGTAGCGTCGCTCACAAAAATTTCACTTACGAATGAAGGTGGCACTAAAACGCACCTAAACTCTCTCCGGCAGTGCTGCGAGGGGTAGCGTTTCGCACAGGTTTGTGCCCAACAGTCCAATGCATCCGTTCCGTGTTGTAGTTATATAGCCACACCGGTAGAGCACCGTGCACGCCATTTGCATTCCGATCACGCGCTTTAGTCTTTACAAACGGTATTTTTACACCCTTCTTCAGCTAATTATAAAAAAGGCACCACATGTAGCCTGTTCCAGCTCCTCTGGTGTGCATGTGTATGTGCGTGCAAAAAAAGTAAGAACTCGATCCTATGAAATTCTTTTCTGTAAATAGTGGCATCTCTTCTGCTCTTAACAATCCGATTTCAGATACCCTAATGACAAAGGGAGTACTGGCAACTACTTTCGCAGCAATAACTATACCTGTGCCCCGATTGATTCTCTCTTTGGAGTTCGTGTACTCCCTACGGGAATTCGGTGACGGCACAATGTGTTACGAAGGGCACAGTAGCGGAGGACTCTCGTTTAATTTTGACAACGTGAGCTTTTTTGCAACGTACTTCCACAACATGGTACGGGATTTTTTTTTTTTTTTGCATTCCGCCTTGATAGGAATGCGGTCACAGTGTCCGGGGATTGTACTCCATTAGGGAGCACAATAACTCTCTCAGAGGGAGTCAAATATGGCACAAGTATAGGGACTCCCACGAATAAGGTTGCCAATACTCCCTTAGTTCTCAGAGTGAATCACCCAAAAAAGAGAAAGCCGACGGTCAATGTTTCCCTTCAACTTCAAACATGCAAAACTTGTTGAAAGCAAAAAGTCTCTCAGGGGTGCTAAACCGAAAAAAAGACACGGTTGCAGAGAAGGACTAATGGTAGAAAGTGGCTTTATTGATTCACTACGTGATCTTGGCAACCCTCTCTTGCGGCGACAACCTACTAATTCATGATATAACACTCCTATTACCCATATATTATACGTTTCCTTTTTCATAACCTTCGTCACTAGTGTGTGTCACAGATGCAATAAAATAAATGGATCTGCACATATGTATTGAAATATATTCATCTATATATAGAGCTCGAACAAATCGACTAGAGGTTGCATAAATTACCGGTGAAGCGTTCTCGTACTCTCTGGAATGATCTCGCATAATTCAAAGTTCGTTTTCGCAACATTGCAGAAAACGAACATAATGGTATTTCGGCGAGACACCATGCCGGAATGAAAGGCAAACGATTAAGTGGTCATGTGTGCTGTTCCGAATACTGTCAAGTTGCCCCATTATTGCCGAATTCGCCACTTCGTCAGCACCGATTGGCTGACAGAGCGGCTGCGTCCTCTCCGATTGGCTGAAAGCGTAAACATGGCGGAACACCTGGCAGTGTATCAGAGCAGGACAGACGATTGTGTCGTCCGCGTCTGTTTTCCTGCACTTCGCTTCATCTGAACCCTTCTACAAGATCGCAAACTACGGCCGGTATAGTGTAACAATTCTGTTTTAACCCGTTTCTTTTCCGCGCTTTGTCACTGTTCACTCCAGCTGCACATCAGCAGGACATGGGCGAGCGGTGTGTTATAAGAGCGGAATAGAATCAAGCGAACTACATGCTTACCTTACACAGGCCCACTCTACCAATATACTCTAAAGAAGTCGGAAAATTCGCGGACAGAGTGAATTATCTAAAACAATTATACAAATATGCACACCGCGTCCGCTAAATGCGTTTAAGCTAGTTATAACAGGGCTCTTTCCCACGGGGTTTCTACACTTCTAGATTCTTAAAAAGAAGGAAAAGGTGCGCAGGGAACTCCTTTGGTTTGGGCATGTGCTTGTCCCCCAATTTAACTTCATTTCAGGAGTTTTAGTACTCCACCACAGACTTCATGTACTCCGTGTACTCAAAATAAGAGGAGACAAATACCGTACGAGGATTAATGCATTACGAGGTCAAATACACTACGAGGACAAATTCAAGCTAGCGATTTTCTAAGATCTTGGGACAGAACTAAAGGCGCTAACCAAGTCTCGAAAGCTCGACATACATAAGCCACTCACTACTTACAGACATCCTTCGACCTTTTGTCATCCAGGCTTGATTTGTTTTTTTCCGCTATTATTATTTTGTATCTTTTGTTATTTCAATCTCCCCATTTGAAGTAGCAAGCAAGCCCAGATTAAAGCAGGGCTAACATCTTCAACTTTCATTAACAACCTCCTCCTCTCTCTCTCTTCTTGTGGAAGAGTACAATAGCTCTCGGAAATGGCGTTAAATTTGGGACGAGTGCTTACTCCCGAAAAAGGAGCCTCCACAACACTGTCCTAGGAATGTAGAAACGTAACAATATACATCTAGCTTATCATTGCTATCAGCATATATCAAGGGAATATAGAAGGAGATTGTCATTTCGTGCTTTGTGGAGCATCGCTCTCGCGAATATTTAGCACCTTACTCAGCGTGCTTCCCAACGACACTAAAAAAGGCTAATCAAGTCGCGAAATGAATATGTGTACACTACCGAATGTTTCGTGATTCGTAACGTGATTCGTAAAGTCGTACTTCGGCGAGGGTAAATAAATAGCGCCGATTTTGGACCAGACACCACCGGTTGATTGCTGACTGCGTTGCTTTGTTCGGCTGCTTTCTTCTGTGATCTGAAAGCGTAAGAGATTTGATTTGGTCACCGGTCCATCAGCAACGCTGCTTGTGGTAATCAAGACACGGCAGTGGTAACGCCGGGCGGGTGCCGTACTGTCCTGAGACGCACAACTTCCGCGAGCTTATAGTCACCAGGAACAGAGTATACAACGAAGACCCAGCTCTCAAAGCTTTGCACCCATTGCTGACCAAAACACATTTTCTCACCACTAAATCTATATAGAGGTGAGGAAGATATTCCGCTTCGTGAGGTCGCCTATAACAGAGAGTAGAACATGCTTCTAGACGAGCTTGCTTCCCATGGCTTGCTTTTAGAGGAAGTGTGCCTTAAACGACTTGTCTCCAAAGGTTTGTCCTTGAAGATTGTGTACCTCCAAGAAGTCATTTCTCGCACCTTCCTTGAAGGACACGACTCTACAAAACCTGCTTCACAAGGCTTGTCTTTGGAGGGCGTCTTCAACGACTTGTCTCTGAAGGTTTGTCCTCGAACGGCGTACACCTTCACGGCACTTCTCCTCGCGGATTACTCTTCCAAGCGTTTGCCTCCTATGCTTAATTTTTCCCCCCTCAAGACCTTCTCCTTCGAGAGCGCGTCTCTTCAGAGGTCACCTCTTACACGTCCTTCTTGTTGATACATCCTCGCTGAAGAGCTTAGCTCTCAGAGTTGCGCACCAGGTAGGCCTTCTTTCCCTCGGTGACCTAGCTCGAAGACTTTACCTTAGCTTCCTTCTACAAAGCTGTCACTCGCGCTGGCGTTCTGGCTCTGCCGTAGGCTGGACCGTTGCCCCGAGACTGCCCGCCATATTGATAACGGTCGGGACTCAAAGGCGCGCTTCCGCCTGCTCGAGCCACGTCTCGCGTGTTGTTGTCGTTGTCGCGTGTTGTCGTCGTTGTCGCGTGTTGTCGTCGTTGTCGCGTGTTGTCGTCGTTGTCGCGTGCCGGACTCCGCAGTGTTGTTGCTGTCGCGCGCACTGCTGCGCAGCCGGCCCCGTCGATCAGCCGTGCTTCCAGGGCGGCGGTTCGGTGCGCTGCGGCGGCACGAGCAGGGCGATGTCCGGCTGGTGGACGACGCTGGCCAGGCGCCGCCGTCGTTTCCTGCGATCGCGGGCAGGCACTGCGGTTAGCGAACAGAGGCCACCTTTGGAAAGTCGCAAACAGGAAGTGCCCAATGAACCGGGGGTGAACTATACCTCACGGCCTCTTTCCAAAAGCAGATTCATATCTCTCTGTCTCTCTCTCTTCTTTCTTTTTTCTGAGAGAAGTTTGAATTTATTGAGTTCGGAGTGCCTACGCGCGTTCTGATGTGAAGTCTACACGCTATGAACAGACTGGAATTTTGGAGGCATTCTTCTTTCATTTACGAATTGCCTTTAGGCTGTCTACGTAAAATGAATAGAATGCAGATGTAGAATATAAATACAGGCAGAAACGAATACACTTCCTGGCAGCAATTTCCGGTAAACAGTCATGAATTCAATTAATTCTAAAAAAACTACATAACAAAGCAAAGTATACGATGAAAGAGTCTGTATGTGTCCTTAAACCTGTCCTTTAAAGGTTTAAACCAATGCCTGCACAATTACGACATTTTCACGCCCCAATCATTGCGAGATGTTAAACGTTCTCTTATTGCAAAATTACTATAAAAATGAATTTAGACGGTTTTCAGAATACTTGTAGACACATATACCTTCGTATAGACGTCGTTTGTTCCTATATAAAATTCGTAGAATTTGTATTGACACAACTTGTTAGCGACTGCATTCATCTTGGTCCCAATGCAGTCCGTAAACGGATTTCTTGCATAGTCTCAGCAACAGTCAACAAAACGCGTATGGCTGTCCTTCACCTTCCACCTTTCTCGTGCACTTAATCGCTTATTCTATATGGACGCAGTAGCCATCACGAGCGTCCATCAAAACGCACGCTTTGTCACGAAGCGTTCTGCCTCCGTGCGAAGGGTCTTCCTCAACATCACAAAACGCGGGTCAGCGTCCCTTAACTATGCTACATCTCGAGAGTCGTTTGCAGCACTGCGGAAGCTGCGCAGGACTCCCTGGCCAATGGGAAGGCAGAATGCCACCTCGAGACGTGTTCATCCGCGCCACGTCGTCTGCTCAGCTGCTGTTGAATTCGCGGTGTGTGACGTACATGCGCAAATGCCCTAACATTTCACGCATTGCTGTAGCGTATAACGTACCAACCAATAAGTCTCGGATGCCGCCATCAATCAGACAGTTACGCCCGGAACTACATTCCACCGCGCAAGGATATTGCCTGTGTATGCTTCGTGCCTTGGGCAGTACTGCAAACGACTTGCGAGAGGGAGTATTGAGTACAAACTGCGCCCAATGAGCCCTAATTGGTCATTACTGCCATATTTAGTGCCTTCGGTTAAAGACAACTGCTAATTAATACGGAAACCTATGTGCTTTTAATTGAATAGCTAAATCATTCTTTTTATCCTGCCGACGATATTACCGTCACAGTAACAGGTTACCGGAAGTACCGCCTTGTCAGATTAGATTGGGAATACATAATATACACCTGTAGTACTATTGTCTGCGGCCTCGGCGTTGCATTAGATTCCTCGAGTGAAACGAAGTGATTGCGCGAGTTCTTTTAGCCTTCCTCTTCTTCTCTATTCAGTATTCAATTATGCAGCAACGAGTGGAGTGGACGCTAACTGGAAGAGGACGCTGGGCGTCTCGCGCTTCTCACGTGTGGCCTTTCTGTAGGATGACGCTTCTGTAAGCGCGAACCAGTCCTTCAGAATCCATGCGGGAAGCCGCAAGACATTAGGTGACGGTGCTAAACGTCACATAAAAGCTGCTTACCTCTTCAGTTTGAAAATGACGACAACGACCACGGCGTTCCCCAGCAGCAGGAACACCATGGCCAAGCAAGGCACCAGGACATCTGCGCACCGAGAATAACCAGTGATGTACGAGAATAAATAAAGTTGCTTACGTAACACGAGGTGCTTGCGAAATACCGCAGTGGAACCAAACGCCAGGACAGCAAATGATTCAATATCCGTGTTAAAAATTCACGTTCGCAGCGGACGACAACAACAATAACAAAAATTGTGCAGATCCAAGGCACGTGTTAGGATCTATGTGAAGGGAAGCTTTAGTGATACGATTAATTAGATGCCTTACGACTTACCGCGATCTGCGTTAATTATGTTTACTTTCATTCCATGCAATGACCACTCATATGCAACGTGTATGTTTATCCCTCACAAAGGTCCCAACTCGAATTTCGTGTTAAGGTTTGCTCACTGCACTGCTCACAGGCTATGCCGCAGTGCATCAGATCAGGCGGACATGCGCACTGTTGAAAATCTACAAAATGATGTGACGAGGACTAAGGTCACTTAAAATGCGTGTAGAGGGAAGAGTGACGGCGAAAAGTGTAGGCACAGAGATGTAAGAAACCTAAAGTGAGGATAGAAGGGAAGCATATTTACGGCTGCAACTAACTCACGTTCGGGTGTTTGCATTGAAGTTACCTTCGTTGACGCTGGCCCATTACCTCGACGCGTGGTCTTCTACGCGGCGCGTGGGAGCTAAGTAGGGTAACGCGTTTTCTTCGTGCCTTTGTTCATGCTGTGACATCCTAAACGTGAGCGCCGCTTCGCGTGAGATTGTGGGTACGGGCGCCTGAAACGCCGAGAAATGCTCTTCTCGTCTGTGCGCCGGGGCGTGAAAAATGAGCCCGTCACTGTGGATATAGTACGCGTCCAAATGTGTCAATCGCAACGCCTAATAATGTACACCTCTCTTGCATTGTGAGAGCTGAACATGTACCGACAGACAGCAGTTTAAGGGGCCGCGTCACAAAAGTTGCGGCGCCCGAGATGGACCTATGTATAAGTGGCAACACAGCAGTTGAGGTGAGGATGGGAAATGAAAACGAATCGTGAAAAAAAGTTTTGCAATTGAGCATGTGTGTATACGCGAACACACACAGAAACAAGTAAGAAGACGGGACAGAGCGCCTCTTGTAAGTGGCGCTCTGTCTCGTCTCCTTTATTGTTTCAGTGCGTATTCGCGCCTAGCACCCAAGATGAATTGTCATCAACTCGCCCAACAAGACGTCCGTCTAATAGACGTCCGTGTGATATATATATATATATATATATATATATATATATATATATATATATATATATATATATATATATATATATATATATATATATATATATTTGTCCAACACCGTTCCACATACATCTTGTCTCAAACTGTGTTTTTTTCTTTTTAACTCTGCTTGCTCAACGGTACCACTTCTGCTACTTCGGCTACAATTAACAGATTTTTAGCTTTGCGCACTCGTTAGATAAAAAGTTACGTCGATAGCCAATGGCCCGATGGACTCCGCGACAGCTCCGCTCCTTCTGACGCTTCCTCGAAGACAGCCGCTCCCTGTCGGCTTCGAGGGACGCGTAAGAGATCGTGGGAAACGTAAGCGACGAGCAAGAAACGTACCGCAGCTTCGCGCCAGGACGAAAGACAAGTGCAGTCGTTCTGAGACTGGGAGAGGACGCAAAACAATGGGATTCTTGGTTGGCATGCTCTCCCATTCACCGACGCTGTGGATATGTCAGGTGTCAACTGCGCTGCGCCTTCCCCCACCCCCCTCGTGCTGATCTGGCGTAGGCAAACGGCTGTGGGGCTGATTCACCATTGGGTCTGGCTGTGAAATGTGAAGCGGCCAACCTCCGTCTACGCAACTCCTGTTGGCTTTGTGCGACGGGCCTCCGCGTTTACCGAGTCAACAATGAGTGAATCACCCGACGACAGGCGCTATTCCTCCCGGTGCTAAAGGCTCAACCAGACGTACGCGTTCCAATGCGTCCGCACACGCCGCACTGACTCGACGTCGCGTCGCGCCCGACGGAGGAAGAGGGCGCGCACCCAAACGATGCACGAGTTGCCGCGCGTAGCCGCGCGTCTCGCCGCGGCGGCGCAGTGTTGCTAGCTTGCCATGTTCAAGGCAGTCTAGCCTTCGCTTAACGGACACGTTAAGCATGTGTGTTACATATTGCAAGAAAACACAATAAAAGCGGGGAAGGCGAAGCTAACTTCACCACAGACTTCACGACGCGCGCGTGGAGCCGGAGAGATTGCTCAAACACATCACGCTAGGCATCTCGGAGACGACGAGCGCGCCACCTGTCGCTGTCATGACAAAATGCCGCACCGCCATACGCGGCGCAGCCCAGCCGATGCTGACACCTCCCATTCTAGCCACCCTACCCGGGCTTGCCTGAACGTCGCGCGATGAGTCGTTCCAGAAGTGACGTTGGCTTGCCGTGGTCATGTGAGGTGCGTCATGCTACTGACGCGAGTGGCAGCTTCCGGCGCGGGCGCGAAAAACCTAGCGGTTGTAGGTCTCGACGCCGCCGCGCGCCTACACGCGAAACAGCCTCCGCGCCTGACGCCGTACGCGCCCAGGCGTGGTGCAGCGCGTGCGGGCGCATTGGAACGCGTACGTCTGGTTGAGCCTTAAGCGTGAATAATCTTAACGTCGCAAACTTTGGCAAATATCAAAAACAACGTACAGCGCGAAGGACAAGGACAGCGATAGACGACAACACAGCGCTGTGTTGTCGTCTATCGCTGTCCTTGTCCTTCGCGCTGTACGTTATTTTTGATCATGAATTACCAACTAGCCCAAGCAACCACCCTAGTTGGCAAATATAGAACGCTTCCTTGCGGTAAAGTTAACAAATCGGACAATCGGCGCAAACGGGACGAAAGGCACGGGAAGTAGACGGGACAGGCACCCGAGGCATGCCGTATAGTATTCCTCGTGATTTCGTTCGGAATTTAAATTTCCGAAACATTGTCGCATGACTTGCACTTATTGTATTCCCTTAGTCGTGAGCGACTTGACTGCTGTCGTCGTGCATTTATTTACAGGAACGTGGAATGAACGGTACGAGTAGAAAATGATTTGCGAAAGAAAGTTTTGCATTTGAGCACACATTTTGAAAGACACAAAACTTTACGAGTCTACTACTACAAATAGCAACAACTAAACAACAGCAGCAAGAAAGGAACAACTAAAGTTATCTACGGAACGTTTGTATGTGGCTTCGCCACTCAAGCAAGTGTAGGCACACAGACTTCGTATGCGCGAACGATTTTACCTTAAGGACGAATAATGTACAGCGCTAAGCAGACGAGCACGAAGTGAGAAACAAACGACATATACGAGCATACGTATACAGACACACAAACGACAAACGGCATGATGATGATGATGATGATGATGATGATGATGATGATGATGTCCTTGATGAGTTTGGCGCTTACCCACTCGCGGGGATTGACCAAGAGTCGGGCAGACTTTGCTTAAGACATATAGCCGTGTTCTGTATCGCACTTCGTCCTCGTCTGCTTAGCGCCGTAAGTTTTGTCCTTAAGTCATTAAATAACTAGCTCAGTAACCAGTTTTGTTAAATCAGATTTAACCTTAATTTCTGAGAAAAGGCACAGCTGCTCGCCGGACCAGTCATGACACACAGAATATGGCTATATATACTGATAGATATGATCCTTCTGCGTTGCGTTGTAGCAGTTGTCTATAGCCACTTTTCACATGTTCTACGCAGTGCGGTTACCCGTACCAGTATGTTTTATGACACCCACATCACCAGTACATCCCCGACTATTTCCTACTCCATCAATACTACAGTCAGAAAGGGAGTAAAGTTTCTAGAATTCGATTCAACTTTTTTTCTACACAAAGCGCACGATGTAATTACACGAAGTCTTCTGTACTGTTAGCCAAAGGCTAGAATGGGTCCAATACAGAAGTGCGGCAGTACTCGCAAGTATTGATTTCCGCACACAAATTGAAAGCAATTAATCATAAGGAACGTAGTAGTTCTGCAAAAACCCGCAAGGTGGAGAGAAGTAATGAATAAAGGGAAAATATTTTTCTTCCACTATGAGGCTTTTCTTTCGAGGAAACCGTATGGGTTTCCTTTGTAGCTAGGAACGGGTGGATGTCTGATTTTCCCTTTATTAACCATGAGGAACGTATACACAGCGCTCACTGTGTTTGCCTTGATTAAAGAGAGGGCGAAAAAAAAATATCGGAGGCCTAGGACACTGAACCAACACTGACGGCAAAATGCGCCAAAGCAGCGCGAATGGCCTCACCTGCGAGAAATTGGGTGGAGAGAAAATCACCCTCGTCATCTTCGTCGGGGTGCTTGCGACCCTGAAGCACTGGTTCCTCCACTTCTTCCAGGACGGTGTCGTCTGACGTCACCGACAGGCGGGCTGCAGAGCAAAACATCAACCGATGGTTCAAATACAGGCTTGGCGTGCTCGCCACAGAAATCGGAGCTGTTAATCATGGAGCCACAACATCAAAGGGGACACGCTGGGAGCAGCAGACCCATCAATGAGGTTGAGGTTCCCAAGGTGGAGGAAATAAGAATTCTGGGCATGTATATCCAGAGAAATAGATGCAACCTCACGACAATAAAAAAACTAGAAGGATACGCGGCGCAGGTCACGGGGATTTTTAGGAGAATTTCACTCAAAGGCAGGGGCCCCAAAGAGAACAGCCTCCTCAGACTCATGCAAGCCTTCATTACCAGCCGTATAGAGTATGCCACACCGTATCTTGTGTTTAAACGAGAAGAAAAGGAGAAAATAGATGCGATTGTTAGGAAGAGCGTTAGGAGAGCGCTAGGGCTCCCAGACTCGACCTCGACAGACCTCCTCCACAAAATGGGGGTTCACAACGCGCTAGTTGAACTCACTGAGGCAGTACGAGTGTCTCAGTTGGAAAGATTAGGCCAGTCTAAAACAGGGAGAAAAATCATGGAATGGGTAGGAGTCCAATGAGACAGGGGTGCCCCGACTGACAAGAAAGACATTCCGTTGGACGTGCGTAAACGCTTCCGAATCGCCCCCCTACCTAAAAATATGCATCCTATCTACAACAAAGAGAGGAGAGCTCACAGGGCTAAGGCTCTAGTAAATAAACTTAAAAACACACCGGCGCATAACGTAGCGTATGTGGACGCCGCTTGCTGCAGAGACGGGGCTTCGGTATCGACGGTGGCTGATGGCGACGGGTGCGTTAAGATAGCGTGCTCCACGTGCACGAGGGACGCCTGTAGAGCCGAGGAGGTTGCAGTAGCGCTCGCTTGTGCGGGTACAAAAGCGGGAGTATTATTATGCGATAACAAATTAGCTATCCGAAATTTTAACAAACGGAGAATCTCGGAAGAAGCCCTCCACATTCTACTCAAAAACCCTCCCAGGAGGGACATAACTTTTATTTGGGTACCGGCCCATGAAGAAGTCCCAGGCAACGAAGCCGCTCACGAGCTCGCCCGAGCACTCTACCACCGGGCAACTCTAGGGCAGCCAGTTCCAGGGATAAAAGATAGCATGTTCACGTACAGGGAAATTGTCGATCACTACAAAGCCGAAAGAAGAATCTTTCCGCCTCCGCATCGGTCTCTCTCTCTGGAGGACGCTCGCATTTGGCGACGCCTCCAGGGAAGCAATTACACATCACTACATTGGATCTACTTAACACAGACGAGGGACTATAACGACGCCCTCTGCAAAATTTGTAAGCAAAAAGGTACGCTAGACCATATAATATGGGAGTGCGCTGGCTCCCCAGGGGCCAAGGAAAACATTGACAGTAGAGAAGCCTGGGAGACCTTGCTCCAGAGCGAGGCTGAAGACGACCAGCGTCGAGCAATCCGCCTGGCCGTTGGGGCCGTGAAGACTCGCCGTCCTCAACGCGCGGGGACTGCTCCGTCCTCCCGCCCCTACCTACGTGTAGGTTAAGAGGCGGGCACCCCAGCTCGGTGGAATAATAAAGTTTTCAATCAATCAATCAAATCAAATACAGGCTCACAACAATCTGATACACTTTATTACGGAGCGGCATTTCAACTGCCCCAGAGCAGTAATAGTCACCATTGCCTCATAAGCTGTTCTTGTCTGATAAGCTGTTCGCACGATTTGTCTTTCGTAAAATTCCAAACAATTCAGATTCCAAGAAAGGTGAATTCTAAACCTTGCGTTGTTTGTTTTGTGCATGTGATCCCCTTCCCAAGCATTACCTCTTTGCTTTCCTTTGACTTGGAATTTTTCCTTTATTTCACTTACGATCGGTTCCCTTTTTTTGTTTTCATAAATGTTTTTTTTTATTTCCTGCTACCAACCCGGTGCTTCGCTTATACCCCAGTCTGACATATTTCTTAAGAAATAATCATCATCGTCATAATCATCATCATTACCATAATTTTAAGCTGAAGCTTGTGTGCTGTACAGTCAGGGACGCCTTCCAAAGAAATGATAGTTGGTGCGGGGAAAAGAAGAATCGGCTGCCTCGTCAGAACGCGAAGCGTCGAAAGGCAACAGCAAGGTTTGGCGTATAGCGCGTTGTTCGCAATTCGTTGTTCACACGACGAAACAGCGCCCTGGATTGCCATTCTGGGCATTGGCGAGCTCAGCCACATCGTCCAACTCGCCATCTTGCCAGCTATGATTGGCCAAGAAGGGCTGCAACGGCTTCTCTGATTGGCTCTATAAATGCCGCGATTAATTAATTTAATTAATTAAAATTTAATTATGGGGTTTTACGTGCCAAAACCACTTTCTGATTATGAGGCACGCCGTAGTGGGGGACTCCGGAAATTTCGACCACCTGGGGTTCTTTAACGTGCACCTAAATCTAAGTACACGGGTGTTTTCGCATTTCGTCCCCATCGAAATGCGGCCGCCGCGGCCGGGATTCGATCCCGCGACCTCGTGCTCAGCAGCCTAACACCATAGCCACTGAGCAACCACGGCGGGTAGCCGCGATTACAGAGTCCTACAATGTGGCAGAATTAGCCGATGTCCAGAACGGCATTCCTGGTAGCAACTACCAGGTGTTTCACAATTAACACTGGCGCGATGAGGCGTGCCGGACGCAACGTCACAGGCGTAGCACATCGACGGTACGCGAGATGAGACATATGGGAAAAGCGTCGGCGTTTGCCAGCGCCCAAATAAATTATTATTAACGCGATATAGCGTTAAGGGTCCACCTGTCGCACAAAATCTGGCGTTGGTGTTGGCGTCAGCGTCGGCGACGTTGTCCATGGAAAAAAAACAATATCCCGAACTACGCATTCCTATCCACGCGGGCCCTCCGCGTGGCGCGTAAGCGTTACTGAACTAATTGCACTTCTCAAAGTAAAATGCGTAATAAAATTCGTAAAGTACGACTTACACGCAACCTCCTGACGCGATAGCGTCGTACTGTAATTTGAACACACGAGAAAACGTAATTCTGTTACGCGGGAAAAGTCAAACACAAGCCCCTTTTCCAGCTGCCGTTTGAGGTGTGTCTTGTATAGTTGGAGCGACGCGTTCCAGAAAGCTCGCCTTCGTGCATAGCGCCGTAGCGTTTGCCGCCGCCGTTCCCAGGAAGAAAATTACGGTCACATAAGAAGCAATCGGAGATCACTGAATGTCATCGCGCTCCAATCTTTAAAGGCAAACCTTGAGCTCGACCTGTGCTAGTGCGCTTGAGTAGCAGACTAGAGCGCACTAGCTCAGGTAGACCTCTCTGTCTTTCCTATCAATAAATTCTATTCAATAATTCAATTGAGGGCCCGCCAAAAGATTCTGCTCGACGCTTATTGCCCGTCGCGCTCAGCCTAGCGTGTGCACCACGGTGTGGCTTGCGCGCATGCAGCTGTTCAGCAGGAAAGTTAGCACGTGTGCGCATGCGCGGAACGCAGAACGCCGGCCATCACGGCTCGGCTGCCGAGCCAGGGCTAGCGACTGAGTGGAGCGTCGTGAAGGTGCGTCTTCTTCGACGTCCCTGCGGCCAAACGCCACTTGCGTCTCCCGCGTCTCTGGAATTCCTCGCTGGCCACGCGCATGCGCCTTCGATGCCACGACAGCACGACGGCGACGGCGCGAACGCGTCTCGAGTGTCCGCATCGCAATAATAATGTTCGCATAAAGCGGAATACATACAGGTCGATATTTCATTTTTCCCCCGAAGGGGAACAGCTAAAATCGCCCTTCGTCTTGTATACGACCGTCTTCAGCGCATTCTAGGTCGCGGTCTGGCCAAGTCAAGCTTTGAGATTTACCTATATTTCGGCTTATACAGCACCCTAAATAGCGTAAGGGTAAACAGATGCAGCACATGATTTCAAACTACTTAAACTTTCAAATGGTGAAGATTTTACTTTGCCGCGCAGCAATAATCGTCAGTTTCGAGTACGTTTGGTTTCCTTAACACAGCCCGCACTGCACTAAACTTTCCTGTCAGAAATGACATGAATGTAATGCGCGCACAGCGCCCCTCGCGCTCCTGAAATAAACGTCGCGTGCACGCGGCATTAACGAAACTAAACGCCCCAAACATTCGTGACAATTACTGTCATGTGGGAAAGTTACAAAAGAAATTACGGCACCTCCTCGACGTAACGTTACTTCGTATTACACCTTCGCGAGCGAATAAAGCGCGAGCAGGCCAAATGAAACACGAACATAACATGTGCACAAGTTCCGTAATTTGGTTATGTTCTCATATTCGAGGCGGAACAAAAAACAAGGCGCAATTTATTTATCCCTTATTAAGAAGGGTGCATCGCACGTCTAAGTTCTAATCAAAAGCATTGTCACGTCGTGTGCCTTAAGTATAATGTTCTGCTTTCACTGCTCTGATGTTAAGCTTTCTGGTCGGCTTTCGTTCCTCCGATACTTCAGGGGTGAGGAACAAAACATTGAAGTGCCACTGCGTCGAACTGTGTGGAACGCCATAAAACTGAAGTCACGTCAATGCCTGCAGGAAATATGAATGCCTTTAAGAGATATACTGAGAAACTTAAGAATAGAGAAGCGGTCGCTTTGACATTTTAGAGAAATGTTTTTTAACGAATTACTAAGCTGCAGTCTTTTATCAAATATCGAGGCTGTCATGTGCGCTTGTATGCCACTGAGATGCTTCTTCCAGCGGCGAACGCCATTGTACACGGGAAAACGCCGGTTTTATGCTTTTTATTTCTGTCTGTATGCAGCACCAAAAAGTTTGCATAACACCGGCAATAGTGGCGAAACGCTACAGCCAAGATGGCGGGGCGACTCACTAGAAAATAAACTACTTTAGGAACTGGCTGCCATTTGTTACACTTTACGTGGTAAGAGAACAAGGGGAACCATGGCCATTATGTAGTTTAGGTACCATAGACTAAATGAAAAAGTATTGCTGAAATCTAGGCGATTCGATTACTGGCATGGTAAAAAATTTTGAATTGTAAACTACAATGAGTTTACACTGATGAAGTACACTCTCAAAACTCTATTCTCATTAATTTGTCGTGGTGACAGGTTGATTATTAGAAGACGAAAAAGATGCGTTCAAAGTGACCCCCTATTTTTTTTCTTTTTTTTTGCGCCGGTACGCCAGTGCGGCACGATAGTGTTACTACGAAAGCAGTTTCGAAGTATTTGCACGTACTGGGGCCATCGTGCCTCAGCAAAAGTACTCGAAACTTGCAAATTGTTTCTTTGGCTCTTTTAGAGTCCAAAGTAGTCCGTTTTACCAATAAACCCATGACTTCAAGCACACAACCGCATTTCCAAATGTAAGTCATGGAAACACTACACCTTTCCACATACCGCGAAGCACCACGTACCTGTTGTATCCCCATATCGCTCGGTGTTCCATTATGGCCGCATTCCTCTTTCCCTTTGCTGCAATTGTTCTTTCCTGTGTTTCCACATGTATGTTGCGTCCGTTTATCCAATGGTGATGCTGTGATTGGTTCGCCTATTCGGCATGCAGCTCCCAGGGTCAGCAGACGACCTGGCGGGATTCGCAAATAAAGGGGTCGCTTTTTAGATGGACTATAGGTGTGACTAGACGCCGTCAAAATTCATGACTCCGCGGCGAGCAGATGCGGGAACGTTAAGGTGGAGTCGCTCACCACCTGTCGTTCGTTTTTCGCGCTTTTTTTCTTCTTTTTTGCTTACCAAGCTTCCTATCATGTCAGAACGGCTTAGTTTAAACATACTAACCTAATATAATGTCCCTTTGTAATAAAGGAAACATGTTGTGTGTTTGGTTTCCGTTTTCTGTCTGTCAGTGCCGTGTTGCACATAAGCGTGTTCACATAAGTTTTTTTGGTGCCAGTGCCATGCTGTGCACATAAGCGTGTTCGCTCCAACGAACAGCTTGTTGGGCGTCGATATTAAAGCTTGGCCAGTCTTCACGTATCAGCGGGACAGGTCGCTTGTACAATCTAGAATGTGCACTCTAGCCAAAGCTAACTTGGCCTAACTTAACCTGTGCTCTGTGTCTCGTCCTCCTCATCGCTGCCAACGCGTTTGACGAATATAGACTGTGGCTCAAAAAGCGAACACCTTTTGTCTGCTCTTTTGGTCGTTTTCGTGGTCGTTGGGCGGACACAGCAAGAAAAACGCTCGGTCTCTCGCTCTATCTCTCATTCGCTCGTTCGTTCGTTCGTTCGTTCGTTCGTTCGTTCGTTCGTTCGTCTGTCGTTCGTTCGTTCGCTCGTTCGCTCGCTCGCTCGCTCGTTCGTTCGTTCGTTCGTTCGTTCGTTCGTTCGTTCGTTCGTTCGTTCGTTCGTTCGTTCGTTCGTTCGTTCGTTCGTTCGTTCGTTCGTTCGTTCGTTCGTTCGTTCGTTCGTTCGTTCGTTCGTTCGTTCGTTCGTTCGTTCGTTCGTTCGTTCGTTCGTTCGTTCGTTCGTTCGTTCGTTCGTTCGTTCGTTCGTTCGTTCGTTCGTTCGTTCGTTCGTTCGTTCGTTCGTTCGTTCGTTCGTTCGTTCGTTCGTTCGTTCGTTCGTTCGTTCGTTCGTTCGTTCGTTCGTTCGTTCGTTCGTTCGTTCGTTCGTTCGTTCGTTCGTTCGTTCGTTCGTTCGTTCGTTCGTTCGTTCGTTCGTTCGTTCGTTCGTTCGTTCGTTCGTTCGTTCGTTCGTTCGTTCGTTCGTTCGTTCGTTCGTTCGTTCGTTCGTTCGTTCGTTCGTTCGTTCGTTCGTTCGTTCGTTCGTTCGTTCGTTCGTTCGTTCGTTCGTTCGTTCGTTCGTTCGTTCGTTCGTTCGTTCGTTCGTTCGTTCGTTCGTTCGTTCGTTCGTTCGTTCGTTCGTTCGTTCGTTCGTTCGTTCGTTCGTTCGTTCGTTCGTTCGTTCGTTCGTTCGTTCGTTCGTTCGTTCGTTCGTTCGTTCGTTCGTTCGTTCGTTCGTTCGTTCGTTCGTTCGTTCGTTCGTTCGTTCGTTCGTTCGTTCGTTCGTTCGTTCGTTCGTTCGTTCGTTCGTTCGTTCGTTCGTTCGTTCGTTCGTTCGTTCGTTCGTTCGTTCGTTCGTTCGTTCGTTCGTTCGTTCGTTCGTTCGTTCGTTCGTTCGTTCGTTCGTTCGTTCGTTCGTTCGTTCGTTCGTTCGTTCGTTCGTTCGTTCGTTCGTTCGTTCGTTCGTTCGTTCGTTCGTTCGTTCGTTCGTTCGTTCGTTCGTTCGTTCGTTCGTTCGTTCGTTCGTTCGTTCGTTCGTTCGTTCGTTCGTTCGTTCGTTCGTTCGTTCGTTCGTTCGTTCGTTCGTTCGTTCGTTCGTTCGTTCGTTCGTTCGTTCGTTCGTTCGTTCGTTCGTTCGTTCGTTCGTTCGTTCGTTCGTTTACATTGACACTTATCAACGATGGCTTCTGCAAAACCTTTTTTTAAAGCCGCGGGGTGACTTACGCGTGCACGTCTCCGGGACACTGTCGTTCCACGTGTTTCCACGGAGGCACACCAGCGTCCTGGTGTCCATCTGCGTGTCGTTGAACATATGGTCCTTGCAGCACTTGTACAGCGCCGTCTCCTCAGCGCGGTGCACCAGGTATCCCAGCCGAGGAGCCGGCGGCGTCGGACAACCCATGACTGCGAGAACCAATTCGAGCAACAGGTGAATAAGTGCGTATACCAGTCAATGCATTAGCATACAACGGTAGCGGCTGTGTATTATTTTGGCTCTTGATGAGTCCGCACACCGCAAAGGAATGGGACACGCCTGACTTAAAAGAGCAAGAAGAAGAAGAAGCATCGGTTGTGATAGCGAGACAGTAGACAGCTTTGCGAAGCAAGGATAGTAGCTTTAGCGGCCGCATAGGTTCGTGAAAATTTGCTTACCATATAAATTAAGAAGCATGGTGCCACGCGCGCACAAGCAAACAGAAACACATCTCGCTCTATGAGCGCGGACACTCGCTGTCAAAACGCTGGCGTGAGGAAGAGCGGCAGCAGCAGCGAGCGAACTGACCTTCTTGCTGCCTCTCGCTTCAATGCGAGCGAAGTGGCAAGAACATAGCACACACGAAGCTATGAGCCCTCGGCGCACGTAGCCTCTGCACTCATCGCTGATCGCTTTCAAGATGCTGTCTCTACTCATCGCAGATAGCTTTCAAGATAGGGCTTAGCCACCGCCGTAGTAGAATCCCTTCCCCCTCCCCCAGTGCCTTGCGCGCGGTAGACGGCGTGCTTTTCCCCACCTTCCTCCCTTGCGTTCGCGAAACCTAGAACGCTTTGAGTCGCACCTGCGCCATGGGGAGCGCGGCCACGTTGTTGCCGCACTTTGACTTTATACGGAACATTACGGCGACGCCGACGGCGGAAATGCGCCTGGAGTGTACGTACAACTGCTATCGCAATAAGACAGTTCTTAGCTTTCCTGAGATGGCAAAGCCGTAGGTACAGCAAGGGTAAACACGCTTGTGCACACTACAGAGCCCTGCACATTAGCGGGATGTGCCATGAATGCAGCGGCCAATGCCTTTCGGGTGGAACTGGCATACATTAGACCGGCTCATGGCTCATTGATATTCTCGTAATGCAAGCACGTATCCTTTCCTCGCGCAACGCCAGGCTAAGATGGTCGTTCACTTCTCACCGCGTGTTTCTGTTGCTTCTTGACACTGCACTTTTCAGTTTCCATGCTTTGCACTTTCCAAAGCTGTCGTGAAATGAAACGTGAATGATTAATTTACCTGTAGAAAACTACATATGTAAGTGCAAACTCTGTTCTATAGACAAGAAGTAACAAGCACAGTATTATTGTGCCAACATATTCTTCTGTCGCGTTAATAAAAAGGGGGAACAAATACCTCCGCAGATGTATGCAAATCAGAACAAACTCGTACACTACACCAAAGACAGCGATACTGCCATAAGGGAGTTTTCAATCCCTTCGGAAGTCATACAGGGAAGCTGCTTTGCCACTGCCCGATATCTATGAAAAGACTACAAACGCTTCACTATATTCAGCACGAATTGTCCGCTATACGCGAGTATATTCAAGCGATTAACTTTATCTGAGCTTAGTACTTCTACACTCTCCGCTATATCCGATGGATGTTTCTGCATTTTGCATCGGCTTCACTGCATCGGCTCCACTCTCTAGAATGCCACTGTGCCTTCTCACTTCTCGCTTCTCACCGACCACGCGTCCACGTGTTCCCGACGCCACACGAAAACCGCCATTAAACTCTTCCACGCAGCATCGCAGCTGTGTGCACTAAATATTAGGGCGAAAGCCTGAGATCTCCATGTTTCAAGGTCGCGTTTCGAGGTACAGAAAATCAAAGCGCTTCCGCCGCTGCTCGCGCGTTCGTCGTCGTCCTCTTCCCAGTCCTCTTCCTAATCGCTTCTTCCACATTTCTGCCACACTGATGCCACATTGATGCCGCTAATCATGCCAGAAATTTAGCAACGTGGAAAGTTGGGCTAGTTGGTGAGTGATCATAGTACCTTGCTGGTGAAGCAGCGCACAAACACGGACACAGTGAAGACAAGCAGGAATAGACGACACTCGCTTTGCTGCAATTGTCGCAGCGAGTGTCGTCTATTCCCGCTTGTCTTCACTGTGTCCGTGTTTGTGCGCCGCTTCACCAGCAAGGTACTATGATCATGCCAGAAATGCACAGTTAATTATTATAGAGGTAATTACGGCATTCGATCCTACGACCTTTGGTGAAAGTCGAACCCACGAGCTTTGGTGTTAATTTGGGCAGTGTTAATTGAGGCAGAGTTAATTAAGGTAAATTTAATTATGGCACTCGAACACACGACCTTTAGTGGGACAAAACAAATAATAAAAAGTAAGAACGCATTCGAATGAGAACGTCAAGTGATTCAATGGATGTCTCTTGAGTAAGCAGCCTTTTGCCTTCACCCTCTTTAGCGTATGCTAAAGTGACTGTCAATTTTTTTTAACACCCTTATGTGTGTATAAAGGGTGCTACGGTTTTCCGTACGGCTAACGCCATTACCTTTACGGGATCTTACCTACTTTTCGAGTTCCTGCTAGGGGAAATTGAAGTTTTGTTCTTCATACTTTTTGTGGCAAGTATAAACAAGAAGATAGGTGAGACACACGACAGAAAAAATAACTTCATGAAATATATTCTAATAGCTATCGTTGTCAAACTCTGCTGTCGAATATCTTGCTGATTACCAGGTGGTAAGAATTATTACAATTTTTCAACTACGGCTTCTCTCGCCGCAGGCATAGCTCGAGATCGCTGTCGTAGAGAATAAAATAATCTGATATCCTCAAAATCCAATTGCAATGAAACTTCATTTTGGCTATATTGGTTACACGTGAGTAGTATACATACTACTGAAGCAATATCGGCAAAACTTTACGGCTCGTATTTGCCCAACGTTCTTATTAGCACCCTTTGAATAGGATCTATGCAAACGTCGCGTGCCCTTCGTGGTTAGTGCATGTCACGTAAACCCCAACGCGCCGCCTCCACGATTTGTCAGCGCGCCGCGGGCTGCAACGGACGACACCCAATCTCGGAGGTCATACTGAAAAGCCGCGCTCGCTGTCAACGTTCTGGGTCAAGCGTCACTTCCAGCAAGCGGTGGCGGCGGCGTTGTTTTCTTTTCATTGCGACAGCAATTGTATGGACCCTCCAGGCGCATTTGTACCGTTGGTGTCGCCGTCACCGCGGTGGTCCAAGGGTGACAACACCGTCGCCGTGCGCTGTATGCTGTATGTGCGAGTGAAAATGTGCGAGGGTGAGCTGACGATCGTGACTAAATCTCGAGGGGTAGAAGCGCCCGTCTGCCGCCGCGCGCAAGGAACTGTGGGGAGGGCAAGTAGGGGTGCGTTGTACTTCGGCAGCAACTGCGTATAGCGCGCGTTCACGCGTACTTTATCTTGAAAGCCATTGCTTGGGGGGGGGGGGGGGGGCACAGTCTACGTGAGGCGACGGCTCATAGCTTTGCGAGTGCTGTGTTCTTGCCGCTCAGTTTTCCTTGAAGCGATAGGCAGCACGAAGGTCACTTCGCTCGCTGCAGCTGCCGCGCATCTTCACACCAGCGTTTTCAGAGCGAGTGTCCGCGGTCAGAGAGTGTGATGTGTTTGTGTTTGCCTGTGCACGCTGGCACTTTGCTTGTTAACTTAGTAAGCGAATGTTTACAAGTTTATACGACCGATAAAACTACCATCTCTACTTCGTACGGCTGTCTAATGATTTGGTATCGCAATCAATGCTTCACCTTTCTGGCGGAACTGTGACTATTTTTTTCGTTTCTTTTCAGGTATACACCATAAGCAGTGTCAATTTTTGTAAGATCTTCGTGGTCAATCTACTCGTCGTTCAAATGTAAAACATTGCATGGAGGCAAGTACATATATATGCCTACAGTATCTGAAAGTAGCTTTTTATCCCAGTCCAAAATTTTGTTGTAATTGGCCTCTAATGGAACAAATCCATTAAGGGTGTAACAAACTGTTAAGGTTGTAGCACATGTTTTTTTTTACAGTAATATAGAAGGTTGCGTGACTCTCACACTTGTACTTGAGCAGGAACCCTCTGGCCGGCACGAAGCTCCTGGTGCGGAAGCGGACCACTAGTCGGCGCCCCGTGGAACGCAGGGTTCGAAGGCTGAGCCGTGACTCCCCGCAGGCGACCAGCAGTGGCCGGCCGGACTCCAGCACGCTCAAAGCATCTTCGATGCAGTCGGACTCGCTCAGCGAGTCGAGCAGTGGTCCCGGAGCGCCGGGCTGCAAGAACCAGAGATCGCTAAGTTGCTCAGTCGAATTATTCGTGACGGCAGAACGTTATCCGAATACGCAATCTACATAGACTCAGCGTCTGTAATCAGGACTGAGTGACTGAACGATATCCCCGGTGGACTTTGTTTAATCTTTCCGTCCTCGTTTCCCTTTCCCCAGTGTAGGGTAGCCAACCGGGCACAGTCCTGGTTAACCTCCCTACCTTTCATTTATCATTTGCTCTCTCTCTCTACATAGACTCCGACCATGGTAAGCCTGATTAAGGTGAACATGTATACGTCGTTAACCTCTGAGGAAATCTGAATTGGCTCCCAGAAGCTTCGTGTTTTTATAAATTCTCTATTGAGTTGGAGACGTTCAAGAATAATTTCATTAATTATCCCAGCCAGCCAGGTTATTCGGTAAAAAAAAATTATAGCCTCCAAAACTGGCTCGTTTTGCACACAGTCTACTCACCCTGGGCGGCCTGATGGACACGTCGAGTATCCTGAGCACGATGGTCTGTCCCGGCGACGCCTCCAGGAGCCAGGAGCAGTTGGACAGCGCAGGGTAGAAGTGCGGGAAACCGGGGGAGGACAGGTAGCCCTCGGTCGGAGAACGCAAGTGGGTGCCACACTTTTGCATCAGCGAGCGCTCTGCACAAAGAAGTTGGTTTCACACGAGTTATACATCCGAGGCTAGGCTGACCGGGTTTTTGAGGACCGGGTTAGCCAGCCTTTCACCATGCTGCAGAGCGTGAGTCCGGACAAAGGACGCAAACGATCTAGTGGGGCAGACGAGTGCTACAGACAACGTCTCAGACAGACGTATATTAGTGGCCAATAGTTAGACGTGAAGTGGTTCGCGCGCAATTCAGTGCCATGGTAGAGGCCTTCGTCCTGCAGTGAACATTCAGTGCCCGCGTTTTCAATAATACAGGGTGGTGATGATGATGATGATGATGATGATGATGATGACGACGACGACGACGACGACGACGACGACGACGACGACGACGACGACGACGGTGGTGGTGGTGGTGGTGGTGGTGGTGGTGGTGGTGGTTTTCCCGTGCAACAAGTAGAGCCGTCCTTTCTGTCTAACTAGCGATTTGAGGCTTTCGGATCATTTGCCGTCAGATTGCGCGCGAAGGCGCTTGTACGATACACGACGCAATCGTCAAGGTGAACCTGCCGTACAACCAAGCACGAAATTTTTAAAACTCTATAATTTGCTCGACAACTAACACCACTCGTTTTAGACAAGCGGTAAGATTAAACGTTTTTATTTTTATAAACTGACCGATACCGCGAAGTTAATATGAATCTATAAAATATAAGTTCATGCTGATAAGCAAAGTAATGAGAACGTTGCCATCAGCATAAACTCAGACGCCAAGTAGAAAATCCCTGGAGTGATTTGCTGCATTTCCCAATTCACCTGGGCTCGTGCGACGTAAGGGTTCTTTTCGTTCGATTCTATTCGTTCGTTGTCGCCCATCGCAGAGAGCGACCGATACCAGCAGTAACTAATGCGCGGCGTCCTGCCAGACCGTGACGAAGGACCAAAAGAATGAGAAAGGACGAGAACCGTTACGCAATGCGACCACCATACCTGCGACCGTGGTTGAACTGAGGCTCCTAAATGTACACTAGTGACTTTGAAATCGCTTATAAGCAGACCACAGTGCGACTGTACATCGAACTCCCATGTAATAACGCGTATAGCACGCTTTCTGGTAAGTTTATTAGTGCCCGCGTTTTCAATCTTGTGCTGATTGTACATTCTTTGAAGGACGCGAGACCATCCAGTACAGCGGAGAAGGCGGGTCCAAGCTTGGTTCACTGCATGTAATTCTGCGCCTAGCCATAACGATAACCCTGTTATAACCATCAATTTTAGGGAGGTTTCTTCGGGGGGGGGGGGGGGGGGAGGGGGGCATCGCGATGAGCGAATTGCACTATTGAATTACCCTATGCGTGGAGTGGGAAAAAAAAGAGAGAATGAAGGAAAACGATACACGTGGCGTGACCTGGCGTTGAGGAAAGCAGAGGTCGGATTAAGCACGGGCGCCGTTTATAGTATCAGTCGGCAAAAAGAAAACCATAATACAGGGAGCACTTTGTTATTCCTCGATGCCGTTGGCGGCTTCCTGTTTGTCGCCCATGTCTCGTTTAGGCGAGCGCGGGCGAGAGAGGACGCTTTAGAGAAGTCAGCTTTTCCTCTTACTCGAGTCGGCCGCGGCAAACGTCAGCGCGCCGACGTAATTCTAGCAACTGCAATAACATGTCATGCAAAAGGATAGACAGTTGGGCGAGTTGGTACGGTAACATGATACGGTAACAACCCAAGATCACGTAATAATTTCATAGGAGTGGCAACTGACCCCTTTGTTCTGTCGAAGGGTTAACGGTTACCCCACTCTAAGGAAAAGTTTACACCCTCGGTGGGCTTTCTTTTTATTGAAATGAAAATGAAAGAAAGAGACGTAGTCGCCTTATAATGGCGACGGCTACTCCTTTTCTCGTAGCAGAAACAACAACATAAAAAAACATGTAGGAAAATAAAAAAAAAATAAAAAAGCACTTCATACGGTGAGAAAGCCACAGCACAGTCCTCTACGCCTATGAACATAACAGTGTAAAAGCCAAATGCAAGTTGCACCACAATGAGTTCGTAAATAAAGTCACAAACACACACAAACGGCCGTGATGTAGACTTCGATGAGCATATAAACAGATGAGGAATTACAGTGTTAAAATAATTCACGCACAAAAAAATGTGTAACACGTAATATACAAGCACTAATAAGTACAAATAGAAGAATGTTTTAGTGACATCGCGTGATTGTTCAATGCAATACCCAGTATTTGCTGAGGATGCCTGTGTCTTCATAAAAATGTTCAATTGCGTTCAATGCTTTTCGCTGTGCTATTTTCGATGGCCATGCATGGGCCCAGTAATTTTGCGAGTGAGGAAGGCCGGTGAGAATCGATGGAGTGTAGCTCTTGTTCTAGCTGCTGTCTTTGTATCTCGTATATGGGGCATTCGAGGAGTCGATGGCGACCATCCTCATCGTCGTGGCCACAGGAGCAAGCCGGGGAAGGAGCCCATTTGATGCGATGCAGGAAATGTTTGGTGTATGCTGTCTCAAGGCGCAGTCGGTGAATTAGTGTCTCGGTACTTTTAGAAAGTTCAACATACAGCTGGTATTCGAGTTGAGGGTCTACTTCGTGAAGTATTGGTTCCTTAGTGCTTTCATTAAACCATGTTGACATACACAAGTCTTTCTTTAATACTCTCAATATCTGTTTTGTGTCCATTGGTGATAAAGGGACGAGTTCAGTTTCTGCATCTTTATGGGCTGATTTTGCCAACGAGTCCGCTAGTTCATTGCCTGCTATACCAGCATGGCCCGGGACCCACTGTATAATATCACTTCATGTTTCCTTTCATCAGCCTGACTTAATCTGCTAAGTATTGCGTATATTATTCGTGCGTGTGGTTGGCTGCATCAATATTTTCAAGGCATGCTAAAGCCGATAAGGAGTCCGTGCAAATTACCCACGTTGTTGGTGTCTCATATCTTTTGATACAATGAGTGGCTTGGAGAATTGCCACTAATCCCACTATTGTTAGTGACGACGTGTGTCCTAGTCGACAAGCATACTCTACATCTAAGGATGGTATAACATAAGCTTTGTGGGCTTATCTTGTCCCACAACAATCAACCAAGAGAAGAGACTGTAGCTTCAGGAAGGGATATTCCACGATGAACACCGTCCGTGTCGTCAGTCGGATAACTGAGAAATCTACGGAGCACAATCAACCTCTTGAGGTGTGACTTTCACAGTACGTGAAAAGCCGTGCTATTCATCAGAGATACCAGCAGTCACTGAGGCACTGCGGAATCGAAAAACTGCCTTCACAAATGCGCATTTTTGCACTGCATAAACCCTCAATCGACAGGCAATCTGCCGTGCACTTTGGCATCTTATGGCAGCCACTGAAACAGTCAGTATTGCAGAGATGGCAGTTCTCTGACGTCCTCGACTACGCTTCCCTTCTGTTAGCACCCACTTTATAACTCTTAACAGACCACCGGTTATGTGTTCTACATGACCTGCCAAGCTCCATTTTTTTTCCCCTCCTATATCAACTAGAATGTCGGCTACACCACCTTTTGCTGCGACGTGTTTTACGATAGCACTCACAACGAACAGTCGTGTTATGGCAGCGGGGATGACGATAGATAGCGAAAGGAGTTATCGCTCTATTAGGAACAAGAAATGCGAGACGCGAATTAAAGGAAACTGATTTTACCGGTACGTTACCTTCAGTTAGCACAGCCAACCCAACTTTCATCAAAACAGAGTTAGTAGCAAGCGCTCTGAAAAACACTCCTTTCGCGTGTGCCCAAAGACCCACAATTTAGTAGTAGTAGTAGTAGTAGTAGTAGTAGTAGTAGTAGTAGTAGTAGTAGTAGTAGTAGTAGTAGTAGTAGTAGTAGTAGTAGTAGTAGTAGTAGTAGTAGTAATAATAATAATAATAATAATAATAAGCAGAAGAAGAAGAAGAAGAGGAGGAGGAAGCAAAAGAAGAAGAAGAACAACAACAATTGCGCTCTCGGTGCCTGTAAGAGCTGAGGTTTGCCGCAAAGGCCAACTTCCAGGTGTAGATTGAAAGGGTTTGCCCCCGAGCCGACGCTTCCGCAAAGTTTATACGAGCGCAATATGAAAAACATGACGAGGCATCACGTAATTCCATTTCCGGGTATCCACACAGATCGCACGTGCTGCACGTTTCCCGACAGTTGGCGACACAGCTGCGTAGCTGGGTTACGAGAAAACAAATTGAAAAAAGTAGAAGAGCGCGGTTTAGAGGGCGCGACAGGTTCATCACGTCGCCGCAGTTCGCTGCCTCTCACTCTCGAATGGCTCGCGCAGAATAACACGAACATGGCGAGTCTGTGGCACCCTTGGCAGGATATCGTATGCCTACACGCAATTCACAGCGCCCTCCTCTTGACATATTTTGTTTAGAATACTGTCGGAGAACCCCGACGCAACAGGCCTCTTTTTCCTGTAGACGCTCGCGTACCCAGTGGTGGTAAATGGGCCAAGAGGCGTTCTTGGGACAGGTTCTTGTAGCACGCAAACATGATCCTTTTGAGCAGTTTTTTTGTAGCAGTCAACAACGACGATTCTGAACGGTTGTCGGCCGGCCACTACTCATGCGCATCAAAAGATGGTTCCAGACAACCAGCGAACCTCATTACAAATATTCTCGGTGGAGATAATCCACGCACGCGGTCACTCAACAACAAATTACAACCATCACGCGGCTGCATTGAGTCAACCAGCACGGTCGAAGCAGAAAATACCATAATCCACAAAAAGGCACACAAAAATAAATAACTCGCGGCGATACAGTCACAAGGTACGCTGGACGACCATTCGAGCAATTTTCATTTTAGGGATAAAGTCGTCTAGCTAGTAAAACGACTATGCTACAAATCCGCTGCGTTACGAGCGCACACAGCTAAAACGCAACACAGCAAAGCAGCTAATTACATGCGAGGGTGTAAGTTCCAGTTTGCTCGAGCGCCACGACACAGCCGCCGCGCCGAACACGTCAAGAGTGCGTCGTTGGTTGAGAAACACCTCTTTCACCAGGGTCACACAGTACGAACGGGGGACATGACAACAAATTGGAATGTACCGAACGGGCCAGAACTAAGCCCAACATACTAACTTCCTTCTGAGGTATGCGCACAACTGGCGAATATGACACATAGTTCGCAAATGGCGGACCACGAACGTGCGGGAGTGCGTACTGGATTGGATTAACTCAGTGACCCTTTTAGCTAATTTAGCTTTATGAATGGTTGCAGACGCAACGGCACTCTTGGCACATGGTGATGTTGACCACCACTTGGCGCTGCCCACAACTCCTCTTCGCAGTGGCCACCGAGAGCTTTAGAGCAGCTTGGGGGCATGCAGTTTCTCTCGTATATGTAGCCTGGATGTTGCAGCTCTAGCGGAATGCAGCGGATTGGAGCCATTGTAGCAGTATTCCCTCCACTGGATACGTAGTGCAACTGTAAACGTGATGTTTGACATTCATCGCACTGGAGAATTCAGAGGATCCATAGGACAAGGGCGGGGGGGGGGGGAGGCGACAACCCGCTCTCCCTTCCCCCTATAGACATGCTGCTGGCACTTCAGCGGTAACAGTATGGAGTTTGACGTGAGCCCCCACCCCTTTTCCTCTCCCATTTACTGCATAGTTTGACGAGGTCCCAGCTTGAGGCTGACCTAAATCCGCCCCTGAACAGTGCAGTTCCCTAGTCCGCGTGCTCTGTGAGCTATGTGCGTATGGGGACGTTTAACATATTAAAGCACTGCTCACCTTCCATAATGCTGTAGCTAAAAATGGCGGCTAAGGGCGGCGTACAAACGAACTCCCATGTAGGCCTTCTCGCGGGGAAGTTAAAGCGAGAGGGAAAAAAAAAAGTATCGGGCTCCAGAAGGCAAGTGCGCCCACACAATGCGAAAGTGCTGCAAGTGCTAAGTACGCAGCTACCAGAAAGATCGATCGTGATCGCCATCTCCAGACTAACCAAGGCGTGCAGAGAGCCGCCTACTAATCTGACTGATCGAACATTTAGGAACACTCCGCACCCAAAGCCTCGCGTCCAAGCCGGTTTACAGATTATGGGCGCTATAACGTAAAACTATTCCAAACTTTTCTATTCCAATTCTGTTATCAGCCCTCCATGATTGGTCAAAAACTTTTTTCGACCACCCCCACTTCACCGGTCTGTCACGCGACGTCATGAAAACCGCGATACCTCCCCTTCTGATATGAAGTGTACACACTGATTATGCATGATTTGACAGAAAAAGGAAAAGCAGTTACTTCTGATTCGACCCCTTTTCGCCATTAGTCCTCGGCTATTGGTAAAAAGCTTTCGGGCTGCACCCACTTCACCTGCCTGTCACGCGACGTCACAAAACCGCAAGAACTCACCGCGTCAAAGTGACGTGTACACGATAAAGATGCATTAATATGCCGAACAAAACTGAATTTTCTTCGGAATAACCGCAGGCTGCCCCGTTCCGAAAGGAATAAAAGATCGCTGCCGCCGATCGCTAAGACGCTGGCTACTCGCACCTGCCGGAGAGCATGGTTGTATTTGCGTATAATAAAACTTCTTGCGTGGCCGTGTAACGTTTTCGAGCACTTGTGGCACATTTACCCCCTCATTCTGCCAACTCTTCTTTGCTGATGGTCCGTTTTAGCGTCATTCTTGAGCTTCCGTTGCATGCCGCCGCGATTTTCGACCAGCCACCGCAAGGTAAGTAAGGGAAAGCCGGCCAATCGTAGACGCCGGCACCACCCTCTTCATCCGGTTATCGACTTTCAATGCAGTGGCTCGGCCCCATCGAATCCCTCTCCACTTGAGCGTTCTCCTCGCCTCTTGTCAGCCAATTAGATACGACAAGCCGCTCAGTGTAGGCAATGTTATTCGTTTTTCAAGCAAACAAAAGTGATCTCCTATGAACGAGGAGAGCGTTTGATTGGTCTGTTCATACAACCCTGCGGATAACCGCCTAGTGCTTGCGTTGGTGGTTACGCAAAGTTGACGTCAGAAGATTGGAATAGAAACATATTGGAATAGTTTTACGTTATAGGGCCCTATGTCTGTTTTACACAAATGATGAATGCACACGCACAATGACCGGAATGCCTGCGGCGTTGCGAAAGGGGTGCGAAAACCTTGATAGCTGCGTATTGCCACGGCCGCTCGCATTGCGTTGGAGTAAGGCGCCTTAAAGGGAAACGACAACAACAGCAATAATAATAATAATAATAATAATAATAATAATAATAATAATAATAATAATAATAATAATGAAGGAAGAAATGCATACACTAGATCGTCAGCTGAGAAAACTCGTACTTTCTAATGGGCAAGTGCTGAACTGTGACTTCGGAGCGGAAACGTGACGCTCACTCGAGCGGCACCACGCCTCAAGTCACGTGGCTTCTACGCGCTAAAACATATTCCTTCGTTTGAAGTGCAGCTGTGCAGACGGCAACTTCTTCGGTGCGCAGTAACGTACGATAGCGCGCAATTCAACAGCGACAGTTTCTCAACAGTGCTTCACGCCATAAATGTTCGGCGGGCATAAGCGACAACACCCCTTCCCCCTCCCCCACAAAAAAGAAGCAAAGAAACACAGGGGCTGAAATTACAAATCCCTTTGATGGTTCGTAAGTGTTCGTTGCCATTGGACGGTCACCTTGGTTAATAATATGCCCAGCATCAGGATTGGCTGTGACTTTCTCTTACGTACAATTCTAACGTAAGAGCGTTCTGTCAATACGGGCCCACCAGTGGATTGATGGTGCACGATTTTTATACTTTCTTTCTTTATTAGAGTCGTCGCATATGGCAGCTGCGCTTGCTGGCCGCTGCACGCAATTCGTGCGCGGCGCTGAATGCGAAGGGCCGTAAAGCACGCGTGGTCGATACCTGTACGCGCGGAAGCAACGAGCGTCTTAATCCGAGGTCGTATGCATATATATAACGTTTCCAAAAGTACGTGCGCGTTATGTGTGCACACGGGATTTGGCCGCACGGGCTCGGCTTTGTGCACGCCAGGGGGCGCGCCGAGGGCTGATTAACGGAGCCCGCTGATCCGTTCCAGACGAGGCCGTTCGACGCAGACGACCAGGCGTTCCAGGCTCATCGACTGTCGTCTGCTCTAATGAACGAAGCCTATCTGCGGTGCTGAAGGGCTCGCGTTATCCCGAAAGCAAACTCAACCAAAAGAAGGTTTTTCTTCCCATCTATCGCACGCTTAACTTTCTTAATTTTCTTTATTAACTTGGAAGACACAAGCATCCGTTAGCGTCCGGGAAAGACCCGCCATCGCTGCTGCAGCGTTGCACGACACTGACGAGCGGCATTTTCTCAGATTCAGTGCCGAGATAATTTCTGTACGTCACACCGAGGTAGACGTCTGCTACGGAAAGGAGTTGCGTTGCAGAGGCATCCAGCAGGTGCTGCATTTTTCAGACGATAGAGCTAGCGATGGGACGCCGATAACGAACAAGCAATGAATACTTTTAGTGGCGACGTACAGTATAACGACAGGTAAGGTTATAAGCAAGCTAAGCCTGGAAACAAAATGTATGATTTTCGTCTCTTCGTGTCTTTCCAGCGCAGACAGAACCAACATTTCACGAACTCGATCCTAATGCCAGATTAAAAAGCCACGGCTTAGTGATGGCTAAGCTGTACATAGCTTAGTTATGTGCAATTCCATGGCGCACGAGCGACGCGAGGCTATGCAGGATGCATCAGGCTCAATTAAAACATATTATGGGGTTTAACGTCCCGAAACTACATAGTGAATGGAACTACACACCTTAGCGAATGGATCTGAGTTATTTTCACAGCTGCGTCTTTTTTTTCTTTTTTTTTCTTTTTTTACATGCACCCAAAGCATGGTACACGAATGCTTCTGCATTCCGCCCACATCGAAATGCGACCGCCGTGGCAGGAAAACGATCCCTCAACCTCGTACTTGGCAGTACAACGCCTTAGCCACTAAGTTAACGTGTTGGGTCACGCACAAGACAAACAATCACGCTACAACAAATATTCTATGAAGGTAATGCATATAAGACTTGGTATAGAGATGGTTGCGCACTGCTCAAAACCAATAATCTAGAATAGACAAAAGTGCGTGTTTACGAGGGAGAAACAAATGCATTTGTTTTCGATAAAACACTCCGACGTGCATATCTTGCATTCTGATACAAATTCTGAATGGGTCAGCTAAATGTGGCTGGTTGTCAACCGCTTCTGGCGATTCTCACATACGCTGTCTTCTTTTTCAATCTTCAGCACAAAATTATGCACAGGGAGAGCACGTTCTAGCCTTACGATACTACAAGGAGACTTCTGCAATACTTTCGTGGCTTTGTTGACAATTTATATTTGTGTAATACTGGTTTATTGCTACAGTCCTGCGGACGCGAGTAATGAGTCGCCGATAGGGATAATCTATGTCTAATGTGTTCCTTTTAAGAATTACCTGAAAAGACCCGATACATTGTGAGCACGATAGACACTGTGAACGCCCGGAGCGATGTTAGTCATAAACTTTCTTCAGAATATGCATCCGCAAGGAAACGTCTACTCATATGATATTCCATCTTCTCGACCTAAAAAGTCATCTCTGTACATCGAGGACGGACGTATCAGTCTCGGTTAATTAGTTTCAAGTGTAATATATTGCATGGGTAGAAATTACAGCTCTAGGACCAATTGTAATAACTAATTAAACACTATTAAAGAAGTTCTAATCACTAATTAAACATTATTAGAGCAGTTGCTAAAAAATGAGAAAAAATGAATAATAAACAAATGGAAGTACACAGGGTCAGTAAAATGGGGAAAATTACCAGAAACTTAAGACATGTAGGTCCAGCAATTATTTAAAAGATATTAAGCATGTAAGGACTTGATTGCAGGTGGTCGTTTTAAGTTTCCTGGATTAGAATCAAATTGCTTGCTTCCCACAATTTGTAGGAAGCATCGGAGGGAGAGAAAACTTTATTGCTACTCAGCAGATATTCTGAAGGAGCAGGCGACCGCAGACCAGGCAACCTCTGTCAGTGTACATGGTGATGTATGCTGCCAGGTACCATCGGAAAAAGACCACTATGACTGGAAAATTTAAGGTAATTGCAATGAATGATCGTGTCTATGACGTGCAAAGCGTCAAAACCACGAATCAGACGGTAAGCGATTTGAACGTACAGATAATAACCAATGAGGTGAATAAATGGTAAAATTTTAACTCAACTGTTTTATATGAAGAACAATATTCTTTGCGAATTCATTTAACCCTTATATGCTTTCCGATATGGGAAAGTTTATCTTCTTATTATTTAATTTATTTATGTTTATTTCTCTTACTTCTTTTTCTTCTGTTCATTCACTGCGGAATATACACGTTAATTCGCTCACTCAATGTGGGATTTCTGAAAAGAAAATAGGGGAGAGTTTTATTTTCTAATTTATTTCTGTTTATTTCTCTGGCTTCTATTTCTTCTGTTCATTCACTGCGGAATAGATACGTTAATTCACTCACTCAATTTGGGATTTCTGAAAAACAAAATGGGGAGAGCGATGTATAGGACGCACTGTGAGTGCTGATTGGCTCAGCTTGACGTTGAATGCGTTGTGACGCGAGATAGGCGTGTGTGGTACGTCACACGCCGTGTGGGTAAGTGGGTACCCACCGTTCAAGCAGCGGTATCGCACCAGCAGCGAGCCCTCGCCTCGGCAACGCCGCTCGGCCTGGTCCCGGCTCAGGCTGAACAGGCAGTGCACCTCGCCTGAACACCTGCGCACAGAGAGAGAGATATGTGCGGTTGGAAACGCTGAATGATCAGCTTCTTTCGGAGAAATGGTTATTGATAATTACTGAGATTGACGGAGACACGGATTATGACCCGAATGATCGATAGAGACAGACAGACAGACAGACAGACAGACAGACAGACAGACAGACAGACAGACAGACAGACAGACAGACAGACAGACAGACAGACAGACAGACATAGATAGATAGATAGATAGATAGATAGATAGATAGATAGATAGATAGATAGATAGATAGATAGATAGATAGATAGATAGATAGATAGATAGATAGATAGATAGATAGATAGATAGATAGATAGATAGATAGATAGATAGATAGATAGATAGATAGATAGATAGATAGATAGATAGATAGATAGATAGATAGATAGATAGATAGATAGATAGATAGATAGATAGATAGATAGATAGATAGATAGATAGATAGATAGATAGATAGATAGATAGATAGATAGATAGATAGATAGATAGATAGATAGATAGATAGATAGATAGATAGCCGTACAAAAGACAAACTGCGTGCATTGGTAGTCCCGAAATAGGCTCATATGTATACAGTGGGCAGTCAACGGGCTCCTCGGGCGATAGGGGTTCGAAGAGATATCAGTCTCCGGCACTCATACGGCACTCACCTTTGCGATTAATTGTTTACACTTGGACCATCTTACATGGACGATCCCGCGATCAAATTACTGACGCTGATCTCGATTTCTTCCCGAATGGAGCCTATATAACACGAGAGGGCTCGACCAGATCTCGGACGGTGACTATAGCAGCTTTCTGACTTGTGAATCACCTGCCTGCAGCTCTTTAAAAGAAAGGCAGGCTTGTTTTTTTTCTGCTAAATAAACGCGATGATTATACTTACGACGGCCGACAAGAAAGTTGGATGAAGTGCCCTTAACAAAGGTATAAAATAGAGAAAGAAGTCTGAAGGATAATAAAAATACCAGAGAAGCAAGCGAGAGCACTTACACCTCGAGCCCCGGCCGATCCCACCTTCGTGGGTGCGTGCCAAATTTCACAGGCAACAACAACAACAGCAGCAATAACAACAACGGACCGAGCCACATCTCATCGACAGGAGTATAACCCGTTCGGAGAGGGTGCACACTGGCGGGGGGGGGGGGAGGGTGGTATAATGTGGCATCTCACACTGAGAACGGCCGTTGTGCGGTGCCGTCGCAGGTGATTCATAAACAACGGTGATTTAAGAGTTCGTTCCACCCGGCAGCTCTTTAAAAGAAACGCGTGACCGCCACACCCCTTTGAACAGCGCCTCGCCGGCTCGGCTGGATATAGCTATAGCGCTGCGGCGGCGAACGGTTCGATTACACGCCAGTTATGCGCGGCATGCCTACGGGCCGTTGAGAGTGCTCGCTCTTCTTCCTCGTTGTGCACAGACACGAACGACCATTAACCGCGGTAATACGCCCGGTAGTGAGGAGAGCTATCGAGATCGGCGTTAAAGATACCGAGAGAGCTAGTGAACGCAAGTAAAAAAAAAGATGGATGTCAAACGTAGATGGATCGCGGTGCAGCCTTGCCAGCATAAAAGACTGCGTTGCTATAGGCAAGTTCGTTCATGTTATAAAGATTTTAAAAAACAGTGCGGCAGATCCAGCGCACCTTGTTGAAATCTCCATACAGCGAAGTTTTATTTAGATGCATAAGGAATGCTGGAAACCTGCGCTAGTTTCCCCCAGTGTAGGGTAGCAGACCGGACGTGCGCCTAGTTAACCTTCCTGCCTCTCTCTCTCTCTCTCTCTCTCTACGTTAGTTTCTACGTTATTGCAACGTCACTTCCAGGTCGTACCGAAGGCCCTCGCCCGAACCACGTCATGCACGTTACGGGATGCCCAAGAGCAACCCCTTCGCATCTGCTCGGGTGCGCGCGCATGCGCTCTCGATCACCCGTGTGACGCAATGTGGTAACACGCGACGGCCATGTTGGCGTTTGCATGATAGAAGCGTACGTGTGATTGGGGCGCGATGGTTCGGGTGGCTGTGCAGCGGGACCGAGGTCGATACCATCTTCGGTCACGTAATTCATTTTACTTTTTTTACCATAAATTATAACAACAGAGGTAGCCACAAAAAAGGTGCTACCACGAGCAGCACGATCGGGGCAGACACCCCTGTATTGACAGCAAGAGCAATCTCGAAGACATAATAATAAAGATAGTTGTGTGGCTGTTACTTTCAGACTTTTACAGACGAGATCCTACCTAACCGCTAGAGCGCTGAGTTGGATAGACCCGAACTTCCCGCAGTCGTGCTCCAAATGCATTCACGCGTGCTGCTCCTTCGACCACATGCTCTGGCTGTGCCCGTGCAACGCGGGCTCCGACTTTCATAACAAGTCCAAGCGGGACGCCTTGCTGAAGAGTTCGGATTTCACAAACCAACTACAGGCCGTCCAGAGGGCCCGCGACGTCGCGGAGAGTCACCACCTCCTTGTCCCGTCGTGGGCGGAGCCACCAACTTGATCGGGGAGCCTTCGGTCCCCCCAATCGAGTTCCTCAGGACACTTTAATAAAGTTCTTGTCACTGTCACTGCGTGCAAAATTATGTGTCGCAAGCGCTTGGCTAACATGCGAGATTTCGCAATTTTGGCTGTCAAGTCAATTCATGTATGCAAGTCAAGCACGATTAGATTCATAAATACCATTTATACACAAAAATACGTCCTCATTTACGCAAAAAAAGAAGACATCTGAAAAAATACAGGCACATCTTGCCTCATACTTGCTGGAGGGACTACTTGCTGGAGAGACCATAGCCTATTGCGAAGGTGATCAAAATTATCTCACCTCCTTCAACTGAGGCGTATTTCGTAGTCGTAGAATTACTGTATATGCTAATAAAGCTACCTTTTGTAGCAGTAGTTTTACATTGCCCCTACGTCGCATCAAGACTTGGACTCCATCAATCAATCAGTATTCTACAGCGTATGTGACTGAAACAAGCGCGTGGCCGCTAAAACACTTGCATTTTGCTTTATTTCTGTATCTCACATCCAATTTATTTCTGCATTTCGTACATGAGAAACGCAAAGAGCGGAGCTTGACGAGGGATCCCTGCAACCCTACAGGCAGCCAATGGCAGCAATACATTGACACAGCTAACAGTAGTTAAACATGTTACAACGGATGAAAACTTCAACGCTAACAAAAATGCAAAATATCACTTACAAAATACAAAAAGGAGGAGGGGGGGCACAGGTAAACGTATAGTGAAGTACAAAAAGAAAAGTACTGCCTTCCACAAGTTCAGTACGTTTTGTCCGTCTGCTCATATAACTAGCAAACGTTGTGGAAAAGCTCGCGACACGGTTGCGAGCATCCCTAATACAATAGAACTTCCTCTGCACGCCGGCGCCTGTCCTTCGTAACATACCACATACGCCTTGGAACATTATTGTTGGCGCGGTGAAAAGAGAGAGAGAGAGAGAGAAAGAAGGGATAGATGGTGTCTCGCACTCCGTTAAGGATCATTAATCAACCTATGTGACATTGTAACCCCTGCACGTTATTTGTTGAAAAAGAAAATCCACTGTCTACGCAAGATAAATGGCGTCACTTTTCGCAATACAAGCTCCCCCCCAATACATTCATGTCATCGTGTATTTGTGAACAGCGAGTGACGTCATAGCATTGAGCAGTGTGATTGAAGTGTTCGCCTTACACGCCCACTGCAGCCTACGAGCTCTTGTAACTTCTAGGAGCAAGCCAGCTTCTCGTCTTCCACAGTGAAGCCCGTTATCTCACCATCTCGTCAAAACAAACGACTGCAGAGAGCAGATTCTGGGTGAGTGAGTGAGTGAGTGAGTGAGTGAGTGAGTGAGTGAGTGAGTGAGTGAGTGAGTGAGTGAGTGAGTGAGCGAGCGAGCGAGTGAGTGAGTGAGTGAGTGAGTGAGTGAGTGAGTGAGTGAGTGAGTGAGTGAGTGAGTGAGTGAGTGAGTGAGTGAGTGAGTGAGTGAGTGAGTGAGTGAGTGAGTGAGTGTTAATGAGAAGGTGGGACTGCGGGAGTAACTGAATAAGCGAACGAATGAGTGAGTTAGTGTGTGGGAGAGAGTGAATGAGTGAGTTGGAGTTAGTGAACGAGTGAGTAGGAGTAAGTGAGCGAGCGACTGAGTGTGCGTTTGACTAATTGATGGGCTGAGCAATTTGAACGCCTTCATTAGAGGTACCTTCAATCGAAGCTGTCTTAGTTATTCAAACGCCATTAGGAGCCAGTCTCATTAAGAAAGCTTCATTAGAGACGTTCATTAGAAGTCAAGAAGAAAGTACACCCAAAACTACCACGGACGAAGAAAACTTCAGCAGTTGCTCCGGTCGCTGAAACTGGCCCGCTTTGATGCTACGCAAGCTCCGAGAGCTTCTTGCACAGGCGATAAAATCGTCCCTCTGCTGTGCCGGCGACGACATAACGTTTTCTTCACCCGTCATTCCCCACTGCTTCAACACGTATACGTACGTATGCAGGAAAGTGCCCGCCTCAACACCTCCGTGGTGAAGGGAGACCGGGGCTGGTGTAACCACTATGTCTCACGACCGCTTCAGCTTCGCCTGTGGGTGCACCGTGCTGTTTATTTTGAAACAGAGCTCGTGTTCGTTCATTCGAGTTGTATCCTTACGACGCGAAGGCAAAACGACGCGAGGTTATCAAACGCAGCTGGGAGTTCGTTGATGAAACCATGTACAGGACTGTCTCTGACCTCTACCTGCGCCATCAACGCTCAAGTCCTCCAATGGGACATCGCCGCAACCTAGTGTTCAGGATTTGCGCGTCGTCTCACAAGATCTGCTTTGATATGGCGCCGACATCCCCGTCCCCCTTCATCGCGCGGGGCGTGGTTCCACCTGCGAAGCGGAACGCTCGGGAAAAATGGCTGGCGGCAGAAGGGTGTAGAAACTAGCCTGCCATCAAAGATGGCCGCGGCGACGCTGTACTTGACAAAGCTAGCCTCCTCGCACAGAGGAGCGGGCGGATGTGGCCGAGTTCTGCATACTGGCACGTGCCCGTTCTGCCGTCGCCGTACGTGAAGCGACGTCGCCGTCTCCCGCACGTTGTGCTAAACACCGTGGCAGCCTGCCAGCCCGCTACCCTCCCCTCCCCCAACCTCACCCACCGCCCCCCTTTGCAGGTGGTCCATCACTCACCCACACCTACCTACCTATCCGCCTCTCCTTTTGTCACTGCGCGTAATAAACGTCTGTCGCTCGTTCACTATGCGATCTCGCGGGTTTGTTGGGGGGCTTGGGGCGGGAGGAGAGGGGGGTGGAAGGGGTGGGGTACGCGAGTGTCGTGCGGGTTGCGTCGTCGTGTCCGTTGGCTCACGAAAATGGAGCTATTTCACCCACTTGAGACTGGCGCAAAATAACAGAGTAAAGACGAAACAAAAACGAAACAAAAATGTCGAAAACGAATGTGAGGGCTCCGACGTTGTCGCGACAAGTATTCCCGGAAGAGGCGGAAATGCAGTATACGGTCCCCCTTCGCTCTGCGAAAAAGAAGTAGGAAACGAAAGCTCACGGAGGTGCCTGGCCAGCTTACGGCGCCACGGGGGAGGTGTGACGCCTACCGTTGCAAAACGACACCACGGAAAAAAATGCGCTTCCCAGGAGAGAGCGGAACGGTACGTCGTCGTCTACGGGGTGAGTCAGCGATCCGGAAGCAGGGGGAGACCGGAAGAGGCTTCAAGAGGAAGTGGGCCATTTGTACTGTTTTCGCTTCGCGTTGCGACCGCGAAGCGCGAACGGTAAACAAGTCGAGCATTCTTCCTGCATGCGCTCAGACGCTCCTGTCTGTCACGGCCGACTGAGAAAAGCGCCCTAACTTCCGCGCAGTTACGTCCTCTCGGTTTTTCTTTCCTTAACACCGACGGCGTGGGTGCCTGAATTGACCATAATATGAATGAATGAAGTAATGAATGAGTCAAAATTAAGGAACTAAGGAATTAATGAGAAAAAAGAACGAATGAATGAATGAATGAATGAATGAATGAATGAATGAATGAATGAATGAATGAATGAATGAATGAATGTGACCTTCGTGCTTTATACAGCGTCTATTCTGTAGGACAAACTCAATGCGACGTTAAGAAGTACTGAACGAATCATAAGTATTCTTTCAAAACTGTTTTACTTTATTTCGCGTCCTGCTCAAACGTTCTGCATGTCCTTCCATCAAAATTGCTTATTTTCGGCATAATTCTTGCGGAATCTATACGTATTACATATAAATTCCCTCTAATTCCACCAAGAATCGTGCAGAAAACATGGAGAACTGTTAGATTGGATAATGAAGGTCTCAAAGGGCGGTGAAAAGTAGTTTACTATTAGATACCAAAAATGAAGGCCGGGCGTTTCTCTTTTTCTTGAATTTCGCGCCGAAGCCTCAGCGCCGGCACGACAGCGTGACATCAGTGACCTCAAAGTATTTTTTTTCGTGTTTGAGTAGGTGGGGCGTATTATATAACGCTATCCACAAGAAAACTAGGAAGTAACCTATAAAGAAAGGAGTCGGGCAAGGCGACACAATCTCTCCAATGCTACTCAGTGTATGCTTAGAAGTACGTTCCAGTTACGTGTGTGCTTCAGAGCACAAAACGACGTTTTGTTAACAAATTAACTGGAACGCCAATGCATTTCTCCGTTAAGTTCGGGAATTATATATCTCGAAACCGATGTCATCTTGAAAATTGGTTCCAAGAGGATCCGCCTAGCGAACTCCACGGCTACTATTTGTAAATTGCAACATGGGCCATAATGTAATTAGTTAGAAGCTTGATTAGTGACTTTTTATTCATTAGTCGATTTTGCATTTCAATTTTTTGTGCCAGTATTGTCCGCCGCTTCGAGTAGACCAGTTCATAAACTGGAATTGTGATATCTGCCACTGGCAACATTTAATGATTTTCGAAAGTGTTCGCTGAAACACCATATATATATATATATGGCTGGCCGTACTTTACTTAATCACGTGATGCTGTCATTTGCCGGCGATCTCCTATGTCGACTATCTACATACGCCAACACGAACTCACATACTTACTCGCACACACATACGAACATGTGAAATATGAGTGAAAGAACTTTATCGAAAACACGTGATATGTGTACATATACACGTACATTCCACCACGAAAGTTTACGGACCACGGAATCTAAGAAAAAGCTGAATGTCTTAGCAGCCTCACAACGTGCTTGATATCCACATTTCCAGCATATTTTAACATATGCGAACAACATTACGATTCACGGTTTTACTGGCTGCTGTCACGGGCTGCTCGGAAATTGAACGTTTTCTGAGATCCCGTGTGATGCGTAAGCTTTTGCGATCCACTGTGTACCTATACATAGTATGTATAACATAATTTACGCGCACACGCACACTGACCTGCTATTTAGCGCGAGGCGGAGGTCCTGCTGGCACGGGCTTGCAGCTGAGGCTACGGATGTGGCCGTGGCTCCGTCTTCGGTAGTCTCGAAGACCGATCCGCAGCCAGGTCTCGGTGGTGGCGCGTCCGGTGGCGGTTCGCTGGCGTACATGGCGTCGTGGATCGCCACCAGCTCTCCCTCGTCGCATCGGAGCCGCATCTCGTAGCGGCTGCACACGTGCTTCGCCAACAGTTCCGCTTCCGTTTCCGGCTGCGCGGTCACGGCCACTCGTCCTTGTCCCGCTACTACTGCCGCTGCTGCTACCATTACTGCTCCTGCGCACAATGATGAAAAAAAGTGAGAAAGGAAAGAGAAAACTTTGGAAGGCGGTTCGATCTCTAGTTGACTCAAAGGTGTAGTGTCTTCCTGAGAGAGTTGGGGATGACAATACGGCGGAGTCGCGCCAAGCAGACGACACAAGAAGAGACGCGGATAAGCGCTCGTCCGCGTCTATTCTTGTGTCGTCTGTTCGGCGCTTTAGTACTTCGGTAAAATGTGCCAACTAGCCAAACAAAAAGTTATGCTTGAGTACAGTGTCTTTCTGAGAGAGTTAGCGGTAAGAATAGGGCGGAGTCACTGCGCGTCGCACTCTATCATGTCATCCCTCGCGTGAGGGGAGTATAGCAGGAGCGTTGGACCAATAAAGTTTTCGAACTGCACCACCTTCGGGATTGGCCCACGAAAGAGGCTAGAAACACGCATATATCCGACACGGGAAGTTGAGGGCTGACTCGCTAACAAAGACGTCCTTATACAAAGTGAACACGGAAATAACATCAACTCTCTAATAATGCTTGAGAAGCCACGACGTTTACGTGGACCACGTTTACGACATTCAAACGACATTGTTTCACAAAATGGTACCTTTATCCCTTGTGGCTGCAAGTATGATTTTGCAGGTAAAAAAGTACACGACCCTTCACGGCGACCATGCCACCTGTGGCGCAGAAGCGCTGGAGTTCGGTTTAGTCCAATACGCTATGCATGTGGAGTTAATAAATAACAATAATTGTTCCAAGGACGATTGTTGTCGAGCAACAGTTCAAAAGTCTAATACTACGTTAAAAAAATGTTGTCGCAGAAATCGTCAAGAATGTATAACATTTTAGCGCCAACCGACAAGCACAATATGAGACGTAGACAACACTACGCGCTTCGTGGTGCCTACATCTCCCCTTTTCTCCTTAATAAACCGCTGGCGCTAAAATGCTGCGCAAGTTCACATACCAACACATCGAACACGCAGCAGTGCTACGTCAAAGATGATTGCCGGATAAGGGAATAGCTACGCGGGCCGCAGAGGCCCAAATGGACGCACCAGCAATACTTACAAAGTATGCTGGTGACGTCGACAACAGTGTTTGATGACGGCGGCACAAACTGCCGCTCGACATCTTGGAATTCCGTAGTGTTGCGCAAACAAGACGATGGCACAAGGAGAGCACACGAACACCATTCTACGCGGACACAGACACGATCGGTATATCGCGCCTGCCGTCCTCTTTGCGATACATTAATATTCCAAGATGGCGCACAAACAAGCCCGCGTTGCAACACTAGTCGTCCACATGTTTTGGCAGGCGGCACGACAGCGTGACCGCAGCGACAGCACGACGACAAAGTAATGACGTCATGCAGGGACGACGGCGTGTCGACGATGGCATGACAACCGGCTGCACGTCACCGCTTTTTTTTTGCCGCTCGCACGCCTCCGACCATTCTCCTTAAAACTACGCATATCCCACACATATGGGAGTATAGGTCCACGCCAAGAAAGAGAGAGAGAGAGAGAGATAGCAAAGCGAGGAAAGGCAGGGAGGTCCACCAGACGAGCGTGCGGTTTGCTACCTTACACTGGGGGTGAAGGAAAGGGGGAATAGAAGGAAGAAAAGAGGAAGGAAGTGATGACTGTGCGCAGTGAAGCACCGTGACACCAAAGGTGTAAAGGGTGCATACTCCGTTCTTGAAGTTTGAAAGTTTGGAACTACATTGGAAACCACTCGCGAAACCATATTCAAGCGACTCATGAACATCATCTATAGGTGGTATGTACATCCACGCTCCAGCGAACGTTGCCTCTGAGTAAGAGAAACAGCTCTCGAACGCCATGCTTTTAGAGGGTGCACACGCCGGAAGTGATTGCGAAGCCGAAAACACGTCACAGCCGCCATATTTTAGACATCGCCTATTCTCTGGCCGCATACAATTCGACCTTGCATAAGGCGTTCACTCGGCGGTGAGACCGAATCTCTCGTCTCTCCGTCGTCTCCACCTCACGACGCCAGAAGAAGGAGTACTTCCGGAAGGTGTCGCCGCCGCCATCATCTCGCCTTTGACAGGAGCGTTCGGCCGGCTCGACAACAATAATGGCGACCCGTCTTACGTACGGTCCCGCCCTGCTCAGTCAAATGAAGGAGTGTCTCGCTTCCTTCTTCACACGGAGACAAACACGCCCCTTTCGCTCAGTTGCACGGCTGGGTCATCTACCAGACGAAGCGTATACAGTCGCACGAATCATCCACAGACAGACTCCACGTCACGTCGTGCGTTCCATGCGTAAAACATACATGGGCGTTGCTTAGGGGCGAGGTCCGTGGAAGGACATTTGAATGCTTCGTCGAGGAAACGGGATTACGTGCCGCTGACAACGGCGAGGCGTGACGCCGACAGATCTGGCAGTTCGACGTGGTCGTCGCTGCGTGGAATAGCGCCGTAGCATGCTTATGCGTTGGGAACAGTGCAGGGGGAACAAAAGAAGGAGTAGGAGAGAAGAAAGAGGGCGACATTATAGCGCATATGCGCGTATCCTGTGCAACACGCGTCGACAATCGGTCTCCTCCGCCAAATCCACCGTCGCATATCGCGTCTCCGCGTTTCCTTAATTCGTTTTCGATTGCCAGCGAACACAACTTGAGGCGACGCGAACTCGATTTGTCACGGTCTATGTTACGGCATTGATACCCAGGCAGCGGAGAGAAATAGGCCGCCCAGAGGCAGGAAAAGAGAGAAGAAAAGAATCTCGTCACGGTTGAAGCTCAAGCCTGTATTATGCGGTGCAATCCGTTCCTTGAAAACTCGCGTCTCCTTTTCCCTCCTCGCCTATGGCTGCCTACCCGCGCACTCCATTTCGAGCGTGTAATTCCGGGTCTGCCGAGTATGGCAAACCGCGAAAGCATCACCGCTTGCTGCGTTTACGTCACAGAACATGCCGCCTCCGATCCCCTTTCTACCGGCCTCTATTGTAGTGACTAACGTGTATTTGTGTATTTACTCTCTCTCTCTCTCTCTCTCCCTTTCTCTCATGAGTACCGTGCAGCACTGTAGAAGTTGCAGCTGGTATCAGCTGGCTTTGAATGAAAATTTTATTTGGCTAGGCAATAAAGCGTCCATAGATATTTCTCTCACATTATTCCACGATGTTGCTAACTGATGTGTGTACGGCCGTTACCTGCTACATAGTGTTGTTGACCTACGAACTTTCCACTCCTAAGTTGGGCCAAACGGTGCGCCTGTAAAGGTGTGTGTGTGTGTGTGTGTGTGTGTGTGTGTGTGTGTGTGTGTGTGTGTGTGTGTGTGTGTGTGTGTGTGTGTGTGTGTGTGTGTGTGTGTGTGTGTGTGTGTGTGTGTGTGTGTGTGTGTGTGTGTGTGTGTGTGTGTTACTATATGCTAGATGCTAGATGCCCATGGGCAGCCTACGGACCATTCACTTAACCAACCAATTCTTGTAAGGGCAGATGATGAGTTCAGGTGTTATATTATTGACGATTTCGTGACAAGCGCCTCACACTCCTGCTGCTTCGGCCACGGCAGCGAGGAACGCGGTCTGTCCACTCGACTGAAGCGGTTCGCCCCTAAATCCGACCAAGTGATTAGCTTACACCAGACCTTCGCACCTTGTAGAAACGCTGCACGGTTTTTTCTGTCAGACAGGTTTTCCGAGACCGCCTCTAAGCCCCGAGCTCCGTCTCCGCGTGTGTGTTCTTACTTCCGTAAGGTCGCGCAGCAGGCGGGCGGCCTGCGGAAATCAGCGCGCGCCCGTTCAAAAGCTTTCTGTGCACCAAAAGACATGTTTTTCTGCCGTTAAAGTTAAAACACACACGAAAGGAAAACACACAAAGACACAACACGGGCCGCACGGGCGGCTGCGTTGAGGGAACAGCGGGGACGCGGCTTTTCCTTTCGGCTTTGCGAAACTGATTGCGTTCGGCGCGGGTGCGCGCGCGCTCGCACGCGACCGAATCGCCAGGAACGGAGTCGGGCCCGAGGCGGGCGTCGTTCTGATTCGACCTTCCCGATTGCTGTTCGTCGTCGTCGTCGTCTTTGTCGTTACGCGTGGCTTCCCGCCAGGAATGGCGTCGCCCGTACGCCTTGGCCGCGCTTGCGAAGGCGCAACAACGCCTCCCCCTTTCTCCCCCCTAGTACCCCCTCCCCCCCCCCCCAATACGTCGGCCCTTTCAGCCGGACGCGCTCCATTGACGATCCCACTTCCCCCCCCCCCCTTACTCCCGTGCGTCCGTACGGCCCATTGGTATAGCCTTTGTCGCTTGCTTGTGCGACCGTGCGCGGCGTCTTTTTTTGGGGCGGCACACACTTCCCTCGTTGTTGTCACCGTTTCTTGTTCTTGTTGTCGCGGTTGCTGCGTCCCTCCGGCGGCGGTCTCGGGATGCGTACAAAGGTGGCCCCGAGAGCCGTTGCGATCCGTTCCTTTCCCCCTCCATCCTGGCATTTTCTTTTCCTTTTCCTTTTCCTAGGGCGACATCTCAAACGTTCGCGGTTTGGGCGTGGTCACGGCTTGTTGCGCTATGCGGATGCAGACGTGAGGTCGAGGGCTTCGTTGTTGAAGAGGAACGTCATTTCGATGAGAGAAAACGAGAAATGAAAGCATTCCTTCACGAACGCGAAGGTTGAGAAATGACTGACTCTAGCGGCTTCGCGCATACTCACGCAAGTGAGGACGTTCAGCCGTGTGTCTGGTGGTGCTGCGTGTACCGTTGTAGTTATTTCATGTCACGATGTCGCTTTATATACCAATACGAAAGAGGGTGCGAGCTTTTACGAAGAGAGGCTGACTCGATCACGTGCGTTTTGTTTTCCAAAAGTACGAGCACCATGTTTCCTAGCGGGTTTCTCACCACGTAACGTGAGCAGTTACTATGCGCAGAACACTTCGCATGCTCTTTTGGTCGCATAGAAAAAAAAATTATGTCGCTATCTTATTCAGCAAATATAACATTGATTTTATAAAAATGTAGTAGTAATAATGATACCTCAACTCCCATCCATACGATGGGGTAGGTCAGGAAAGTAAAGCTGAATTAACAGCTTGATTGCATGGTTACGTGCTCCCTCGAAGGAATAATATACAGGTTGTTTGAAGCAAAATTCTATGTTCTTCTAATAAAGAGCCCTATCTCTCTCTCTCTCTCTCTCTCTCTCTCTCTCTCTCTCTCTTGTTTGAAGGACACTGAGTGAACAACATCGAAAGCGTTATCTTTATGCGCTGGAATACAATTTGAACCAAAAGAAAACATGCGGACTATACGTTGTATCATATTACAAGAGACTCTCGTTGTGTGCAAAATGAAAGAAAGGAAGAAAGAACTGGATAGAATGTAAGCGATATGAAACTGTGCACCGTGTACACTAATTCCAGTAAATTTAACTCGAGTGTCGAAATTTACGTGTGCGAGAACAATATTTAAGAAATGCGTAAAAAGATATCTAAATATATAAGGTCAACCTTTATTCTTCATGTTGTTATTTACGACGTGTCTGCTACTTCAAGCGCTATATTTACACGTCATCCCCGCAGTCAAGTTGCGGTTCGGCACACTATTGATTTTTCTTGCTGTCCTATATATAGAGATCGCTACGATTTCATTGGCGTGAGAGCCTGTTTACAAACTCGAAAGAGAAAAGGTCGCGCAAGAACATTTGAGGTTGTGGAGAAGGCAGCCGCTCTCGTGCAACTTTGACAGGGCCATGCTGATACGAATCCGTGAACACAAAGCAAGCGGTCGCGACCGTAGGTGCGCGAAGCGCAACGATAAATGCGAAACTTTCACGCGTTGTTGACAGCCGGCCCTTTTTGAATAATGTCTCGCATTCCAATAAATTCATCGCTTCTTATAATCTCGTTTACCTTGACAGGATGTAGAATTCGTTGTATGTGACGTCGAGAAATGTGCTTTGTGGCGTAACTTCGTTCGTTCGTTCGTTCGTTCGTTCGTTCGTTCGTTCGTTCGTTCGTTCGTTCGTTCGTTCGTTCGTTCGTTCGTTCGTTCGTTCGTTCGTTCGTTCGTTCGTTCGTTCGTTCGTTCGTTCGTTCGTTCGTTCGTTCGTTCGTTCGTTCGTTCGTTCGTTCGTTCGTTCGTTCGTTCGTTCGTTCGTTCGTTCGTTCGTTCGTTCGTTCGTTCGTTCGTTCGTTCGTTCGTTCGTTCGTTCGTTCGTTCGTTCGTTCGTTCGTTCGTTCGTTCGTTCGTTCGTTCGTTCGTTCGTTCGTTCGTTCGTTCGTTCGTTCGTTCGTTCGTTCGTTCGTTCGTTCGTTCGTTCGTTCGTTCGTTCGTTCGTTCGTTCGTTCGTTCGTTCGTTCGTTCGTTCGTTCGTTCGTTCGTTCGTTCGTTCGTTCGTTCGTTCGTTCGTTCGTTCGTTCGTTCGTTCGTTCGTTCGTTCGTTCGTTCGTTCGTTCGTTCGTTCGTTCGTTCGTTCGTTCGTTCGTTCGTTCGTTCGTTCGTTCGTTCGTTCGTTCGTTCGTTCGTTCGTTCGTTCGTTCGTTCGTTCGTTCGTTCGTTCGTTCGTTCGTTCGTTCGTTCGTTCGTTCGTTCGTTCGTTCGTTCGTTCGTTCGTTCGTTCGTTCGTTCGTTCGTTCGTTCGTTCGTTCGTTCGTTCGTTCGTTCGTTCGTTCGTTCGTTCGTTCGTTCGTTCGTTCGTTCGTTCGTTCGTTCGTTCGTTCGTTCGTTCGTTCGTTCGTTCGTTCGTTCGTTCGTTCGTTCGTTCGTTCGTTCGTTCGTTCGTTCGTTCGTTCGTTCGTTCGTTCGTTCGTTCGTTCGTTCGTTCGTTCGTTCGTTCGTTCGTTCGTTCGTTCGTTCGTTCGTTCGTTCGTTCGTTCGTTCGTTCGTTCGTTCGTTCGTTCGTTCGTTCGTTCGTTCGTTCGTTCGTTCGTTCGTTCGTTCGTTCGTTCGTTCGTTCGTTCGTTCGTTCGTTCGTTCGTTCGTTCGTTCGTTCGTTCGTTCGTTCGTTCGTTCGTTCGTTCGTTCGTTCGTTCGTTCGTTCGTTCGTTCGTTCGTTCGTTCGTTCGTTCGTTCGTTCGTTCGTTCGTTCGTTCGTTCGTTCGTTCGTTCGTTCGTTCGTTCGTTCGTTCGTTCGTTCGTTCGTTCGTTCGTTCGTTCGTTCGTTCGTTGACGCCGAGGCGCACCTACCTCCACTACCTCCAACGGCCAAATGAATACATTTTCTTTCCTCGTTGATCACTGCTCGAACGCACGCAATATACTGCTACCTGAGCCCGACTGCATAGCGCAATGTGTGCTCTGCCGATGTGAGTGGTATAAAAATAAACGTATAGGTGAGTAACTATGAAAGTTGAAAGCGGAACCCTGGCGTCGGTGTCACGGGGTGCCCCAGGAGCGAGTGTGTATAACATTCACATGCCTTGTCTTTGCTAAAGTCGCGTCGTTAGCTATATATGTATGCCACTGGGCCAAGCAACCCGATAAAACGCAATGAAAGATTGGACTCATCTTCGAAACAGAAAGCGGGAAGACTCACACACTGTCTTGTAGTAAAAGCTTCTGCACGGTGAAGAATGGCAATATGACCATACATGAGCAAAAAAAAAGGAAATAAGGAACTAACAGACCAGTTTTGTGCGAATAGAGGGCAGAGATTAGAGTCAACATGAACAAATCTGAACCTTTGTTGCCCACGCAGATATCAGTGAAAAACGCACATTTTTTTGGATTTAGTTTCCTTTAAGTGCCCGAAGGTATACAAGTTTCATGCTACTTGCAGCGTGGAAATCTTATATACCTTGCCGTCGTAGTGCATTTTCCAGGTAGCCTACAAGGCATGCAGCGCGATTACGCATTGTCACTGAAACATATGTTGCCGTTGTTAGACAAAGGGTTAGCAGCGCACATTCCAGGTAGCAATGTACTGCATAATACCACAGCTGCTACAGCCTATATATAAGTTGTAGGTCTGCTCGGCAAGAAAGTTTTGCGTTAGAATTTATTTTCTACGGAAAAAATACGCGCACAGGCTTCAGCGAGGGAAAGAAGGTGAAAAGCTCGATCAAATCAGCCCTGACAAAGGTCCGTTTTCTATACATCCCTCAGACAGCATACACAAAACAAAGAGATTTCCTTTTTTACATTCAAATTATTGTTATCCAACCTGTCAGATCCTGCACTGTGACTCGGCGATGGATTCGAAGACGACGGAGGATTGAATGCTTTGCCCGCCTCGCTTAGCGAGGACGGTGACATGTACACCCCCTGTGGCTCTACTTTCGCAGCGTCCTCCGAGTCCGGCGATTGTGTTGGCGCTAGCGGACGGAAACACACAGACAAAAGCGTCTTCTGCGTTAGCCTTGTACTTAATTCACTGCGCCAAAAGCGTCCGGGAGCTTTACAAGTAAATTCGTCGACGATTCGTCTAATTCCTCTGGCTTGTTTCACTTCAGCGACGTAAGGCACCCTGTAGAGAGTGCCACGGTCGAAAAATGGGGCACACGCGGGAGGGCTGCTGTGTAAAGCTGCGCTTTGTCAAACAGGAGCACGTCGATGTGAAGGAGAAGAAATAATAAAGAAAGATGGGGAGATTCGCTCCAGCTGTCTGGACAGCTTTTTCGGCGCTCTCTCGGTTCAAGCTGCATCTGATGTAACGGTACTATCGGACGAAAGGTTTGCAGACCCCCCTACGGTCGGTGAGAGTTTACGGACGCGAAGTTTTGTCTGTTTTTTTTGTTTTCTTGTGCGTGTTTTCTATTATATCGCTGCAGAATAGACGCCTGGTGAGTACGTCAACTTCACTTCGTTACAGTATGACGTGTTCGTTTTTGATCACCATCTGAGAAATAAGTAATTGAACGATTGAAAACTCCCGGTGACTATGGGAAATGAAATACGGTGTATACTCAATCTGATGAACTTATTTTTTCTTTCCACGGCAAGAAGGTTTAAGGTATCATATATATATATATATATATATATATATATATATATATATATATATATATATATATATATATATATATATATATATATCAGACTGCAGCGGATGAATAGTCTGCCCGGCGCTTCGACTTCAGCATGTTGACTGCACGGCCTTTTCTCCTTGAGAGCTGCCAGGCTTAACGTGGTTCTTCCTGGTAACAAGGGTGTTAGAATCCTTGTTGACAGATACCTTGTTTCTACACTAAAATCCTTGAGAAACTTGTCGGCAAAGGAATGGTAGCCGCGGAATGGAAACGTTGCGCAAAACGGACCTAAACGCGATATGCGGTTAATATTCGGGGTGGATTGTAGAAAACAGTCGAAGAAGGCGGAGGTCGTCGATGCGACACAGGCAAGCGGCAGAGATGACGAGGAGATCGTGGAGGCTTGGGAGGATATTCAGGAAGACCGGGCACACGGACAGTCCATCGCGCAGAACCGAAAAAGGGATCATTGTGGCGATTCAGAAAACGGAGACGTCGGCCAAGGGCTCATTGCGAGAGAACAGGGCATGGCTCTGCAGGTAAGGGGTTCGGCTCGAATGCCTATGAGGATAGCAATAGGGGCTTGTTGGTAGGGCATATCTTATTTTGTAATAGCGCAAGCTTGACAAGGACAACAGAAGGCACATCTGACACACACCGCGCTGTGTGTGTCAGATGTGCCTTCTGTTGTCCGTGTCAAGCTTGCGCTATAACAAAAAAATGGAATGCCTAACCTGGCTGAGACATGCGCATCGGAACCGGGCCAGACGAGCAGTAAGTGAAGTGGAATGCGCCGCGAGAGCTAGGACGAAAGAGAAAATGGCTGCTCTTCCCGCGTTTAACCACCCTACCTTTCCCTCTTCGTTTGTCTGTCTCTTCCCGCGCTTACGGCCTCCCCTTTAGGGACGAGACAGCAAGCCGGGAGCGCACAGAGTTGCTGGTGACGACAGAAGCCAATGTCGGTTTTGCACCCCTTGTGGTCTGCGAGGCCCAAAGGCTTTCATTCGGCGACCCAATCGAGCGCGCATTAAGGGGGAGTAATTTTAGAATTGGGGCGCATCCCTAAGTTTTTCGTTTGTAAACAGAACATGATGCTTTTTTTCTTGTTATAGTTATTAAGGGCTTATTACTTTCGATTTCAACAGTTTCACGTTAGGCGCAGTTTCGGGGTGTTGTTTTCTTGTACGAGCCCGTTACGCGAACACTACGAGGCAGGTTTTGCGACAGTGGTGGTTCGTGGTTGCGCTCATATCTGAAGTTAAGCATTGACATATGAGGTTTGTAGAGGCAAACCATCTTTGGGTAATTCATTGCTTATAGAGTAGGTGCGCTATCGGTTACCATTCCAGAGTTTTGATTTGCTGAAGCGCGTTTGGAAAGCAATTTTTTTTTCGAGGTTTTTGCGCGCAGATAGAGTCTAGCTGTTTTTTTTTACGTTTTAAATACCACTCTATGAATTAATTTAGATTAGTGTTAAAGCGGTCAGCAGAGTCCAGTACGTGTCGCATTAGAAGCGCCGGTACTCGCGGGTAGCATTGAGCGAACGAGCAACACAGCACGCGACCGTGATCCCTTTGACCATTTAGATCGCTGTAACGAGTAACGTGGTTCAAAAGGGCGCCTTTGTTTCCTTTTTCCTTGGCGACTTGTGAATCACATCCCCGCGCAGGAGAAATGTTAGTTCGGAAAGGAATAGTTTGAAGACGCGGTACACTTTGCCGGGGAGAAGATCCCGAGTCTTTCGACAAATTGTGGCCCATCAGTACTGGGTGACAGGATCGACAGCGGTCTTGGAGGCGTTTCGAGGAGGAAGGGGTGACTGATTCAGACCCTTGGTTTATTCCCTTTGTTTATGGGGGAGGGGGGGAAGGTTCGTGCTCTATTTAGTTTGATACATGTTCATGCCTCGGTAAGGAACATAATGTCTTTTTTTGTTGTCGTTGTTTGTCTATGCTCCAAACGATCTCCATTTGTTTGTCGTTTGCCTCAAAGCTGCGTGAGCTTCATCTTTCTTGAGCCATGACTGAAACGAAATTAATCAAAACATTTAGCACGCTACCACTTCAACGTTGTTTAGGGCCGTTTGGGTTGCACTCCTCTATGGCTGCCTCTCCGGCGCTCGCGGCTTCTAGTCTCGGGATTACTGATGGGAGAGGGCATCATTACCTGGCATTATCTCGGAGAAGGCTTCCGTGCTTGCCTTGTCACTGCTCGGGCGCTGTGCGGATTTCATCGCTAATGCCAGTTCCTAGCCTACGACCTGCAGCGAACCCTTCGTCTGAGATGGCCGTTGTCCCTGGACGTGACCCCCCAGCGAGCACGATACTTTGAGCCGGAGCTGAACCTACTGACTAGTGGTGTTCTGTGGCTGAGCTGCCAAGGCATCTTCAAAGGGCACCGATTAGCTGCCTCCTTGTGAGCCCGCTTCCTGGCGGTGCACGGGCGGTTGTGATCGGTCATTTAGCCCGCGACAACAGTGGGTCACGGAGAGCATGATAATGGTGAACGGGCCGGTGACCTCGTGAAAGCCGTCCTCAACTGTGATGATTAATGGCCGCCAGTGTGGTTCTGCGATGGGAGGATCTTCCAAGACGGATTCAACCAGGAGTGGCTCTGCCCGGAGCGGACAATCCTTCACGTCACCTGTAATCAGCCCAAACTGCTGCGTCCGCGCCAGAGAAGGGATCAGTGTGTTACCCCTCCCGCCATCCCCTGTTTGGGTACAGTGATGTACGTAGTTCTCTTCTGATGGAAAGGCGTATACTAAGGTCCGGATTGGTGCGACATGACGTTCCCCGTCTCCTAACTCTGGATTGGGGGAAGGCGACTGGATAATTACAACGCAGGGATTAAAAAGAGAGACGTACACTTGGAGAGATCGGCTGCTAGAACTTGATCATGAACTTATTTTTGTGTACTTCTCGTAAAACTCTTTCACATAACGTAATACAAACGTGTGTGTTTAAGTGTCTTGGATATCGGGCACAGCCCCACGTTCCCTTACTCATCCACGCTGAATCGATAGCACACATCTTCCGACCCCCGGTCGCAACAATACGTAAAGAAGTACTGTTATCCTCCACGAGCATGCTCCGTGCGCTATTGGGTTTCTGTGGCTTACGTACGCTAACAGGCAATAGGCAGTTTTAGGTGGGCGTCCGCAGCAGCTCGGCGTACGCAGAAAACCCGCGGAGGCGACAGTGCGCATGCGTAATACGCAGGAGTACGCACGATCTCTCGCGTGTGCCCGCAGCTTTCCTAAAGCTGCGTAGCGTCCGCTGCGGTCTCCGCGGGCTTTGCGGGACCTTCTCGCGTGTTCTCGCGTGCCCGCGAGAGCGCATTTTTCGACGTGGCTCTTGCCGAAGATATGACTCCGGCTTGTGTTTTGACTTCGTGGCGGCTGATATTGCCTGCGCAGTTTCAGGAGCTGGCATACAGTGGCGCTGAGTAGCACGCTACCGTAAAGCCCCCTTAAACTTCGTAAAGTAGTGACACTCTCCTCCTCCGTCTTCACTCCTCCTCGTTTCTCCACTCTTTCACGCTCCCTCTTCGACCGTGGCACCGCCTACACTACTCGAGCGTAGTTACGGCGCCAACATGCGCGCCTCGCCACTCCGTAGACGCTTCTCGAGCAAAAATGGCGCTGATGCATGGTGGGAGGGCCCACGTGACGCTATTAGGCCAATAGCGACGCGGCGTCGGCCTCGACCACAGCGCGCGAGGAGGAGGCGGCATTCTTCAAAGCGTGGCTATACTTTACGAAGTTTAAGGGGCTTTACACTATATATCGGCTCCCTGCGCGTGCAAGTCAGCAATATCCTTTTAAACTTTTGCGTCCGGTCAACAATTGCCGTTTCGCGCGCGCTTTGCTTCGCTACGTACGCACGACCTCGCGCGCGGCGTACGTGGGTGGTTGCGGACGCCCAGCTAAAACTCACTAATGTTATCGAAAGTGGCGCCACCCGTGGCTGCCGCGTCAGTAAATGTCTCGACGGCGCAGCAGACCAAACGGTCATCCTTCACAGCGTGTGTGCAGCCTAATTATAGCTATTGGACGACTCCACATAAAAAATCCACTCTATACCTATTTCACCTGAGCGACATTTATAAAGAATTCATACGATCCCTTCGTGGATGCCTTTGACGAGCACTTTGTAAAGGCACACCTGCGCGCGGAACCGTGAATACAGTCACGGATTTCTAACGATGTCGTGCCAATCAAAGGTAAGCGACATACGCAGCAACGCATACTGTAGTACTGTCACGCCCACGCGATCTTTCTCTTTCTTGCTTGCTTCTATTTTTTATTTGTGCGAACGAACGCTCTCAAGCTCCAGGCAGGCATCGTTCAACTCCACCGGTTCGGCGGTGAGCACCCGTGTATAGAATACGCGACACGCTTCGCCTGGCGCGTGCATGTTTAGCGATTATCGTGTAGTGAGGCTCCACCGGTGCCCGTAATCGCGGCTTCCCATCACTGCGTTCGCTGCTAGAAATGCGGAAACACTCGTCCCTGCGTTCCGTGCAAAACGGGAATCATTGTAGTGCGTTTAGATTGCAATCAATACAATAATCAAAGACATGTTTTGCCATTGTATAAATACTCATGATTTCACGTTGCTGTTTTCTATGTGTTAAATGGTGTGAAAGCCTTCGTCAAGCCTTGATGGCTTTTTGGTTTCGCCTCACAGCATCACTGTTGTGACTATTGTATTGTCTCCTCTGGTGCTGAAATAAAATGATTTGATTTGATATGACTTCGTATCAGTTCTTTTTTTTATTTATTGAAGTGAATATTAGGAGAGGTTGGCGCCTTTATGGTGGCACCGGCTACTCCTTGTCACTTGGCAAAGGAAACAAATTTGCGTAAAAAGGGAGAATAGCGCCACGAATTATGGCACTCAGTAGAACACTGGATGAATAAAAAATATACACTCCAACAGTAAATCAGTCACAAAGTTCTGTGCATTAGTTCAGTCCACGTACGCATATATCCCCTACATCTTTCTGGCTTTTTTTGTTTGCGATACATTCTTGTTTCTTCTACAGCATATTTGTGGCCCTCAAGGAACCCATACAGATGGGCTTTACTTCTTTAAGTCACTGCATAGTTTTAATAGCTGTTTGTGACAAGCATATAACCGTCACATGACTGTAAACGTGCGGACTGTCTTTCTTTTTTTCTCTTCCCGAAAAGAGAACGCTGCGCGTCGCGTTACTCCCAGCTTGCACAGCAGTGCGCACAGCTTTGCAAAATGTTAGAAGGAAACTCAAAAAATTGAAAGCAGTAGCGGCGAGCCCTTCCTTTCTCCTCCACCAAATAAGGGTAGCTAACCGGACTCAGATCTGGATGAACCTGTTTTCCTTTTCCTTATACCCCCTCTCTCTCTCACTTTTTGCGAACGCACACTGACGCGGTCAGGATAAGGATTAACGACAGCGTTGCACGAAGAAGATAGCCGTGAGTGCAGACACGGAGAAACGGTCGCGATAGCCAGAGATGCGTCACCCGAGTCGCCAGCCGTTCACCTGCCCATCTGGCTGGCCGTGGGACTTAGCGAATTCAGCTTCATAATTTGTTCTTCGGCTGAAACAAAAACTCGTGCATGCGTTGTTTCGAAAAGTATATATGAGTGCGTGAGTGTGTTTAGAGAGAGAGAGAGAGAGTGCAAGTAACATTTGTGCAAACGCCTATATATGCCACGCTCCTGCCGCCACTCATTTCCTATTTCTTCTCTTTGTCCCTAATTAGCGACCAGAAATTCTTTCTTTTCCTTTCTCTCTTCCTTCCTTTCTCTCTCTCTCTCTTTCTTTTTTTTTTTTGTACACAGCTGCAGCAGCGTCACGATAGGTGTCACGGACGCCTCCAGCCGCTTCGCGCTCAAAGCACCACCGCACGTGCGGATGCTTTGCCCACAGCGCAACGGCACATAGCGGTAAAGCCGTCCACATCAAAAAAGGCGCAACGGCAGCGTTCCGCGAAGTGAGCTATACGTTATGTCCCGCGTCGTTTCATCCGCGGGTATAATGGCGCACAGCAGACACACACACGCTCGGAGGACCGTTATAGTCCTGGCCAGACTAAACGCGCCTGTTGCAACATCGCCGCCATTACCACAACTACCCCGACGTTTGTCGAGTTGCCGGCCGCGCGGGTCTTCCGCGGAACAAAATAATTAGCTCCGCTCCCGTGTCCGGAGCGGCGGAGGTCAAAGGTAATGGACGGTGTGCGCCGGTGAGCGACCACGTGTGCAGTTGCCACCGCTTTAATGGCGCTGTTGCTCGGACCAGAGACGCGCCATCGCGAGTCGAGAACGTGTTTCGCGGATACCGCATACACTCGTGTAAAGGACGCGCTTTCTTTTTCTTTTTTCTCTCGAGATTTGAAAGACGTGGAGGCGATTACACGAGGAGGGAGCAGCTATACTTAACTCAAATTTTTCATGCCGTGCGTGATCACTTCCTACGAAAGGAGCGAACGCTACTGCTTTCCCAATGCATTTCTTTGTCTACGTATTTACGCCACGCATCCGGTGCAGCGATGTAGTGTTAACCCATTTCATTTTCATCGGTACTCATGGCCAATCAGGTGGCACGCTTGTGGATACAGTCGTACTCGGTGCCAGTCATGACGTTGAATATGCTTTTGAGCAAAATGACTGCATGAACAACCGTATCTATATGAATGCAGGTCGAACACTAATGTAGCTCGGCCATTATAACTCCCCGAGAAATAAACAAAAAGCATAATTTTAAAGCTGGCCTCCTTGATAGTCTCCAGGCTGGCTTTACGGCGGGAGCGACGGAGGAGCTTCGTTAACTCCGTATTTTTTCTAGCTTCGTTCAAGGAAATAGGTCGAGACTCTTGGGTCACGAATATAGGTCGGCAGGTCATTTCTGGGTAACCTTACCGAAAATTACTAACATTACTTGAGTTGGGGCATGCGCTTTTCAATTTCTGGTCTACCTTCTTTTTTTAGATTCTTGCTTGTGAAGTTAGGGTGAAGCTCCCACACGAGCGTGGCCCTTATGCGAGTGCATACGGTATTCAGTGCTCTTAGCGGGTTCCGGTTGCGGCCAGCGCACGAACGCAACTGCTCTTCGCGGAACGGTCTGCACCAGACATTTCGTAACGAGCGAGCACCAGGACGTTGCGAGTTGTGCGTTCCCTATTGGCCGAGACGCTTGATCGAGTGGCTGCGGCGGTGTCTCGCCATGTCTACGAGTTTTCGGGCTCCCGTTTCTAACCTAACGTAACTTTTAAAGCGTCTGTCACAGTCATTTCATCAGAATCCAGTGCCATTCCACCACGTTTTTCGTTTCGGGTCTGCCGTTCCTAACTTAATCGGCTAAATCACACGAAGCAGCTGTGTGTGTGTGTGTGTGTGTGTGTGTGTGTGTGTGTGTGTGTGTGTGTGTGTGTGTGTGTGTGTGTGTGTGTGTGTGTGTGTGTGTGTGTGTGTGTGTGTGTGTGTGTGTGTGTGTGTGTGTGTGTGTGTGTGTGTGTGTGTGTGTGTGTGTGTGTGTGTGTGTGTGTGTGTGTGTGTGTGTGTTTGCGTATTTTACAGCGAAGCTGTTATTCTCTCGTTGGTCGGCATGTTTCGTGTCTGCGTTCCGTGGGAAAGAGTGTCGGTCGATCCCGGAGGTAGTGCGATACCGGGTCGATACGCGGTGGAGGTGAAACAGGCATACATTCTTCGGAATCACGCGTACAACATGCAGAACAGCATTCGTTTCAAGAAAGAACACGCCCAAAACAAGCACCCGAAACGCATATTTCATGACTAGCCCGCGAAAAGTTCATGACGGCGTTCTATGCCGCGTCTCGATGCATGCTTAATAAATTATGGATTTTTACGTGCCAAAACCACCTTCTGATTATGAAGCACGCCGTAGTAGAGGACTCTGGAAATTTTGACCACCCGGGGTACTTTAACGTGCACCTAAATCTAAGCACACGGGTGTTTTCGCATTTCACCCCCATCAAAATGAGACCGCCCTGGCCGGCATTCGATCCCGCGACCTCGTGCTCAGCAGCCTAACACCATAGCCGCTTAGCAACTACGGTGGGTCGATGCATGCTTCTGTGGCGTAATGGTTTTAATATTGGGCTTCCGTACTACAGGTCCTGTGCTCCAATCCTGCCGTCGGACAGCTTTAATAACGTTTCTTTAGTTATGACACATTACTGAAGCCCCGCAACATCCAAAACAAACATGGAGAACTTCAGGCGAAAGCACTTTGCATTGGTGAGGCAAGAGCGGGGCACACCATGCAGCGGTTATCGTCGGCGATCTTTAATGTTGACATTGCGAAAACCGACAAGAAAGAGTGGTTCCTGTAGTTTGTTAGAGACGCCATGGACTCGCATGCTACAACGACGCCAATCAATCAACCACGCGATGCAGATCGTGTTTGGATTTGAATCAGCGAAAATTGTCGCGGAACCCTCATGGTCTGCCACAGTGAACACAAAGCGATCAGCCCCGCCATTACTCTAAAGTAATCAAACGCTAGACACCCCCATCATACGGTGCAGTGCTCTTGCAACGGCTTCGCTGGACATATATCTTCGCAGGGCCGAGAGGGCGGGTCAGTTTCTTTATTTAAATTACTTCGAATTTTCTAAGCAAATTGATCCATGTACCTTATGTGTGACAGAATGGTCTATGAGATTTGAAAAGAAAAACAAATATACTACGTTTCCAAATATGAGGAGAAAAAAATATGCGGAAACCACCGGAAATGATTGTCCAGAGAGAGAGAGAGAGAGATCGAATGAAAAAGGCGAGGAGGTTAACCAGGAGTCAAACGTCCGCTTTGCTACCCTGCACTGGGAAAAGTGGCAAGAAAGACAGAAATATGAAAAGGAAAACAAAATTGTACTGATCACACGCACAGTGGCAACCGATGTTAATGGACGCATTTTGCAGATAGCTGTCTATATCCAACATCATTAGGGGTTCTTCAAAGATGGACCGACGTGTCTGCGCAAAGCAAGCATTCTGTGCGTGACGTGAGCCACTGTGGGAGGACAAAAGCAAGACGGCGGCGGCTACAACAATAATATGACGGCGACGGCAGGACGAGAGTTGCTTTTAACGCGACAGCGCGTTAAGGAGCTCGTGTCGCAGAAAAGCCGGTGTCGTCGACGTCGGTGTCGGCGTCGCTGGCCGTGAGCAATAAATCTGGGAATGCACTTCATAAATAAAAAAACAACTTGCAAGATGGGCTGGGTGGGAATCGAACCAAGGTCTCCGGAGTGCGGGACGGAGGCGCTACCACTCAGCCACGAGTTCTCTTCTTTTTTTTATTACCGGCTTGGCAAAAGAAATTACAATGTGAATATTACGTGGCCATAAAAAACAACTAGTCAATGCCAAACCAGTGTGTTCTACTACGAGTTCGATAGTTCAAATAGGGACAAAAGCGCCTCTAGTGAATGCGGTGTTGTCTTAGAAACGCGCCGTAGAAAGTTATACTGCGGCGTATAACGGTAATTATGAGCATGTAAATTACAGAAGTCGCAGTTACACGAGTAGCGAAGCACGTTTCCGCTAAATTTCTTTTTTTTTTTGTCTTGGCTTTCTTTTTTGCCCCGGCGAAGAAACGTTAAACCCTGTTCCGTTACAACCTCGGTATACTGCAAATTAATTTACACCCTTCAAAATAAAGAGGGTTTAAGTCTCTCTATAACTCTCTCTAGAACATTGGGTGTAATTGTGGGAGTTATTGAGACATTTACACCCTTTTCACTTTTAAGGGTGTAAATTATTTTACAGTGTAGGACCCGAAGCAGGTACTATGTGTCGCACAGCACACTCTAGAGCACTGTGCGTTGTGCCCGCTGGAAATATCCCTTGTTTCAAACGTTTCGAAAATTCGCAAAGCAAAGCGCAATACCTTTTTCTTTCTTTCTTTACTCCAACGAAACGAACACGACGGCTTTGTTTTCTTCTCGACAAAACGACAGCTGCAAAGACTTGGCTCTTCTTCAAGGGCAAGGCAGCTACTTAGAATCCCGTTCCAAGACAGACGTGGGAATGAGAAGAAGAGGAAAACCGCAAGACAAGCAGGCTCAAGGAAGGATGAAGAGAAACTCAATGCGATTCATGTCGCGACCAAACCAGTCTGCGCAGTGCACTAATGTGCAAATTAACTAACACGTGCCGGCAATGCTAACTAATTGGAGACGTTCCAAGACGAATGAAGCCTAAGCGCAAACAAGCCAGACTATAAAGCCCAGGCAGGCGTGGATCACGCAAGAAGGATTCACGTATGAGGAAAGACTTATGTAAAAGGAACACTGCTCGGAGTGTCCTTCGTTCCTCTATAGTGGACATGAATTAGGCTGCAGCTCCTGCTACTGATGATGAAAATAGCAGCGACAGATAGTTTCGTGCTGCCGAAATATGATTTCAAGACGCTGTCTGCGTATTATTTCGCGAAAGGAAGGTCGGGTAAAAGCGGAGAAAACAAGATACTGTAAAGATATAACACGTTGAATTTCGCGCACATACTGCGCTCCTGGTACGTCAATATTACGTAACGTATTTCAACAAATGTTCTGCGCATTTGAGCAGTTATTGCAATGTGAACGTCCGCAAAGCGTGCTGGATCTAATCTTGCGTTCTTAGGAATGCGATGCGATTCTTGTTTACTGAGCAGACGCTCTTGGAACCTCTGACATCACGGAGGAACTAGTACTGGAGATTCAATCCTGTGTCACTGCCCGTCTTTTGTTTTTTGTATCCTTTCTGTAGCACAGGCCAGCAAGGGGAGGCAAAAGGGAAGGCAAAAGGGAAGGGGAGGGGGAGGGGCACGTGCGAGGGAGTCTACCCCAAAAATTTCTCTATCACCGGCAAAGGGGCTCGGCCTCTCTGTACCGACGTGGGAGCGACCCGCATCAGTCCCAGACTGATCCCTCAGGACCTAAATAAAGTAATTCATACCATACCATACCGTCCACCAACCCACCAGCTTACATCCCTCCCCCTTCTACAACAAAAAAAACAAGTTATTAATTGATTTCCTGTAACAACAACGAAAATGAACAATCATGCTCACCGCCGCCCACCCCCGAATAACCTTGGCGACCCTGCTGGCTTATCTAGCATCCACTCAGTGTCAGACTGACATTTATCACATTCCAGAAGCGTTATCTACAAACCCAGATTAACACTACAGCTATGGATCAAATAAAAAATTTGACCCGAAAAATTGGAACATTTTAATCGGTTGACCGGATTTAGAATGTATGAGATAGAACTAATCAAATCGCATGGTTTATGTACGTAAGTTTTTAAGAAAGCAGAAAACATGCTACAGAGAGAAGACGACACTTTGCCTGAAGGGAAGGAAGGGGGGGGGGTGGCATTTCAAGCATATCACGCTCACTCAGTGGCCATCATACGTGCAGCTGCGGAGACAATTGGTTAACGCTTGACCCTAAACGTGCGTGTGGCAGCTGACGTTTTGTGGCAGCCCCGTCGCGGGCCGCGCGAGCCTCCTCTATATATACGTACAGTTATTCGGGGTGTTTAAAACTGATTGGTCTGAAGCGGCACGCTTCTTTTAGTCTGAACAACATCCGGGCATCCGGCGCTTAGCTCTTGAGTCTTGGCGTTGAGTCAGACTGCCGAGTCAGGAGAAGCTACGAAGGCCACATCGCACGCGCCAAGCACAAAACACGGCGGCGAGCCTTTCTGCCCCGTCGTCCGTGTACACAGCACGCATCGTGCCACGGGTGTCACGCGTCCAACTTCCTGGCTTCACGCTGTGCTGTATCTTTTCTCGTCTTATCTTACCCGCTGCTATGCGCGAGCAAAGGAAGTCAAGGCGGGCTTCTCCGTGGGACGGCCGCGGCCCGATGATGATCTCACGGACGGCGCCATATTGGTACGCGAGTAGCCTGTTTGATCGGATGAACTACCAGCTACGCGGACTGCTGCCGACGGGAGTGCGAAAACAAGCGTACAGACGTTCACACGTTTACCTACACGCTCGCTGACAACGCCGCCTAAAAATTAAGTAGAAGCTCCGCGCCGGAGACAAGAGAGAGAGAGAGAGAGAGAGAACAGACACTCCGTGCCTCCTCGCTCCGAGCATAGTTCCCGAACGTTGACGATTATTGAAATAGCGGACAGATCCTTCGAAACACTAGTTCACCGTTAGAGGCATGGCATCACGTTTACCAAAAGCTATCTACACAAAATTTGTCGACCTGATTAAAAAAAATTCAATTATGGGGTTTTACGTGCCAAAACAACTTTCTGATTATGAGACACGCCGTAGTGGAGCACTCCGAAAATTTCGACCACCTGGGGTTCTTTAACGTGCAGCTAAATCCAAGTACACGGGTGTTTTCGCATTTCGCCCCGTCGAAATGCGGCCGCCGTGGCCGGGATTCGATCCCGCGACCTCCGTGCTCAGCAGCCCAACACCATTGTCGACCTGATCGTCTGCGGTTCTGGCCACGCGGGAAGAGGGTGTACAAGTTGTACGTCGTCATCCTCGTACAACGGGAGCGACGCTTTTGCAGGGCGATCAAGCGACCGCCCCGGCAATTCGTTGGTCCCGAGTTCGCGTTCCCCCATACCAGGACGTTTTTTCCTTCAACCGCGAAGCTGTCTTTCCGAGAGATACGCATGGGTTTCCTTTGTAGCTTTGCGCTATACGTATACAGACGGTTCCATGCCGATTCCCCCTTTCGCAAGCACAGTCTTTCAAACCAAGTATAGCAGCGCAAAAAAAAAATCAAATCTAGCTTTCCTCGTTTCGCCCTGCACGACGCGCGCGCACCACGTACACTGCCGACAACTAGCGCGTCCATCTATGAAATTGAGATTCCGCACGCGCTCACTTCGGAATGCAGTAAGGCAAGCGTCGGTAGCGTGTGTTGAAACCGGTCGCAGTGCACGCAACTTGGCTTCATTCTTTTTTCGTGAAGGCATGCAAAGTAGGTGGCGTCGGAATATCTTATTGATGCCAGCTACTCCTGCCCTTGCCGCATAAGGAATGATGGAACGCTGCGCGGAGCAATTTGCCACTGTGCAAATTACAGAGGCGGCACTGCTGCTTTGCGCGTTTGAGCTAGCTTTTTCTTGTGCGTGCGTGTGTGCGTGTGTGTGCGTGCGTGCGTGCGTGCGTGTGTGTGTGTGTGTGTGTGTGTGTGTGTGTGTGTGTGTGTGTGTGTGTGTGTGTGTGTGTGTGTGTGTGTGTGTGTGTGTGTGTGTGTTTGCGTGTGCGTTTGTTTTTGTGTGTGTGTGTGTGTGTTCGTTCAATAATAAACGTTTAAACACACCGGAACGAGCTACTCAGTTGCCGTATCAGTCGGCTTTCCGGGGCAGAAACGTGCAGCTTTAAGTTAGAGTGGTGCCGCGTTATTTATCGTCTATGATAACCGATGAGCTGTTAAAGTAACAGGGTATGGGGGGCAAGGAAAAGACGCAATCCTTCCAGTGACGATGAGGACCACACGGGGCGACGAGACCGGAAAATTTGTACGGATATGGTGTGTTAAGTTGACAGCAGCGCACGTGGTACGTTCCTTTTTTTTAGTTTTTTTTTCTTGCGCATTGCCGTAAGCCTTGCCACAGGGTATGTGTCATTTCTCTGCAATCATCTCTATTGATGTTGTTGCTGCTGCTGTTGTCGAAGTATAACAGACTACATAGGGAGAGCCTTTAGTGTACTGCGGTTAACTTAAATATAGGCCGATTACAAGGGCATATGCGCAACGCCACTTAGCTTTAAAATACTATTGATCACGTGAAAATCACAACTAGAGCTCAAATGTTAGGTCTGTTTATTTAACGATTTGCTACATAGAACGACTAAGACGTGCCTAGAAAAGGTGATGGTCATTTTAGGCGCCGGACTCGTTCCTTTTGCAAAAGGCGGTTCAACCACCCGTGAAAGCAGAACAAACAGGCCGCCGCTACGTGCTCCTAAGCGATGGCGGATCTCGCAGGTACACAGCTGCCAAGTGCGCAAAAGTGCCACACTCGACGGGGGGGGGGGGGGGGGGGGGCAACGCCCTCTAGATTCTTCAGGACCGGTCAGGACAAAAGCTTCTCGAGGAGTTGGGGCTCTTAATTGGCCGCCGCCTTTTAACAAGACGCCCGGCCACTCGCGGTCAACAAGAAGAAAGGTAAAGAAGCCACGAACGAAGAACAGGCGCGAGGCAATGCCCTCGCGGCATTGAGCTCTTCAAGCAGTGCCGGCTCCTTATCTATAGATAGACAGTTTTAATTACAAGACCTCACGTGCCGCCTCCTTAGAGGCTGTTAACAGGCTTCCTACACTTGCACTGCGTTACAAGCGGCCTTGCTATATAAGGGAGCAACGTGGTTAGCGTTCATACACGTTTGGCATTCGGCGATCAGGGTACGCGAAGTCAAACCGCCGCGGCTATAACTAACAAGACGAGTGTTCGCATTAGCAGAGTTGCCGCTTTCATTATGGCAGCGGCGATGACCCCAATATATATAGTCTATAGGCTATACCTCATTTTTGTCTATGGGGTCTATTACCCGGGAATAGTCTATAGACCATTAGCGCGAACGCTTATCTCCCAGCTTCGTACAACGGCGTTACTATTTTGCTGCCCGTGCCCATAGACGAGAGGCAGCTCCATACTTTACACAATGTATACAGCAAGATGCTTGGTCAATCACTGCGGTGCGCTTGGGGCTTCTCATATAGTTGTCTCTATAGAAAAACTTGGAATGCAGCAAGTTTTGTGTCCAGCTGACTGAAGTGCGAAGCCAGGTAAGCTTGTGCTCGGCTTCAAACTGTTAAGCTGAACAAAACATTGTAAAAAAGAAAGAAAATATCACCGCCTTCTCCGATACTTCCGCACAGAGAAAGTGCCCGCGTTAATGACGAATCGAGGTGACGCCCTGAGAGGACTTCTGATTGAAATTTGCCCACTACAACGCCCGCTCTGGCATATTTATTGCGCCGGGCTTAATGAGAAAAGAAATATCGAAGAGGCCCACGCTTGGGGGTTTGAAACACGTGGCAACGGCCGAGGCACTCAGGACCGCCGCTTTCGCCAGCAACCCCGTCAGGTGTACCGTGTAAAGGCAACGAGGCGCGTCGTCCTACACGTGGACCTTTGATTAAATCTGTCCGCGTAATAACGTCTGGAACGCAACGCATATTGCGGTAGCCCGGCCTCCTATGTCGAAGCAATATCAGACCCGCCCTTCGCTTCGGCTATATGCATTCTGTCGTAACAGGCCATAGTTTTTCCGTACTGAAACCACTGGGGATTAATCTGGTGCTATAGGTGTGTGGCCGAATAGGCAAGTGAAATGGTTGCGCCAGCAGGAAAATGATGACCGGTGCGTTCATCTACGTAAGTCTCGTTCTTTCTGGCTTCGATCAGATTTGCAGCTTCGCGAATTGATCGTTTTTTTTTTTTAACGAAATATCGCGTTACACAAACGCAGAACGCTTAACAATAATTATACATGTGCGCGGAGACTTATGCCTTCGCGCGTCTAGAAAAAAATGTATTTGGCTAGAAATGCGACAAATGTAAAGCGTAATAAATACCGCCACGAGAACGTCTGAAGCCCCAGGCATAAAGGTTATAGACAAATATACCGGGTCTTTCTGCGAAGGCTTTTAGGAAAATTAAGAAATCTGTGGCAGATTGCGCAATCCTAGTCCTTGAATTAGCGTACTCGAAAAGGCGCGGGAATTACTTGCACAAGAAATCGAAGTGCCTGATCTACTAATTAAGAAATTTTCAATAAAAATGTTTTAACTAATTGTCTTACATCCCATATTGCAATTTACAATTTCTAGCTCATGAGACTGCAAGGCATATCCGCTTGAAAAGGAATTCTGCGGATGACATATTTTCGAGGCATGCACCATCAAACTTGCTGTAAAAATGCACTGTCATTCCATCTACTTTTTTTTAAAAAATAAAACGCCGCTTTATTCACAGAAGCGCAAAATATGTGGAGCACCAATGCATTTATTCGCAAAGTTCGGGAATTGATATCTCGAAACTGGTGCGCCATCCTGAGAATTCGTTCCAACTGGATCTATCTTGCGAACACCCTGGCTATACAATTTACAAATTGTAATACGTGCTATAACGTAATTAGATAAAAACTTCATTAGCGTGTTTTTGTTAATCAGTCAATTATACATTTCGATTTCTCGCCCAGATGATGTCCGCCAGTTTGGGCAATCCAGCTCAAAGATTATAATTGATCTATCGGCCACAGATAATTCTTTTTTTTTAATTACTAAATGCCTTCGCAGAGACACCCAGTATATGCAGTTGAAGTTCATTGTTTGAGGCAATACAGTAGTACTTTCCACTAGCCGAGGCCGAGGGAAAACCTAGTCTCCTGACTGGGTCTTCGTCTCCGGCATATAGGGCGTGACAGCAGCGTTGACTTACAACAAATGTACAAAGGTATGCCCAATACCCAGCTACATACAACAATGCTAAATACAATGCTATATACAATTCTACGTGCAGTGGAGTTCTAGCTAGCTCTAGCTAGCCGGGTAGAGCCCCCGAATACATTCAGCTCTGCACCCAGCCTGAACGTTCATGTATACCGAAGCATTCCAACGACAACTAAACGCTCGCAGCACCCGAACTTCTTTCTGGTAATCTTTGCGAGGAACTTTGCGTATAGGCACGAGAAAGCACTGGTCCCGTTCGTCGGGCACCACCGCCACGTCTATATAAGGATGACGGCTTGTCCCGTTACGCAATCCCCTCGCCGGGCCGGCGTCGCCGACGGCCACCCCTTGGGGCGAGGCCGAGGAACAAGTTTCTCCGACGCCACCGCCTCTTCGTTCTTTCTTTCTTTCTTCCTTTCCTTTTTTCTTTCTTTCTTTCTTTCTTTCTTTTCTTCCAAGAGGTCGTCCATTCAGTTCCGCGAGAGGCCGTCATTACGCCGCCGACGCCGCTTGGCACAGCGCTTGCTTGCATGCGCAGTGCACGTATACGTACGTGCCCGGGAGAGCGGCCGAGAAGGCTGGCGTGACCGAAGCTGTACGCGTAAACGCTAGGCGCCGCTCTCTCACGGGATCTGCCGCAGCGACGACCAAGCCGAGCTATGCGGTGTGTGTACACAATTAACTACACACGCGGAAATCGGGAGTTGCGATCGCGCTGTTCCTTTCACGCGACGAGAGCGCCGGGTCGCGCGGAAGGATTTTTCCCGGACGGGCACGGCGCGGTTTTCTTCGCGCTTCGGCTCAAGGTTAAGGTTGGGAATGTCGCCCCTTTCTCGCTTATAAACAAAACGAAACAGAAAAAAGAAACGAAATGAAACAAGAACGCGGAAATGAGATGTGGAAGACGCGAGCGCTGAATGGCAAACTAAGAAGGCTTATTGGGAAAACAAACTAGGCCCGATCACGGGACAGGTCGCGGGAAGTTCAGAGTCCTGAAGTGACCGACAGTGAGCGAAGGAAAGAAAGGCTGAGCATGGAGCCAACGCCTCGGACCCGAGAGTCGGAAGCCAAAGTTTCAATAAGAGAGAGAGAGAGATACAATAATGAGAGCTAAAAGTGCTTGCCTGGTCATACGCTTTGCATGTTACTCTAGATGACAAAGGTTACGCATGAAATGACCAACGCTTTCGCAGTACGCAAGCAAACAACATGCACAAGTAATAAAGCACAGGCAGTCGTTGTAAGAAGCCACTAGAGTGCCTGCATGATTCAGATTAGTGCCTCAGAACAAGACTCACAGTGCCTTCGTAGCGCTCAAAGTGCTTACAGTAGCGCTGCTTCAGGGTCAAAGAATGTGTTGCGACATACATACATACATACATACATACATACATTCATACATACATACATACATACATACATACATACATACATACATACATACATACATACATACATACATACATACATACATACATACATACATACATACATACATACATACATACATACATACATACATACATACATGCATGCATGCATGCATGCATACATACATACATACATACATGCATGCATGCATGCATACATACATACATACATACATACATGCATACATACATACATACATACATACATACATACATACATACATACATACATACATACATACATACATACATACATACATACATACATACATACATACATACATACATACATACATACATACATACATACATACATACATACGTGCATACTCATAACGTACGCACATGCGCGTATGTACGCACGTAAGTGCATACTTAAATGCACAACACATGGAAAATACAACCCGCGATATTATATAACAGAAAACACCTACCTTCGCAAGTTTGCGAAAAAAGTTGCGAATTGTCAACTTGTAAATTATACTTTCTGCTGATATAAATGTCATATGTACCTACACACCTTGCTTCCCTATGACGCTCAGACTTTCAGTTCGCAGCTCTATCGCCCGCTTTTATTGCTTAACTGCGTGCGCGCTGTTTGTTTCGTACGCGTTCTATACGACCTCGCCCGACTCACTTTGTTGCTTAGGTCGCTCCTCGTGCGACGACAAACGCGCGCGCAATGCGCCATGCACGGCTCTGAGATCCAATATTTCGTGCTGGAGCGATGCGGACTTGAGTCATTCCTGAAATCAGGAGACCCGTCTCTTTCAGTTCATTTAGCGGCTCATGCAACAACCGTTCCGTCCTTCCTTTCTATTTTCCCCTATTCACATATTTCACTTCGTTTGAGGAAATGTTCAAGCGAGCCACGATGCTGTATGGGAGGCATGGGGCTTATATGCCCCTGACAGCAGTTGTATATATATATATATATATATATATGGCTGGTGTCAATGGCAGCTGCAAGCCCACATCCAGCGCGGAAACGACGGTTTAAGACATGGATTTGCCTGAACATCGTCCTTTTCAACGACTTTGTGACTTCGCAAATCGATAACATTGAACAAAATATAGCATTATAGATGCAACAATTAGCAATGATTATTCATGTGACCACTGACTTACTCCCTTCGCACGCTTGTAAATACATAAATGCTTCAAAATTTGCAGCACTAGAGAGCAACAACAACAACAACAACAAAACACAAGAACGTTTGAAGCCACAAGCACGAATAAATTACAAATCCGTGTAACGCCTAATATGCCGATGATAGCTGAACGTCGCAGCTCTAAAGTTCCCTTTAGCAATTTTAGTAGGAAACTCCATGTTACAGGCAATAGGCCCTCCTCACTGAAAGATCCCTGGGGGAAGCCGCAGTAGCCTCTCTGGGCTGTTGCGAGCCCACGTGAGAACCAGTTCAAGGGCACTACAGTGATAGTCGCTGCCCGCACACTTTGTACCCACGCACAGAAGTTCAGAGAAAACGTGCCCTGACTACCCGATGAACGGACTATATTACAACACGGTGTAGGCTTTGTTTTAAGTCCGTATAGACCAAATAGATTCCCAGTGCACCCCCACTGGTTGGACACTCAACCGATGCCGAAGCCTCCGATAACGGCTTCGCGCGAGCGGCAGAACGCGGAAGAAACTGATTGAAAATCTTAAAGCAGTTATCATTGCTAAATGTTCGGTGTGAACGAACATTTTTCCGGACACACAAACGGTGAGAATATCAATAACTTTCTGTTCTTTTTCTTCAAAATGTAGCTCGATGCATAGTTCACCAAGGAAACTAGCAGCTTCTTCCTTCTTCAAGAGACTCGAGATATAGTAGACGCAAACGGACTACGCCTACAAACACGTTCTCCCGAAGGCTCTCTTCCTCCGGAGCGAAGCGCGTGGGAAGACGGGGTTGCATATAACGCCCGTGGAAGGCGGCGAGATGATAGGGCCGAGACGCGCCCGCGGTCTGAAGCAACAAAGTATACGTACGCGTTTAGCGAGATCCTGCTGTGCCTGTGCTTGTGGAACAGGGTGTGTATCAGTTGCCCTCTGAGAGAGCTAGCACACCGCCCTCTTCTGGTCTTTCCTTTTTTTCGACCGGCGGCAAACTCTAGCAGACGAGAAACGTCTCCGACCTTCAACCCGACGGCCCTCGGCAAACAGACGACAACATCCAGGCAAGTTCAAGGAAGCTGCGGTCGCTTCCTTGAACTACGTCACTCGCCGCACAGCTTAGTACATAGCTGTAGGACTCGTGGCACGACCGCGTTTTGCAAGTATCCCCCCCACTACAGAACATCATAAAACTCTGTGTCGCAAACCGCGCGTGCCCTTTTTCCTCGAGCGTGCATTTGCAGCAGAGATAGGTGTATGTCCCGGCTATACGACAGCTGTGACCCCGTACAACGTGTTATCTTCGCCGCGAAAGCAAAGGTACGTATAAAACCTGATGTCGCAAAGGCGCGCGACCTTTGCCTTCTTTCGCTGGCACTCCCCAGAACAGCCTTCGGGCTCAGCGAAGACCGCTTCGGCGCCATGCTACCTATCTCACCCTCTGTACACGCAAGAAACAAGAAAACTGGATGTCAACGAGTCGTATGCACTCGCGTTCCCCGTGTACCAAGAGTCCATACAGGGCGGCAGGACCTCTTGAACTACAAAGTTAGTTGCGCGTTATACAGGTCATCTGTACGAAAGCAAGAAAAAAAAAAGGAAAGAAGTTGCTACTGCAACCGCGCACGTTTTCCTTCTGCGCTGTTCGTGTCGTTTTAGGACAACCCAGAGAAAGACCGGTCGCGTCCCCTTGAGACAGGCGGCTTGACTGACCCCTTAGGAGACCCCTCCCCGTCAGCCAGTGACATCGCTACGGGGGACACCAAGTGGCACTTTGGAGGAGTGGCCGCTGTCCTCGAGTACGGCCAAGAAATAATGTCTTGCGTCTGTGGCCTGGTGCGCACTCTACACTGGAGAGAACCGACTCCAAACTATTCGTCCTATGTCGCGCCCTCGATTCATCCACGAAATGTGCAAGGTCTGCGAGCAGCACGAATGGATAGACACGTTGCCGTGGGACAAAAAGGAAAAGAAACTAAAAAGAACAATGCAGGTCTTCTGCAGGTATTTCAAAGCAGACCTCGCAAGACTAAAAAGGCAAGCTGGACAAGAACAATTATCATTGGGGCAATGTGGAGTAGATGGGCTGGGGGTCCGCAAGTTTCTGTAATCAACCATGGTTCTTTTTTTTTTTTTTGCGTCCGAAGACAGGTTCGTTCCGAACACGTGACGCTAGGTGAGCGAACTCAAATGGAACGGTTGATCATCGCAGTTGACTCACAAATTGCTTCTTTCCGGGTGGAGTTGGTTAAACCTAACTTGTTTTGTATTAGCTTAGTAAAGATGACAGTCCACAAAAAATAGAAGGGGACAGGAGCTGAAAGCATTGATGCGACAGAACTTATTATGAGGTTAGTCACCCATCAACAAATTTTCTCGAACTACGTTTCTATTACAGCGGGCTACTTTATAGTTGCATCAAGGACTGCTAAGGCCAACACGAGTCTCCATAGCAACGCAGGGGCATAGAAGTAGCAATAAAATGTTTTCCTAATCAGTACTAACAATACTATCTTGTGCCTCTCCCTCCTCAAGGAAAATTGAGAACCACAAGAATATGGAGGAGAAGTTATCAATATCGGATCAACAACGTACGTCGATTTCTATAGCACCATTCTCTATAGTCAGCGTTGCGACAAAATTGGTTTCTCTTCATTGAGGCAACAACCTCAAAGCAGACCAGCGCACTCGTCAAAAAGTTGGCTCCAGAGATCGTCATCCTTTTATCTACCGCTGTTAGTCATCGCGCTTTCAGGGTGTCACTATAGTACTTGTCCCGTCGTTTTCCACGCATGTTGGCCTTTATTGCGCTAATATATATCGAGTGAACTCTACATGAAGTGACTGTACGGTCCACATAAGTGGAAACGAGAATTACGGTCAAAGGCAAGCAAGAATATCTGATTACCTAGTTACCTGAATACCTGATTACCTTTCCACATTCCCCGGTAAGTGTGAAACTGGCAAGCATTATACTCATGCTTTGTGACAGGTTTAGCGACAACCTACGACTTTGGCACGACTCTGCCTTCGACTCTGCCTGTACAACTCTGGCAGGTTTAGCGACGCCGTGTCTTCAAGAACAAACTCTGTTTGAGCCCACTGCTTAGTTCAGATATTCAAGGCGGCGAGGTTGTTGTTCCCTTTTTTCTTTTGCTGCTATAGTCTTCACGGTATCGTTCGGTGACGAGGTCCCGAGAGGATCTTCACCAGGATAAACTCGGCGCACTTTTCTTCACCTTGCTGATGCCATGTCTTCCAGCCTTGTTTCCAGCCGTGCTTATAAAGCAGCAACGTAATGAGTACAAGATGCACACTGGTCCGGGCAGACATGCGTTTAGCGTCTCCGCGGGTGATTAGAGGGCAACGAGTGCGCGCAAACGCGCAGCCCACGCTGAATTTTTTTTCTTTTCTTCTCTACCCAGTTCGTGCTTCTCGAGATAACGGAGCCGCGGCGGGAGAAGCCATATGTGGCACAGTAGTGGGTTCCAAACTAAACAAAAAGAAACGGGTTGAGAGTCAGTGCATCGTAAAAGAGGAAATACCGGTGATGATCGACTGTGGGAATGTGGGAATGCCAGATCGTGAGTGTACGCGCGTCCTCCCAGCATGCGCGAAGGGCGGCCGCCGAGCACACCAACCCACGCTGGCGCCACCGCGCGGCGGCTGTTGACCCCAAGCGTAATGGTGTGCACTGCGCAGACGTCATCTGACACTGCATCTCAGCGCCGTCTATACGTGCGGTCGTGGCGTGTACACCTTTCTTTTTTTTTTATCATTACCGCTTCACGTCAGATCCATTTGGTCGACCCATTTTCACGCTCTAAAGGGAACCCTGGACACCGCACGCGGCGGTCGGGAGAACCCGTATGAGTCGGCATTTCAGAGGACGCAGGACGATTGTACCTCGACCTAGATAGCTGAGCAAACGAAACAGAAAAAAAAATACATATATACAAAAAGGCATATGGGCAGCGCGAACCAAGTGAATGTGGCGCGGCGTTAGCGTATATAGCGAAGCTCGTGGTCTTTTCAATCAACAGAATGTGCCGCGCAAAGCTAGACACCGACTTTGTATGTTTATACTTTGCACGTAGAATATCGTACAGTGTGGCCAAAGACTAGCACGCCGCGCGCACGTTCGCGTTCAGAGAATCGTTAGCGAAATGAAGGGAAGTGGGCTACGGATTGTCCGGGACTATATTAGCGCTCGAAACTACCCTCAAGTTAAGTGACTGTTCTACTTAGGATCAAGGTGTGGTGTTACGGGACAAATAGGCTCACTTAAATTTAAAAACAGAAAACATTCCAGAATCTCGTGGTTGGATAACGGTCACCGAAGAGAAAGGATACGGGTATATCTTCCTAGACTCTAAGGTGAGTTCAAATTTGCGGCCATGTTACGTGCCTTCTGTACCTGTGAAAAATAACTAAGCTGTTGTGGGACACGCTATAAGCAGCTCCAGTATACCTAAACTTTTTATCTTGAAGAAAGAAAGAATCCAGTAGAAACACGTGGCGGGTTAACATTTACCAAGGAAAACGTACAGGGGAGATCTTCGGAGACTACTCATATTGAATCTGCAGTCGAGATACCACCTGCCGCACTTACGAACAAAGCTAAGCGTTTACGGGGCACAATATCAGCAGCGTCGGCGGCTAACGCCTTAATCTCGAAGGGAAAACATTCCCGAAGCTCGTGGTCAGATAATGGTTACCGGACGGGTACGTATTCAGCGAATCTTCAATGTGTTCGAAACTACAGTCAAGTTACACGCCTGCTCCACTTTGGAACGATAAAAAACAGTTCATGGGACACGTTCGAAGCAGCGCCTGCGTCTAAGCGGCGTTTATCTTAAGAAAAAGAACAATGATAACAAAATAAGCGTTTTTGAGTTCGAGACGATGCGGTTAGGTGCGTGCTTAGCTTGGGCGCAACGACCGGGCAAGTGCTCCCAACGGTTGTCGTCCTCATCTCCACCAGACCGTCATAACTCTCTCATCACACACTCTTTCGTCTACGAGAGAGATAGACAGAGAGATAGAGAGAGAGATAGAGAAACAAAGAAGTTAGCAACAGTCTGGAGTCAGCGGTACATGTTCCCCTCGGCCGTAATGGTTAAGAGGAGTGGCGCAACGCAGCAACGTTCCGTGGCAGTTTCCTTCAAGAAACAAACTGAAAAAAAAAATGGAAGCGAAGAACCCTACATGCACTGGGCACACGCGAACACGACCGGCACAATGCAGGTCGCCAGACGACCCGGCATGCTCGCCTGTACAGAGTCTCCGTGCCCCACCGATACTGCACAACACGCCCCGGCCACACACGCGCTCTCCACCAAGACGCGTCCTTAGCTTGATAGCGAGCCTTCCCATATGGTTACTGCAGACGTCGAACTTCCGCTTTAGAACGTTTTTTCTTGCTTCAATTCACCTCCCCTTTCTTCTTCGTGGGCCCTATGCACCACTCGAATCAGCCGTTCGTATCTTCTCTTCCAGTTTCTGCTTGCTCTCTTCAGCTTCCTTTTCTTCTTTTATGTTTTGATGTTGATTCTTCGAGCGCCCAAGGCGTCTACTGAGTTGATGTGCTCCGCACGCATTCTTTCCAGCCATCCGGGAGAGCCCGGTTAGGCGCTCTCCGACGCGATGCTCTGGAAAGAATAGTCCTACGCTCTCGCACCCCCTTCCCCCCCACCACCCCTGTGAAGATGGTGCAGAAAAATAAAATCACAAATGAGAGAAGAAGCTGCCATGGGTGCTGCGATGTGTGCGCGGCGGCCTTGGCAAGCCCTCGACGGCCGGCGGCATCTCGGCATCTCTCGGCAGGACAGCAATGAGATGCTCGAAGCGTCGGCTAAACGGTCGTACGTGCCCAAGGACCGGGCCTGCATGCAGGGGCGAGGACGCTGTTTGTCGTTGTTATCAGAGGCAGAAGTGACACTGCGCGTATATCAGCGAAGGAAGACAAGTCAGGCATATATATAGTCGTGACATCGCCAGTGAACGGCGTTCCACAGATTAACGTTGCGCAAACACGGAAGACGAATGCAGGCATGAAGTCTGCGCCCCAGTGCAACTGAGATATATGTATAACAGTAATGGTTGTAGAAAAAAAAAAGAGTGTATACAAACACGACTTGCAATGGCTCAATTGTGGCTGTGGATTCACGTGCAGGCGTTGACAGAAGTCTTTGAAAGATCAGAGGTATGCAGAAAAATAACGCAATAAGACGGTTCGTCGAGAAAACGTTCTTAGAATCAGACCCGTGGAATTAGATATTGCTGCGTGTGGCTTAGCTCTTGATGGGCTCTGTGCGGCTGGTGCGCATACCTAGTGCAATCGATTAAGACCAGGGAGCATGGAAATTCGACTTATTTTCAGACTATGTATTGAAGTGACTTACACCACTAGCGGGGGACATGGTTTCTGCGCATAAGTCACGCTGTTCGCACACAATACATAAAGAAAGAAAGATGATAGAACAGTGTGAGTGGTTCTAACATCACAACTTTTGTGATGTCAACTTCTGACAGGGATCGAAGAATGAGAGTGCAAGAACGACGATATATAGTGTCATCTGCTGTTTCAATTAAGTTGCCTGACAATAACTGTTTACATACGTATCGACTGATAGGTTAAGTATCGACCTAGAATGAGACCTTATTAAAAATTGGCGGAGCACTTTTATGAATTCGAGTTGTAACACTTTCCCTCTGCAGAGAAGAGGAGAACGTGCTCAAAGAGATTCAGCATCCTCTTGCAGCAATTATTTGACGGCGTACACCAGAACGCGTACTTATGCATGGAGAGGCCAGGCAGCGAATTTTGATACCGATTCAGTCTTGTTAACATGCCAGCGCCCAACTGCAGGGAACACTGACCTTGTATAGTTATTACTACATTGTTGTAACAACGTTGTTATTGTTGACTCCGGTGAGGATTTCATGAGCCCGACTGTTTGAGCAACACAGGGCCTGTATTAGCCAAATATTTTGCAGCGGTAAATGATAGGTATACTTGAAATTTTGTGACATGCAGACTTTCTGGTGCATGATTACCGGGTTCATCACTCTCTTGTTTTTGGGGGGGAAAGAAGGTAGCCGCAGCAGAATAACAGGTGTTCTCTCGCCCAGACTTCGATGCGTGGTTCCGTGACATGCGAATCGTCCTGCCCGGTCATCATCATCATTCCTTTGTTGTCCGGCGAGCTGTCGCCTACGATATATCCCAAGTAGACGCACTTGACCTCCTAATTCGTGGTTCAAGTGCTCCCAACCCTCTCGACCGACACAAGATGGTGACCCGATCTGCACCATGCATTCCGGGATACCCGCGAAATAACTTTTATCTTTCGACTTCCGACAAGGAGCAGGAAGACAAGATGCACGCGTCGGCGACGTTATAAAGACGTTTAGGACCACAAAAAAAAAAAAATTACCCGGCTGTTTCAAACCCGCCCCCTCACCACAGGCGCTCGAAACGCTATAGGACCTCGGCCCGCGCCAAGCGGAGAGTGAATCGTGAATTCGCCTCCGGTTGTATCGATATTTAATGGGCCTCCAGGTGCCACTCGCCGCCACTGCCTGGCGCGCTTGAGACGTTTCGCAAACACGCCCTACGGGTGCAACAAGAAGGCAACGTCTTCTTCTTCGGCGCGGCAACAGAGGCGCGCAGCTAGCAGCGGCAGCCAAGCGAGACATTTTTTTTCCTCGCGGGGCAAGCAGACAAGTAGGCAGGCAGGCCTGACCGGGAAACAAAAGCGCCGGAACGGGTTTCTTCTGGTCGCGAAGAAGCGCAGGACACGCGTCTTCCTCGCTTATTCTGCGGACCCGCGCGCGCGCCGTACAACAGAACATCTAAGGGCAGCGCCTCATGCTTGCTTTTCCCTCACAAAGATGGCGGGTATGCCACTGACTTGCCGCCTCGCTATGATACCCTGTAGTCCTTCTGTTCTGCGCGGGGTCACTTCTTTCTCGTCGTCTGCGCCGCGTCTGTTCTCTCCGCGGCCATCTTGCTTTCTTTTTTTCCACACTTCGTTGTCCTCGGCGGAGCAGAAAGAAAAGAAAAAAGACCGCGCCCCGCCGGCTGGCCCCGCAACAGCCTTAGCTGTCATCGCGCGCCTACCATGCGTGAAAACTTGTGTGCTCGCCCGCTATACGGCGTAGAGATTTGCCCGGAGAAAGAAAAAGGCCAAACTCGGCGGGAGCGAATTGGGTCTTGTCCCTTCGCTGCTGCTTAGAATAGCCGCCCAAGCAACAACCGCCTCCTGCCGTCGCGGCGCAGAGAAATATAGCGCAACGCGCGGACTGTACTACTTCTGCCGCCCACTCTGGCGTTTGAAAAAAAAAAAACGCTCGCTCCTCTTCCCGGTATACAGGTATTTCTCTCGTAAATCATGCAGATTGCGTTGGCGACATACGCGGGTCTGCTAGGGACCCGGTGATCCCTTTCGTCTTACCGAGGCGAGCACAAGCTTTTAGTCTCGAGTCGGCAACGAAGAGAGCGGAAACAGCGTTTCAGGGTCCGGCTTCTTGTATGCATAAGCTATGCGTAGGTCCTGCTCAGGAGAGAGCCTTCGCTCAGAAAAGAAAACTGCTCCTCTGCGTTCCGCTTTTATCCCGCATGCAGGAGCTAGTTATGCTAAAGCATGACATCACGCGTAGCTTCAACTTCTTTCTCGAGTTTGCAGAGTGTGCAAGCGTGCGTTGCAGCTGTTGCGCATTATACGTGTATACAGTCGTCGCTGTGCGCGCAGCTGCAGTTGTAACACGTAAGCCCTCCCTCGCCGGTCTGCCCTTCCGTGGTGCGCAATTTTATGGCTTCCGCTGGGTTATGTAGCCGGCCGCCAGGGTATAAAGCTCCCGGAGCCTGCAACCACCTGTTCTTCTCTTGTTGTTGTTTCTGTTGCTTTTGGTCGTGTTGCGACGAAGTGAAACCGTTTCGCTCGGCGGTTTCAAACAATAGAGTCGTCTTCGATTGCGAAGGTCGAGCACGCCAAAGGTATACCGCGCGTCGGCGCCGTGTATCGGGGCAGCCACGCCGAAAGGAAATGAAATATCGTGGTTCTGCGGAATCCTTGAGACTTTCCTCCTCCTTTCCCATCCGCCACCCCCCCCCCCCCCCACACACACACACCCACCTGTCCGATTGAAATCGAGGTCGCACACTTCACCCGAACTACCCAGGAAAGGGTTGAAAAGGCGGGAACCGTGCCGAAGTCATATCTGTTATGAGGTCTATAACTGTTGCGTACTCTCCATTGCGAGGCCTACCAAACATTTCTTTTTCTTTACCCTTTTGAGCCTTCGCAAGTAATAAGGTCTGTTCACACAGACCACAGCGTTCCGGTTCTGACTTCCATTAGAAATGGCGTGTTCCCAACGTATACAGTCGCAGACTCTTTTTTCTCTATAACAAACTTATTTTGATCTTTTACGTGTTGCATGTAATCGCTCAAACGAACAAACAAACAAACAAACAAACGGCCTGTTGTTCAACGATAGATGGTGTACAGAGTAAGTCGTTTGTGACCGCGGCCCGGGACTCTGCTCATTCTCGCGAAAGAAGCCCGTAGGTTATCAAAGCTCTAATGTGTGTGATTGGTAGCGCAAATTCAAAACTAAAGAGAACAAAAAAGAATACTTTTTAAAGAGACCCCATAAACAGAAACACTAAATCAATTTAGAACGATAAAGTATTATTTCAGAAGTTCAAAACTCTATGTTCCTGAACTTCGCGGCAATAGGTTGATAATTAGAAGATGAAAAGAATAAAGGTCAAAGTTTCGTTTTACCGGTAAAAAAAAAAGAAGCAACTCGACCAGATGACGTGGGTATCCATGACGTCACAGCGATCGGGTTCGGGAAATTAGCTGCGTCATCGCCACCGGTCCTTCGTTTTTTTTGCATTTTTCCTGCGTTACTAAGCCTCCGCTCACGAGTGGATTTTTTCAGTATAGGTGGTGTCCAAAGCATGGCGACCATGACGTGTTTCCGGATGCCGCAATTACTTCCGGCACTTGCAGTACGCAAGAGCTTCACCTCCGGTATTGACTTCTGTTACTCCGATGGAGCCATCGCTAGGGTTGCCATTTGGACATTACCTATTTTATAGAACAACTACAACAACAGCAGCAGGCTTTCAGTTTGTCCGTCGTCTATGTTTTCTAAAATCTACAACCAGGACAAATGCGACCATTGAGCACGTGCTCAAACTAATTTCGGAGAGCTGTTCACAACTTGTGAATGGTTGTTTTGTTCCACACACAACTTACAATGCGAAATAAATATCGAAGAGACAAGACAACTTGGCCGAAACTACATCAGAGAACACACGCATAAAATTAGAAACAAATACGAAAAAAAGAAGTAATGTTTTCAGATGCTATGTTCATCTCTCTCAAATATGTATGTATACACAACTTTTCACTAAATGCTGCTATCGCTTTGTTACTTTTCGCCGATTTTCCTGTAGTTTTGCGTCACTGCGTGGATCGGGTAAAAACCGCGCAATAGCTATGTCGTACACCACCCGCCCTCCTCCCCACACGCCAACCCGGTGGAAAACGAGGCCGCCTCTCCACGTCGTACGATCCCTGTACTTTATATTTAGACTGTGGCATATGAAGATTTTTCTGTCTCCATGCGACTGGCGCTCTATTCAGCACCACGTTGCCGACGGTTGCTTCAAAAGAAAGATCTGACATTTAACTCCTAAGTGCGGTGATCGCGTGCGCATGTTTACGTTCGCTGGATTTTGCGTTCTCTCTCTGTTTCTGTTGTGTGCGTGTGTGTGTGTGTGTGTGTGTGTGTGTGTGTGTGTGTGTGTGTGCGTGTGTGTTCGTGCGTGCGTGCGTACGTGCGTACGTGCGTGTTTCTGTGTGCGCGTTCGTGTGTTTGGGTCTGTGCCATGCTGTTTCCTGTGTCGCTGCCACCGTAATCAGGCCCCTATTGATCGGCCCGGAGCCGGACGGCGACTTGTTAAGGCCGGGAGAGTGGCGGGGTGGATAAGGGGGGTTCAGCAACGCGCGTCGTTTCAGAGAGGTAACGGGGACGGCAAGCCAAGCGATCCCAAACTCGAGCTCGTAAAAACCGCGCTCGCAGCGCGAACGAGATCGCGGCGACGCAGCGGTTCGGGACGAATCGCCGCCGGACCGCCCCACGCAGACCAGTTGTCGTCGTCGTGGTGGCCCCGAACAGTACGGCACGGGACAGACAACCACGCCCCCCCCCTTTCCCTCCCCCACAAACTTTACCCTCTCCTCTCTCAGGTGGGGGAGGAGGCATCCCTTCTCCCTATGGACAAGCACTCGAACAGTACGGCACGGGACAGACAACCACGCCGCCCTTTCCCTCCCCCACAACCTTTACCCTCTCCTCTCTCAGGTGGGGGAGGAGGCATCCCCTCTCCACATGGACAAGCACGGTCGAGGCGCTGGCCGGAAGACGTGCGCCTGTCAAGGGCGACTCTCGGGCGGTGTCACTGGCCTCTCCGGCAAAGGGGCCACCGCCGGTCCGCTTCGACCGCCCGAGCGTTCCACACAGGTTTGGCTGCAGCGCACGTGCCGCAGGAGGTGTCCTGGCAACGGATCCACATCGACCGGGCAACCACGGGACGGCTGGGAAAACATTCACGATTCGTAGTATGCGAAGTCGTGACGCGGCCGCCCTGAACAGTCGCAGCCCGCCGGAACGACCCAGACGTTTTCCTTATACGAAGTTCGTGGGGCCAGTAGCGTGAGACTCTAAAACTTAGGAGAGAGACTCGGGCGTGTTGGTGATTCTTTGACGAACAAAAAAAAAACTGCGCATACAGGGAAACGGAGACAGCAGCGATGTGGTGTCGTCACTGCTTCTGTCCCCGTTTACGGGTCCGCGCAGTTATTTTTTTTTTGTTCATTTTAATCTCGTGGTCGAGGGCTCGAGCTCCACGCTGGGCGCCAGTGCGGGGAAGTCGTGTCGCCGGAGTGCCGGCAGCCAGGCCCCATTTATATGGTTAGACGTTCTTACAATGTGTGCATACATCGCGATGTGCGACACCTAAGCTGGCGATATTGTATAGTGATGCCTTCCGCTCGATTCTATGCCACTCTTGTCATCTTGCCACCGTTCACGGCCGTCTGATCCCGCTAGTAACGCAGGTGGAACGTCATCCCTGACAACTGACGAAGCACGAAAAGAAATAGGATCGAAAAAGGCACCGCTACAAAATCGTAGTGCCGCAAGCGCAGAAAGCCCGCACGATTTAGACAGAGAAGAAACCATTGCGATCACCGAGAAAATCAACGTGTAAACGACAAGCCATCTCGGCTCACTTACGTGTTCCTCGGCCACTATATCGGGGACCAGCGCGTGGAAACCGCTTTTCTTTTCATGACTTGATGTAGTGAACGAAGACATGATAGCAGGCAAGTTGCCACCTGCCCGACTGATAGTTCGCAATATTGTCACCACGGCTTGCTCAACTTATCTGACACATTCAGCTCTACGGGCAGCTGGCGAACTTTCAACAAGAAAGATTTGTTCTCCGTAGAAACGTCTATAATATTTTGCAGCCCACAAACAGCGCTAACCTCTTCGTCAGCGGCATGCACCGACAGCCGATAAAAATGTGCCTTTTGCTAAACAAGAGTGAATGCCGTACCGCTAGCTGTTCAAGCATTAACATTGTCATGACAAGATCCCCACGTTCGTTCATGCCTTCTTCCGCTATGCATAGTGGATGTATATATACACGAACGTACGAAGGACAACAGGGGTCCTATAACGTAAAACTATTCCAGACTGTTTTTATTCTAATCTCCTGACGTCAAAGTTAGGAAACCGCTAACGCAAGCATCGGGCGGTGACCCGCAGCGTTGTTTGAACAGCCCAATTAAACACTCTCCTCGCTTATAGGAGGTCACATTTGTTTGCTTTCAAAGCAATAACACTGCCTACCTTGATCGACTTTTTTATCTTATTGGCTGACAAGATGCAAGAAGCACACAGAAGGGGAGAGGCTTTCTGTGGGGAAGAGATAGGGCAGCAGAACTAGATATAACCGGATTAGGAGGATGGTGCCGTCATCTGCAGCTGGTCCGCTTTCCCTTGCATAACTTACGTTAGCTGCGATTGGTCCGCTTCCCCTTGCCTGGCTTACGCTGGCTGGTCAAAAATCGCGGCGGCGTGAAACGGAACGTTAAAAGTGCCCCTAAAACGATTATTCGGCGAAGGTGAGTTGGCAGATGATGTCGCATACACGCCGCAGTGGCTCGACAGTGCTACACTGCTACGCGAAAATTGTTATTACACGCAAATAAATCCATCATCCCCGGCACCTCCGAGTATAGCCATTGTAAGAGTGGTCGGTGGGCAGCCATCGTTTATTCCTTTCGGAAGGGGGCGGTCTCCAGATATTCCAAATAATCATTTTGTTCGTCAGATTAATGCATATTTATTGCTTGCACGTTACTTTCACGCGTGAGCTTTTGCGGTTTTGCCACGTCGCGTGAAAGACAGCCGAAGTAGGTGCAACCGAAAAATCTATTGACCAATATCGGTGGGCGAATGCCTGAAAAGACGTAGAATCGGAATTTTTTTTCGGTCTAACCGTGCATAACCAGCGTGCACATGGCGTATCAGATGGGGACTTCTCGCGGTTTCCATGACGTCGCGTGACAGACAGGCGCAGCGAGTGTCACCCGAGAAATATCTGACCAATCGTGAAGGGCTGATTGCAGAAATGGAATAGGAACAGTCTGGAATAGTTTTACGTTACAGCGCCCCGGGACAGGACATATGTTAATCCATAGCGTGTGTCCTGTCGTCCTCTACTCGCTCGTCCGTGTCTTTCTTTTTTTTTTTGAGCTATAATACAACGTTCAGCCTCAACCAAAACAAACTAGACGCACTATTCGCTCTTACAGCTTCTTAAATCATTCCAATAGCCACAAATTAATGCGTAATGGTGATCTCACTGGCTCGCTGTGAAGACGTCTTTTAGCTACGCGAGCGCTGTGGCGTGAGGCTCTTAAATGAAGCAACGTCACGTTTCTCGCTCGCACATCACATTCAGTTTATTCTGTATAGAATGTAATAAGAAAAAACAAATAAACGAGATACACGCGACAGTTTCCCGATGTATACGATGCAGTGTCCGACGCACACGGACCGCATGACACGCTATTTCCGAACACGTTATATATACGGTGCTCGAGTGACCGGTAAGCACGCTAGCGGGCAACCACTCCACTATTCGGCACCTCCCCTCACTCACATGCCCACCTCCTCTCTCTCTCCATCTCTCTCTCTCGCTCTCTCCCTCCCCCCCACGCACACACACATACACACTGACGTTCGATACACTCGACGGTATCACGGGCACTTATGAGAACACGCACCGCTCTGCTAAAAATACGCGTTCTCTTCATAACGGGGCTTCTATATACCATACCGCTGCCACTTGTCGCACCTGCATGGTGCTGCTGTTGCTTCCACATCCGATTACCGACGGCCACTGACTCCTGTAGTCTGTAACGTCTTTCTTTGGCCGACGTACCCGTCTACACTGGGCTTCCGTGCGAAGCTGTATACGGTTATGTTGCTGCTAACTCGATATCGTGGCACGGCGAAAATGTGCGTTCATGGATTGAAACCAGCAGGCAATGCAGCCAGAGGAAGCATGGGGGAAATCGGCTGTTCCTTTGTTCAAAATTGAATTGAATTTAAAATATTCGATTTAATTGGTATTTTTAACTGAACAACGAGGAAGGTATAGTGGACGAGACAATAACTTGCCGCTAGTGGGAGCCAAGCCCACATCTTTCCGCGTTACTCATGCGGACATTTAAAATTAAGCAATGCGGCCGCCGTCGTCCCATTTACTTCATTAGATATCTGTTTTTGAGTACTAGACCTAACCATTATTATTATTATTATTATTATTATTATCGATACTCTGGAATGGCATTTCTAAATCCAACACTGACATTATAGATGGGATCCAGAAAACGTTTCTAAGCATATATCACCACAGCTTTGCTAACACGGACTCTTGGACGTTGTTCTAGCACCGTTGGATTATTGCCACTGCCTTCACTTCGCTCCCTACGTAATCGCGCTGGCCTTCTGTCTCCTTTCGAACTCCTTAACGGTATCGTCACCTACCCCGAACTCCTCAGCTGCATCATGTTTGGTATTCCGGGGAAGATCACCAGAGAACATAGACATTTCCGTGTTCCTGTCTGTCACCACCAACACTCAACGCTCCACAGAATACTGCGACCTTAGATCACGTATTTGCAAGATCTCAAATATTTTCATAACTCGCTGTCACTGTTCTTTTCCAAACATTGCGTTGTTGTGGCATACAGTTTCACAAATTGTTAAACTGTCCTTCTCCTCCTTTTTCTTTTATATTCACCTGGCGCCTTATTTTATGCACTGATCTTTTTTTATTATTGTTTCTTTATTGTATGTTTTTTTTACTTATATTTCCTTGCAGTTTTCTTCTTCGTTTTGTTTTTTAGGTTATGCATGCGCCAGCACTAAAAACTTTTTATTGTTCCTGGGCACGGCAATAAATGATTGATTGATTGATTGGTTGACATCCCTTTTGAAACGGGGCGGGGACAAATAGTCACCTAGACTGCTTGATAGATTTTACTACCTCTATCCCTATCGAGCCTTTTGTCTATCTGATCTCGACTTTCTCTTTAGTATTTAAAACCTCTGTCAGTATATTGCACCATTAGCTACGCTTACAATGACTTCGGTTCTATCAATCTCTTCTCGGTTTCTTTTTTCTTTCCCTTCTATAGTCTGATGGTCTCTTACTTATCGGAACTTACTTACGGAATGATTAAGTGCTGAGCACTTAATCATTCCGTCTTTTTTGAATTCCAAGGCTTCTGGAAGGTTGACTGGGAGTAGAATTAATGAATATGCTGCAGCAATATGCATTTACGAATATGCATTTACAGCAACTCTAACTGGGAATATAAGCCACCGCCACTCACCGCCGCGGCGGTGAAGCGCCCTTCCATCCGCAGGCATCACGTCCGTCCACACATGGCTTAAATGTAGAGCTTGCGTGCGTGCGTGCGTGCAGATCCCACGCACTTCAGCGATCGTTGCTACGCAAAGCAATTCGAGGTTGACGCATGCCGGTCTGCCGTAAGATAACGCTAACGCTCGTGCATCATTTCGGCTGTTGCGCAAAAGTAGTCTAACGGGCTGGTACGAGAGTAAACTGAAAAAAAAAAGAAGTACAATACGCGTAGCTAAATAAGGACGTGTGAAACTTAGAAAAGTCAGATTTCGGGCTGTAGAAAGGGCGAAATAATAGGTTTCTTTCGCAATCCATCAGTATTGACACCAGCTTCAACATCCGGTTCCATTTTCACCGTAAGGTGAATGTGGAACGCTATGGAATGCTGTAAAGAATATGGAACGTTATAGAATGCTATAAAGATATTTTCTCAATGTACTTCGCTTGCTGCTCGCGCGACCTGCTGCTTCAAGATGAACGCTTCTTACGACAGTTCCTTCTCGACCAGTCACGTGATAATGGCGCTTCCTAGTGATCAGACTGCTCCGACATAGAAAGGCAGCCGTTCCGCCCCCGACCATTCCAAGCCTTCCTCCAAGTTTCCTATCCATGGAGCTCGAAGCACAAGACTACTTAAGGCAGCGCGCCCACGTGGTCAATCGTGACCACGCCCACACCACAGACAGAACGATGACACAGGATTTCGACCATCAAGGCTACGGCTATCACGGTGTCTGTAATTGGCATTGCAATGTAGTGATGCTTTGGTCCTTTCTGTTTCTTATGTTTTGCGATGCGAAAATACCGCACTGGAAGTGACTGTCCGAACGAACAGCGGCTATTCATAGGAGTGCCAAGGGGATCCCTCCCTATCCGCTGACTCCAAGAAAGCCAAGCTTCCCGGTGATCGACCCCATACACGCAATCGGGGTACGCAACCAGGACGTCGCTGTTAAACACCTACTCACACAGCTCCCATTGGCCAGAACGAACCGAAAGTGCTGCTCAGGCACAAGGAACGCCGCTGTGCCGCAAGACCCCGAGATATGTACGTGCTGCGTGTCATTTCGAAAACACGTATTCCGCGTTGGTTACGCATGTGACCGCCTTGAACCGGCCGTGGAAATCGAAATGACGTCGTGAGGTCCCCGGCGTGAGGTGAATACGAGAGTGGAGTGTTCGTACAGCTCAGAGAGAGACGTGGGAGAGCAACCAAGAAAAAAAGAAAAGAAGGATCGTAGTCTCCGGAACCTGTCGTCGATCGCACCTGCGTATTTCGTTGGCGTTCGCGGACAAGGTACGCAGCACGCTGGGCATGTAAATCGGTGCGGCGTACAGCTGTACCCCGAGGATGCTATGCAGGCATGAAGGACCTCTTAAACGTGGAGGCTAGGTGGTTGCATAACCGCAGCTGTGGAGAGGGTGCTGACTTTGAGTGCAGAGGGTAGCAGTGCCAGACACGACGGACAGCAGACGTCAAGCTCCGAGCTGCTTGCGATTAGTGGAGCAAAGGAAAGCGTTGTCCTTGTTTTTATTTTTTTTATTTTGTTTTTGTTTCCTTGTTTTTATTTTTTTAAATTTTTTTTTATTTAACCTGTCGTCTTTCTTCGTCCCCATAGCCTTCCCTCAGTGCAGGGTAGCAAACCGGACGTGCGTCTGGTTAACCTCCCTGCATTTGCTGTCGTCTATTCTCTCTCTCTCTCTCTCTATTTCACGGGCTCGCACACGCTGCATGCATATTCCAGTGGAAGGGAAGGCAACTGACGCGCTCTGCTAAAGTGGCGCGCTGTCCGCAAGGTTAATGCTATGTAATTGCAGTGCTCGTCCTTCTTTTGCACTGCAGAGGGCGCGAATGGGCGCGAATTCGAAGATTGCCCACTTCGGCACACTGCAGGCCCGCCGGTGCACCGACCGCAGTGCGGAGCGTAATAGTCCGTAATTCGCGCGAGCGGTGCGACTGCAACGTGTGCATTCGTGGAAGGCGAGGGTGTTGATTGATCGACTATTTGCTTAGTCGAACGGAAAAGAAATAGAAGATGGCATTTCTGACCTTCGTGTAGATGAATGTGTACATAAAGCCGCAACGCTGCAAAGTTACATTACGTTGAGCTAAAGGTTTGAGACGGTGCCACTTATCAGTGCCATTTACTTCTCTTCAAACACTGTGTACTGACGTTAAATAAAACGAATGTGCTTTGTTTGGAGAGTAGAAGACCTTTAGTCCGGGGCACTACGACGACTGGGGCTGTTGCGCCGCTTTAGACAACGTACTTTCGGGGCACTGATGTACTTTCGAAACTTAGATGATGTGGTGTGCCCTTGACACTTCGCGTCGGCCTTAAAGGAATGTCCAACATATGCTGTGGCGATAATCCCGGTATAATTTAGATGCATAAGCGTTTACCATAGCGTGTAGGGCCAAATATCCGTTTCCCTATGCTACATCAGTGCGAATTGTTGGGCTGCGATGCTAAACGTCAAGCGTATGCCTAGGCAAGCAAATGGCGTAATGTTTATTGGAGCTGCTCGGCGACCTCGACCGTTTTTACTTCACTAGCATCCGCGTCACCAGAGGAACGACACAAAGAGCGGAGAATATGACAGTCAGCTTTCAACTCACTGGTGATCTGATTAGACGATGCGTCGCCAAGCAAGAAATCCCACAGTTCACACAGGTAGCCACACTTAACTTACTTTTTCGTCGTTTGCCTCGTAAATGTTCTCTCTCTCTCTCTCTCTCTCTACATATATATCTATATATCTATCTATATATATATATATATATATATATATAATTAAGTACAGACCCTTGTCAGCAGGGATTCCTATATTTGGCAGAACCTAAATTAGCAGCTGTCTGCCATGCCTAAAAGTAAAAGAATCCGAGACGAGTTTGGACCCTAAGGATGCACAGTGCCGAAGGTGCTAGAGACCTTTATAAATGGCGTACCCAAAGTTAACGCACGTCAGCCACCTCCCTTGCAAAAGACGCTAAGACGAGCTTGAGGACTTAGCATAAACATTTTGGCTGACTCTACACTACGAGTACGTTAAGCAACTTTGGAGCGCTAATTCTAAAACACTCTACTACCTCTTGGCTGCTGCGTCTGCCCTTTCCCAAAGCTTTCCAAGGTCACCTTTATCACTCCGCGCTCGAGGTTTGCGCATTCACCAACATGCTTTGATGCTTTCATTTCTAAAATCCCACTCAAAATAGTGATGCCGGTCTAACCACGTCAACCTCGTCCACGAAACAAGAGACTTCCTCGGCCATGACGACATATATTATGTCTGTCATCACCCTACAATAATAAAAAAAAATTGCGTTATCCCACTTCCCGTTGTTTCCACTCTTCGGGATACACGCGAATGTTTTGCAACGGATGTTTGGCCGAGTTCGCGACCGCGTACAGCGAGGAACCGTGGTCGCCAGCGAGGGTCCGCGCTCCATCCTGGGAGCCCGCGCAAACTCCAGACACGGCGCACGCCGGCGCCCTATACAATAACAACGCGCGAGCCCCACGACAGCAGGCGTTCCGAGTTGAGGAGACTGGGGAAAAAAAAAAGAAACGAAAACGCATTGCCCTTTCTGTACGAGTTATTGTGCTGTCACACAATGGAAAGGCCGGGGGCGCCTCGGACATTTGCCGCTCGCACGCATAGGTGAGACGGCATTCCTTCAGCCGCCTGCTCTTATCGTCCGTACGGCTGCCGAAGCCGTTGCATAGCGGGGTAGCGCCTCTTTTTTCTTTCATTTTATTTATATAAGACCGATATCACCAAAAAAGTGCGTGATACGACGGCAATGAAGAGAGCGGTCGATTTCCGTGCGCTTGAGTTATACGGGAGACGCCAACGCTGCGCAACTATTTCATGCACCGATTGTCCGTTTCCAAGAGATACGGGGTGCACGAATAGTAGCTGCGCTGTGGAAATGGTGGTCTTAAAGCTGGAAGCTCTACCTATGGCAGTGCAGCGATCACTTCAGCAGATGCTGAGAATGGCCAACACCAGTTTTAAGACGTGTCTGCGAACGACGCTGTGCCGCCTATTGTTGTACACTGGGTGGAGGGTTGCTGTAGTTATCTGTGCAAGTGTACTTGGTAATGGCTGTCTGTAGCTGATGCAGCGTGTGAGAATTGTTGTCGTGCACACGCATCCTTTAACTGCGCCCCACAGAGGTTATCCTACGAACTATCACAGCCCATTACATTTGGGCTGGACTGCATCAACTCAACGTTCTGCGAAACCCTGCGAAATGATTTTGAACGTGTCCTCATGATGGGAGAGCAAGAATGCAACTTTTGCACTGCTCACGCTCATGTTGGTGATGATGATAATTTATTTCGGAATATCACGCGTTAACTTGACATTTCGGTGCGCGAAAAGCATCCCATATAGTTGTTGTCGAGCGTACACCGAAAACGTTGTTCTTCCTTCAGGCCTGAGCGCTCACCTGCACAATCACTGCTGTCTCGAATCGAAGGAGATAAGGCTGCAAAACAATGAAGATTTAAAGATGTGCACATGAACAGCCCCTATATATTTGGCAGATAGCGGTGACAGGTGAAATAGGTAGTCATTGTTAGCTGCATGGCCGAATGCGGAGAGTATACCTGCAGGAAGAATTGTATAAAGTGAGCTAGCTGTCGACTGCAGAGCGCTATACGAACAGAAGCAGACTGCCAACCTAGTTATTGTGTCTTTCAAGTCTCACTAACTATAATTTCATGAAGCGCATTACCGACTAATCCGCCCCTCGAAGCTGCAGTAGGTTACAATGCAGCAAACACACAGTTTGTGGACACATCGGGCTGTAGTGGTCCCAGTGAACACGGTTCAATTTGGGCTGTAGGAGAGAAATTTGCCTTCACCGGTTGTTCAAGCATTGTTGCGCGCGAAGCCCAAAACAGCATTTGAAACATATCAGCGCAAAATATACATACACAGCACGTCAGGGTGTCTCGCGCGCACAGTCAACACTCAAATCCCGAAACTTTCTATCGTCACAGGAACACCATTAAAGTTGAATCTTTCAGTCGTCTCCATAGCTGTTGGCGCGTCTTCAATCTTGCGAGAATAGCACGCGCGACAGACGACCTTGGCCTGTCCCGACACGACAGAACCTTTGCTCCAGAATGCAACGAACAAAATTTGAACCTTCGAGCCCCCCGCTTCTGCACGTTTTTGTGCTCTCATTCCTCTATCTGTCCTGGTGTACACACACAAAAAAAAAGGAAACGCGTAAGCTAAAGGAAAAGCTGGAGCATGCAGGCCGCCCGCACCATCAGCACCCATGAGTCAGCTTCGGTCCTCGAATGTAGCGTTGCTATATCTTTTGAGTTATATAAGCACGTGCACAAGACTGGATCACCCAACCGCGCGCGCCTGTCAGCAAAACAATCCCCTACGGGCGTCCCCTCCCTCCCCTTCCTCCCTCCCCGCTGAACCGAGCGCCTGCATGCAGTGGAAAGGCGGGCGCGAGACAGCATCACAAGCGCTGCAGTGGAGCAGCGGAAGTGTCCCCTGCATGCGAGCACAGAGATTCGGCATTGACGGCGAGGGAGCACGCTGTTGTCACCGCAGGAGCGCGATTGCCTCCAACCACGTCTCAAGGTTCCTTTTTTTTTTTTTCTTCAGTCATCGCGTGCCGCATGTTACGCTACGTTTGGCGAGCGTCACTAAAGATGACGCTTCAGAGGCCCGTTTGTGTACCGCGCGCGTCGCAGCGCGTCGTCCCGCCTCTCACCGCGGATTCGCTGGCTGCGAGAGTTCTAAACATTTGACAACACACACATAGCTTGAGTTTCAGTTTCTTAGGAAAGAGGCGACACACGTCTCTCGGTGGGCGGTCACCTCTAGCTCGCCGTATGGGTGGTGAAAGTGGGAGGTTGAAAAAGATTGAGGAAGGAAGAGTGGGACAGAATATGGGGAAGAAAACGCACGCTAAACGACCAACAGCTCGCAGGTGCTGCATGCGAGATCTGAGTCACAGAGAGAGAGAGAGTAGGGGGGAGGGGGACTGATGGGAGATTCCAAGAACTTTGGAAGCGAAGCCGAACACGCACCGTTTGCGCAACGACGGCCAGAGAGCGGCGCGGTTTCTCACCTGGCCTCGACGACAGTCCGCTCAACGACGACGTTGACCACAGGGCGACGACGAGCAGAGCTCCGAAGGCGAGACGCATGCTCGCCTCACATGGTGCACCGGGCCCGCCGCGCTTGTCACGGGGCGTCCCACCACACGAACCACGCGCGCGCGCGCACACACGCTCACGACGACGACGCGTCACCAGAGCAACAAGGAGCGCAGCGAGCCACGCACGCACGGCGGCGGTCAATGCGCAGCTAGCACGCGCCGCCCGCGAGTATTGGCTTCGGGGAGAGCGCGGCGCGTCGCGGCGCTCCGTCCTCCTCCAACGGCTCTCTCCGCCGAGCGCGACCAGACGCGTACGGCGCGCGCCGGCCGCACGGGACACAAAGCTCTCCCCGCGTGAGCGCTGCCTTTGACGACGGACGTCGGCTACTATGGCCTGGCTCTCTCTCTCTCCTTCTTTGTTTCTCTCTTGCTCTCTTTCGCCGTCGTGTGGCGCGCGCTCTCCATTTCCAGGTGGCTTTTAAAGGGACTCGGGAGCCGACGCCATCTGCCGGAGAGGGAGCCAGGCAAGCCATTGGCGCGTCATGTGGTCGCGCTCGGCAGTACCGCGCAGTGTGCGGCGGCGGGGTTGGCTCCACGGCCAATAAGTGACAAGATGCACGCTTTTGTTTTTCGCTTAAGTTTGTGATTAGTCAGCGTCTGTACGATCTTTACAAAATCGCGACGACCGAGACACCGGCCAATCACGGGCTTTTCCGATGCGCGCGTACAGCTGCGCGAATACGGCTGCATGATTACTGCGAGCCTGAGCTAGAATACATGGCGCTGCAGGGTATTGATGAAGCGGGAATAGAGCAGAGTAGGGGGTTTGGCGGGAGGCGGTTGACGGACAAAGCGGATAGATGTGAGGGCAATTGAGAGGGGGGAGAGAGAGAGAGCGAGAGAGAGAGAGAAGGCGGCGGCTTTGCGTAACCCATAGAGCACAGAGAAAGGTGACTTCAAAAGACGGGGTTGGGGAACAACAGGTTAGCCGCCCTTGGTTGGTAGTTGTCGCTAGTCGCGCGGTCATCAAACTCACTATAACGTACTGCGCGACACCTCAGCGGTATTCCAAATGACTGCGCGGTGACGCTCCTTACGCGGTCTTGAGCGACGTTAATGAATATGAATTAAGATGTGCGCTTCGTTTAGAGCATCCAGCGAGCTTTTTTGAATGCACCAACCTAATTGACGACCGAGGTTGACTCCGGTTTGTGACGGGGAAGATTGATTGCAGTCCGGGAGGGCGGGAGTTGGGGCTTGTATGCCATCAGGTGCTCGTGCTTATCTTATTTAATCTCTGACTAAGAAGGAAAGTGCCAGTGGGTGGTACGCGTGTCCAGGCTGAAATCCAATGCTAGTCCATTGACATGGAGGAAGCAGGCAGTTAGGCACCAGTCAGTTTGGCCCCTTTCAAGTATAGATACACTCCTGAATGGCAGATGTACTCAAGCAGAACCGCATCGCGCCGAGTAGGGTCAACTGGGCCAAAGTGATCTGACACGCTTTCCCCGTGTTTTACCAGTTCACTAGGGTCAAGTGCCTCACTCCTCACGCGCCTTTCTCCTTTCGCGTCAAAATGTTGTCCGCCACACAATGACCAGTCGAGACGGCATAGTTATCGCAAGATTGACTTTGGCATACATACTTGTTTCCTCATTTGCACAGAGTTGTGGGCTTTCATTGCGGTAAATACTTCCACCGGAAACCCAAAACATTGGCTAGAAACTACTTGGTTGAATCTTTTACGGTCTTTTAGTTGCTCTGCTTTTCAGCATACAAAAAAAAAAATACGCTCTTTGCAAAATTCTGCCATCTGCATGAACTTTTCGAACTTTTCACAGATAAAAGTATGTCATGCTCATTATTAAAGTAAAAGAAACCCTTGCTCTCTTGGCTTGTTGGTGCTCTTCTCAAACTGTTCACTTTTCTTGTCAGTCAAACATTCAGCTGTCTCAATCACACTGTAAACGATGGTAAACGTGGGTCTACAGCAGCAGACGCTAGGCAGCCACTAGAAGGCAATTGTGTTTCCGTTCCTGGTCTTCTTGTGTCCTTGTTTCCGCTGCTATACACTGCATGTCATTCCATTATGATAATCCGACAGGCCCCCATCGCCACCCTCGTAGCAGGCTGAACTTCACCAGAAGTGCACAAGAAAGAAAGAAAGAAAGAAAGAAAGAAAGAAAGAAAGAAAGACGCGCAGATACAAGGAAGCATTCGAACATAAACGACGCGAAGCGCATATCAGTTATCGAGGCAGCAGCGATAGTGAATGACACGTATCAAAAATACTTTTTCAGTGTTGGTGCATTCACCATCTACGACTTCTCAATAAAAAGGTTTATCTCTCTCGTATCTTCACCACTACGACTACGTGTGACTTTCTGACGCATTTACTCGTTTTCACAGAACCAATTAAGCCCCAGTTGCGTAAGTAAGGTATACGTTTCCCGCAAGACAAGACCGTACATTCAAACAGCCATAACAACTTAAAGGACGCCGCATTGCGCTGTGGGAAATCTGAAATCGCTAAGCTGCAATTTCCGGCTCAGTACCACACGATGCGGCGAAGACGTCTCGTGGAAGCACTTCCTCGAGTATGTCGAGAAATGAATTTTATATCTTCAGTAAGAACGGTGTGACGTTACCGTGTGAGCGAATCACCAGATGAAAATGCCGCTAACGTTTAATTCAAAGTTATAAGAGTTTGATCAATCTGATTAGCCATAATCGCTCAGTCGAGTACCTACAGTAGTCCCTGTCTAGCGATTTACGCTGCGACATTTCAGGAGCGCCATTTGCGACATGTACTACGTACGGCAAACGACAGAATGACCCGGGCCGATCTAATTTGGGCGAACCGTTCGGATTCGGATGAGTGGAAACTCATGCGGTGTGTCAACGACGCCGCCGACTCGCAGAGGTTGATCTCACAACCGCAGTGTTTACTCGGATGCGACGTCCGCGAACATGTCCTCACAATTGGCGTTTGAGGTGCTTTCATGTGACGCCACTTCCACCTTGATGACGTCCCACCAGGGATTTTACGTCGACTTCGAATGGCCGAGGCTGACGTCGCTCTCATTAGCCTAATGAGCCTGCTCATCTGTGCAAGGAAGGGAACTGACCTAGATATATACCTGGCCAGACGGTCCTCGGCGTTAAGGGACAACTTTAGGGTTTATCGTAAGTGCTTACACGCTAAGCAATGGGGTGATAACGATCGGGTCGCTTAGATGCAGGGTATACCATAAGTGACTCACCCTAGGTAAATTCTTATTTATTTTTTAATTATCGAGTCACACTAGTGGGCCGACGTTGCGTCCCTGTTTGCTTTTGTGGGTTGTCAGCTCACTAATGCGATGTATTGACTCCGATTTGCTACGTCACGGTGATGAGCCCAAGTACTGTCCCCTTTCCTCGTATGACGATCTGTGTAGTATGTCATCACGGCTTTGTCATCTGTGTCATCTTCGTCATCTACGTGGACGAGAATGTGGTTTGGGAAGTGATGACAAGAAGTTTTTTGTTCACGGGCTGCACACGTGATGGTTGTGGTGCACATACTGTGCTTGATGCACACCCGCCGTGGTTGCCGAGTGGCTCTGGTGTTGGGCTGCCAAGCACGAGGTTGCGGGATCGAACCCCGGTCATGGAGGCCACATGTGAATGGGGGCGAAATGCGAAAATACTCTTGTGCTTTGATTTAGGTGCACGTTAAAGAACCCAAGGTGGTCCAAATTTCCCGAATCGCCCACTACGGTGTGCCTGATAATCAGATGGTGGTTTTGGCACGTAAAAACCCATAACTTTTGTGGTTGATGCGGGCCGTGCAAGTACCAGCTTAAGCACAGAAAGAACCTTATCCCAGCCTTTGGTACTGGCATTTAATTACAGAAAACCAAGAAACCGACTGAACCTAACTAGGTTTCCATTCCGAGCGCGCAGGTACCTAGTTAGTTGTAGACAAACACATTTACGTTGACGTTTATTTCTTGAATCATCGTACGTTGTTTGGTTGGTTGGTTGGTTTTCCCATAAATATGGCTCATACACCAACAGGCCTTGGCCAGGAACCGGATGGAATTAAAAGGGCGACACTCAAGTAAAAAAGAAAGAGAACATTAATGAAAAATTGAGAGATTAAAGTACCATAAAATAACGTAGTCGCCCAGGAAATTAGCAAGGAAATCGTTTTGAATCAAATAGATTTTTCTCAACGGCTGCCCAGAGATCCCTATGACAGTGTTCCATAGAGAAGTTTCTCAAAGAAAAAAACGTTGGCTGGAAATATTCTGCCCAATAACGTTGAAACAGTGGTTCTACAATAATTTTCGGTACCGTTATAAGAAAAGGTCACAAAAGTAAGAAAAGGTTATCTGTCGTCTTACCTTCACAACATAATGGGCCCGGGTGGGAGTGCGTCAAACCAGCTCTATGAATATAAATGTTCGAGGCAGGTAGGTACTCGACAACACAATTTAGTGGAAACAACTTGCATTCTTCTAGTACGACAGACAAGTCTACTGCAAGGGAATAGGAAGTGTGGATACTGAGATATCTTTTCTAAAGATGAGTTCTGGCAATAATTGCACGCCTCCCAGGCCTATAGCAGTAATTATGTAAGCTGATGCATGACAATGACAGAAAACGACATCCTTGGAAACTGACCTACGCGAACATCAGCGCGATCCGCTATGAAGGCGCAGCTGCGGTACTTCAAAAACGTGGAATTTTCTGACAAATTCTGGTTGTACACTGTCTGACCTAGGATTGTACTGTGACACTGCGTGACACTAAGAACGCCTCTGTGGGCTGCGTGACAGTGCCCACAGAAACGGTTCGTGTGTATCTTGTATATGTGTGTGTTTTTTTTTCTTTCATTAATTTCTTTTCATTTTGTTATACTTTTCTCTCTCACCTATCGCATCCATTTGCCCCTCCCCCACTACAGTGTAGCCAACTGGAGATAATCTCTGGTTAACCTCCCTGTCTTTCATTTGCCTTTCTATCTCTCTCTCTCTCTGACGCATGAAGCATAGAGAGGACACGACCACTAAGGGCCTCTCGGCAGGCTATCTGTTATTTCGGTCATAACTAATTCTCTTTGACGAGGGTCTTAGACCAGTCTCATTAAGCTTAAGTTAAAGGGTATTAAAGAACGACGTGTATGTAAAAGCTGGGAAACACTCTTTTCCGTGAGAAATGAGCATAATAATAAATAATCAGTTTATGTAGCAACTCCAGAAATCGATTATTTGAACAATTCCTATACATTCTAAAAAGTTTCACGCAGAAACTCCTCTGGAAGTTGTCCAGCTATCCGTAAGCATTATGCTACTTGCCCATCTCCACGCAGCCCAGTGTCGTTAACAGTGTTATGGAACTTGATCCGACCAGTATAAAGCCTTATCGATTCTCGTCGGTCGTTCACTTATTATGTTCGATTGCGAACATGATACGGCATGTTTAATTAAGATAGACTTAATTACGGTGCACGAACCCACGACCACTGGTGTTAATAAAGGTTGATGTAATAAGCATAGTTAATTATAATGTAGTTAATCAGGGCACTCGTGATAGTATATCAGTTTTATTGAATATGTAAAAATCTCTAGTTGTAGATAATATAAGTCCTTGAGGTGGATTACTCAGAGAGGCGGACATTACTTGCACGAGAAATCAAAGCACTGCTTCAACTCCTTAACAAAAATACACTAATTATCTACTGAATTAATTACTTCACAGCACATGTTGCAATTTACGAATGGTGGAGCCCGTGACATTGCAAGCCGTATCCACTTCGAAGGAATTTCCAGGATGACACTAGTTTGGAGATATGCGCCATCAAACTCACCCTAAATATGCACTGTTGTTCCACTTATTTAACGAAACGTTCTTTTATGCATCGAAAAACAAAAGTAAGTGGAACGCGCTTGTATTTCGTCCCACGCTTCGGGAAATATCTCGAAGCCGGCACCATCCTGGAAATTCATTTCAAGTGGACACCTTTTGCAAGCTCACCGGCTACAATTCGTAAATTGCAATGTGTGCCGTTAAAATTAATACGTTAATTAGCTAATTCTGATTAATTAGTTGAACATGTTTCGATTCCTCGTGCTACTGATGTCTGCCTCTTCCAATAATCCAGCTCGAGGACAATATGTGTGCCCTCTGCCACAGGCGATTTTTAAAAATCCAATAGAACTTAAAAACGATCAGCCCGTACATCACAGACACTATCAAACTGGACGCGGACTGAAAGCTGTCGCGGGATCGCATCTCCCTGCCTTGTCAACGTCGTTACAAGCCAAGGGCATCACGTGACCTTCGGTCGTCGGAGCGGTGCGCCGACCTTTGCCGTTTCACATCGCGTTCGTGTCGCAACGCGATCGCCTATAGCCGCCTGCTGTCACGTCTGTACTGCGCCGCAACAATTCGGTGCAGTACAGCGAACGCTATAGGACTCCTGCCGCACGGTCGGCGCCGACAGGCCTGCAGCCGCGTGTTGCCGAGAAGATAGGAATGATCGCCCATTGTGCTCCACTAATCCCGCCGTGAAACTTCCGTTCAGTCGGCGTCGGGCTATAGTGTAGTCTAGTACGCTATAGTCGCGCGAAAAGGCCATCACATATGGCGGCCATTAGAGGTGCGCTTATTCTCGTTCTGTCTTGTGGTTGGCTAACTGTGGCTCATAGCTTGCTCTGCAGTGTACAGATTTCACGAGGTACAGTCCCTGCGGTTGAGAGACAGCGGGGAGACAACACAATGCACATCGAAAGTCGATACCGTTTAATCGACGAAAACAAAGGGAGAACGTGCGGCGGCGCGACAAAGGTCGCGGGCGGCGGTGACAGTGTGGTGGTGAGGGCGCGATCCCCGCTGTGCTCCATTCGCTCGTGACGACGCAGCCGCCGCGGGACTCGCACCCGCGACGCCTCCGCCGCGCAAGGCTTGCGTGACGGTCCAGAATTCGAAGTGCCGGTTCACAGCCGTATGCTGAAAGAGCTGCAAGCGAGTGGCAAAGCGAGAGAAAGAAAAAAAAGTTAGCAGGCATCGCCGATTCCACTGGTGATAAACACATTTTACAGCGACGTCCGCTTAATGTTACGCAGGAAGTAATTTGTATGTGCGTATACGCTACGCTCTAATACGTATATATACCTATACGTATATACCTATACGTACATACGTATAATATACGTATATGCGTATAATATAAGTATACGCTATAAGAAGTTTGCAGGGACGACATGGCCACAATTAGTACATGACTAGGGTTGTTGGAGAAGTATGGGAGAGGCCTTTGCCCTGCAGTAGGCGTTCGCAGGCTGATGACGATGATGATGATACGCTACGCTTAGACGAGGGAGTACGGTGCACTATCACGCCTTTCAAGTCTCGTGCCGTAGCAGTGCAATGTTACGGCGAGAGATAGCCCGCTTAATCCGCCATCGCAACTTCTTCACGCTCCAAAGGACCGTCCGCGCTGAATGTCCCTCAATGATCGCAGCTTGAGTTACAGCACGTACTTGTAGCACGGACTAGGGCCACCTGCAGGTGTGTCTGGCGCTACGAATAAACTTTTATCTTTTCAGCGAGACACTGGTCTCAACGAGATACAACGTGATGGGACTGTTTAGGCCATACACCCATCAGGCAAAGTCCATCCATCCATCCATCCATCCATCCGTCCATCCGTCCGTCCGTCCGTCCATCCATCCATCCATCCATCCATCCATCCATCCATCCATCCATCCATCCATCCATCCATCCATCCATCCATCCATCCATCCATCCATCTAACTAACTAACTAACTAACTAACTAACTAACTAACTAACTAACTAACTAACTAACTAACTAACTAACTAACTAACTAACTAACTAACATATCTTTTACCTACTAATCACATTCTTTCAGTCACACGACTCGTTAAAGGGACACTAAAGTGAAAAACGATTTGTTCTGCATCAGTAAATTACCATTCTACAACACCAAAAACACCACTCTTACAACGATAAGACGTTACAACGACGGCGCGAAATTCAAATACATACACTTAGACCTTCATTTTCTCATCTAATAATCAAACTATTTTTTGAAATGACTGCCTGCAGCGTTCTCAAACAATGCTTCATTAGTATAAACTGATTTATTGTTTCGCTTTAGTGTCCCTTTATACCTAGGTACCCCTTTGTTCCGTCAAATCAATTACACACGACGCGATAGCTTGATACCAAAATCTTCTCTAATGAATACTAATATTACCAAGTTTGCAATAAATAGGAACTTCATTTTACCCACAATACATACCAATTATGGCAAGCAGAGCGTCCATTTCTCATCTATCACATTCTGGAACACACTACCATTAGATATATAAACGCTTAAAATTCACGAATTCAAGAAATAACTGAAAGATTACATTCTGTCAAATACTGATGCCTAGTTCGTATACACAACCATTCTTTCAAAGTGCCTTCATTTCATTTTCATTGTCATACCATTAGGTTACTGTTTGATGGCCTTGCCTTACATATACATTCGTGTTAGCAAATTATACTGCGTTCATCACGTCACTTATGCTGTTACTTTATTAGTTGTCAACGAGGTTATGTTACAGTGCTTTTTTTTTCATGACATTTGTACACATGTAATTCTTCAGTCATGCAATTCATACAAAAATCTGTAATTCTTCCGTGTCTACGATTTGTTGAAACTGCTGTTATTTGTGTTTTATTAAGCTTACTTTGTAAAGGAGGTCTCATTGCAATCTTTGATTTCGGGACCTCCTGTATATTAACATCTTGTAATCTTTCTAATCATATCATCAATAAAACCGATTCTCATTGATATCTAATTCGCTGAGACAGCTGCAGGCTCTCGTTGTGGACACAGCCATCTTCTCAAGAGGCATCTCCATCTCCCTGGACGCCCCCAACTCTCCGACTCTCAGAATCGAAAACTTGTGAAAGTCACCAACCACAAATGTTCCGCGATAGCGCTTCCTGCTCCTAAAGACACATTACCGCACGGAGATGAGTTATCTACCACGCAGCTGTGACGCGGCTAAACAATTGTATAAGCCGGAAATAAATGCGTTTGCACTCATCGTGTATCTTTTTGTGTGGCATGTAGTCCAAACGATTTGAGTTAGCTTCTCTTGGGGACGTAGATTCTAACAGCTGCTGCTCCCCGATCCGTCATACGTATTTTCCTCTTTTTTTTTACGCCGTCAACTGCTAAGAGCGCATTCATAGAACCGACTATTTTACGCCTTGTCTCGTCTTTTCCTACTTCGTCTACCGCATTTTGTCGCTGTTACGATGATGTACCAACACCAACTTGCCCAACTTTCAAGCCTACTTCCGCCATCACTTGCGTCCTCCGTCCTGTGGTCTGTATACGAACGATCTCCAATGGTTGTCACAGACATGCAATTAGGAAGTGGCTATCGTTGTGAAATCTCGGCAAGAATCCAACACACCCTTGCATACAGATACTGTCGAAAGTATTTTAAAAGAGTGTTTAGTCAAATTATCAGACCACACAATTACAAAAGTTCCAATAAAGCGATAAAGGACCTTACAGGCAAAGCTTAAGCGATTACCATAGGCAGGCGAGATCACGTTTATAGTTGAAAGAAGATCAAGTACTGAGCGAATTAATTCTGTGTGCATAGTGAACTAAGACCAAACACCAGTGAAAAAAAAGTACACAGACAAGAAACAAGAACTACTGCTTGTGAAACCAGCGTTTCATCGCTGGTTCTCGTCGTAGTTCGAGTTGAAACCTTGAAGGAAATTGGTAGACTTCGCGTGCGCTGGCGAGTTCCTTAAAGAGAGGGCAAATAAAGGAAATGGAAGGTAAAGACTTTAACCAGGTTTCGCCTGGTTTGCTACCGTACGCTGGGAGAGGGAGAAGAAAAATGAAAAGGGAGAAGGATAGGGATAAGAAGTGATGCACACGCGCACACACAAGCGATCACAGGTTAATAAAGAAGTGAAGCAGTGCTCTTGTGGCTTTCTGTGTAGATGACGGTAGAGTCCAAGGGCTCTCGATCTCGTTTTATATATATATATATATATATATATATATATATATATATATATATATATATATATATATATATATATATATATATATATATATATATACGTCAACGCTTTGTCGTCCAGTCGGCTTAAAGCAGATGCAAAGAACGTTTTTCATCATCTATAGAGGGGCGTTACACACATGCATGAAGATATGTTTTACGTGATCTTGTTGCGAACCCATCTGCACGAGGCACTGAGTGTTTTAGAGCGTGTGCATCAAAGTTCCCAAGCCCGTAATAAATTGCTGGCTTTGAAATGAACATGTTGAGCGGCGTGCGGGCGCCAAAAGAGCCGGCGGAGAGTTTTGCAACGGTCTTCAGGTGAGCTTCTCATAGGCCGGTTTCTGCGAAGAGTACAGCAAGGGCCAACGACTGCAGTTCGTGGGAGGTCCGCCTCGCCGCTTACGCTGTTCTTGCCGAATGCCTTAACTCAGCTGCAGCATTTCATGGTAACTTTGCCACACACACAAGAAAAACCGAATCAGATTCAAACCCGTGCATAACAGACCCGGATACTTGAACTATTTTACTCTTCATCGGACGGCGCGAAACTTGCAAGGCGATGCTCACGTAACATAACCACCCTGTAACGATGGCGACATAATATGTAATAATATTTGGGGTTTTACGTGCCAAAACCACTTTCTGATTATGAGGCACGCCGTAGTGGAGGACTCCGGAAATTTTGACCACCTGGGGTTCTTTAACGTGCACCTAAATCTAAGCACACGGGTGTTTTCGCATTTCGCCCCCATCGAAATGCGGCCGCCGTGGCCGGGATTCGACCCCGCTCAGTACCTCGTGCTCAGCAGCCCACCACCATAGCCACTGAGCAACCACGGCGGTTGGCGACATAATATATATATATATACATACATACATACATATATATATATATATATATATATATATATATATATATATATATATATATATATATATATATATATATATATATATATATCGGCTGTTCTTATTAAAAGACACACAATTTAATATAATTCCCTGTAGCAGACAGCACAATTCTGACCATTGATCTAAATTACTGGATGCGGCGGCCATTAGTTTTACGAGAAATGACAATCCCCAATTAAATAACTAACATAATTAGGCTAATTAATTGCTTAATTTATTACTTTACGACATATACGTAAATCTACGAATCACAGCCGGTAAGTGCGCAAGGCGCATCCCTCTTGGAGCGAATTGTCAGGACTGCGCCAGTTTCGGGATATTAACTTTTCAATGTGTCCGAAGAAGTGCATTGGCGTTTCAATTGCTTCTTTTAGAAAACCGCTGTTTTGTGGATTGAAGCACACAGTTAACTGGAACACGAATGCATTTCGTCGGACACTTCGAAAATGAACATCTCGAAAGCGGTGCAGTCTTTTCTCCACTGGAGGAAATAAATCCGTGCATAACGAAGGCACCACAACAGCTCGCTTAAGTTGGTTGCAGGCTAGTTTAGTCGAAAGCGAGTACGACTGTATTGCACCTCCTTCCGCTGTGCCAAAGCCAAGACATTTATTTATTTGATTATTTATTTATTTATTTATTTATTTATTTATTTATTTATTTATTTATTTATTTATTTATTTATTTATTTATTTATTTATATTTACACACACACACATACAAAGCATAGGAAAATAGAGGTGTATGAGGGAACAAAGCCGCACAGAAGCGGCTTGAGGCAACCTCGCCCCTTATTATATGATTATGATTGTCATTTTGTGAACCATTAGTTAACCTAACCGGAGAAATTAGCATGTATGTTCGCAGGGTATTAGTTTATTGATCAACGCAGACGGTTGGGGCGAGTTGGTTGAACATTGATTGCGCTGTACCGTGTTCCTCGTCCTTTCCTTTCATCCACGTCTGGTAAACGCGTTTACACGCTGGCAATGCCAATTTATCGTTCCTTGAAAAAAAAAATCAGCTGTATAAAGAAGGCGAATAGGAATGCAAAACAGAATCCAATTTGCGTCCAACGAATTGTAACGTTGGATGTGGTCCGCTAGCGAAACGTGCTGGCGACGTAGGCCGAAGGAGTGCGAACCCCTCTTCCAGAAATGCCGCCTTGGGCGACAGCTCGTTTTACCTACAACGCGAAATTATAGCGCCTGCAAGGAAGGGTTCGAGCACACCAGCTAAATGCATTTTACTAGAATGAGGAAGGAATAAGAACCATGCACATTTTTGTGGGAGCAACGCCTCCCCCATTACCGATCACAGCACTTGCAAGAACTGGATACAAAACCATAGAGATGACTGAACGGTGATGTAGCATAAAAAAAGTCCCACACGCACTGCAACCACAACCAAGTTAAATACGAACGTGTTACCAATATCTCAATTTGTAGATCCATCATAGTGGTTCCGGCCATTCGAGAGGTCATTTCAAAATATTTGCGTCAACTTCAGAAAAGGCATCGGTTAAAAAAAAACGATAATTATGTATTTCGCTCGGAGTGCATGCCTGTTATCCGACAAGAACGTCAGGTAATTGACAACTAGTGATATATTGGTATTTCTAGCGTATCATTGTGCAGTCATCTTAAGGTGGCGTCGGCCCACGCACATTGAGATCGCACCGAGAGTAGGTGGCCCTGCGAGTGTCTTGCTCTTGCACTCCGTTTCGTACATCAGGCGCAACACTGTGGAAGCTACGCAAGTAGTGCGGTCTCCAAATTGTATCGCTCCGCACGTTCCGTCTGTGCTTCGCTGGGCGCTAGCGGCGTTCGCTCGCGCGAGCATGCACGTGAGGCTGCCGCGACGGGATGCAAATAAAGAAACAATGAAAAGCAAATTGACGTAAAACAAGGCGTTAGTATCCAATTAAGCGCATGGTTTGTCTCCTTCTAAGGGTGAATTCTTATTTTCCTTCGTAACTGACCTTATATAAAGAACATTTTCACAAAAAGCGGTCAGAAGACACCGAACTATTTCTAAGCACGAACGCAGCCACGGCAAAAAGCATCTCTAGCCTCCACAGCGTTGCACCTGATGTATGAGACGGAGTATAGGGAGCCTAAATGCCAGTCTATAGATGCAAGACTTGCATGCAGGCTCCCTACTTACGCTTTAAATTGAGATGGTCGAAAACTAGGGAGCCTATTTGCAAGCACTGTTTTAAGGTGATGAGAGAACCAGAATCTTAACCGCCATTTGATACCAAATTTGGCAAGCTCCCATTTTAGTGTTCAATCTCACTAGAAGTCGCGGCGCATTCTTGCACATGTACACATGTTGCCGCGTGATTTGTTAAATTTATTTACATTAGTTCTATAACAATGCGCGCAGGAAGCATGCATACATCTTCAATACATACGTTGCCGTTTTTTTTTTATTTCAACACATCAAATTTATTTATTTTCAATTGCACGTCGCACGAAACGCATAAGACTATAGGCTATATGTTGCGTTATACGTATGTTACTAAGAGCACGATGGCGTGCTGTTAGTAACATACATTATCTTAGTGACATTATCTTATCTCAAGAATGTGAAGTGCATTGAGCAATATGTCGTTCACCTCCACTTCTATACTTAACACAAAGGGCACTTTTCGAAGTGGGCGTTAATAAATCGAAACTGCTTACTTGCCAGTTTAATTCTAGGGTAATAGCGGCGTGTACTGTGCTCACACGCGCTGCATATGCATTTGGTGGCTGAGGCCAAAGTTTATTAAAAAAAAAACTTGATTACTTTCACATCACCGGCGATTGCAAACCACGGGGTCTGCCTGGTTGGTTTCGTGCCACTTTTTTTTGGGGGGGGGGGAGAGGGGAGAGGGGAGGGGCGGAATCGCACAATTTATTGGAAAGTTACAAGTCCCAAATTACCTACACTCACAAAGGCTGTCGCCACCCTAAGACGGCGCTTTATGCTCCCTACAGTCGAAAGCAGACACAATGGGCAGTTGGCCCAGGGCTAGTCTGTGCAAGGGAGCTTTCCTGTATATATGGACGCGTTCAAGCGTTGTGCAATGCTCCCTAGTCGGCGCGCATTGCAGGATTGAAACCTTGTGATGGCATGCACGAATACGCGTAGGACGTGGAACAATATGGACGCGGGACTGAGTTGTTTCCTGTACCTACGTCGATCTAATACCCAGTCCATTTGCCATGTGCAAACAAACTCGAATCAAGTCAGTTGCCCCAGCTTATCCTCCACAGGTCCTCCACACAAGTCCTCCCCAGGTGCCTAGTCTAAGAAAGGTCACAACGGCACGCAGAACGATCAGTCAGTCAACTAATCGCGTAGGTTTTAAAAAGTGGGGTGGAACTTTTCGAATCATTCATGCTAAACTTGCTTGATCGCCTAGGCTGGCGGGAGCGAATTCTTGGCTATATAGAGCGCAATAGACGCGTGAACGAAAGACGGGTGGCTATACGTAACGTAATGTTAAATATCCCGCGCCCGCTGCCCATGAGGCTAGTGTTGGACATCGGCCACTCGGAGAGAGAGAGAGAGAGAAAAAACAAGGATAGGAAAGGCAGGGAGGTCAACCAGAACAGCACCCGGTTTGCTACCCTACACTGGGGGTGGGGGAAATGGGAATATAAAGAGGAAGAAAGGGGTAGAGTAAGCACTGAGTACGTGTGGGAGGGACACTATACACAAGGACACTATAAACAGTCTCTTAAGCCGGTACACTTCAAGTACTGCACTAGTGCACGAATCACTTTTCGAGACAGTGAAAAGAACTATTTCCCGTTGCCGAAAGACAGAGACTCGGGGCGACAACTTTTACGGAAACCCTTATGGCCCAGCACAAGAATGACTGGTGCAAATCCTAAAAAAAAAAAATCGCGAATTCCATGACGTTACACTTAAATCAGTGCAATGGTTTATGCACTAAACTAAAGGAGGACCGTGAACACTACCTTAATAATAAATCATTTTTTAAACCAAAGCAATTGGAGTTTAGAAAGAACAATCATTGAAGTTCTCCTACGAGCTGCACTGTTGCTGTTGTTGCTGTTGTTGTTTAAATGATAAGATTCTTGTTAAAATAAGGCGCGAAAGACCCGGCTATCTGAATTATGAAAAATAAACTCCAGCGACTAGGGAGCAAGAAAGAAAATCGAGAAGCAAAGACAGAAAGAAAAAAAAAGGGGAGGTATTAAATACCACATAACGCGGTCACATCCTGCTGCTATACATAGTGTCATTTTAACGCGCAATATTTTTACCTACCGAAGGCAGACATTTCGAAAGACCATTATATATCCATTCTCCAAAGCCGTCCATTCGCCCTTACGTTTATCTTTTTTTTTCTCTTTCTACTTTTTCGCTCGTTCTCTTTGGTTACAGCGAAGGTCGCAACTATAACGCCAAGAGGCGATGCCGCCGTCACGCAGACGGTGCGAAAATTGCAGCCGGAGGCGGCGCCCGGTAGTTGTCACCGGAAGTGAGGCGAGAGCCCTCCCACAGCACGGCCAAGGTCAGCTCAGCGAAAACGTTTGCTCGTAAAACACGTTGATGAATTGCGCATTGTGAGCTGTATACAGCGCGCTTTGTGCGTGTTAAGTGTACGGCGCTGTGGAGTGCTCGAATAAAATGCACTGAATCTGTGCGACAACTTAGTCCCCGTGACATTTTGAGTGGATGGGCGCAGTGAAAACACGCACGCATACACAGGAGCGAACAAAATTAGCTCACATTCTTTTTTCCGGTGAACACAATTCTATGCCTACGTTTTTGAGCTGTCGGTTGCTTTCTTATTGCTTTTCTGCTTTTGCACTATTGTCGAACAAGATGTGCACTCCTGCCACCAGGGGGACAGTCACAGCTAATATTTAGTTTATTACCCGTGCTATGTTGCTCAACTGTCCACTTTGTTCATTTCATGGTTCTCACCGTTTGTGCGAGTGCATGCGTATATCTGCGTTTTTCCTTTCTCTCTCTTACGCCCATCATAAATCAAACTATTCATCTCACAGTGATAAGCAAAACTTTTTTTTATTATTAAATATATGTAAGGCGATATCAGATGACTACTCTCATGTTGGACAGGAAACTGTCCTCGTGAATATCTATCAAGCAATTTCTATAATTACTTTCCACAGCAGCAGTTCTAACACGTGAATAATGATGCTATTGCAAGGCAAACCAACCAATTGATTGTCTCGTTTATGGACCCACTGATCTGCCGATTGATTGAACGACTCATTGGTCGACTGACCGACAAGTTGATTGAGTGACTCAAATCAACCTAGCGTAACGCTGTACTAAGATGCACGCTCGACCTTCCGTCACTTGCATTCCGTCGCCTTACATCTCATATATGCCTTCTTTATTCTTACTTCATTCCTTCATTCAAACCACCTTTGCGAACTTCGCTCGCCTCACTCACAGTCTACCGCTAAGGCGCATGCCTAACCGAGCCATTAGCAACGACAAATTCATTTTTCCTACACGTAGTAGCCTTGTGGAATTCCCCCCTGATAACAATGTCACATGCAGGAACCGAAATTCCTTTCTTGATAAAGTGTTACTGTACATCGCATACTTGTGCTCTCTCTGTCGCAGATGATTCACAGTATACTATCACTATCACCAGAGTCCTTCAATAAGGACTCTGCTATCACTGACCCAAACCACACGGGCAGCACTTCAGTGAAAAACGTTGCATTCGCTTGGCGAAGAGCATTTTATAGGTGTTGTTATCGCACTCTTTGCTGTTTTCAACAGGTCTTGTAAGGTCACGTCAATCATTGTAGACAGAAGGCAGCTCTTGCCCAGAGACGCCAAAGAGATCGTCTGCTCGCAGATGCGTACGTGAACAAAGAAGTGATATTTGGATTCAAATAATCCTGGTTGTCGCTTACTCCCAATGCGCTGCTATGTGAGCAAATATTTATCAGTGCTGAAAAGTAAGGTAAGTACGCCAAGCAAACGCATCGGCTCGCAGGTGCTACTACCACCTGCGGTAATTAAATCAACATATGTAGTCGGAAAGCGTGCGTTTGTGACCTTGGTGTTGGTAGCTTGACGAATACGTTCGGTGGTCCCGCAACCATCTTATAGTACGTCTGTTCCTAAAGCAAGTTTCCACACTACCACATCTTTTCCCTCGTGTTTGACCCCACGAAGGGATCATGGCGTTGTTTGTCGACAAAACAGCTTTTTCTCGTCGTACGACGTGTTGTACGACGAGAAGCGGGCCGCAAGAAATCAATTTGCGGGTGGTATTCGATCCGCGGACCGTATGTAGCGTAGCCCCTCTGCATAAATTTCAGTACAGTATGTTGTATAGGCGAGTTGGCTGAAGACTATATATTGACACGTGTATTTATATTTATCGGGCGACCAGGTTTCACCGCCTAACAAATCTTATCGCGCAGCGCGGGACGCGCTTGCATGTATCCGAAGTTTCTGGAAAGTTATCGATGCTTCTATCCGCGTGTCTGTTGTCGCCGAACCTTGTGTTATCAGATTTCATCGCGTGACACGAATGGTGTAGAACTTTGTGGAAGACATGCGGGTCCCATCAGGTAATCTGGAACATTCGACGACTGATCTATAAAAGCCGACGCGCTTGACCCACTGATCAGTTTTTCCGACGATCGCCGACCGTGTTCGCCGCTATCGTTGTGCTATAAGTGTAGCCTGTTTTTGTGGGCACAGGTTCGCCCAATAAAAGTTAGTTTTCTCGTTCACAGTATTGCTACTGTGTTATTGCTTCTTTCTTCACCGTCACTACCACGTGACATCTGGTGGAGGTGCTTTTCGTCCATGTACAGGACGCCCCCGACAAGCCGTGATCCCAGCCCAGAGCGCGAACAGAACACCAACGTAATCCCGGACCACCGAGCAAGCCGCCGTCTTCAACAGCTGCCCCCGGAGCACGGACTTCTACCTGAGAAGACCAAGAAGATTGTGGCCAAGGCAACCGCAATGGCAGCCCCAGCGTCCCCCATCGTCCTGCAGCAGCCCAGGGAACCACCGACGTTCCGCGGTTCCACATTTGAGGACCCGGAAACCTGGCTGGAAACGTATGAGAGGGTCGCTACGTTTAACAACTGGGCAAGCGACGACAAGCTACGACATGTCTATTTCGCATTGGAGGACGCCGCCAAGACGTGGTTCGAGAATCGAGAAGCCACCTTGACGACGTGGGACCTCTTCCGAAGCGGCTTCCTGAAAACATTTCAAAGCGTCGTGCGAAAAGAGCGAGCCCAAGCTCTACTGGAGACAAGAGCGCAGCTGCCGAATGAGACGATCGCGATTTTCACTGAGGAAATGAGCCGTCTGTTCCGCCACGCCGACCCAGAAATGTCCGAGGAGAAGAAAGTACGTCTACTGATGCGTGGCGTAAAGGAGGAACTTTTCGCCGGTATGGTAAGAAGTCCACCGAAGACCGTCGACGAGTTTCTTCGTGAGGCGACGAGCATCGAGAAGACACTGGAATTGCGGAACCGGCAATTTGACCGACGCACCAAGCCAACAAGCTACTCCGGAATTCAATCACTGGCCACGGACGATTTATGCGAGACCATCAGGGCCATCGTGCGCGAAGAACTGCGCAAGGTCTTGCCATCGTCGCAGCCTCAAGTGGCCTCGATCGCCGACGTCGTGAAAGAAGAGGTGCACCGATCGCTTGGGGTTAGCATCGGGACGATGCTTTTTAAGAGGGGGGTATTGACACGTGTATTTATATTTATCGGGCGACCAGGTTTCACCGCCTAACAAATCTTATCGCGCAGCGCGGGACGCGCTTGCATGTATCCGAAGTTTCTGGAAAGTTATCGATGCTTCTATCCGCGTGTCTGTTGTCGCCGAACCTTGTGTTATCAGATTTCATCGCGTGACACGAATGGTGTAGAACTTTGTGGAAGACATGCGGGTCCCATCAGGTAATCTGGAACATTCGACGACTGATCTATAAAAGCCGACGCGCTTGACCCACTGATCAGTTTTTCCGACGATCGCCGACCGTGTTCGCCGCTATCGTTGTGCTATAAGTGTAGCCTGTTTTTGTGGGCACAGGTTCGCCCAATAAAAGTTAGTTTTCTCGTTCACAGTATTGCTACTGTGTTATTGCTTCTTTCTTCACCGTCACTACCACGTGACAATATTTATGTAGACTACTATGTAAAATATTACATGAACCTCATACCCGCGTTCTCAAGCTACCCAGCGTTTGTATTATTAGCTTTATTATAGGTTTATTCATACTTCTTCTTTCCAATACTACCTTTAATAATTATTTACTGCTTTTTCCTGCTTTTTTTCTAGCTTGTGTCGTGTTCTCATGCAAGCAAAGAGAACATGCAATCATGCCTCTCCTGATGTAATGGCCTCGGACATTTGAGGAGAAATAAACAAGACGAAATCTATCAAATCTGATTAAATGATTGCTTGTTTGTTTGACTGTTCGATTGATTGACTGTTCGATTGATTGATTGATTGATTGATTGATTGATTGATTGATTGATTGATTGATTGATTGATTGATTGATCGAAAGCGAAAGCGAAAGCGAGAGAGCGGTAAGGCTGCCGCCACAGTCACCTCGCGAAGTCGGGGTTTTTGAGCATGCAGTGCTGGAACTCCATGAGCGACATGTGGCCGCTCCGGTCGAGGTCCGCCTCAGCGAGGATCTGCTCGATGATCCGCTGCACGTCGGGCGTCTCCAGGCGGCAACCGGAGTCCCACGACGTCAGCCGCTTGATGACCTCCGCCAGGTCGTCCTCGCCCAGAACGCCGTCGTCGTCCATGTCTGCGCGCGCGTCGTGACAACAGGCATCGTAAGAACGTCGTAAGTGACAACATCGCAAGAGCATCGTAAGAGCGCTTCTACACCCACTCGCGATGACGGCGCAGTGAATGCGCGAACAGGTGCTACGCCTGCGAACTCGCAACGTACTGTAGCAGAACTGATAGTTGGGCGAGTTGGTACGAATTCATAGTAGAATATTCTTGCGCGCACAATTGACAAGGACACAGTGAAGGGGACACACGAGCGCTTTGTGTCCGTGTGTGCGTGTCCGTGTGTCCCCTTCACTGTGTCCTTGTCAATTGTGCACGCAAGAATATTTTACTACGAAACGTACTCGCCGTGAAATACCGAGCAACACCAGCCCGATCTAACCTTCGGCTGCCGGCCGCGCATAAGCCGGGGGATCCACAGGAGGACTTCTCCGTCGGCATAGTCACTGAACTGTACAGGGGCAAGTGGGCAAACAGGCAGGCAAGTGCATAGGTGGCGTACTCAATTATTCTCACACTGGTTTCACTTGTCATATCGTAAGAAGCCAACTAACACTGACACCAAGGACAATATAAATGAAATTACTTGTGCTTAGTAAATGAAATAAATAAACAAGAAATTAATGGAAAAGAAAGTGGATGAAAAACAACTGTGGGAATTGATCCCACAACCTTCGCATTTTCACCTATGTTCTCCTTGGTGTCAGTGTTTGTTTGCTTCTTGTGATATGACTAATAAAAATCGGGCCCCTCGGTTAACCCCCTTTCTTCTGGTTTACTTGGCGAGAGCGCGAGCGTGTTACAAAGTTCGTGAACAGAAGCAAGCGTCGGCGTACGCGAGTGAGTTGGCCCACTGAATGTGAATTGATGCGAGTGTGAACGTCAGTTAGCTGTGCGAGTGTGAGCACTGGTGTAGGCGTGAGTGGACGCGAGCGAGTATACCGCGCAGTGCGGGTAATGGGCACGGACAGGTGAGGTGTGCGCACTCACCGAATATCTGGAAGGCGTATTCGGCCTTGACGTCGACGGGCGCATCCTCGCAGAGAACGCTCAGGAGGTCGAGGAAGTCCTCGAAGGACATGCGATCGTCCTTGCAGGACGAGAACACCCGCAGTAGCCGGTCCCGGAAGGGGTTGCACTGCGCACGTGCGTAGAACGATGAGAGCGTTCCCCCGACAGTTCTGTCTAAGGCGTGTTACAGTTTTTGTTGCAATGTCACAAGAGGAGAATATGGCGCGACAATGTTACGTGCGCAATTCCTGCAGTGCCACGACATGAGATGAGACAGCATTTGAAATAATTAGTACGCGGATTTGCCTGAAGTTCTAACTTCTGGCTTCGAAAGTCTTAATGGCCTTCTATATCAACTTGCTTTAACTTAATGTAGCCAGGAGTACGTTTAGTGGTAACGATTAGCGTAATTTTGCCTCTGACCTTGAACCTTCAACCGTTGCCACTCACTAAGTATTCGTGTGTGATTAAAATAAATATATAGCGAGAGTGATACAATAAATTCTCGCGCGTTCTTTATTAACTACAGGAATTACACAACGAAATGGCTCAGCGGAGAATGCAAAACGCTTCACTGCTCTAAAGAAACAATGCGGCGGTGTGCGCAATACAGTTCAGCGTCACAGAATAAATTTGTAGACGACATGTTTTTCTCAACGTAGCCGCGCTAAATCATGAAAAAGAAATACCATGTCTACTACCCATGATTTCTGCACTAAAGTGAACGACTCCTGCCCCATATTTCCTTCTGTGGCCAGGATTGTACGAAGCTCTATACGGGACATGGCTGGCCGCGACAGCTTATCGTGGAGGAAAAAGAACGAAGCAGGAGGGAACCTAAACGCGACAAAATTGAAGCCAGGAAGGGTTGGACCAACACGCGACCGTGTCACGGTAAGTTTTAGTGTCTCCCACCGCCAGCCTACGTGCTGCGGTTGGTCGGTGCACGCCCTTCCGAAAATTATTATCATTACTTGTTGTGAACACACATCCACAATTACACAATATACACAAAGGCCCACTGCAGGCCTTTGCCCGGCAGTAGGCGTAACCAGGCTGACGATGATACACAATTAAGAACGGGTGCGACAGCAAGACGTTGCTGTCCCACTCGCAAAGTACGCCGAATGTTTTACGTTTGCAACAAACGACCGAAGTCCCACGAACACATGTCGACAGAAAATGGGCGCAGAGATAATGGGAAAGCACCCGAACGAGTTCTCATCGATTAAAAGCTACCGGGAACCGAGCACACTGGGCCGAGTCACCGTGTTGGATCTACTTTTTCTTCTTTTTTTTTTCTTTAGCAGGAAGCGTGGAGGGGTGGCTAAACGGAGAGTTCTCTGGTTAAGACTGTCTGCGCGACATAACATAGCTCCCTCCTAGTTTATTTACTCTCCGCATGCAATTTAAGTACGTCCCAACGCATAGATATGAACTCGTCGTTATCTACACTAAAACAATGAGGAGGCCTCATCGTAGGCCAACTAAGACCCTTCCAGAGGCCGATAGGAGTGTGTGCGCAACTACGCGGTCTTTTAACAATGACAAAAGTTAAAGCGCCGTCTGCCGTGCGACTTTGTCCCGCGTTTTGACTGCCTTGTTGCCACGGATTTCTCGCGGCTCCGAACGGTAAACGGCGAGGCCTGTTGCTTCTTGCAGGGTGGACTGGCACTGATGCACGTGACGTCACAGCGCGCGACGTCGCGCGGGTAAACGCGAACGCTTAGAGTGCAGGATAATTGTTAAAGATGATTGCTAAGCGAGCCTCATAGATTGCTTGCGCTTAATAAGAAAAAAAAAAGTGGGAGAGGTGGGTGGGGCATTACAAATGCTTTTTAACCTGTAAGGGGCCTGTAAGGGAAGTAAGGGGCTGAAGTACGAGCTTTACCAACGCTCGGTAATTACGCCTTCCCGTCGTAACTGAGTCCGCAGCAATCCTTTTACACGAGACCACTTCGTAATGACGCTCTTTAGAATGCTCTCCGAAGCGAATAATTGGGAGTGTGCGAAAGCACCGTACTTACACGCGTAAAACCCGCGCCTTTCATAGGATACCTTGGCTGAGCGGATCTAGATAGAGCCACCGACTAATGTACATGAGCACTCGCCACTTGTCTTATTATCATCATCATCCATCCCACTTCTTTCACTCCCCTTCCCTCTTTCCCCATGCAGAGTAGCAGACTAGCGTGCACTAGCTCAGGTCAACCTTTCCGTCTTTCATATCACTAAAATCTATCTATCTATCTATCTATCTATCTATCTATCTATCTATCTATCTATCTATCTATCTATCTATCTATCTATCTATCTATCTATCTATCTATCTATCTATCTATCTATCTATCTATCTATCTATCTATCTATCTATCTATCTATCTATCTATCTATCTATCTATCTATCTATCTATCTATCTATCTATCTATCTATCTATCTATCTATCTATCTGTCTGTCTGTCTGTCTGTCTGTCTGTCTGTCTGTCTGTCTGTCTGTCTGTCTGTCTGTCTGTCTGTCTGTCTGTCTGTCTGTCTGTCTATCTATCTATCTATCTATCTATCTATCTCTTTGCTGAGGCGCTAGTCTGACACCAGCCTGGTTTATAACATAGTAAACCAGGTGACGCTGGTACGCGGCTACTTCAGGTATCTTAATTACCCTCAGCGTTTTCACATTACAGTGGGGAGGGAGGTGTAAACACGCGATAGGAAGTGCAAAATCACTAGCACAAGTAGTAAAACCACATCAATTAGGCGAACAACTAAAACAGGTGGAATAACAGAACGTGGTTATAGAGAGCGGGGGGAGGAAGGAAAGCCAGGGAGGTTAACCTAACTTAGTCCAGTTTGGTACCATACACGTGGAAAGGGGGAGCGGGAGTGAAACAAAGAGAGGGAGAGAGAGAAGGCGTGAGTCTTGATCGCACTTAACATGGCTAGCGGAGGTCAAGGTTTGTCGATCTTTGATAGATACAGTGGTTCGAACTAGGAAAAAAATATCAATAAACAGTGCATATCCAGTACACGTCATAACTATAGCCACAGCTACGATATAAAAACAAGCTGGGACAAATACAAAAGTATAAGCACAATAATTTAGTGGCACTCGGAGACATACGAACATAGCACAGAAAGGCGTTCAAATTTAAAATGTATACAACACTGTTACAAATAATACTAAACAACTCATGCGGCTCAGTAAACGAAAAAAAAAGAAATACATTAGCAGTCAACCCCTTATTATTAGCTAGAAAACCATTTATTCAATAACATTCCTCGCTTTCGCTGTCCCTAAACTAATAAATGAGTAGACTATAGAATCTAGAATGGCTCGCGCAAGGTCAAATCTCTCCCCTTCCTCACCCGCTTAAAACTAAATTCTGAATTCCAAAGTAAGGGGTGTGAGCCGTCGACGTAAATTAAAAGTTTTACCTGTCCAAAGCACAGTGGGCAGGTAAAAGGGTAGGCATGTCATAGCGGAGAACTCCAGATTAATTTTGACCCCCCTGGGGTTCCTTAACGGAAGCCAATGCACAGTACACGAGCGATTCTTTTTCTTTCTATCTTCTTTTATTGCATTTCGCAGCGTCCCCCCCCCCCCCCCGTTCCCTCCCGTGAGAATGAGGCCATCGCGGAAGGGATCGAATTCGCAACCTCAGCCTTCTTAGCAGCCCAGCACCACGTATCCATGCAAGCCACCACGGCGGGTCATAGACGCAAAGACGCGGGCCTTGCGCGAGTAAACACGGTACGCGTACGCAGCCGCGCTACGCGAAACATTTCTCCGAGCACGTTTCTTTTTTATTTTTTATTTTTTTCTAGAACTGCACGCGGCTTTGCGTGCGTGTGTGAATCTTCTAAGGCTTCCGTGCAAGAACTTCAAACGCGCCGCTTTTTCCGAGGGCCGTGGTGCATCACCAAATAGCCGTTTTCTATCTCTATCTTTTCCATTTTTTTTTTCTAGCGCGCTCTTTTGATCCCACTGATAAATCAACACTTTGTTCGCGAGAACTTCCGAGGGAGACAGAAAAAAAGAAAGAAAGGTCATACAGGTTAGAACTTCGCAACGGAACGCAACACTCGTGGACACACTACGTCGCACGGTTGAAACGGACCCGCCGTGAAATGCTGCTCCGCAGAACAGCCAATTTAGCAACGACCCCCGTGACAGGTCGACCTAGAAGCGACTCCATAAATCGGGCTTGTGCTTGCGCAACGTTCACAAGAAGCTCACGTTCGCAAATACTGCGCCGTGTTTCGTAACCTTGTGCGAATTGCTGTACAGCTAACAACAAAAGTTTAAGGGACGCAGGTTCCGTGACCAATGCGCGTATCTGCCCCTCTAACGCGCTGCTATTTTAACGAATCGCTGTGTAGGTTCACGTAAGTACTACATGTTGCTACATCTAAGTGACAAATATGGAAATTTTCATTTATCTGTACAGAGCTATTTTGCGCACCTTATGTTAGTGCTTAATTCCTTGCCGCATTGTAAATTGGTTTAGGCAATCATGGACCGCTACGCATGATGTGTCTGCATTAAAAATTGTTTGCATTTTCGTCGTTCCATTGGTTGCGCCGTTCGCTTGTCATAGATTTATTTATCTTGATTGTGTTTCGGAGATGCAAGAGCCTGTCTGGCATCTCCAAAACATTGTATTTTGACTGGGTTCTCTGGCTCGTTTGGCATAATCAACATTTCTAAGCGTCTGTTTCATTTAGCTCACAGTGTTTGAGTGATACTGAAGTTTGTTTCTCTGTGTTCGACCACATGGCGCAGCTTGGTATATACTATTCCGATATACAGCAAATATATGGTCACTTCAGGAGAATTTTCGCCGTCCGCGTTGCTGTGAAGCTCCGAATATACTGATGCATACGTATGCCATATATTTATGCGTGCCGTATATGGAAGGTACATTGCTTTATTATTCAACCGCCAAAGTTGCTCAAACCAGGTCTTACGATCTTGACTTAAGTTATTTCTCAGAGTGTTTAAAATGGCAACCCGCAAATGTCCTGAAACTTAACATTCACACTGCATAATTTTTATCTAAAATCTTCTCAGACAATTCAAAATTAGAAGTGAAAAACAATATCAATACTCAAACCTGAAAGTGATGTAATTTTATACTGCCATGGCTCTTTACGAGCAGCGTAGTGGAACTTGTGCGATGTCAGTATACAGGCGCCTAGTACGTGGCGTGTTAAAGCTTTTAATGGTGCTAGAAATTTTGGAGCGCCCGCGTGTAGAACATCGTCCGAGAAGTACAAGTGCAGCGCAAAACCTTGCTATCGCAGTGAGTGCTCCGCCGTTTTGGCCAAATTGCCAACTGGTAGCCTTTGTGAACTCTGTTTTCGCGTTTCTTGTCACGTCAGCGTCGCGAATTGCTGATTTCTGTTGTAATAGGTCTACACCAACAGCAGCGCGAGCCGCTGTGAAGGCGCTGCTGCGAAATTTAAAGGACATCAGACTGTGTGGTAAGTTGTGACTTTGCACTGTGTGACGTATAGTTTAATAGTGGGGCATTGACACTGTATAACACTATGTAACGCCTTCGCAGACTGTGTGACAGCGCCCACAGAGACGGTTCTGTATTGCGTGTTCGTGGTTTTGTTTTCTTTTCGTATTCTTTTTCTCTCATCTGCCGCACCTCTTTCCCCTCCCCGGTACAGGGTAGCCAACAAGAGAGATTCTCTTGTTAACCTCCCTGTCTTTCATTTGCCTTTCTCTCTCATTCACAGTTCATTTCATTTGCTCTGTGAAGCGCTATTAAACTCCTCTCCGTTTTTTTTTTTCAGTGAGAAACGCCTTGCTCAACATGAAATTGTCGAGCGCGATCATGGGCATGCCACGCATGACGCCCATGGTACAAGCACGACGGCATGAAGATGACTGCATGAAAAATGGAATGACAACGACGACATGATTACAATGACGTCTCGGTAACGACACGGTCACACTGGAATCACTATACGACAGATTAACTACGACGGTACGACCATGATGGCAAGACGAATAGAACGACCACGGTGGCACGATGACAATGACGTCACGGAAATGGCGTCGCTACACTGAAATCCCTACCACAAAATTACTACGATGATGGAACGCGTAGTAATTGTGCGTACCGCTCATCAGTTTATGCCACCGCTCATTAGTTTACGCCAACTGTGCTATTTAGCCATGTGCCACTGCTTATGTGCCATTCTTCAGTAAACCTCGTTCACCCAAACTGGGATCACCGATTATGTGAAACTTGGCGTGTCACACTTCAATGAACCTCACTTATGCCACTTTGGGTCACTGGGTGTGTAAAATTGGTTATGTGCCGCTCTTCAATGAACTCTTTGACACTAACTTGGGTCACTGGTAAAGCTGGGCATGGGCCGCTCTTCAATGAACCTCTTGAATAAAGTTTATTCTCTCTCTCGCTCTTTCAACTTCAGCTTTGCTCACTGAATATATATGACACTCTCCAATAGACCTGTTTCACGCCAACTTTGGTCGCTGAGCATGTGTCACTGGGTTATGTGCCGCTCTTCAACGACAAAACAAATCTCTGTGGTGGTGGGCAGAGTCGAACACCCCCTCATATTGATTCAGACAATCTTGTCTCGATAGACATTGACAAACGCGCCACGCGGATACTTTCCTGCGGCGTCGCTAGGTGGCGCGACGTGTTCAGAGCGAAGGGCGAGAGAGCCGCCGGGCTGCGTACACGCTTCATACTCGACGGGCTTGGCCGGTTGCAATGCGGTGTGTCGACACATCGCTTCACTGTTGATGGCATTAACGTCGACATTCATCATGAGATGGTTTGTGTCGGATTTCTTAGTTCTTTGTGCAAGGTGGGTTCCTTCGTTGCGACACCACAGTTTCTCCTTGCGCGCACGCCGAGAGAGAGTTTTGATTGTCGCTACTAGGAGCTGGGGGGGGGGGGGGAGGGGGTGTTCTGTAAGATTCCACCTAGTGAACATGTCCATTTCGTCGGCTGCTGAAGTGCTGATTGGCTGGAGTGCCTTCCTCCTTCTGACGCGTACCCCAGCGCAGCCAATCAGCACCCCAGCAGCAGACGAAACGGACATGTGCATTAGGTGGACTCTTACAGTATACCCCGCTGGCGGTGAACGCTATGCGCGAAGTCGAGCTTTGTGGTAGGAATGCGGCGTGGGCATCGGATGTGCGGAGGCGAGCGCTACGAAATGGTGTTGCAAGGAACCGGGCACGCCGCTCTACAAATGGCAGAATAAACGCTGGAAAAGAGGTTTGTGTTTGAGTTTACGCGTAACAGAATTATGTTTTCTCGTATATTCAAATTACAGTCCTACGCTACCGGGTATGTAGGTTGTTTTGAAGTCGTACTTTACGATTTTGCTGGCGCATTTTACTTTGGGAAATTCAAGTAGTCGGTAACGCCTCTGCCTACACGGATGGCCTGCGTGGTTCGATATGCGTGATTCAAAATGATTTTTCGCTCACGAGACCATCGGCGTCCACCGGATTTTCAGCGACACCGGGCCGTTAACACTTTCGAGTTAAAATGTTAAAATGCGTCACACTATACGATGAGAGTCGCGCAGCGAATTTCGGGAATGCCTCCCGTATACCTTCCTTCTTCATCGATGCGCGCGCTCACTTTAAAACTAAACGTTAAACGTTGGCTTGTACGAGTTTATACCGCCTTTTTCAGGCATGCGTCCGTGGTCTGACGCTTTGAGAATCGAGTTTCTGTGCTGGAGACCAGGTTGTAAACTGACCATCGGACATTTTCATTTACTTCAAGTGGCAACTACAGTGACAGTTAGCGTTCCAAGTTGGTCACAGTTGGCCAGAAGCATACAAACCGCAAAAGGGGAAAACAGACAAGGAAAGCTGTTTTTTTAGAACACTGCAGACAGTCGCGTACCACGATCATTTGAGTAGTTCGGCATGCCAGTAAAATAGGGCACAGAAAGGTGCAAAATGACACTAAGAAATACACCGTTGCCTAAACAAATCGAAGTGCTAAAAATAGCCTCACGTTTCGCAGAAGAAATGGCTGACATGTTTACACGTATCTAGTTTAACAGCTTTCACCTGCCGTGAGCGTGCACAATGATTCTCCTCTCCTTACCTTTCCCCTTCCCCGCCATGTGACGTAGCAAACCAAGCGAGACTTTGGTTAACCTCCCTACCGTTACTTCTCGTCTCTCTCTCTCTCTCTCTCTCTCTCTCTCTCTCTCTCTAACAAAACAAGTATACGCACAAATAAATCAGACCTGAGCTTGTTCGCTTACCCTGAATTCCGGCATCTGTTCGATGTACCTGACGGGAATCCTGGTGTGCTTGTCAGCACCCACCTGCCCTTCAGCGATGGCCTTGAATCGTTTGAAGGCGCTGCATACGTGAAAATGAGAGTAAGGAGCTAGATGGAGCCATATGCAAGTTGGAATCCCCCCTCTGTGTGCATGGTCGACAGTTTTTTATTTTATGAAGTTCTTGTGTTCGCTCTGTATGCATTGCTGCATGTGCTTCAGTGAGTGTGTGCTCTTTTGTTCGTGATTGTTCTTTTTCTGTGACGAATGTGCGCCTCACATGTTGCTGTCTGCCGGAAAATATGTTCTGTGCGTTCACTCCTCGATCCACAAATGTATAACAGGTCCGCAGTATAAATAAGTAAATAAATAACTAAAATCTTGGCAACAGGGTAGGGGGCATATGCGGCAGGCACCGCAACTGCACCGCTGCCTGGAATACCGCTGCCTGGAAGCGGACGCCTGGAATATTCCCCGACACAACGGAAGCCATCAACACGGCGCTCCCAGAAAACAACTGCTTCCCAAGGGCTTACCGAACCATTTGATGCTTATGGCATCTTTGGTTGGGCATTCCATAGCGCACAGACGGTAACACATAGGCAGCGTAAGACAGCACTTAAGGATTATATGTATAACTGCACCGGTTAGTACGTAAGTACGTGCACATAAACAGCGTGGAAACAGGACACAGATAAGACGAAACTACTAAGATTAAGTTGTTTATGCAGCATTCGTTCGAGCTGCTGGCACACCTGTGTAGGTAGTCGGGTCATTGATAGAATTACCGCGGGGTGAATGAGCATGCGTACTCTCTGAAAGAAAGTTCGAGAAGTCACTTGGCAGGGTGTTGTCTAATGTTCGTATGTTCTCGACTGTTACATCGCTACAGTAAGCTCAAAAAAGATACCGGTCAGTACTGGACGAACAGCGGAAGCCCGAGGGTGAAGTCAATGTTTCTGTAACGTCGTCGTCAGGACAAAGATTGCTTTCCTTGGCAGCGTTTCTGTAAGTAGCTAGCGCTTAACCAAGGAATACAAGTTTACAAAACGTTTACAGGATGACGGAGGCTTGAAGGGATTACCAGTGGTCAAATAAGAAATTTTGCTGGAGATGAAGTTTAGAGACAAAGCTTCTTATTTTCTTCAGGGCCCTAACGAAGACAGACACATCCTTGTAGAAACGTTATCTCCAGTGGCGTTCCTCCTTCAACCACTGTTGCTCTTTCTTTCTTTTCGGGGGAATCGCCACAAGGAATATGTATTTAATTTTTTTAATAATAATAAACGCACGTATGATGCAAGTACCGCAACAATGAGTTCAAGCACTCGCTAGCCTTTATCCAACGGGTAAAGTCACCTGAAACACTGGGCCTTAGTTTAGTCTCCCTGAGTATCTTGTACTTGATATCCCGAGTACCGTGACTCAGCCATAAAAGGGAATCAATGTCCGTCATTACAGACGCAGGGGCCAGGCACTTAAGACGTGTTCCACGATTGTCAGCAGATTCCCAGGTCCAAGTGACAGAAAGTGTCAGGGTCAGCCCTAGACCGGAACCTCTGAAGACAAACTCATTCATCAGATTGCGAGGAAGGAAACAGATACACGGGTGTATAAGCGCGCACGCGTGTCGCTTCGGAGAATGGACTTCTGGAGTTGGAAAGTATCTCGGGGATCAGAAGGAAGTGCGGCTGGAGGGCCGTTATAGGCATAGATGGTGAGTGAGCCACTTGGTTGGCCAAGTTGTTGAACGGGCTATGGCTATGTCAACGAATCCAATGCGTTGTATAACGCTGAAGTATGACGACTTGCCTCGCTTGTGTATCTGCTGGCAGATTCGGAATGTCTCGGTAGCTCTCTTCAGATCCTTCAGTGTGCCGTGTGGGTCAGTATAGATACTAGGCTTCGTATCGTTCGGTATAGTATCACGTACGGTATTTAGTTCTATGAACATGAAATCCAGCGTTTCGGTGGCATATAGACGAATAAGAGCCGTCCTCCTTGTGGAGTAGCCTCAGCATCCACGCGCACCAAACAATAGTCCTGAGCAACGGCAGTCTGAGCTGTACAAGTGGGCCGATCATGTCGGCGAAGACTGGCCTATTTGTTTGTGGTAACAGATATGTAACACCACGGGCAAAAGGCCTACCTGTGCAGTGGTTAGGAGACCCACCATTGAAATGGCTAAGAGCTGTGGCCGCCGCAATGCGCTGTCTTTTAAGGATTCTGGCATTATCTCACTGAGACATGAGCTCCAAGATAGTGCTGATCACAGCTGATCCGTTCTCACTTACTCCGTGTTCTCAGCCAAGTAGCATATGTGGGAACAAAATAATAAAAGTGATGGAAATGTGAGCGTTCAAGCTGAACAATTATATTGTAACAATTTTTTTCCCCTTTGTACGTCCTATTTTTTTTAAAGGAACCTGCAGCACGGGCAAAACCATTCACTTAGCATCCCTATCAAACTAACAGCTCCCTTTGAACACTTACAGTTCTCTAATCCTCAGGAAACACTCGGCACCCGTATGTGCTCTCCGTCCTTAGGAGGACAGTGATCTGGCCGCATCAACGCTGTCAAGAAGAGCAGTTGTTGCTCTGACGAATACAACTCTCATTGATGAAACGCCCGCGACTTCCCCTGTACGCCCAATGTTTTTCACTTCGTCTTCACCTCACAGCAAAACCCTCTGCCTCTTTTATTTTACCTATATATTTATTTACTTACAATACATCAAGGACCCTGCAGACAGCGTTTTACATGAGGGATCGGTGAGTTAAGTAACGTTAACAAAAATATACTGAATGGCTACCTAGGAGTAAGCAGGGTTTTCGACGCGAAGGATGGCACTCGTGGGCCGATTGTTTCAGTCGATAGCTGTCTTGGAAGATAAATTTATAAAAATCCAACGCGCATATTGGAATCTATTTGAAGCGAAGCGTCCTTAAGGCAGTAATTTTAATTTTAATTTTAATTTTAATTTTTTTTAACACGTCTTGCCGCAAAAGAGATTACGTGCCACGCTCACCAATTAGGCCAGAGGCGGACCCCCCCTCAACTACGCGACCCACCTGATCCACGCGACCACGGCTTACTTGCATTGCCTCCGAGATCGACCCCCCTTTCATCAGGCCATCTCTCGGTTCAGTCCACTTTGCAATCGCGCAGTACCATAGTCATACACGGCAAGAAGCCGACCATGCAGATGCGCCAAACCCCGGGTAAGAAGGCATGGAATGCTCCACTATATAAAGGAATGATACGCTTGATTGGATATGCTTGTTGCACCGAGGACACATAGTTAGGTGCTGTTTGCCATTTCACTGCGTTATTCCGTAAAGAACGGAGTCGGCAACCGGCACATCTGCAGGAGTCGCACAGATGTGGCTATATGTAAACCTAATCGTCATGTGAGTGCTGTCCTCTGTGTGAGCTATTCGGTAGGACAGCAGCTACGGTCGCAAAGTCCCGGAGAGTTCGCAAGGGGAGCTTCGTTTTAGAAGGACTGAAGGTGTCCGGAAATTCCGGCACGGGAGGCGCAGTAAACAGCGCTTGCGTGGCTGCTTCGAGAGGTGCGATAACCTGGACTGACAGGAGAACATATGCATGAGGCATGAAAACATTTAATGGAGAGAAAACCTTACAATTTCGCGTCGTACTTAAAGACTAGCCAGACGTGTGTGCCTGTGCTTTTTTTTCTGTTACATGCGTAGTATACGATTAATCAGTATATTTGTATCTATCGCACGGTTTTGTATGGGTTCAATATGATCGGTTAAACTCAGTTCGGCGGAATCCCAAACAGAGCCTAATTTAGGTCGCATCATTGTTTTGTAAGACAGTAGCTCTACAGAACTAGCAAAACTCAAAACTACTGTGATAAGAGGGCACGCACGTGAAAATTATGAAGTTTATACGTTAATCATACGCAAGGAGACACGTTCGTAAGTGCGCCTGCCGTCGGCATCATTTTCAGAAGCGAAATAATAATAACAGCCACGTTGAGTCCAAACTGCTATCTGCTGTGGGCTGAAGCTCGCCTTTTCTTCTCCTGTTGTTTGAACAACGTGTCGTTCTGATTGGCGCTCATGAAGCGCCTTTTGCTTGCGCTGTTTAACCTCCTGCGGCAATAAGTCTTATGGGGAATCCATAGTGAGCGCTAAAGTCGATAATCAAGAAAGATCCTTCCTGTTACACTGGGCTTATTATAAAGTAGTAGGTTTACTGCTGCCTTACGCCACCTTTGAAGTACTGCCGGATCACCCTGAAGAGAACAGCCGGAGACATCATTAGCTTCGGTAACATGACGATAACTAGAGTATTTATTTAGCGTGACAGCAGCTGACGTAGTTATGAGGTGACACTCGACATGGCCAGCAGCAACGCGAAGTGGGGAACCCGCCAACTCTGCTGCACGTTGTCAACTTGGCCCCGAACTGTTTTGTCCGGGCAGGGACGTCATGACGAGAAATTACAGCTGTAGGCAAACACAGTTCGGCCGCATCAAACCGTTTGGGCGAAGATAAAAGAAATGCCGACCTAATATTTTGTTTGCAGACGGAAATGTTTGTTGCTGTTACCGCACGTAAGTTGTGACCATTTAAACTATTTGGAACACGGTGAGTAACATGTGGATAATCACAAATGCATGACTTTCTCACGGTTGTTTCCCTTCCTTGAAAAACTATACCATGCAATACGCGCCAAAATTTAATATAAATAAAATAATATAAACTTACTGTAGAATTTCCTTTTTCGTAAGGAACGTCAGCTCCTGTAAAGAAATTCAAGTGCTCAGTGGTAGAAAACTTGCGGAAGCTGTAGATTAGTTCATGTAAGTGATAACATGCATTCAGGGCGCGTGATATGAAGGTGATATGAAAGGAATGCTAGTTGTATCTGACACACAACAGATCATGTATTTTTTTACGATCACGTTTCGTCAAAAGCACGCTTGCTGCAAACGGCGCAAGACACCTCAATCAATCAATCAGTAGAATTTTTTTTCATCTTCAGAAGTATGGGTATAGAAACTAAAATGTACGAGTCGTGGCATGAATTACCGCACTAATGTAGACTATTGCATGAAGATCGACGTACTAGTGTCATATTTCATAGCAGTTCGTATAATTTTTCCAGCGTTTGTCTTTTTCTTCACTGGCCCGCGAACGCTGTCGCATCGCCATGGGATCGGCGACTCAATGTGACGGCTGATGAATGAGTCGGTACAAAAGAGGGTCCACAGTTTCGTATAGAAAAGTAGCACCTAACAGTACCTGCACTGGTACGGCAGCTATGTACAAAGAATTTCAAAAGAACGTGCAGACTGTAAACCCACACAGCTATACTGACAGCGTATTAATGCAATATAAACATAATATATGGCAGTCTAACGCACTCTGTAGTCCCGCAGCTCCTCAGCTGTCAGCTGGCTCTGGCTGGATCCCATGGCTTGCCTTGTGAGGGTGCAGGCGCCCGGTCACCTGACAGAGCGGAAAGACCATCGGGACAGGTCAAGGCGCAGCACGTGATCCTCCAGACTGCTCAGTGGGCAATGTAACTGAAAACTGAAGGGCTGATACCGATGTATTTTTCAAGCTGCAGCGATTGCAAGAGCACACATGTGTTTCCTGACACCGTACGCAGATAACGGCACAAGCTTCTCGCACGAACGTGTAAACGTGATCGACAAACACTTATACGGCTAGAAAACGTATCCGCTTTCTAAACGATACCTACCGCAGTTAGTTCCTTCGCATAAATCAAGCCCATATATCGCGGATAAGAAAAAGAAACAAATAAAGAAAAGCAGAAAGGAAAAAATTCTCTGTGCGAAAAGTACTTCTACCTTAGTCATGCCCGAACAGATCAGCTTTCAAAACTCTACAGGATTATATAATGGACAAAGACGCGATTCATTCTATGTCAACAGTAACATAATCGTTTTTAATTTTCTCAAATTTCTGTGGCCTGCTCAGGCTTATGTTGTTCTTGGACTAGTACATCGGTCACGGCGAAACTTCAGTATCATGTTAAAAATATAGTCTTGTACTTAATAAATGTGACCGGTGCGCAGCTGTGCGGCAGGATTACTGGGCCTATGTTTCCCGGATACGTGAAACGAATTGCTACGACACTTGAACAATGCACACCCTTAAAATCTGCATTCTTAAAACGGCGCAGTACACATGCAGACGCACAGAGTGAGCCAGTATTAAGGCGAAAGCGTTAAGTGGCCCAGACCCCCGATGGCCTTCAAGTAAGAACGCGCCCTCCGGTTCAATGGTAGCAAAAATATCACCATCAACAATGACTCATACCCCATTGTGCAAGCAAAAAAAAAAAAAATGCGTAATGCGAATGCGTGGGATCGTTCCCCACCTACGGCAAGTTGTTTTTTCACCCACTTTCATTTCCATCAATTTATCATTTTTTTTAAATTCTATTAGTAAGTACAACTAATTTCACGTGTGTTGTCCTTGTTGTCTTTGTCGGCTTCTTATAATATGACTAATCAAAATCGGGCCCCTCGGTTAGCCCCCTATCTTCTCGTTCATAAACCTATCTCGAAGGATATGCTTTTGCAAACTGCATACGCCATAAGGAAACATGTCATAGCCGCCACGTTTTCACGTTTTTTTTTCTATATGGAATGAAAATCCTGGATGCAACGTCGACATTCTGACCTGTGATTCGGAAGTTACTACGGCTTGATCTGCGTGCTCAGACGAAAAAGAAAAAAAAAACTTATTTTACCATGACAAACATGAGGCGATCACAATTTTGTCCGCGTGGAGACACTGCTTTCAGCATCAAACCGCAGTACTTAAGCAAATAATAGGGTTTCCCTGTTCATAGCATATCGGCCAGTAAAAATAACTGGCTTACAAGGCCACTGAAGAAACTGCCTTCGAATTTGAGGAGCGTATAACACAATTCGGCCTGCAGTTCAGGTGGATTAGTGGAGGTGTACATTATTTCGATGACAAATCGCCATATTCGGACACCCGACAAACGAACTTCCTTTACTTACTTTACTCACTTTATTTCACATTAAGAAACAGGGTGAAAATACCAATATTGAAGCCAGGAAGCTGTCATGCCACTTCTGCCGAGCAGAAATTCTAAGACTACCGCCACTTTCGAGATGACCATTCCCTTAAATCTGCTAAAATATATACACTACAATAGTCCAATTAACAATTAACAGAATTACCAATTACCATCGTCCAGAACTTCTAGAACATGGTCTTTCGGAAATTGCTTGATGGAATGGCTATTGGAAGCATACGTCAAAACCAATAATACAACACGCCTGGGCTAGTTGGTTCATTCTTTAATAAGTATCACCATCTGAACACCATCTTAGCATCCGCTAACCGAGAGTTCAGACATCTTAAGCGTAACCTCAGGCGCGCACCCTTACACTTTAAAACATGCTTGCTTATATCACGCTAATCCACCCAAAAATATAATGTGCTTCCGCCATATTGGTTCCCTATCAAGCATACGTCATCAACAACACTGAATCGCTGCAAAACCACGCTGTTCGCTTCATATATTCAGGTTACTCACGCTTCACCAGCCTCGCAGCATTAAAACAACAGTGTCGCGTTAGAACCATTATCACGTCGACGCCACTTCCCTCGCCGCCTAACCTTATTTCATAAACTGTATCGACGACTTCTTTTCGCCACCCACTGCAGTCTTCTCCCACCGTGATCACATAAACAAAGTAAAACGCATAACATGCCACTCATCTCTTTACGCAAGTTATCCCTCGCACACTAATAAAATGGAATAACTCACCATCACGCGCAGCTGCTGAAGTTACCTTTTTTCCAAACATTGTTGCAAGAGAACGCTTAGAGCTAGCAGGTTTATAAACATTTTTGTTATGTTATGTGCATATCAACATACTGTGTATCAAGCGTCTTCAGATTTTAAGAATTCTTGCACATACCCCTTGTACATCTCTATTTTGTGCTCTGTGTCTGTCTTGGTGTGTGCGTGTGCGTTTGCGCGCGCGTGTGTGTTACATTTGATGTTTGAGTTATATTTCATTTTTCTGCTGTAAACAATGTATTATTAGTTTTATTTCAAACGCTAGTGCTGCATTTTTCATGCATGAGCTAGGGCATCCTCCCCCCTCCCCCATGTAATACCCTCTCATTAGGACAGTCAGGGGTTTTGTAAACAAATAAAATAAATAAATGGGCAAGGCAGCGCGAAAACAAAGCACTAATAAAGTAGACTAACAACACAGCCTTGGAATAACTATTAAGCAGATATATGGCTTCACTGCTGACCCGCCACGGTAGACCAGTGGCTGTGGTGTTGGATTGCTGAGCTCGAGGTCAGGGGTTCGATCCCAACAGCAGCGGCCGCGCTTCGATGAGCGTCGAAATGCAGCAAACGCTTCGTGTACTTTAGATTTACGTGAACGTTAATAAAAAAATTACCGACGATTACGTTACTTCCTAATGCGAAATTTGAGCGCAGCAAATAAGCTGTTTCACCTTTTCGATAGATTGAGGCAAAGAAATCGAGCAACACATGTATGCGCTATCACAGAATTTTTTGTTTATTTTTCACACGTATTCCTTTAACAAAGACTCCACTAACAGTTCTTGACAGTCATGAAGGAAGCTTTGTGGTCGGAGAAATAGACTGATATATGTTCGACTTGGTACACCAATGCTTGATTCTCAAAGACGAGATCTATACAAGTGCCTCGCGAGGTTGTCACAGCCGTGGGACGCGTTACGAGCGAGAGGAACGGGATGTTCTCCCGCATAAGTGTTAGGAAATTGCTGTTTGTCTTTATGTCAACATTAAAGTCCCCCACTACTAACATCGGTTTGGATCGATGGACGGTTAATGCGAGTTGCAGGAAGTGCACGACGTCTTTCGTGAGTGCGGTAGCGGACTCACGAAAGCGGTATCAGTCGGTCGCTGCTAGCGCTGGGGGGATGAAAGGGGGGCGGAGCTGGTTACGAGGCCGACGACAACGCCGACGACGACGCGAAACCCAGGAACGGACGCCAAAGAGCCATTTGTGTAGCCAGCCCTCCTCCACAGTCTCTCCTCCTCCCTTCCATCATCCTCCCTCGCCCGGAGAGCCGACAGCGCGCATGCGCGGCGGCGGAGCAGGTTACGAGGCCGACGACAACGCCGACGACGACGCGAAACCCAGGAACGGACGCCAAAGAGCCATTTGTGTAGCCAGCCCTGAACCACAGACTCTCCTCCTCCCTTCCATCATCCTCCCTCGCCCGGAGAGCCGACAGCGCGCATGCGCGGCGGCGGAGCAGGTTACGAGGCCGACGACAACGCCGACGACAACGACGACGCGAAACCCAGGAAAGGACGCCAAAGAGCTGCGCTCTAAAACTGGCTGTGGCTTAGCTAAGGTTAAGCCCAGGATGCGAAGCATACTAGCCTTTATTTTAACGCGACAGCGTTAAGGAGCTCGTGTCACAGAAAAGCCGGTGTCGTCGGCTCAGGCGTGCGGTGCTTGCTCAGGCGCACATTTCGTTGTCGCGCCGAACGCTGCGTTGCTCGACGCTCACCGCGTCCGATGCGGGGGGCGACGCCGCGAGCGACGGCGCGAGTTGGAGCCCCGTTTCTCCTCTGTCGTGACGTCACGGTGTCACGTGGTATTGAAGGCGACACCGCCGCGCCTGAGGAGCTGGGTTGAGCTCTAGTAATATGCTTCGCATAAAACCAAGGTGGTTCGAAAGTAAGCTGGAGTACCGCACTACGGCGCGTCTTGTAATGAGATCGTGGTTCTGGAACGTAAAAAAAAAAACCGGAATTTCCTTTTGTTTACTTCACTAGTGCTCGGCTTCAATATTATAATGTTGAACACGCGTCCTAAAGTGTACAATTACAATTTGAGGAAGTCAATCGTTTCTAATTAGCTACCAGGCTATTGCGATTTAAAGTACGTGTGCTTCGCGGCTATTCCAGAAACCGATCTGAAAATGCAGAACAGCCGCGATCTTTTGCACAAACGTATTCGAAATACAATAAAACACCCGCATACCCACAATCGCGGACTACGTTCTCTGGCGATAAAGAAAAAGCTAAAGGGGCGGAGTTCCCGCACGTGTGTTACTGCGCCAAGTATTGACGTCAGGGACATACGCGTGGCGCCATCTGCTGGAATCTCTCCGTGATGTAGAAATCGGCATCACACGTGATAGCGCCTTCAAAGTGTTCGGCATCTCGAACGGTACAGCCACGGTTATTTCCGAGTGTTTACATGTTTTTAAGCGTGACATGTGTGTGGCGTCAGGGCTACAAAACAACCCGCACACATTCCAGTCTGGTGCGCATACGACAGCCGAGGTTTTTAGCCAACGATCAAGCGATCTGATGTTTTCATATTGGTTATTCGGTTCGCGTGATCTTTCATAGAGGTAGCCATACGCACTTTTGCCGCATTACCAGTACTGCCCACGGCGTCGAGAGTGCGGCCTGCCACTTTTGCCAGAATTATCGCGGGGCAATGATCTATCATCCCACGATGCGCGTAGCTGCGGGATGATAGATCCCGCAGCTGCTGTACTGTTGCGTGCGATACTTTCGCATTTGTCCAAACGCCGGAGAACAGCATAGAAAGCAAATTTATCGCTCAGTGGTGTATTTTATCCTACTTTACTGTTGCAGGTAAGATGTTAGTGCTTTCTGCGAGAATGTGCGACTTTAATAGCGCTCTTGCTCGCGCTTTGCCTCCGTAGATTGCTACAGAGAGAGAGAGAGAGAGGTCACAAGGCAAAGGCAAAGAGGTTAACCACGCTGAGCCCGGCTGGATACCTTGCACATTGGGATCGGGAGAAAGGGGACAGATGTATAAGGTGGAGGAGAGAAGTTCAGACTTTGCACCGACACACGCACAATTAAGCGTTCATCGTTCATCACCAGCGGTCATAGATGACGATGCATCTGAAGCATCGCAGCAGCACTTTAGCGGCTTTGCGCATCGCAGCCGCAAGAGGTCACGGTCCCAAGATCTCCTCTGTAAAAATTAAGGCCTACCCGCCGTGGTTGCTCAGTGGCTATGGTGTTAGGCTGCTGAGCACGAGGTCGCGGGATCGAATCCCGGCCACGGCGGCCGCATTTCGATGGGGACGAAATGCGAAAACACCCGTGTACTTAGATTTAGGTGCACGTTAAAGAACCCCAGGTGGTCTAAATTTCCGGAGTCCTCCACTACGGCGTGCCTCATAATCAGAAAGTGGTTTTGGCACGTAAAACCCCATAATTTATTTTAATTAAGGCCTGTCATCCACGTGCCCTAAAGCTGCCCGAAGGAGCAACTGCCACAGAAAGTTGCCAGCCAGTACAGCACAAAAGGTGACGCGTCATGCTCAAGCTTCGTTCGATCGTCGAACCACATACGGCGCACATGCGCCTGAGCAACCCACCGCGAAGATCGAAACGAATCTCGCCCGTCCGCTTACCGTGCAGCGTCACGTCTTTTCCTCGCAGTCGTCTCTTTCGAGCAGCTGCAGCTGCGACGAGCCCTCCTGTGCGTGCAGCATACGTGCGTCTGTGCAACGAGGCTGGTCAGCAGCGCAGCTGCGCGCTTTGTCTCGCCGTGCGCGGGCGGATGTCTCGAAGAAACGCGTTCGGAAAAAATCCAGGGCCAACAATGGACCGGCCTCCCGCCATTCGTCATCGGTGGGGACGCGACAGCGGATCGGGGCGAATCGAGCCCCGTGCAGTACGCGGGTTTCGCCAGATAGTCCCCGTGATGGGAACGTCGGTGAGATGACATGTACTACGCCTCTCGAGAAGCCTCCTGCGCGTTGCGCTGCAGTGTACGACAATTGCCGAAAGCGTACATATATAGGCAGCGCGAGCTAAGTGGTCGTTATTCCGTTGTAAGAGTTGGTTTATAAGTTCTAACACCTGCTTCTCTCTCTCTCTCTCTCTCTCTCTCTCTCTCTCTGTGTGTGTATTTATTTCTAACACCTGCTTCTCTCTCTGTCCCGCTCTCTTCGTGTATTTATAGCTCGGAAATGCATTTCATTACATCGTTTCATTGTTGAAGCATTCTTCATTGTTTCATTCGTACGTGCGCTAATATGACTTAATGCGCTAATAATGAACTTGAGTTGCGAGTTAGCTTTTATTGCCTTTTGCCGTCCTCCGTTGTGCATGTTGCAGTTTAAGAACGCACCATTCTATCGATCTGACAGACCACCTTCTCTTTCTCCTTCTTTGTAAGCTGTAAAATAAGTTAACTATTAAAAATTAAATTATGGGGTTTTACGTGCCAAAACCACTTTCTGATTATGAGGCACGCCGTAGTGGAGGACCCCGGAAATTTCGACCACCTGGGGTTCTTTAACGTGCACCCAAATCTAAGTATACGGGTGTTTTCGCATTTCGCCGCCATCGAAATGCGGCCGCCGTGGCCGGGACTCGATCCCGCAACCTCGTGCTCAGCAGCCCAACACCATAGCCACTCAGCAACCACGGCGGGTTGAAGTAACTATAAAGATACGGCGCGAAATTGAAAGCAAAATCGACATTTTCTGCCCAATCTTTCGGATTTGCCGAAAAAACACTGCATTGCTAAATACACGGTACAAGCAATTGTGGGAAATACGCCCCCGCCCCTCCCTTAAAAACAAAGTATTAAAAAGTTAAACTGCGAGTCATGCAGTGCGCACGTACGAGTGCTTTGATAAGTATGGGGCCTTGTCTCCCAGAAATAAATTAGGTAGCTGCAAATTACCGCGTATATTGACCAATACGTCGACACTCGATGGAGCAAGAATCAGCCACCTTTGTTTTCAGCTTTCCATGCCTAAAGTGAACACAGCAACATTACCTTTAGAAGATTTCAGTGTGGACGAACACATATTCATAATTAGGTTCCCGTCTCTCCAAGGCAAAGGTGCGAAGCAGACCCATGATGAAATGTCACAAACTTTAGGCGACAATGACCCTTAATTCCCATGCTACTGTTAAAGGTTGGGTTGCCAATTTTAAAGCTTGTCATTTCGGTGTCGAAAGTGAGAAACTCTGCGGAAGGTCTGTTTCTGTCCCTGTGCCTGCAAATGTGAAAAGCATAAATGACATCATCCCGCAGGACCACCGAGTGTCAGCCAGAACTATTGCTGCACATCTGGGAATACCTCGAGTGACGTTTGGTGCAATTATCTGCGACTAGTTAGAAAGGAGAAGATTGAGGCAACGTGAATTCCAAAGCCTTTTGACAACTGAACAAAAGAGAAAACGTGCGGAGACAGCGGTGACTGTTTTGGAACATCTTGCAAAAAGAAGAGTCAGATTTCGTGAACAAACTGCGTGACTGGTGATGAGACATGGATCCACTGTGACGATCCCGAGGCCAAGGAACAGTCTAATTAAAGCATGGGATCACAGCGCTTCCACCATGCCAGATAAGTTCTGTATGCAAAGCTCAGTGCAAAAGCAAATGGCAATAGCTTTTTTTCCTTTTCTTTTTTCTTGGATACGAAGGTAATTCTGCTAGTGGACTGCCTCCAACAGGGTCCAACCATCAATACAGAATATTGTTGTGCTTTATTGACGCAGTTGTGGCAAAATATGAAGAAGACTTCCAAGAAATGTACCTAAAGGTGTCAGCCTGTTGCATGTCAATGTCTCGTCACACAATGCAGGTGGAAGCATGGCCAAACTGACCTCCTTAGGCTTTCAAATGATGCCCCATCCACCCATTTCTAGCAACCTGTCTCCTGACTATCATCTTCCCATCACTTACGCCCACGATAAAAAAAAATAAGAAAAACTATAGGGGCAATGACGTGAGAGTGTTCTGGAGACAACTAATGCTCCAAATGAGGAGTTGCACCAGCAGACAGAATAACTCGATTTGGAGGGACTCAGAAAATGCAGGACAAATATCGCAAGTGCATTGGCTTTCCGGGAGATTTATAAACAACGTAAGTACAGCTTCCAAGCTTAATTTCTTCTGGATGACGCTCAATACTCATCGGCATCCCCTCGATTGTGGTAGGATACTCGACAACTGCTGCATGCAGGACGAAGGCCTCTCCCAGGGACCTTCACTTCCGCTCTCCTTGTGTCAGCTGACCCCATCCTCTGCCGAAAAATTGTCTAATTTCATCGCACCACGAGGTTACTTGCCGTCCTTGACTGCGGTTCGTCTCTCTTGGAACCCGTATTAAACGTAAATAAATTTCGGGAATAAGTTTGACAACAGGCGGGGTTCTTTAATGTGTGTTTTAATTTAAGTACACTTTTTTTGTTGTTCGTATAGGAGCTCCACCGTCGCTGCAGGTAATCGAACTTACGCCCTCGTGGTCAGCAGCCCAATGTGTGAGCCACTGAGGCCTACACCAATGGGTACGCCGCGCGTGTTCAACAACGGACGTGGAGACAAACGAAAAGCAAAATCAAAAAAAAAAATCTACCAGCAAAAGACAAATGAAAGGCGTACGCGAATGAAGGCACGACATTCTCAAGACGCACGCAAGCCGATCCACACGCTCGCTTAAAAGTCCCGGAATGCGGGAGACCAAGTTGCGCATGATTAAGTATTTAGTGTCTTTCCACAGAGCTATTGAAGGCGCACTGGCAAACATTTCTCAGGTTTAACGCGTACTATAATTAATACCCGAGCCGTATTCCCGCTCGATTACGTTCGGACATGTTAATTTCGGGGCCCATCGATTGCCTACACGCCTGCGGAAGCTGAGACGCCCAGAGGAACGACACACCTCCCACCGGCGCGGCGTTATTTTCACTTCGCTTTACACACCCGTATACGCACTTCACAAGTGCAGGAGCCACAGGACTGCCTGCCGTTCCAGATACATAATTTAGCGCTAGGCGCCACGAAAAGATGAAGTTAACCCGAACACGTCCTCCCAAGTAATTCATTTAGAACACGCCTTATAGGATCGAGACATGGTTCAATTAAAGCCATCTTACTTGCCCTGCAAGAAAACATATCCACACTCAAACGATAGAAATGGTTCAAGATGGAAACGCAGCGACCAACAGAGGGCAAAAAAAAAAAGTGAGGCTTCACATTGTAGCCAGCGCTTCGGCAAAGGCGGAATTCTGTCCCGTCTTCGGCAAAGTGCCCCGTCTTCGTCAGGGCAGCTTGACAAAAAGAAGTTGCCTTGCCGAAACGTCGGCTCCCGTGTCAAGCAATACTCGTTCACCCGCTATCGATCGCGTCAGCGTTTGATTGACTCTAAACAATTAGCCGCGCCAGTCACCAAACGTAGCCCAAACTTGCACGTTATACACCAAACTAACTAATGCACGCGTCAACGCGTTATCCACGCAAGCGCAGTCCAAGCGTGCAGAAGGCGGACCGAACGTGCAGCTCACCTGCTTCGAAGAGTTCGGCGTCCGAGGCGAAGCCGCACTGCTGGCCGCGCCCCCACCGCAGCGTCCGTCGCGACGTCTGCTCCCGCTTATCGCTTCCAGCTATCTCCTATCAGCCCGAGGCTGCTATCGGCGTCCCTGCTCTCACAAAAGAACCCCGCACACTGTATATATCGACGGTGTGCATTACGCGAGATGCGCGCAGGCGCATTACGCGACCGAGGGCATCGCTTATCGGCGCGATAACAGCAGAGGTCAATCGTTCTCGAAACATTATAACATGCCCTTGCACTACCGACAGGTTCGTCGGGGCGCCGATAGCGGGTTAGTTATAAACGGAAGGGTGCGGAGCCGGAAAGGACAAGCCCGCGCGCGTAGTAAGGTCAGTCGGAAAGGCGTTCGTTCCGGCTGCTGCGAAGGCTACACAGCCGGCAGCTGCAGGCTATATCTGCTCACCGTCTGTGTTGACACTTATCTAGAACGCACGAGCATGCAAACGTCTGCACGTAACCGCGCGTTGCGCAGAGAAAGCAATTCGAGGTCGGAACTGTTTAACGCGCGCATGGAGCCGTATAGGTATATATGCACACGGCAATGGCACAGCCGGCCGCCTATAGCGTCACTCAACCTTCATTTTCTTGTTCGCCAGCCAAGTACAGGATCTCGTTTCTCACGTTGGATGACGACTACGATTGTTATTAATAGTAATAATAATAAAAAAGAAGAAGAAACCGTATATACAATGCAGTGTTGAAATCTAAATGACGCAAACTTTATTTTCTTCCTTTGTTTTTTGTTGTTGCTTTTTTGTTCGCGAAGTAGCAGATATATATAGTGGATGACAGGCGCACACACGTCTTCGTCGCACGTGCTACACAGCTGCGTAGCTGTTAGCCCTCCATGACAAGACGAAGAAGGCTATGTATTTTGCTTTTCGAGGGTATAGAACGTTAAGAAGAGTATGTACACAAGTGGTACGAGATCAAAAGCTTTAAGGAGGGTCGCAAAAACAAACGAATAGAAGAAACTGCGAACCTGCTGATATGCCGATTCGATAACGTCGCGCGTTCGTTCGGTTCCGCGTTCACGCACTTTCACCCCCTGCCGAGGAGGGCAGGGTCGGCCTTGGCTGCGTGCGTGTATACACAGAGCAAACGAAGGTGGCGCTGACTTGGAACGCGGTCAAAGTTCCCGTACACCACCACTCCTCGAATGTGCGCGTCACCGTCGTAAGTTGGTGCCGACGCGAGATTGATGGCGTAGCAGGCCAGACGCGATCAACACGCCCCACGCCTTGCATTTGCTATTCCTTTCTTTTTTTCACGCTTAATTACGCAACCTACACGAGTACTCGGACACGGGCGCGCCCTCGTTCACATTGCCTCTCGACCTGCCAATCGCTTTTCGGTTAAACTTGCAAATCGGGAACATAAAAAAAAAAGAGTGACTAAAGGTATGGTGACGTTCGCCCTTACGCGCGGGCTGTTCACTAATGATCGTGGCGCAAGACTAAGGACCTCGGCTAACGCGTTTCACGGCCTCGCAGTTTCCGGTTATACGGTTACTCGTATTGGTGCTCGAAGCGGCGAATTACGCCCGTGACGATACAATGCAAGTGCGCAGCACACGGTAGAGTTGTACAATAATTATCCATCGCCCTGAGTGCCAATCTGCTAGACTCCCGGTTATAGCTCGCAGTAAGGCGACGCGCATTCATTTCCGTGCGACAGGCGTTCAGACGTGCGTTTGTTTTAAAGCAACAAATCAGTCATTGGGGACGTCTAACTATACCTGTACACATATTCTCTGCCTAAACAAATTCGTTGTACGAGTACACGAGAGTACTTCCTTATACAGGTAATTTCATTGTAGGTGTGTTTGCTATGAGGACGCCTGGCTGTATATATTACAGCGTCGGCTGTTACGAGAACCTCAGTCCTGTAAGGATTAACAACCTTGGGATCACGTGCCGGAGCTGTAAATGACGGACGATGTTTCAAAACGATCGCCGCAAAAGGACGAGAAGGCATACCATAGTGAAACTTAACGGTAAGCGAACAGACATTGTGTGCATACCTACCGGAGGGCCCTAAGATATCCGGGGTAAATTACTCACGCCCGCAAGAAGTTTCAATGCACCTCAATTGAGTTGGCGAGGTCCTTAAACGTTCACTGATTTTCATGTAACCCGCCGTGGTTGCTCAGTGGCTATGGTGTTGGGCTGCTGAGCACGAGGTCGCGGGATCGAATCCCGGCCACGGCGGCCGCATTTCGATGGGGGCGAAATACGAAAACACCCGTGTGCTTAGATTTAGGTGCACGTTAAAGAACCCCAGGTGGTCAAAATTTCCGGAATCCTCCACTACGGCATGCCTCATAATCAGAAAGTGGTTTTGGCACCTAAAACCCCAAATATTACTATTATTATTATTTTCATGTAGCTTCTGCAGGTTTGGGTTATCAGTTTGAAAAAGAGTACCCAGTGATCGCATTTAGAAATCAGTGCGCACCTTTAGCTGTCCGCTTTGCTACTGCGCAAGTAGGTAGGTTGCAAGCACGTAGGCAAATAGGTAGTGGTAGTAGGATAGGAGGGATAGAGATAAGAAGAAGGTAGGGAGGTTAACCAGAATCACGTCCGGTTGGCTACCCTACACCGGGGGAACGGGAAAGGGGGAAAACAAAGATAACAGGGAGAGAGCGGAGGGAAGGAAAGAAGGAAATTGCAGTGAGTTCGCTGACGTGTGTGGCGTGACAGAAATTGCAATTAGAGTCACAAATGGTCGCACAAGCCCGTCGTCCTTAAGAAGCACAAAAGTGCCTTCACCGCTTTTTGGGCCGACGGGCGATGGGGGCGGTGTTCCAGCAGCACCTGCACAGAAAGCGGCCGATTGTCCAGTTTTTGAAAAGCTTTCGCAAGTTCTTGTCTCTCAGGGGTGTATCGCGGACAGTGGCACAGCAGGTGGTCGATGTTTTCTTCCGTGCCACAGACCTCGCATGCTCCACTGTCAGTCACTCCAATCAATGTAGAGTATGCCTTTGTGAACGCAAGTAGGTAGTGCAGGTAGGTAAGTAGGCAAATAGGCAAGTAGGTAGGCAGACCTGTGTGACCTACAGGTACGTTTCATTCTGCTAGATTGTTCTCTTCTTTCTGTTTTTAAAAGTAGGTTGCTAAAACGTCGTCCTTATGCTTCGCGACATTTCAGAAGATTAAGGGGGCGAGAAATAAAGCGATTTTATTACATATATTATCTCGCACCGTTGCCGCATTTCCGATGTGCTTAGATAAAAGTTTAGCTAAAAGTTAAAAGTATCCGTTGTGTAATATGACGCTAGTGTCCTCTCTAGCACACCAACAAACTTTCTCGGCTTGATTGATTGCTTGCTTGCTTAAGTTTTCCTTGCTAGACCACGTGAAAAATGCATCGGCGAGGCTCTATACTGTGTATCGAATGGTCGCATGCAGACAAACATGAATAAATAGATTAGAAGAGAGCAGACCAAGAAGAAATATTCAATGGCACCTAAGCAATTCTTATGAGTTGCGAATGCGAAAGCATTAAAATGTCCAATTGAACGCCACTGAGTGATCCTGGGAGTTATGAATTCCTCGCGAGCAAGCGAGTGCGTTGAGACACTTGGCCAACGCCTCCTAGATAGCACAAGGCCGGTGCACTTCGATCTGTGACGTCATGCTACATTGCCCGACCACCATAGAATGTAATGGGGATGCTCCCGAGTAGACCGCGGAGATTTTGACGTCACCGCTTTCGTCACGCCTGGCTTGGCAAGCGTTTCCTTTCGCCCGCTCTGCTCCGTCGAGGCGTGCACGTGACGTGGCGTTGCAGCCAATGGGAATTTAGGTGCCGTTTCGCTGCTACAGACGCCGTCTTTTTCTTTAAGTGGGTCATGTGATGCTTTCGCATCAATAAGAACGTAAGCGTGGGGTGGGCAGGTGGAATCCTATGGACTTTACGTAGGCTCCCATGGAATAAAGACCGGGTTCCTGCGACGCAGCCCCAACAAAAGCAAACGATTCGTTGCGCTGTGTATACACAAGAATTGTTATGTCGCTTAGTGACTGTCTGTAACCATGCGCACTTCCGCATCTGCACGCAACCAGCGTGAGCCTTCAACCCTGTTCATTCTTTAGGGGTTTGCGAATACCGAAATTCGAGACAGAATCGAATAGTGCCAGAAACGAATCGAATTTAAATTAAATTATGGGGTTTTTACGTGCCAAAACCACTTTCTGATCATGAGGCACGCCGTAGTGGAGGACTCCGGAAATTTCTACCACCTGGGGTTCTTTAACGTACACCGAAATCTAAGTAAACGGGTGTTTTCGCATTTCGCCACCATCGAAATGCGGCCGCCGTGGCCAGGATTCGATCCCGCGCCCTCGTGCTCAGCAGCCCAACACCATAGCCACTGAGCAACCACGGCGGGTGAATCGAATCGAATGTTGAATACTCATCGGATAGTTTTAAAATAATGAGCAACCACTTTCACCACAGAGGTAAAAGAATCTTCATATTGTAGAATATTCACAACCCTAGCAAGTTGATATCATTATAGTGAACGTTATGAAGTGTCAGTCATTAAAAGCGCAAATAAAGCACTAGACACCAATAAGAACTTTATTCGCAAACTAAGCACTCGTTGGTGAATGCTAGTGATAGTAATTTAGCCGCGAAAGTCTGGCTCCCTTAGGGACAGAGCGTCTTCCATGACGTCGTGTTTTGTGTGTACCGTGGAAGCCGGGATGCAATAGCAACGCACTTTTGCTACAGTTTAGGCTTAAGTGTGCACAGTCAGCTATTTCAAATATTGTAAAGAAAGGAATATTCGGAAAATATACGTGTTTACAACCAGTGACTATTCGATTTGGTCTTCGAATCAAATTCGTTATTTGAACGTTTAGAATATCGGCAGACCCCTACGTTTCTTTTAATACCTTTCTCACCGCGTATAAGGTAGCAAACCGGACGATTGTCTGGTCGATCGGCTGTAATTTTATCTCTGTGGATTTCAAAAATCACTGAGTTACGTTTGTCCCGCGTACACAAAAAAAAAACCCTACCTAAACTTTCTGTGAATTTCCTAATCCCATCACAAATCGTCTGCAGTTCTCGAATGCGCTTCCGATCCCCCGAGCACCCGTTCTTTATTTTTTATTTTTATACTCATAGTATTACAGGCCACCGGTTATATGTTCTATGCACTGCACGAGCAGCCCGTCTTCACTTCTTGCACTTATACAGTAGTCGTCAGAACTAAAGACCATTCAGCGACGTAGGTGGCTTTCAAGTCAGTTCTTTCTACTGACCGGTACGTTACGATCGTTACTCCCCTTACTTATTCTTTTATCCAAATATCCCGGTTAAATGCTGAAGGCAGCATTCATTTCAATGTATGTTGAGAATGTAACTGGTTTCCCATGATCTCTGTCCTTAACCGGTTGGCCAATTCATTCGAAGTTCCGAATACGAATCGAATATTCGTGTTCGTATCCAAAAGAAAGTGTTCTGTTTCTTCGGATATTCGAAACTAACGAGATATTTCACAACAACCGACTTCTCATATGTGGCAACTTTGTTTCTGTATACTGAACAAAGTATCGCAAATTATCAGAAGTGAAACAAAGAAAAAAGTGCCGGAATAAAAGGGGCAATGCAAACTATGCTTTCCCTTTTCTGGCGAAAGTCTACATGTTGTGTTATTTTTGCTCGCACGCTATCATTTGGTGGAGAAAAAAACTGGTTCACTTCGCGAACCAGTTTTACCTTGTACGCTAGAACCATGGTGTTTTCCTTGTAACAGGTGTCTTTGTATTTTACAAATCTACGGACCACAACTCGTTCAGGAGCTACCTGCAACCTCCCCCCCCCCCCCCCCCCCACACACACACACACAATTTCTTATCTTTTTTTTGGTCACCATTTATTTAGAGTTTTTGGAAAGCTTGTTTGCAACAAGGCTTATAATTTCAAGAAGCTATTCCTACAGTTTTGTTTTTGTTAGTTCTTTTAATGGCTACCAGTGACCTTAAGTTTAAAACTGATTCTTTGTACCTGATAGTTATCTGTCTGTTTTGCACTACTCAGTACAGTAGTGATCCATAATTATACCTAAATCAGTATTCATGTTGTAAATGCATGCGTCTGTACTTGAATGTTCGATTCGATATTCGATACTTAGTATTTGTATTCGATACATATGCGGAAAATGTTGTGTTCGCCCACCTCTACTCCTTTTCAAAGTTCCGCCTTTTACTTGCCATTCCATCGCTATTTGCCCATAGTTCATAATAGCAGCTCGTACGTCGAAAACTTCGCCGATATATCTTTCGTTCCCGGGGACCAATGATGACTGCGGCCCGCCGCTTTCTCAACGACAATTGGCGTGTCGCGCTGATGACGTCGAATCGCGGGGGCGTTGCCTGGTTCGCCTTGTTAGCGAATACCATAATGGCTGAGTTCCCTCCATAACGGCGCATCATCCGTGTGGTGCCGGCTGTCCGCATTTCTTTTGTGTCCCACGGAGCTGGACGTAGCTAATGACGCCTGATTAGTGACCTATTTTCGTTCTGGTTCCTACAATAGCGGCCCGTTGGCACACAGCGGAGGAAATAGGGCTCTTGAGGAACAGAATAGTCGTAAGAATGACGCGATCTTAACAATCACTTCGCGACATAGCCGGCAGTCTACTCGTAATTGGGAAGCGACAATTGTGGTGTAAGAAAGGGCAGAAATCTAGGGTTATATGGTGCTACGGGAACGTGAACAAATGAATGAATGAATGAATGAATGAATGAATGAATGAATGAATGAATGAATGAATGAATGAATGAATGAATGAAGACAGGTCTTACGGGAATCGAAGCGCGCTGCGAAGGGAGCTGTCGAGAATAGTTAGGGCGAAAGCTTGTTGAGCAAAGTGGTTTGACAAAAAGTAACCTCGTTCGGCGGCCAAAGTTCCTCCAACGAAAGATGAGATACTTCACACTCTTAAAAGCGAAATAGAAGGTTTGTTCTATAAATAAAGTCAGCTGACGAAGGTATAGGAGGAGCCTGTGTGCGCCGCTGTGCAACGTCAGCTGTATATTGACGATAGTACCACCCTTATTAACGACGAGACATAATATACACAAATCAGGCCTAACAATGACACAGTACGCTTGACTGGCAGAGCCTGGCATTCAGCGGGAAAAAAACTCGAAGTGTTATTTGAAAAATACTAGGCCGAAAGTTTAGTAAAACAAAGAGTGTAGGGAGACAGTCAGTGACGTAGCAACAGGGGCGGCCGGGGTACCGTGGGCCCCGGATGCAAGGGGCCAGTGGGGGAGGGGGGGGGGGTCATACACGTCTGAGGACACCCCTCTTTCCTCCGGCTACACCCGTAGGGGGGGGGGGGGGGGTTGACAGAAGACCTATGGGCCCGGGTGCCAGACGACCTAGCTACGCCACTGGAGACAGTACAAAAGTGTGGCGAAGTTAACAAGAAAAAAAAGTTACCCAGTTATTGAAAACTTACACTGACGTTTCACTTCGTGAACGTGGGGTACGCGCAAGCGTATGGACGCCGCGAACGTCCACAGCTAAAGCCCCACGGCGTCGAAGCCGAAACCTTAAGGGCGCAAAGGCGGTCGCAACATTGATCGAGACGTATACGACGCCTGATGCGCCACAGGGAAAGCGCATGTTGCGACACATGCAAATAAGAGACGTCGCGAAAATGCACAAAGAGAGAGAGATTGTGAAGAGGAAGAGGCGCCGAAGGACAAACAGAAAGGGCGCGAACGCGGCGATTCCCTTCTCCCCTTCCTCCTCCGGCGCTTGTTACCCTCTCGGCGACAAACATAATATCGCCGATTTCTAAACTATGGGGCTTTACGTGCCAAAACCACTTTCCGGTTATGAGGCACGCCGTAGTGGGGGACCCCGGAAATTTAGACCACCCGGGGTTCTTTAACGTGCACCTAAATCTAAGCACACGGGTGTTTTCGCATTTCGTCCCCATCGAAATGCGGCCGCCGTGGCCGGGATTCGATCCCGCGACCTCGTGCTCAGCAGCCCAACACCATAGCCGCTGAACAACCACGGCGGGTAATATCGCCGATTTCACAGACGGGGCATGCAGGCTTGCGCGTAATTATGCCGATCCTACGCACTGTGGGAATCGATGTGAGCTAAGCTTTCTGTGCCGTTTTCGCTCATTGACGATTTTTTTGGCGGCGACGTTGGCGGCCAACGAAAGTCGTGACGTAATGTTAAACGTCACCTCGCGTCACCACCGTGCCTTGTGAGCACCATTCGTGTTTGTCTACGTAGTACACAGAACACACAGCGAGGCGTGTTTGCTCGAAGCGTTGTTGCGCGCGATATTCTTCGTAGCCTGCGAGAAAGTTGGCACTGTGATTCCTTTCACGTGAGCGCATCGCATCGTGGCTGTAGTGTCCATTTGCTGGACAGCCGCTTGCGTGTTGTCGTCAGTTGACGCTGCGCTGCTTCAGTGCAGCTTTGCTGCAGCACGCCCTGCGTCAGTTGTCCGCGTGTACAAACTTGCATGGTGTTTATTTTTTTTTCAGAAACATAGCAGAAATGTGCTGTATCATACCTTGGACATACAATTTTTTTTTATTTGTCCCCAACTGTTGCCCCGTCCAGTAGGAGCATTTCCTTTCTTAGAAAGTTTACCTCAAATCACATATTACTTGTGCGAATCAGTGCTTCCAGTACAGGCAACGCACTATATTTTTGGTCGCGAGCGCCGCTGATGCGCTGCGGCCGCTGGCTGCACAAACACGTGTTCACTCCGCTCGTTTGGGGATAAAATAGTTTCAGATCTCCGACGCCTTGCCCGCGATATAAATACGTCATACTCTGCGACATAACAGCCTGAGACTCAATTTTACATCGAACTGCATGGCCGCGCACCTAAACCACTAGCCTTCTTTGGAGTTGCACTTCTTTTTATTTGTTGGTCGTGTATCTGCGCAAGGAAAGAAGACACTCTAGCCTTTACAGCGTTGCCATGCTATGTATGAAATGGGAGTATAGATAGACACAAAGTGGGTGAAGTAGGGTAACAATGCTAATCGCATTAAAACATGGTTCCTTACCCGGACTGCAAACTTGGCAATTCGAGGCGCACTAGAAAAATAATCGGGGACAATGTATAGTAACGATTCATTCCACTCTATTTTATTTATTTCTTGTGCATCCCTAACGGCCGGCCAGTCCCGGTGGTAAAGAGGGCGGAGCGCCTTCCGGACCAATGAAAAAACCGCGAAAAGGAATGGCATTGAAATAGAATTATCCCGCTATACCGGCATAGAAATCGGCGATAATGTGTGCTTACTACTAGCAGCATGTGGGTCACGGAAAAAAATAAAGAAAAAGATGGTTGTTTGGTTTTATTTGTAAGAACACTCGAGCTGGTAGAATGTAGTGTTGTATACCGTGTTTTCTATATGCGTTCGTGGTTTGGGTACACTATTGGGGTTTTTCAGCTTTCATTGAAAGAGCGGGTCTGTAGGTGTGTTGGGTGGGGGAGGGGGGCTATTGTCGCCGGAGTCCTGTAACATATCTCGATTAACACCAACCAGAGAGTTATGTGCCATACCAGAAGCAACGAGGTTCATCTCCGAAAGGGGACACGCCCGAGAAATTGGTGCTTTGCACGGACTCGAAGTAGGCCATATGTAGTGCTTCCGAGGCAACAACACGGCAAAACATCATGGCGTGAAATTAATGTTCAAATTTCGCGTACCTGATGTTGCATTTCAGTGTGGTTTTCCAGTGACATTAGGTAAATTATCGGGGAACGACCGGGTAGAGGAAAAGGCAAAGCGGGTCAATTATTCTTTCTTATCTTCGCCGTGACATCAGAAACGTCATGAGGAAATTCTCCCTGGAATGGTCTATGACAACACAATTCGACGGTGAAGTGAAGAGAGTTATTCTTAATGCAGTGTACCCTATACTCCCCCACCACCAGTGTAGGGTCTATGACAACACAATTCGACGGTGAAGTGAAGAGAGTTATTCTTTATGCAGTGTATACCCTATACTCCCCCACCACTAGTGTAGGGTAGCAAACCGGGTGCTCGTCTGGCTGATCTCCCTGTCTTTCCTGTCCTTTCTTCCTCTCTCTCTCTCTCGCTCTCTCTCTCCTCCTCCCTAAACTATAATTTAGACTTTCCGGTAACTTAACGAGAGACGCAGAAACATTCCTTCGTCGGTTGCGGCAAGGTGTGGCCTTCACCAACAACTTCCTACATGAAAATAGGGTGCGAAATCAGCATCATGTGCTTGCGCTGAACCAGGCCCCCCGAGGACATGCCAGACGTGCTGTTATCAATTATCCGCTTTATTCCCAGAAGAAGAGGGAACTGTGTGTCAAATTTAACACAACAGAGAGTTTTGCGATTTCTCTATAGGCGCTATACTTTGACCATGGCCTTCTCCGGGGCATTGTACCATATATAAGCGAAATGTAATAGCAGGAAGTATATGCTTCCAATCATTCCATCTGATCCCCCGGCTAAATCTATCTATTGTTGCGAAGTGTTGTAGACACGAAATATTATTTGCATTGTCATTTAACGTATTGTCATCGATTGTTTTCTTGGGAACTCTTCGTAAGATCAACATCCGGTTAGAGATTAAGGATTAGGATCAAGTTCATTAATTCATCGATCTCTCTTTCTTAAGGCTGCGGAATCAAAATTTCTTCGTAACCTAAGAACAATCCGTAAACTTCCGTAAATCGAATCGCAACTACAAAGGCACAAGAGAGCGAAGTAAGACGAAACATAGACCCAGCTATAGCTAAGCATATACTGGATTTTTACATTATTTTTTCTTTCTTTTCTTTTTTGTGAGTTGTCAGAGTTGCTGTTGGTCAGTGCACGGAATGGAACTCTGACCACACATGCAATTTGGTGAGGCTTCAGTTCTGGCTTTAAACGGCTTCGCTATTATGCAAATTGATAATTTCCTGCCAAATTGAGTCGCTTACTTAATAACAAATTGACATTCGACCCGGCAGTGTATGCAAGTCCTCTAGTAACGAGATAATAATAATATTTGGGGTTTTACGTGCCAAAACCACTTTCTGATTATGAGGCACGCCGTAGTGGAGGACTCCGGAAATTTTGACCACCTGGGGTTCTTTAACGTGCACCTAAATCTAAGCACACGGGTGTTTTCGCATTTCGCCCCCATCGAAATGCGGCCGCCGTGGCCGGGATTCGATCCCGCGACCTCGTCTCAGCAGCCCAACACCATAACCACTGAGCAACCACAGCGGGTCTAGTAACGAGATCACTCGCCAACATCACCAAAATGCACTAACCCCCTATTTTGCCCGAACCAACCTATTTAACTACTCTTACTTTCCACGCACCATCAATGACTGGAATGACTTGCCTTTACGAAACTTGTATCACGATTGTTTACTTCTTGTATCAGCATTATTGCCATATTGTTGCAGCATTTTGTTGTATTTACATTGTTTTACTTCTTGTGACCTAATATTGTATTTCCACCCTGCATGGACTTCGTGTCCGCAGTATGTATTAAATAAATAAAATGAATTAAATAATACAAATATCGCGTTATATAACTAACGATTCGCGAACAGTATGCATGTGCATCAAAATTTATTACTTTCACGCGTTTAGAAACATATATACATGCGTTCTTGAGAGCCTATAAAGATAAACCATACGCTTGCGATCATTTTCTTCTTCCATAACGCGATGTTTAATGAAGACGTCGTCCTTCCTACAGATGACGTCACAATCAGGGCATGCACGCCGCCTCCTATATATGAAGGATTGCAGAGTAGCAAGAAATTACAGACGCTTAGCACGAATAGCTTGTACGCACGCCCTCTCGAACAAAAATTGTAAGCAGTAAGAGAAACAGACTACAATAGCTCGGGGTCGCATACCTATATATAGGTTTGCTTAGAGAGATGTGTATCTGACTAATACTTCTTGGTGCTAAGCAATCTATTTGTACTACGATAACCGAGTGCGGACATCAGCACAAGTCACACGAGAATATACATGACAGGACAAACGCTCATCCTCTCCACTGCTTTCTTGCGAGATTGTGTGACATTGTACACACAACGTGCCCGCGTCGATGTCACACGTGTCCGTACACGACACGCATCCTTGTGTGACACGGACAAAACGAGCGCTCGTCCGGTCCACGCTTTTCTCGCGCGGTTTGCGCTTATGCACAGAGTAAAAACATGCCGAAGTACAAGCACTATCGAACAATGGAAACGAAACGTCGTCGGCATCGTTATCGCTCACCGTGCATCCGTGTGCCGACCACTGCCGGCGTCGAGACCACGATTATGCCGCACCCGGCGTTCTGTCTCTCCACTACCTGGCCGTACACCAGCGCCAGCACCCGTCGTAACGCAGTCTAAAACGCAGTCAACTACACAGAGGCATTCGAGTCGGACGCCAGTCTGGCCGCTACGGCGTCGTCGGCCGAGAGCTCGCCGTTCTCGTATCCAAGACCCGTCGCCTACGTTCGTCGTCGCTTCGGCGGGCCCTCGGGAAACGTCGTCCCTGGTCGCACCAGATACCGTGCACGGACGACGAAAAACGCCGTCTGTCTTTTTTGCAGACGCCGTGGCATGGATTTGGGCGCTGGCCAATATACGTAGACTCAATCGCGCGGGACAATGCCGGCGCGCGACGGGCTCGATCTTGACATCGAGGAGGCTTCGGGTGTGATGTGCACTCGCTTGGCGCGTAACTAGAGGGGGAGAAAAAAACGCGACGCACACGCGTGCGTTGTTAATAGAGCCAGGCAGAGAGCGCCGGCGCAAGTTTTCGACGTCGAGGCCCCGACGCCGACGCCAGCACGTGCCTTTCTTCCGCTACCTCGCACGTCACGTACGCGTGGTTGCGTTCTTGCTTCTTTTTTCTGTTTCTTTTTTCTTCCGGCCGCGTGGCGGATAGCGAGTATCCTTGGAACGCGGCGGAGCAGCTCTCCACGCTCGTCGTACGCTCGGTGAAGGAAGTGCGCTGCAGATAAGTCGCAGGCGTTCATGTCACCGGCTTACGTAACAGATATGGCGACTATCGACAAGTCAGATTGTCGCATGTTATCGAACGCTCTGCACTGAGTGCCTTTGTCATCGTGAAGGAGTCGTCGCTGTGCACACAGAAGCAACTGAAGGCAGCTGGGATGCCTTGGTACGCTGTAGCCGGTGACAACATGATAATTACAAGGTTACATGTACGCTGTGCAACTCGAACGCAATTTGCATAGATGACAAGAAAATTTATTCACTCGTAGGCACGCGGGCGACTGTGGTATGAACGTAGAGTACAATATACGATACGCCAGCCAACTACAAGTTTTCCCGCTCAATTTAATCAAAGCGCAAGTCAATTTAATCCAGTGATTTTAATCCGAGTGCCACTCAGTTTAATCCAAGCATCACCCAATTTAATCCAAACGCCAGCCGAAATAATCCAAACGCCAGTAAATTTAATCCAGGCATAACGGAATTAAGAATCTTTGAATTTCAAGACTTCTGAAAATTTGCGAACATATGAGTTAATTCCTTGAAAATGAAAGAGCGGGGTAAGAGACCAATAGCTATCCTGCCACGTGACTAACGACCACTTTTGGAAGTTTCATTTTCTACTTCATTATGTGAGCGACATAGCAGGTGACAATTCCCGAAATAGATTGAGAGGTAACGTCAGCATGAGTACATTGAGCTAATGATACACATGCGATTTGGTCACGGCTATCAAAGGGAACAATAACGAGTGATTCGGTGATAATCACTATGCCCTCGCCGGTAGGCTTCTGTCCCTAGCGCATACAATTCACTATTCCACTGCGATATCCGAAGCTTCTAATCGAACACCTTGTCATCGATACCACTAAGACACTCGTGAATAAAATTTTATTTGCATAATACGCCTAACTGATGTGGTTGAGTCACTAGTGAGAACAAGTGAAATATAATGCGCAGTTCGGAGTTCTCGGTGTTTTGCACAACAGAACTTCATATATATCCAATGAAATGCGGTGAAACGAGTGACTCCCTATGCCTACCATAAACTCGTATGCTTAAGTCACTGGTGAATACTATTCACCTATTTTACTATCACTGAGGCAGCTCTCACTCGTTGATGCCGCCAGTAGTATGAATCAAGCTGTAGCAAGGTGATCACTTTTGTGTTACCACTGTTAACGGATACCGCCGAGTTTTTAGTGATCACTAGTGATGCGCTCACTGCGATGTTCTCCAGTTTTCATGCAGAATAGCGTCATAGATACAAAATGAAATGTCATTCAGACGGCAGTTCAATAACTATTATTTATTAACTATAGACTATATATGCTATTCTATTCACTAGTGATGGAGAATAACTTTGTGTATTGTTATGGTCACAGCGATCATTCATGCACGGCGTCAATGGTATAATGTACGTGTCAATAAATGAGAGTTTTAATCAGTCAACATTGTTAATTGACATCACAGAGCCATTAATGATTACTAGCGATAAGCTCTCGCTTATCGAGCTTAGTTAACGTCAAGGGTTTTCGAGTGCATAAATTTTCTTCGTATAGATCGGACTTTGTGTCACTGGTTTCAGGGTGAAACCTGAACTGCTAGTGAAACATATCAGGGCACCTTAATATCCCTGTTCAGCCATACTTAGTATTTTAGCTTGAACCAACAAGGTTTTATTTTCCCATTAGTCTACCGTTTATATTAGCTGAGCAAATTCATTAAGCGGTGAGCGGATTCCAACAGGCTCGACTCCTTTTCAGAGGTGGAGGGTACAACTGCACTACGTTCTTGCGCGAGGAGTTTGTACTTGGGCTGTCACCGAGTCGGTGGAAGGAACCTGCTCAAGTGAGAATAATTAACTGCCCTGTTGAAATGATGATGATGATGATGACAATGTATTTATTAAGGGATGGCGCGAAGGCCTATAATGGGGAATAGGAAGGGGAGGGGGGAGGCGTACTCAGAGCCGTCCTAGGAGCTTCGCGTCCTTGGCGAAAGCCAAGAGTGAGTCCAGAATGGCCCTATCGGAATCCATCGAGCCAGTTGCCGGTCTAATCCACTCCTCGTAGGACGACACTCGCACCGCCCTCAGGTGGTGGTCCCGCTGTTGAGCGTGTCGCTGGCACTCCCAAAACAGATGGGCTGCGGATGGCCGTGTAGCCATGTCGCAGTCAGGGCACCTGTGTGGCGTCTGGAGCGCTTCTTGGTCCGCGGAGGCTGTGGGATGGCCGGGTTCCTGCGATGGAAGGGAGTTGGGAGACGGAGATGGAGGGCGTCTTTCCCGAGGTGGCCGGTACTGTCGCCACCGCTGCAGCACATCCGGTGTGAGGACGAAGCCGGAACGGAGCCTATGCAGCAGCACCTGCCCCGACCTGGGAAGACCCGCTGGAAGGGGGTCTGGGTCTGAGGGCACACTCGCACGGAGTTCCCTCTTGCGTCGGTTGGCTGCCGCTCTCAGAGCTCTGTCTGGGTCATACGGGGCTCCATTTGTCGTGTTGCTTGTGCTGGTTGTGAGGGCTTCTGAAGGATCCCGGGAGACGACGCGGTTGGAAAGAAGGGCGCGCGCCGCCTCGTGGGCTCTCTCATTTCCCTCGATGCCCTGGTGACCAGGGATCCAATGAAGTGTTGCAGTGACCCCGTGGGCCTCCGCACGCCTGAAGGCCTGCTTGACGAGGAGTACTACCGATGATGATGTGTGGCGCGACTTGCAGGCGTGCAGCGCATACTGAGAGTCGGTGTATATATCGATGTGTTTTGCTTGCGTGGTGCTTGAAACTCTATCTAATGCCCAGACTATTGCGCGGAGTTCAAGGTCCGTTGGGTCGTCAGCATCAGCAGTTGTAAAGGTAGAATGTGTCTCACAAGAACCCACTACGTGGTAGGCGACTGCTCCTTCGCTGGTGCGTGGGTCGAACCTGTTGAAATAAATAAGACTGGTGTAACTCAAAGATTACTCTTTGACGGAATATTTTCCATTCTTATCATGTGTGTGCTGCAGTAAAAGTCCGCGAACGATTCAGCACATCGTAATGCAATGCCAAGAAGATATTCACCAAAAGAAGGAAGGAAGGAAAAATTGGAGAAGGAAAGGCAGGCAGGATAACCAGTTTAGCTCAACCGGTTTGCTACCCTACACGTGGGAGCGGGATATTCAAAGAAGATGTGGGGCAGGTAGTAAAAATTTATTTAGGCGTGCACTTCGAGCAGACACCTTTTATGAAATACATAGGCACTTTATGAAGGATTATATAACCTTAGACACACCAGCAACACAATTTTTATTTCACGGTGGTTTTTGTAATCACCATGCTGTTGCCGATGTGTGTATATATATATATATATATATATATATATATATATATATATATATATATATATATATATATATATATATATATATATATATATATATATATATATATATATATATATATATATATATATATATATATATATATATATATATATATATATATATATATATATATATATATATATATATATATATATATATATATATATATATATATATATATACTTGCGACAAGGTTTTCTTTGACGACTTCAGATCGACTTGCCGCACGTGGGATCCGGGTATTTGACCACTTCTGCCTCTCAAAGTAGACAAGTTGAGCCCGCCTAGTGCGCGCAGGGCAAGGAATAAGGCGCCAAAACTAAGCGTGCAACAAAAAGGACGCACCAAGTTCGCGTAGAGCTATGTACGCAACAGTGATGGTGCATAAATATAGCGAAAAAATAAAAAGGGGGCGGGGCCGAAGTGAAATCCGGACGAGCTCGTTAAAACGGCGCCTGCCGATAACCAGGACAGGAAGCGTGGCTTTACTCAACAAAAACGTGTGGGCCGATCCCGAAGATAGTGCAGATTTTAAAAAAACGAAGAAAGTAAAGCTAAATTATGCGGTTTTACGTGCCAGGACCACGATCTGATTATGAGGCACGCCGTAGGGAGGGAACTCCGGGGATAATCGGGACTGCCTGGAGTTCTTTAACGTGCACCTAAATCATACACGTACGCGGGTGTTTTAGGATTTCGCCCCCCATCGAAATACGGACGCATCGTGGCCGGTATTCAATCCCGCGACCTCGTGCTTAGCAGCCCAACGCGACAGTCACTAAAGAAAGAAGTAAAGAAAAGGTAAAGGTTAAGTAAACGGCTCTATGCAAGAGTAAGATGTTACTAAAGCAGGCAAGCGTGGCGTAGGTTAAGTTAGAGCGGCTCAACAGCGGTTGACATCGAAGAGAAAAAAAGTATTTTGGAGGAAGCATCTCTTTCCTCCCGAATATCAAACACGGAGAAATATGCAGAAACATCGAGCAGCAAATCACGTGGTACACTAAAGCGCCCCGGAAGCCTTCTCTTTCTTCGATGTCTCCCGCTTTTGAATCGCCTTTGCCGTTTCTTTCTTTATTTCATTTATTTATTTATTTATTTATTTATTTATTTTGTAATGGCGCCGCCCTACCCATGTGTACTTTATAAATATATATTTATATATTGCATAATTTTACACTGCTGTATTACGTAATCATTTTGTGCCAATCTTCTTGTTAACCGAGGATTCCGCTGCAGTCATTTGACTTTGAGACTCTCGCCTGCATACTATTAACAACCAACTATGTATCTTGAAAGAATAATAAACTGAAACTGAAACTATTTTTGAGGATGGGACATGTTTCGAGATATGGGCCGTCAAACTTCCGGTGAAGTATGCACTGTTATTCCACTTATTTTTTTTTAAAGAAAGCGCTGTTTTATGCATTGAAGCACAGAAGTAACGGCAACGCCAATGCATTTTGTCGGACACTTCAAAAATTAATATCTCGAAAATGGCAAAGTCTTGCAAATTTGTTCCAAGTCAATATGCCTTGCACAATCACTAACTGCAATTAGTAAAGTGACATATGCGCAGCAAAGTAATTAATTTATGAAATAAATAGCGTGATTATGTTGTTTGTTTGATTAAGTATCTTGATTTCTCGTACAAATAATGGCCACCTCAGCGAGTAAGTTAGACGCATTAGAAATGTACGATTTGAAACAGGCAGTTTGTAAAATTTTGGTGCAGCTATATAAAGATACCCTGTATAATGGCAGAGAGAGATGCTCGGAAATCACGTGACTAACCCATCTTGTTAATTAAATGAAAGCTTTAAATCGTGGGCTCCTATCTATATATACATGGAACAGGACTAATCGCTTTTCTAGACAACCGCGGCACTAAATTTTATTAGGTTTGTTGCATTTAGAAGAAAAAGATAAACTCTAGTTACTATGGGTAGCGAATTTTTTATTTAAGTCGTCAATATCTTTATAAGTATTGTCGAAAGTCGCAACTGTTAAGAAAACGAAACTGTCATGTCTGCGACTCTGTAACTGAGCAATGAAAAACGATATCACAATTCTGTACACTGCATGTATTAGTACACTTAAGGCAGACAAAAATATTCTATTATAGATGGCTCTCAACTAGAGCACTATTATATAAGTAAGACTTTTGCGAAACATTTGTAAACAATTTAACAAATTCACGTGAGATATAAATTAGTATATCGGATTTGACCGGATGCAGTTTACCAAACTGCGAAATCTGTTCTTGGTGCAGAGCAACAAATTTGCAGACTTGGTGCTTCTATTTTGTTCAAGATCACCAATTCCTGAAAATTTCTTTGAAGAAATTCACGTTCTAAATAAAAATTACGCTTCCAACAGTCACTAGAACTTAACTTTCTATCTCGAATGCCACAAACTTAATTAAAATCGGCGTAGTGCACACCTCAGAAAAGCCGCGTTTACATGTATTTGAATACGCGGCATCGGAGCTAGTTGGGCCCGAGCTAAAGCTTCCTCTTAAATTCTCGTTGACAGGCATTATTACTATATGTATTTAAAAGAAACAACATTCACAAAAACTGCAACTGTAGAGAAGGTTCTGGCTATCTCTTTACTTCGTTCACCGCACTTTTTAACCAAGAAAAGCAGTACGAAAGGTATTGCACACGGCCGGCCATGCTTCACTTTCACTTTATAGCTTAAACACACCCACAGTGGCGTTAGTACATAAGGGGTTGGTGTACAAAAGACGACAAGTTGACCATACCAAGACGAGTAATGAGCTCGTACAGCTTCAAAGAAGATTTGCTTATTAGAGGGAAAGCCTTTCCAATCTACAGCAACGCGTGGGGAAAGAGAAAGGACGCAGAAAGGCGACAGTACGGGTTTGAGGGCAAGCGTATGACTTGTACGAAGTGACATGAGAACGTGTGATGATTTTCCTTATCTCCCAAGCTCTTGTTGACGCACTAGTATTATCATACGCTTTGGGAGCATTCCTGTGTCGATCCTACAGACCTATCGGACCTTTCGCCCTTGCCTGTGGTGTTAATTTTTTACTGGTTATCAGTATGCGCTGTTCCCAGGCACGTACCCAGCGGGGGTGCCCGTGCGTACCCTCCCCGCCCACGCCACCACTCCTCACACACATTCCCAAAGCGCCGACAAATCAATCTATTCGGCGGTCAACAGTTTGCTGCCTTTGACAGCGAAAGCTGCCATATATGACTAACCTTACGTAGTTTTTTGGCCTCCGTAAACAGAAAAAAAACACATCATGTGGGCCGATCCTGGTGATGTGAAAAAACAGTCCAAGCCCAATGGCACATACCCCTGTGGGCTCGTGAACCTGTAACGCGCCCTTCGATATCTGCGGGATGCACCCACGTATGTTGAGTGCTTAACGCCTACTTCAACTTTGACGCGGGTCAGCCCGGCATTGCACTACCTTCGTGTCCACCCGCGGCGGAGGTGAAGCACTTTGCTTTTCGTTTGACAGCTTTGACTGTGGTCAGCTCTTGCTGCCATTCTGTCTTCACAGAGTGGAACGGTTGCTTTTGGATGGCGGTACTTATCGGCATCTCCTGGGATGTGAAGGCCAGTTTTCTCATCGATTGGGGTGCCCGCGCGATTAACTCGACATGAGTTCAGTTGTTACCATCTATTCAACGATCACGCGCATCGCTGTTGCTTCGTTAGTCCAAGCTTCTTTGTTTAGACTGATCTAGGGACCAGGAAAAGGATTCCCCTCGTTGTCAGCTGGTCTGTATGCTCGTGGAACGAGTTGCGGCTGGAGAGATTGACAGTTGCGGTTACCTTTTCCTTTTGCTTCATTATTTCCTCCAGTGACGGCTGGTCGCGACGCTGGCGGATCCTCGGAAGCACGTACCCGCGATATGGGTTAGATAACGTGGAAAATAAGATAATTTAGGACAGCGCCCATCACCAGACGCTGCAATAACCGTTAAACTCATAAGCAACATGACTGTCCCCCGTTACCTCTTCTGGTTTTTGCCTAATTTTAAGGCACTATTCGTGCAAAATTGGCAACTGGAAACAAGAGACACAGGGAGTTGAGAAATTAAGCGATCTACTAAGGGAGAAAGCCAAGGCAACAGCCAAACAGGAAGGGAAATAAAAAAATTATCGAATTTAACCGTTGTCTGTGAATACATTTATAGATAAACATCTTTTTATTTAAAAAGGAAGTAGAGAAAACTCTGCGGGAAGAAAACGCTGCCCGAAAAAAAATCCTGGGTACGTGCCTGGCTGTTCCAATAAAATCAGTGGAATACCGGTCAACTTGACCTATCAGCAAACCTTTGGACGCGTAACGCAAATAGGTAAACATTCTCCCAGCGTCACAGCTACCGCGCGTAATGCAGGGCCACGTCAGAGCTGCGTTAATTGACTTCCCAGCGCATTAACGTGGTTCACGTGTATGCAACGTGCCGGAAATGTGATGCCGATGCGTCATTGCCGTGTTCAGTTAAAAGCCGCTACTAAAAACGCAACAAGATTTCGTTCACTCAACACCGGAAGGCGATGAATATATTATATTTTTAGCACTGCCATTTCTTGCCGAGTGTTAAGAGGGAACGGGACATATTAACATATTCATATATTGGTATCATATATATCGTTATTAATATTATTAATATGACCCTCTTGACCACTTGCTCATAAAAGACGGAAGCGTTCATTAGTTTTGTAACACCTACATTTATTATAATCCTTTACGAAAGGGGCATATACCTCGGGGAGAAATCGGTTTTAACCCGATGTCCATAAAATTTGTTCGGGGCGCAAGAATCATAGATCATTGAGTTTTCCCCGAAGACAAGGGAACCTATGTATACGGCATAAATAGGCATCTGGCAAACGTATACATGAATGTTATACGGAACATCACGACAACGGCGAAAATTCGCCTCCAGTGCCCACATAATTCCTATCGCAGTAAAATTCGGCACAGTTGGCTGGTCAACTTTTCACACTCGTGCATCGTCGATATTGCGAGAGCGCCGTGTTGGCGAAGTCGGGAACGCGTCTCGAGTGTCCTTAGCTGGAAAAACTTTTTAAGGCCTTAGCATTAGGAGCGTCAAAGTTGGGGGGGCGGGGGAGGTGGAATGTATGTGTGTGGTATGTGGGAAGCCAGTCACGTGGTAGAAGTAGAGAGCGATGTGAAAGTTTAGAAGAGCAGTGTGTGTGTGTGTGTGTGTGTGTGTGTGTGTGTGTGTGTGTGTGTGTGTGTGTGTGTGTGTGTGTGTGTGTGTGTGTGTGTGTGTGTGTGTGTGTGTGTTAAACGAGACGAGAGAAAACCGAGGGGCCTGATTTTTGTTAGTCACATCATAAGAAGCCAACTGGCAGGAAGAACAGCATAGGGGCAAATATATTTAGTTCCAAATTGAATTAATTTCTTTATTTCAATTAGTAACTACAAATAATGGCCCCCTTTGTATCGCCCTCTGTTGGCTTCTTATGATGTGACTGCATGTATATTTACATATAGTCTGACGTTGGCCTGCTTCAGACCACCGCAATTTGCACTTCGCTCCTCGGAGAGGCAGGACGAATGTCGAGTGAGCTCCTGAACGACACTTTGCAAAATGGTGAACGCGGTTTAAATCATGAATCCGACACCTCAATGACGTGCGGCGTAATGCTAACCATTTCTCTAGCATTTACCAGTTAATTTCCACAGATTTTTTTTCTTTGCTATTTGGAGTAGTCTACCTTAACTAGTCTCGCGTGCTGGTCAGCAGACTCGTGTTTGTTCCCGCTGCTTCTTCATTTTTTAATGTTTAATTGCTGAAACAAATCAGCCCCATGTTAGCAATAGGGATGTTTACTTGGAAACTTTTGTATAAAGATATCTTTATACAAAAGTTTCCAAGTAAACATTCTGACACGCCCTATTTCTGCGTCCGTCTTGTATACCTCGCTGCGCTTGCGAAGCGCGATGCGGTCGCAGATGCAAACCCGTACAACGTCCGCAACTTACGCACCGAGTACCGAGCAACCGTATAAAATCATCAGCCATTCCACTCTGTGGAGGCTGATGACCAGCGAAGCTGTGTAGCACACGACACAGAGTTGGTACAGAATTTCGAACTAAGGTACGAACTCACCTTGGCGTTATTTTTATATACATTCGCGTGGACGACGGGACCGCCACCTCGAGGAGCCGGAGGAGACTAGACACGAGTGTCGTTTTGACGTCACCACAGGAGAGCGGAAGGATAGGAAAGGAGATACGCAAGCGCTTGGAACGCCGACAAAGAGAGGGCGGTGCGAACGTAGACATGGCTGACGCGGGTCAAAGTGTAGTGTCAGTTCTTATCAGCTTAATATCTGATACGGCTTCTATCTGGACCAAGATCTTAAACTGCGTGGAATTCCACACCCTCATACATGTCTGATACACAGACTGCGATTAGGCGTCGCCTTCACGCGCAAATATTTGCACATTATTGGACGGACAGACCCCCCGGACTGTTCAGTGTGTGGCGCTGTAGAGACTATAGAACATGTGCTCGTGGTGTGCCCTGAGCATGCGCGCGAAAGACTGACAATGGCAGATACATTGAGACATTTACACGATGGACTACTGTCGGAGGACCCCTTGCTAGGCGCATGGCCACAGAGTTGGCAGACGACAGAGACAATGCGTGCACTTTCACGTTTCCTAGGTGACACGGGCCTGGACTCACGCCTGTGATACCAGTTGTGTAATGTGTCCTTCACCTCGTTCTTCCCATTATCATCCCCCATTGTGACCCTTTTTCTTCCCTTCTTCCCCTTCCCTTACGTAGAGTAGCAGGCCAGATGCTCCATTATCTGGCCGACCTCTCTACATTTTCCAATCATTAAAATACTTCTTGTTTTTGCAAGTTGGCGGATTGCTTGAAGCCGGCTTCACCTCCGCCGCGGGTCGGCCCTGTATTGCACTATCTTCGGGATATGCCCACGGTTTTCGCACACGCACACGAAAAATGCCCCGACGCCTAGCCACAAACAGCTTCGCTGTAAAATAGCCTGACAGCTATAGGAATGGGACTGAACCAGTCAGTGTATATGTCACAGTAATCACAAAGATATCGCCATTACCATTACTAAATGATGAAAATAAATGTTTACATCTCACGTCAGGCTTGCATTTGTGTCGGCACTCCGCATGGCGACGCCCGCTCTATTCATTTTCGATGACGTATTCTGAACACGCCTACAGCTGTACAGTCCAGCCTAGCGGCGTCATAGTTGAAAGGGTCCCAAGAGAATGAGTGGACTGCTAGAAACGCATTGAGATTTCAGCTGTGATATCGCGTGCTGGCTCTTTTTTGAAACGTGCTGGAGATACGTTGAACTAAAAGGCTTTTGTAGCTTGTGGACTGTTTCGAAGGGGGCACTTCTGTAATTCTTGGTAGTCAGACCAAAAATGCGTAGTTGCCAGAAACTCGCAAATTTTACTAGAGCAAACGTTATGGCTCTGTCCGATAAGAAGTAGTCCTTTGCGGTAACTCTTCGGCTCCCAAGACGAATCGGTCTTCGCCATCTCTGTGGCCACGCACTGTGGCTTAAAGCCATTACATCCACGAAGCTATGCCCTCACGAGGAGGTTATCACAAGCTTCGAACACGCCAATGCATCGTCCCTCTCTCCTCCGAAAAAAAAAAGAAAAAGTTCCGAAGTAGGGTCCTGGCTTCTACTGGCAAACAACTCGAGACTCCTCAAATGTGAAAAAAAAAATTGAGGAGCCAATCCATCGTGAAGGTGGATGACCAGCGAAGCTGGAGCACATGACACAGGGTTAGACAAGCGTACATACATTTATTTTCCATCATTTAGTAATGGTAATGACGATATCTTTGTGATTACTGTGACATATACACTAACTGGTTCGGTTAAAATCTTAGACAGATCCTTGGCCAAAGTCTGTACACGACCGTCGTTGAATAGTTGAGTGACTTGTAGTGGTGAAACCAAACTCTCCTAGCGCAAACTGAGTGAACCATTTCCTGTATGCTTTTGAAAGGTCCACATTGAAGTAGCCAACGACGATCACAGAGGTAGTGTCATCACGGCCAACACTTGCAAAGTGCCTGGTCGTGAACTTCTCGATATCACACTTGGGTGTGCCTGGAGATATACACAGTGGTTATCGCAATTCTGTCTCTCATTTGTACGGCACAGACATCCCCATAGCCAGCGACATCATCCTCTTGCGAGTCAAGAGGACGTTGGTCAAGCGTGTATGGTTGTACATACACTTTGTCGTTTTTGTATATGGCAACGCTTCCTGCTTGTGAGTCCATGTTGTGAGGATTGGGGGTTCAATCCCATCGCTCGTAATCAGTTGTCAAGATTGGAGTCGGGCATGAATTAGATGGTAGCTGGCCCATGCCGTCGTCCAACTTATCCACACTGAAGACGTTGTTGAAGGGAAGGACTGCTTCTCATCGAGAACGAGGAATATGGGTTTATTTGCAGTATCTACATAAGGAAGTTGCAGTTCGTCAGGCTAGCATGACTGCGAGAGAAAGTACACTGAGCAGCCGCACAACAGCGGTTTATAAACACTCGGTCCTCCCTCGATCCCAAGGTGAGGGAAATGTTCGACCAGGCACCGTAGACGAGCTGACCAGGCACCGTAGGCGGGCCGTCCAGGCACCGTAGGCGAGACGACCAGGCACCGTAGGCGGGAGGGCTTACACACACACATTTCCGCACAGGTTCACGGTCCCCAACAGAGGTCAGATGGTCTTCGCAGACCTCGGGGCTTACGTCAATAAAGGCGCATTTTATTCCCCGAGCTCACCCCCGCAGCGCGCCCGCTGGTTGCCCATTGTCTTGCGTCTTGAACGGCGCGTGGGAAGGGACCTCGAACTACGTTCCCTCGTGGGCTGCCTCGTTCACAGCAGAACAGGTTGGCGGTGGCGGGTTCAGGCACAAAGCCTGCTTCGTCGCACCCATCTTGGCTCCAGCGACGGAGAGTCGAGGACGCGCGTATTGTTCTCCACACACAGTCGACTTAGTGACGCCGTGGCTAGAGGTTCGCGGTGGCGTTCCAGGAAAAGTTGACGCCCGCTGTCGCAACTGGCTGGCAAAACTTGCACGTCAGCGGGCCGTTCTTAACAATGTGCGGTTCACAAACGATTCCAGTATACCCATCGACTTGAAAAAAATATATATTTATTTGTTTATTTACAGAGTACCTACATCGCCATAAAGGCATTACGTAGGGGGAACAAAATATAACCAGTAATACAGAAAAAGAGAAGCACTACAATAGCATCTAGAGAAAGACATACAAGTAGTGTGAAACAAACAGGTTTCAAGATATATAACACATACATTTGTTTTACAAGAGCGCCGTCACAGCATAGAATAAAATAGTTCGTTATTTGACACATTTACTATATGATTTGATAAAGTGTTCCATTGTCTAATTGATTTAGGGAAAAGAGAGTAGTAAAAAGTGTTTGTTCTGCAGTTATAGGGTGAGATCTTTTCGATGTTATCACAGTGAGTCGACATGTAATCTGGTTCCAGGAGATAGTTATAGCGATTGATACCTGTCTGACTGTTATGTATTCGGTGCAATAGTTTGAGCCTTAACTTCTCCCTTCGCATATGTCGCAGATCCAATCCTAATGTGGTCTTCATTTCGGAAACGCTAGAGTGAAATCTTGATTTCATTCAATATTATTATTATTATTATTATTATTATTATTATTATTATTATTATTATTATTATTATTATTATTATTATTATTATTATATTACTATTTGCATTTCTATGGGGGCGAAATGCGAAAACGCCCGTGTGCTTAGATTTAGATGCACGTTAAAGAACCCCAGGTGGTAGAAATTTCCGGAGTCCTCCACTACGACGTGCCTCGTAATCAGAAAGTGGTTTTGGCACGTAAAACCCCATAATTTAATTTATTATTATTATTAGTGGTAGTAGTAGTAGTAGTAGTAATAGTTGTAGTAGTAGTACTAGTAGTAATAAGTAGTAGAAGTCGCCTTATAAACCACGAACATTTCCTAGAGGCACATTAGATGTATCAGTTGGAGATTCAAGACCTCCAATAGAGGTTGAGATTGCTCTAGTTTACGTGGAAATAATGTTGGTGGTACTGTCAAAAGTCCTTTTTTTACGTTGAAAAGATGTTATATAAATGTCTGCGCTGGCTATTCGCTACATTTTTTTAAACGTTAGTGTAATACTGAAATGCGCTACGAAATTAAATGCGCTGAAATGAGTTCGTACATTCACATTACTGTGTAGTTTACCCTATCTTTTATCCATGGACCGTAAATATAAAATAACATAACGTTTTAGAAACATTGCTGAGAAATAAAAGCTCGCGAGACTGCCTGGTTTATCAAGGCTTTTGCATATTGCTTGCTATGTTGAATTTTACGTCCTCAGTAGGTGCTATGTGACAAGTGCAAGGGGGAGAACGCAACACAAGGTCACATAATTCACGTGAAGCATAAGCGCTTACGCCCGCCCGCGGGCGTGAAGAGTCCCTATTCTTCAGGACCTCACACCTGGTACATGTATACCATTGAATTACATCACATTTTAAGAGTAAATTGAACGCGCAAATGGGGAAAATAGATGCAAACATGATAGTCATGAACTATAATTTGAGCACGTCAGAAAACATGTTTGTCATATTGAAACTGAGAAGGAACGCCTCTGGGAAGACAACTATAGATGTGTGGTCGAAATGTTGTCAGGTACTTACAAAATACATTGTATGCCATGTGATATATATATATATATATATATATATATATATATATATATATATATATGTGTGTGTGTGTGTGTGTGTGTGTGTGTGTGTGTGTGTGTGTGTGTGTGTGCGTGCGTGCGTGCGTGCGTGCGTGTTGAACCAGGCGAGAGAAAACCGAGGGGCCTGATGTTTGTTGTCACATCAGACGAAGCCAACTGACAGGAAGAACCGCATAGGGGCAAATGTATCTAGCTCCAAATTGAATTAATTTCTTTATATGAATTAATACACTACAAATAATGGCCCTCTTCGTATCACCCTTTGTCGGCTTCTTATGATGTGACTACATGTATATTTACATATAGTGTAACTGGCGTTGGCCTGCTTCGGACCACCGCAATTTGCACTTCGCTCCTCGGAGAGGCAGGACGAATGTCGAGTGAGCTCCTGAACGACACCCTGCAAAATGGTGAACGCGGTTTAAATCATGAATCCGGCACCTCAAAGACGTGCGGCGTACTGCTGACCATTTCTCTAGCATTTACCAGTTAATTCCCATTGATCATATTTTTTTTTTTGCTATTTGGAGTAGTCTACTTTAACTAGTCTCGCTTGCTGGTCAGTAGACTCGTGTTTCTTCCCGCTGCTTCTTCATTTTTTAATGTTTAACTGCTGAATCAAATCAGCCCCATGTTAGGAATAGGGATGTTTACTTGGAAACTTTTGTATAAAGATATCTTTATACAAAAGTTTCCAAGTAAACATTCTGACACGCCCTATTTCTGCGTCCGTCTTGTATACCTCGCTGCGCTTGCGAAGCGCGATGCGGTCGCAGATGCAAACCCGTACAACGTCCGCAACTTACGCACGGAGTATCGAGCAAACGTATAAAATCATCAGCCAGTCCACTCTGTGAAGGCAGATGACCAGCGAAGCTGTGTAGCACACGACAGATGTGGTACAGAATTTCGAACTTGGTACGAACTCACTTGGCGTTATTTTTATATACACTCGCGTGGACGACGGGACCGCCACCCCGAGGAGCCGGAGGAGACTAGACACGCGTGTCGTTTTGACGTCACCACGGGAGAGCGGAAGGAAAGAAAAGGCGATACGCAAGCGCTTGGAACGCCGACAAAGAGAGGGCGGTGCGAACGTAGACATGGCCGACGCGGGTCAAAGTGTAGTGTCAGTTCTCATCAGCTTAATATCTGATACGGCTTCTATCTGGACCAAGATGTTAAACTGCGTGGAATTCCACGCCCTCATACATGCCTGATACACGGACTGCGATTAGGCGTCGCCTTCACGCGCAAATATTTGCACATTATTGGACGGACAGACTCCCCGGACTGTTCAGTGTGTGGCGCTGTAGAGACTATAGAACATGTGCTCGTGGTGTGCCCTGAGTATGCGCGCGAAAGACTGACAATGGCAGGTAAATTGAGACATTTACACAATGGACCACTGTCAGAGGACCTCTTGCTAGGCGCATGGCCACAGAGTTGGCAGACGGCAGAGACAATGCGTGCACTTTCACGCTTCCTAGGTGACACGGGCCTGGACTCACGCCTGTGATACCAGTTGTGTAATGTGTCCTTCACCTCGTTCTTCCCATTATCATCCCCCATTGTGACCCTTTTTCTTCCCCTCTTCCCCTTCCCTTACGTAGAGTAGCAGGCCAGATGCTCCATTATCTGGCCGATCTCTCTACATTTGCCAATCATTAAAATACTTCTTGTTTTTGCAAGTTGGCGGATTGCTTGAAGCCGGCTTCACCTCCGCCGCGGGTCGGCCCTGTATTGCACTATCTTCGGGATATGCCCACGGTTTTCGCACACGCACACGAAAAATGCCCCGACGCCTAGCCACAAACAGCTTCGCTGTAAAATAGCCTGACAGCTATAGGAATGGGACTGAACCAGTCAGTGTATATGTCACAGTAATCACAAAGATATCGCCATTACCATTACTAAATGATGAAAATAAATGTTTACATCTCACGTCAGGCTTGCATTTGTGTCGGCACTCCGCATGGCGACGCCCGCTCTGTTCATTTTCGATGACGTATTCTGAACACGCCTACAGCTGTACAGTCCAGTCTAGCGGCGTCATAGTTGAAAGGGTCCCAAGAGAATGAGTGGACTACTAGAAACGCATTGAGATTTCAGCTGTGATATCGCGTGCTGGCTCTTTTTTGAAACGTGCTGTAGATATGTTGAACTAAAGGCTTTTGTTGCTTGCGGACTGTTTCGAAGGGGGCACTTCTGTAATTCTTGGTAGTCGGACCAAAAATGCGTAGTGGCCAGAAACTCGCAAATTTTACTAGAGCAAACGTTACGGCTCTGTCCGATAACAAGTAGTCCTTTGAGGTAGCTCTTCGGCTCCCAAGACAGTCCCGTCTGCTCCATTTCTGTGGCCACGCACTGTGGCTTAAAGCTATTACATCCACGAAGCCATGCCCTCACGAGGAGGTTATCACAAGCTTCGAACACACCACTGCGTCGCCCCTCTCTCCTCCGAAAAAAAAAAGAAAAAGTTCCGAAGTAGGGTCCTGGCTTCTACTGGCAAACAACTCGAGACTCCTCAAATGTGAAAAAAAAAATTGAGGAGCCAATCCATCGTGAAGGTGGATGACCAGCGAAGCTTGAGCACATGACACAGGGTTAGACAAGCGTACATACATTTATTTTCCATCATTTAGTAATGGTAATGACGATATCTTTGTGATTACTGTGACATATACACTAACTGGTTCGGTTAAAATCTTAGACAGATCCTTGGCCAAAGTCTGTACACGACCGTCGTTGAATAGTTGAGTGACTTGTAGTGGTGAAACCAAACTCTCCTAGCGCAAACTGAGTGAACCATTTCCTGTATGCTTTTGAAAGGTCCACATTGAAGTAGCCAACGACGATCACAGAGGTAGTGTCATCACGGCCAACACTTGCAAAGTGCCTGGTCGTGAACTTCTCGATATCACACTTGGGTGTGCCTGGAGATATACACAGTGGTTATCGCAATTCTGACTCTCATTTGTACGGCACAGACATCCCCATAGTCAGCGACATCATCCTCTTGCGAGTCAAGAGGATGTTGGTCAAGCGTGTATGGTTGTACATACACTTTGTCGTTTTTGTATATGGCAACGCTTCCTGCTTGTGAGTCCATGTTGTGAGGATTGGAGGGTCAATCCCATCGCTCGTAATCAGTTGTCAAGATTGGAGTCGGGCATGAATTAGATGGTAGCTGGCCCATGCCGTCGTCCACGCTGAGGACGTTGTTGAAGGGAAGGACTGCTTGTCATCGAGAACGAGGAATATGGGTTTATTTACAGTATCTACACAAGGACGTTGCAGTTCATCAGTCTAGCATGACTGCGAGAGAAAGTACACTGAGCAGCCGCGCAACAGCAGTTTATAAACACTCGGTCCTCCCTCGATCCCAAGATGAGGGAAACGTTCGAATAGGCACCGTAGACGAGCCGACCACGCACCGTAGGCGAGACGACCAGGCACCGTAGGCGGGAGGGCTTACACACACACATTTCCGCACAGGTTCACGGTCCCCAACAGAGGTCAGATGGTCTTCGCAAAACTCGGGGCTTACGTCAATAAAGGCGCATTTTATTCCCCGAGCTGACCCCCGCAGCGCGCCCGCCGGTTGCCCATCGTCTTGCGTCTTGAACGGCGCGTGGGAAGGGGCCTCGAACTACGTTCCCTCGGGGACTCCCTCGTACACAGCAGACCAGGTTGGCGGTGGCGGGTTCAGGCACAAAGCCTGCTTCGTCGCACCCATCTTGGCTCCAGCGACGGAGAGTCGAGGACGCGCGTATTGTTCTCCACACACAGTCGACTTAGTGACGCCGTGGCTAGAGGTTCGCGGTGGCGTTCCAGGAAAAGTTGACGCCCGCTGTCGCAACTGGCTGGCAAAACTTGCACGTCAGCGGGCCGTTCTTAACAATGTGCGGTTCACAAACGATTCCAGTATACCCACCGACTTGAAAAAAAATTATTTATTTATTTATTTACAGAAATTTTCGGGCTCCGGAGAATTTCCGAAATTTCCGGAGTCCTCCACTACGACATGCCTCGTAATCAGAAAGTGGTTTTGGCACGTAAAACCCCATAATTTAATTTATTATTATTATTATTATCATTATTATTATTAGTAGTAGTAGTAGTAGTCGTAGTAGTCGTAGTAGTAGTAGTAGTAGTAGTAGTAGTAGTAGTAGTAGTAGTAGTAGTAGTAGTAGTAGTAGTAGTAGCCCTATAAACCACGAACATTTCCTAGAGGCACATTAGATGTATCAGTTGGAGATTCAAGACCTCCAATAGAGGTTGAGATTGCTCTAGTTTACGTGGAAATAATGTTGGTGGTACTGTCAAAAGTCCCTTTTTTACGTTGAAAAGATGTTATATAAATGTCTGCGCTGGCTATTCGCTACATTTTTTAAAATGTTAGTGTAATGCTGAAATGCGCTGCGAAATTAAATGCGCTGAAATGCGTTCGTACATTCACATTACTGTGTAGTTTACCCTATATTTTATCTATGGACCGTAAATATAAAATAACATAACGTTTTAGAAACATTGCTGAGAAATAAAAGCTCGCGAGACTGCCTGGTGTATCAAGGCATTTGCATATTGCTTGCTATGTTGAATTTTACGTCCTCAGTAGGCGCTATGTGACAAGTGCAAGGGGGAGAACGCAACACAAGGTCACATAATTCACGTGAAGCATAAGCGGTGACGCCCGCCCGCGGGCGTGAGCGCTTATTCTTGGGACCTCTTATTCTTTGGGACCTCACACCACATTACACTTTAAGAGTAAATTAAACGCGCAAATATGAAAGTAGATGCAAACATGATAGTCATGAACTACAAATTGAGCAAGTCAGAAAACATGTTCGTCATATTGAAACTGAAAAGGAATGCCTCTGGGAGGACAACTATACATGTGTGGTAGAAAAAGTTGTCAGCTACTTACAAAATACATTGTATGCCATGTGATATACATATATGTGTGTGTGTGTGTGTGTATGTGTGTGTGTGTGTGTGTGTGTGTGTTTGTGTGTGTGTGGACGAACTTTAGGTGATACTGTTCAAACGGGGTGCACCAATAACACATAGCTACCAACTGGTGCTTGAATGATATCCTGTGTACATCCAGTATACGTTATCTGGTAGCCCTAGCAATCATGTAGATAGTAAGTCCTATAAACAGCCACGCTTTTTATTATAAAAACGGCACGTACGCGAGACATAGCGTGAACGTGACCTCAAGACGTTGATGTTTGGATTAATTATAGACGTTGAAGAGACGTCCGTGGTTGACAAGTTGGTATTACGGGCGGAGTGCTTGAATTCTGCTTCACGCCCACCGCGGGTCGGCCCGGTATTGCACTATCTCCGGGATCAGCCCACGCTCACCTTTTTCATTGTTGACGCACAAACATGACAAATACGTGCATGGAACCCTAGCCATATATAGCTTCGCTGTAAAAAAAAGGGGGAAAAAAGGGCAGAGTTGAAGGTTTACAAGCTCAACGAACCGGTAGCTCTAATCACAGTTGCCGTAACAGTGGCGGTTAATTCAACTTCATTGTGGTGTAATTTTTCCTATGAAGCTTGTATTTAAATGCTACGGTAGTCTTGCTTGCAAATGTGCAAATTTCCGTGAAGTAATTTGCATACTTCTGGAAACATCGCAGTAATTAAGAGACCTCCTCAAAAGCATGCAGTTCCCATTGGCAACATGTATCTTTGCTGATATCATTGCTTTGTGGCTTGTTCTCCGAGTATACGAATGCCACTACTACCAAGTTGGAGATTGGCAAACTGATGACCTACAGCTGTGAGGAGACCAAAATTTACGAGCACGTGATAGGCTGGACATCTGCATAAATTATCATTAAGGATACTGTAACTGTTTCCCTAGTGCAAGAAATAAATATGTGGCAACTTTCGGCGACCTTTCCAGCTTTATATTATTTCGTAGTATTGTGTTGCAACACATGATATGGTCGATACGGAAGATTACAGCTTAGCTATTATCTTGAATGAAATCAAAGGCGAAGTAAACTCGACGTTTTTGAGAACTCTACGCAAATATTCAAGGTAGCACAGCAAAAAGCATGACAGGAAATACTACTCTGCAATGTAATTCAAGAGTGGGTGAAACTAAGCAAAGCTCAACTGTACAAGATGTGTTGCTTGCTCGTGGTTTTCTACTTCTCGAAGACAGACCAAGCTAAAGACATTAGTGTACATTTTACCGAAACCGAAATTAGCCGATATAATGACCCTGCTATGCAGAAAAGCCGTCACTTTGAAGACGTTACATTATGGTTTTCAATCAAATTCGCACGTGCGGACTTTACTTTCTCTGGATCGCACCGCGCCAGTGAAGCAGCAGTCGCTCGCTAGCACTTTTGCAGCAGCCGCCTGGCAATCAAAGCTACGACCTCAAACCCACGGTGAGTCGTGACTACGGCGGGTACCGGACAAAGGGGGCAGGAAAGAGTCTTTAACTGAAGTATAGTTTGTTCAACACATTTACAGAACAACAATCAACAATAACAGGCAAAGCACGGGGCGAAGCACTGGCCCTGGGGCGTTTGAGTTGCTCCCAAAAGCGGGGGCGCTCTTGGGAACCTTCCTCGAACCTCGAAACTTTCCTCTCGGCTCATTGTCCATATAGCCTCATTAGCAGCCACTACGACTTTTTGTACGTTACTGTCACGTAGAGGCACCTCCGGCACCATGCACACCACGATCTGCACCCGAGGGGACAGTTAGCGCAAGTCGTCTACCCACTTCGCCAAGCGCTGGGCCAGTCCATTTTGTTTAGAACGTCACTTAGTCCAATTGCTACTACGACAAGGTTGCGCCCATGGGCATTTTTTGCGAATTGCTTTTGCTCGCTTCATGACAGCACCCTATGTCCGTCCTGGAAATATCCCTACTGCCACTCTTTTGTCACCTTTCGCCCTCTCCGTAATTGCCTTTGAGCACATAGCCAGGTTTGAGTCGCCGGCGATAATCACGCTTTCCCTTTCTCCTGCTGCCGAGGCCTCTCCCTACTTCCCTTTGTCATTTTTTTCTCTGTGACTTGACAAGGGACACTGATCCCTGCATTCCTGCTTTCCCTTTGTGGCCGCATCCAAGGTAGGTGAAGCTCTTTCCCGCTACCGCCTCCGCACGTTGCATGCATTCCACATGCTTTGCTGACACTTTCACGTCGCAAGACTGCGTTCCGTTCTCATGACCATTCTCGTTAACTATGGCGGCCCTGTTCAGCTTTTCCTTGGTTGCTTTGTCTTTTTGTCCACCACTTTCCATGCATCACACTTCATGTTTAGCTAATTTTTGAGCTCTTCGACCTGTCTGACAAGCTCATCCTGGAAGGTCTCCATTTTCTTTAGCCTAGCGTCGACATGACAGTGCCTGCCGATTGACTCGACTTCCTCTCTATTCTCATCCATCCCCTCATATACCCCCCTTTTGAGGGTCCCCACGCACACTGCACGCTTTACCGTCTTTCTTGCCATGTGTTGCACTTGGCTTTTTCTAATACAAACACCGAAGCTTTCATAGCACATGCCTTGTAGGAAAGGCTGATATGCACAGACTCTAAATCCTTAAAATGCTCTCTCACCAATGTTTTAGAAGCAATGCCACAAAGACTTCATTAAGGTATGCCACGTGCTCACACTTGTTCAAACAGGCGGCCATGCTCTCTCTATCCTACCAAAGCAATATTCCCGATACCAATGCACACACATACAACCACTAATAGCTAATAGTCTTGCAACTTCCAAACTACTAAAGGCTATAAAGACTTAACATCCCACATGGTTGCACGTGCTGAAACACGTGGCGCAAAAGGATGTGCTCACTATCCTACGAAACCAAATATACACGAAAAACACCTGCACACACGAAAACAAAACAAAAAAACTGGCCAATTATTATTTAAAGGCTAAAAAATGCAGCGCCCTCTACAGAGCACCGTAGTAAGTAGGCACCCCTGTTGCCAGACAAGGACATAATCTTGCCGTGAAGATCAAAATCGATGCTTGAGTTGTTGGTCATGGTCCGACCACCATATATACCGTAGAGACCATAGGGACATATACCTCTTCTGTGAAACCAAGAATCAATCTACATTTTACTCTGCATTTCCTAGTAACACAACAAGGAAAGCTTCATCCACAGTACAATACATATATATGTGCCAAGTAAAATCTGCTAAGCACATTTCTCTGCAAAATATCATAGAACTTAAATGCACTTGTGGTTTGCGCCGAGACGATTGCAACACAAACACATAATGTACTAGAATGTGCGCTACGACGTAGACCAGGCTTTATACATATATAAATATTAATAGATCACGTTGAGTAAGTAGCCATTCCTTGTCAGAAATTTATCTTGCAGGTGCCTGGCAGATAGTGAGACCATTTGTGCATCCTCCTGCTTGAAACATCCGTTAATTTTCCCTTGGTCACCACCCCATGGGTATAGTAGGTTTACAGCGTCACTACATTTGCAGACTTAGTGGATACAAGAGTAAACCACTTGTGCTTATTAAAAAATAAAGGTAGAAGGAGAGTGCCAAGTTTAGTACAGAACATATGAAAGGAAATATTTCAGTCAACTAATTTCGCTACAAAATTAATAATCGCCATTTGTTGTTGTTTGGAGACGTAGGATGTAGAATTCAATAAATCTGCAGTGCTTTCACCTCACCTTGTTGACGACACAAATGAAGGTCATCTTATCGCGTTTTTCAAAACCATCAAAGCCTTTAATTGCTGTAAGCCACAACAGTAGGGCTGAAAGGAGCGACCTTTTTGCCGTGGAGTTTCAGCACAGTAACAAAGAGTGCTTTAACCTAGAGTTTCAACTTGGCTCAACTATAATGGTGAGAACACCTGTTTGCATTACTACTTCCTATAAACTCGTAGTTCCAGTCGAGCAGACCACCCAAGCTATTGTGTAGCGAGGCACAACAGGAAGTAGTACACTAAAAGAGCAAAATGGCATGGGCATCTAACTCGTCCCTCTTTGCATGGTTGCAACGTGTTGTAGCTACTCAAGCATGCTATAACATCTGAATTCCTTATAATTTCTGGCTTCCAGTTATCCTTCTAACTTTACCATTCCCCCCTGTACATGCAGCACACATAGACAAACATTCACTGTGGCTTCTGCCATTTCTTGCTTTTTTTGCAACCTGTATGTATAACTCTACATGTCAAAAGTTTGAAGCGATTTCAAATGCCCTTCAGTATACTTGAGCAATATGTGCAGTCTAACACGTTCCCCTTAACTTTAAAACACCCCTGGCCGACTGACTTGAGTCAGTCCTAAATTGAGGCCAGAACAGATGTTAAAATAATAGTGGACATCCAATGCTGAAACGTGTCCTAGCGGATTGGGCCTAACTGAATTGGACTGAATCAAGTAGAATTGTACTTTATTTTAAGGATCGTATAAGGAGATACAATCATTGTTTAGGGACGTAGCCAAAGGCTAGTTTAGTTCTAGATAGATTATATGCATTCAAAGTAACATAAGAAAGTAAAGCAAGGAAACCTCTGCTGCATAAAAACTGGCCAAACACACAGAAATACAGTAAAAGTATCTGGCCCTGTGCAGATGCCTGTGGCCACTTGGCTCCTGGGAAGGGGAGTTTCCTTTTTCTATCTTTTTTTCTCGTATTTGGCCTCCTTACAGAAAATAAATTCTAAAGAGTTATTAAACAACACTCTACCAGCATAAAATGATTGGGTGTTTCTGCTTAGTATGCATTTCAAGAGGGTCTGACATGTATAATAACAAATATGTCACTTGCCATGTTGGCTACAAGGTGCGACTGCCGGTTAAGAAAAAAATCATGCAGTAGTGAAGGCCATCAGCCAGTCACCACAGAAAGAGTTGGACGAAGCTGCTGTTGAGCGAATGCTTTATTCCTGTTATTTGTTCTCTCGGCGCTTCGCCACGTGCGTCCTCGTACAACACTTGTTAAAAAGCTTTCCCACACAGCTGTGGACTGATCTTGCCATACAAAAAATATATGTGTACATACACACACACTCCAAAATGCACATCGTTTTTATGTAAATCTATACCATGGTATCAAACACGATTGTGGTAAAACGTGTGTGTATAATAGCATGTATATAATATATATATATAACTTCAAGTATACAATATATCTCATATTTTTTTTTCTTACGAAACAAGTATGCAAAAACACGAGTATGGTAAAAATAACTTTCTTTTTATGAGGGAGGGAGGAAATGTAAAAAGCACGGGCAACAAAAAAGTATTCTTAGGAATGAGTTGTTCCAAGTGAAGAAATGTCCTTTAAAACAAAGCAAGCCATTGGTGTGTTTGTGAAAGAGAGAATGTGAGAAATTGAGAAAGGAAGAAAAAGAGGGGGAAGGGATAGATGGGAGAGAAAAAACATAGTATGTGTGTGGCAACAATAAATATATACCAATCCTTCTATGTACAACAAAGTGGGCGTCGTCGTCGTCGTCGTACGTGACAAGTTAAAAAAATGCCTCTGCTTCGCACGACCATGCGCGTGCGCGCGAGAAACAGCAAATTGTTATGACCCTGAGAACATCTCTCCTAACACCACCAGACACATCGAGTGAACAACAGCTTCATCAGAAGAGGAGTATTACAGAACAAGGCATGATTTTGGCTCTTCGGCCCCACCATACACGACACACTTGTCTCCCGCACCCCGCTTACACAAGATTGCCTCCCCTTCACAACAGCGAGTAGCAGCAGGACATGAACAGACAACAAGACAACAGGCTTCATTTCACCGGAACGCTAGCCGGACACCACCCGGGCGCCAATCTCTCAGGTACTTGGTCAGTTTTGGTTCGTGCGTGTGTGTGTGTGTGTAGCGTGCGTGGCTGTGTAGATGCACGCATGTGCGATTTGTGTGTGTGTCCGTGTGTGTCCGTGTGCGATGCCTCCTTTGTGGCTGAACACTCTTGTTAGACTAGAAAGCGCAGATGGTGTTTCGGGCATGGAATAACCTTGCCCTTGATTGATGATGAAGGGGGCACACTCAGATCCAGACAAGGCAGCGAGTCTGACCTGCCGCATTTCATAACTGCGACGGTCGCTTATCAAACCCATTTTCGTTCAAAGCAATTTTATTCTCGGCACATATCGGCTGTACGGTGCAAGACGTGCCAAACCCAACACTTTTGTAAACCTTCGGGCGCTCTTGCAAATGTTTCCCCAAGGCACAAACAAACTCAGATTTGTGAATGGCTTTGCTTAAATAATTCATTAACAAGCCTCTCTACAAAATACTCCAAATATAAGTAATATCTAACTATGATTCAATAAAATATTTATAAATAACTGCAGGTACAAGTGTAAAGCGTAGTCCAGCCGACTAAGTCTCGAAGGCAAACAAGGGAAGTTTTTCAGCGTTCCCTCCAAGAACATGTCTCTAGCCGTGCATCATGACACGCATGCTGCATAACTGTGAAGCAATGCAATTGCATTGGTAAAATTAAATACCTTCAATTCACTGATCATTCTGCCAAATCTAACAAAGGCACAAATGAGTGTAAGCCAAGCAACAGTGCTCCATAGAAAACCAGGTGGGAGCTAACGCCAAAGTCAGGGAGATGTCGCTCCACTCAGCTAAAAAATTAAGCCTTTGACACTTTGCACATGTTGACGCATGGCAACTGTGTCAGACAATTCATAAAGTGCAACCTTTCATTTAGTGCAATTCTTTGGTTAGGCCTTTAGGTTCATGCCTCATGTATACAGAGTGCCTACGTCAGCTATCTTTCAAGAAAATGTGCTCGACAATGTCGTGTTAGTGCAGCCTTATTAAACTTCAAATGCTTGCCACCTAGAGATGGCAAGCAGATAAGTTAGCCAAAATCTGAACTAGCAGACATCTTCCACACATCTGCACAAGCCACTAGGGAACATCCTGCAAGAAGCTGTTTAAATACCTCTATCAAAGAGAAAAGGCCATTCAAATCACCCGCAATACTGCCAACCATTATGACCAATTCATTCCAAGCTGACTGAGGCTCAATAAGAGACACCGAACAGCAATTTCTATTAGTGTGCATATACACTACAGTTCGGCAATGTCCATTATAGAAGAAGATCAAGCGGAGTGCATAAACCAAACCTGAATCAGCCATTCTGTGATATTTATGAGACAACTATGAGACATGCCATAGTGGGAGACTCTGGATTAGCTTCGACCAAATGGAGTTCTTTAATGTGCACCTAAATCTGAGTACACGGGTGTTCCTGCTTTTCACCCCCATCGAAATGTGGCCGCTGTGACGGAAAACAAAGTCCGGTGCGGAGCAAGAAAGCCTGCTCCAGGTCTACCATTGGGATTGATAAAAGCGGGAACCGAAATCAGAAATTATAACATTTGCAGATAATGGTTCTAACTTGCACTGACTAGCCAAGGAATCCCGCCCCATCACTGCTTCCCATCGGTGCTACTTTTGCATAACGCGGCCGCCGAGTGCACTTTTCAGTGTTGAAGAAAGGGAACATTCTCTAGTTTTGTTAAAAGCAGTCAAATGACTTCCTGTCCGTAAACGATGGCAGTAGTTGTATAGTACCATTAAAAACGCGGGTGGCTAAATTCTACTTAATGCCATTTTGTATATGTCTGACGACAGCATTTTGACACCACTCTAATTGCTGTGTCTTGAAGCTTCACTTGCGACACAAAAAGCAAGAGAAAACTCGAGCATGACGAAAACTGCCACATGCAAATGCCTCTGTCTCTATTTTTTCTTCTTTTCTTCCATTGTCCTTGTGCTTTCTTGTCCCATTCATTGCCAACAAATAAAGCCATACCAATTCGCCCGACTTTCTGTCCTTCTGATTTGTCTTCGCCTTGACAAATGCAAGCTCGCTTGCCAAAATGATGGCTCCACTTTTGATCATTTCAAGTCTCCACTTTTCTGTCATCCTCAGCCTTGTTTGACTTCCTGTTCTGAATTTGAAAGGCAGCATGTAAAACAGACTATGCCATCCACCAGCAATGTTGAGACAAACAAGTCCATTCCTACGAGTGCTAGATTCTATCTACACAGCCTCTGGCGTCCGCCTCAACTTCCTCAGATTTTGAACACGCGGAAGATTTTTCGGGGCACATCTAACCGATTTCCCAATTACGCCAGAGGGTCGGGCTTCCTTGGATAAGGTTCCGCTGAATCATTAACTGAACGTAGCGTAATGTGGAACGAGGCACATGGCAACATTAATGAATGCCTCTCACTGCAATAAGGCACCGCACTGGGTGTTGCATTATCTAAAATCTAAATGATAAAACAAGAAAAAAGGAATGAATGCACAAAGATGAGTCAGAAGCACAAAAAGGTCTGGTGTCACTGTATTTTTCACAAAGAACAACGTGGCACAGACTGGCATGATGAAGCACAGTTCATAGTTATGATTACGCAAGTTGGTTACAAGTAGCTCTATACAACGTGGTCAGCAGAACTAAGGTTTCAAAAGCTATGTTAGGCTTTGCCGTCATGAGGCTCTGTCGGTGACGAAATGAAAACTTTTGCTCTGAATTGCTGGGTATGCCTGTGACTCGCATGCCTTGTCTGGGCTTGTGCTACCCTTCAGCTAAATGCCGTTCGCATGTTGGGGGGGGGGGGAATAAAAACAGCCCTCATGCCGCCCCGACACCGGAAGGCATTCTCTCAGCCTACAAAACGTGTTGAGGCCCCATTTTGTTTGTACCTTGCAAAGCACACTTGATGGGACAGAGACATCAAGATATCAGCTCTTGTTCTTTTTGGAGGGAATAACACGAAGTGCAACCAATAAACCTGGAGTATAACACAAGTTTCCTAGATGGGCGCAAGATTTCCTACTGGCCCCTTCTGCCGAGTGGTTTTGATTTTCACATCAGACGTCATATCCTCAATGCGACGATGCTGTTTCTTCCAACAGAAACAATTGGTGTTGATGCTGGCTCTGGTGCACGTTATGCGCACGTGCAAAGTGGAGCTCTCTCACTTCCAGCCTCCACTTTTGAGGCTGCTCTACTGTCAGCAATAAAGGTTTACATACAACAGGTTCTGCAAAGAAACCAAATGTTTGTGAGGCCTGCGCACATGGCAAAGATTTTAGAGTTGCAGCCTGCAGCGGTGTGTAATGAAGGACTGCATTCCCGAACTATACAGAGATTCAAGTTTCTTGCAGAAACTGCACCCCGTAAGCTTGCGCCACGGATAATACACACATTTTACACATATCTGCACATATGTATGCAGTATGCATGTCCACATAAATGTACACATGAGCGCACACATGTACATGCACTCGAACATACGTACACATGTGAACATGAATGTATTCATATGGACGCAGGTGCATATATTGCGTACATGTTATTGCACGCATCTGTGTGTATACAACAGACTGTGTGTACGCACACATACTACTGCATGTTCTGCACATACGCTAGTGTGTCCTTGACACATGCTGTCAACCGTGCACTTTTGTTCAACAATGCTTTGCTGTAGATTACCATTACACGATGCTAGATAGTTTGAGAAATCAAGACGAACCCTCAGAGGCGCCATGTTTTAGGGTTCATTGCTGTGAACCATCATTTAGTCAATTACTGCACGTGAATTCCTTTTAAGGATAACGTGAGGCCAAATCTTGATGTCTCTGCCCTCTAATGAGCTGCCTGACCTCTCTGTAGGACGGGTAGGCAGCTCTATGAAGTGGTGATGATGTGATGCACAAAATGCACAGGTATAGCCTGCACTCTTTTCAAGAACGTCTTTTGACCCTTGCCAAATCAAGCTGACGTTTCAAGCAAAACAAAACTAATAGTAAGAAAAAAAAATAAAAGGTGGAATGGTAGGCACCAAGCCTTTCAAGATACCTGAGCTCTGAAAAAAAAAGAAAAAGAAAAACATCACACGCATTTTTGCAGACTTCCTGCATCGGTGCTTCCAATTACCTCCCCTTAATTAAGGAGGCCTCCAGAGGAATTCTATTAAAAACTTGGGCCAATACAACTCATCATGGGTGCATCACAGAATCACTTGATCAGTTAATTTGCAAGCACTTACAAAAAGCGTATTAATGCAAGCTTAGACATCGTGCTACATCAATCTGCCCTTTCATCAGCAATGCAAGGCCCAGATTTGTGAAGCTGTTTTGCTTGCAACAACAGCCCGCAGGAACACCTTGCAAGAGCAAGTGTCGGCCAATTGTCGAAGTGAATGGTGAACCTGTGAAAGCACCAGTCAAAAGAGAATCAGTTCTTATGAATTGAGAGCTTTAGCAACAAGAGATGGCACAAGCAATTTGCAAGATCTAGTGCCGTTGAATTGTCATGATCAATTCTGTACCAGTGAAGGCACCGGTCAATGAGCAACAGTCCTTACGAATGAAAAGCTTCACGAATCGGGCCCAGCTTGCACCCCCCTCACAGAGTCAACATCCACGATGCCTGCAAACAGCAGTCTCACACAAGTCACGTTCAGGTTGTAACTCCTATTCAGGCGCTTTCACTGAGAACACTGTCCTACAACGACCAGAGCCAAAACACCCAAGCAGGGACCGGCGGCAACATACAACCTCGCAGACGACAAGCCACGTTTCTATACAGCTCAACTGCTTGCAACAAGCGACCATGGCTGGAATATCAAGTCTCCCAGCCAGCACAGTTCTTGCACTGCCAACGATGTCAACGGCGCATAACGCGGCACAATGTAAATGACAAGCGGCTCGCGAAGGTGTTCATAAAGCTCATTGCGACCAAAAACAGCTTGTTGTACACGGCCTCCGTGAAAAAAAGAAAGGGAAAAAAAAAGCTAAACAAAACAAGTATGCATATCCAAACAAGCCACGGTAGAGCGAAGTCTGTTTCGTTGCGATACAAAAAACTTTGTTAACCGGAATATAGTCAAGGACAGTCCTTTACCATATACTGGCCCGGTCTAGTACAAGTGCTCCTATGTGTCCCCTTTGGTGCAGGCCCAAACCAGAGTTCACTTAAAAGTGCAGTGGGCAGCAGCACCGTTTCAACAAAAAACAACTGCGACGAGTGTGTGATATGAGCACTTATTTCGGGCCTGGCCATGATGTGTGTGACCTCCCTGGTAGGCCGGATGAGAAGGTGCCGACCCAATGAGGGGAAAATGGGAAGGCTTTCTTTTTTTTTCACATGTATATATATATATTTTTTTTGTCCACAGGGGATGCAAGTCTGCGTGACAAAAAAGACACTTGAGGAGTGTGCGCAATAAATAATGCCCCTCCTAAAATCTTTTTTTCTTCTTCTTCTCTCTTCTCCACGACATGCCGCGCAAGCTAAAGGCACACAAGCTAAAAAGAAACAAACAACAAAAAAATGAAACGATATAATTTGTTCTCTGAGGAGATTCTCCAGTTCGTGCAACGAAAGAAAGCAGTCGCAAAAAAATTGTTCGCCGCGGTGCACTAGGACGCCACTCAAGTTCGGCGCAGTGTGGTAGAGGCAGTGGGGCACAACGCGATCGCTAGCTGCACTGAAAGCAAGCGGTCTCTTCCCAACGCATGAGCGTTTCTTGCGGCATGGGAACAAGTGGGACCGGTAAGGTCTGCAAGTTCTGGCGGTAAAGTTGTGCGCTCGTGGTGTTACGATGCCGAAGGACTCGGATGGCAAGCAGAAGACTGACAAACGCTGTCCTTCAGTCGAAACGACGGAAAGACGGTGCGTGCCTAGCGATTGCTTTCTTGCCAACAGTTGTTTAGAGCTGCAACTGAACGGAAGCATTCCGATCTACCCAGTTTTCGATTCTTTTGTAGGTGTACTCGTTTTTCAAAGTAGGTTTAGCGCAAAGCAGACGACTCTACATACAAAAAGGATGAGCGCTAACTAACAACTACTTTCAGTTACCGCTTGTCTAGTATCTTTTTGTATGTGTGACCATTTGCGTCTCACTGAACTTACTCTAGAAAGAGTGCGCCAAACATGCCCAAGAACGAGTTCTACTCAAGTACACTTGTTACCATTTGGGGAAAATGATGTTGCTTCCATGAGACACTTCCTTATTTTTAGTAACAGCATCAGCCCTAATCTGCACTGCTTTCTCAACCAAGTACAATTGTACTAATGCTAGAGAAATAATTACATTACAGATAATCAGATTCCAATTGTGCTCCACATTCTGTGCCATGATATAACTGCAGATTTCGATAAATAACTATAATTAAAGTTCAGTCACATGTGACAATCTTGATAGACGTAACACACTCTAACAGCACCGCAAGGTTTCATTTAAGCAGCAGAAATCATACATAAAGCAAGCAGAAGATAAACATCTACAATATGATAGCATACAGAAGTAAACGTAATTCTAAGCACATAGCCAAGGTGCTTGACTACATATATCTTTTTTCAAGTAATGTCATGTTGGACTATTAAAGTAACATGGAATTCCTGCACACATCAACATTCTGTTTGCACAGAGCTAATAAAATAAGAACTATTGTCACACTACTTTTGGTTGAAACTTGCAGCATGAACAGTGGCAAGAATTAGTGGCAGAAGAATGTGTAAACTGGCACTTCAAAGAATGTTATCAGGTTGCGTCAGAATCAGGGAGCACCACACAGAATGTACCAAATCAATTAATTTGAATTATATCTGGATACTTTTAAGAAGCAGTACCTCCTACTATCAGGTACGAAAGGCTTTACTAAGTTGTTAAAATAGTCTTGCACTTATTAAGTGCAATGTAGCAACATTCTGTTACCAACTAATTGAATTGTTAATTGGTTTAGCCAACCTAAATATATATCAATAGATCATGCCGACTTTGACAATAAGCCTCCTAAAGAACAGAGGGGGGGCATTATGTGTATAGAATTGGACAGTTCTTACCGTTAAACAAAGAGCGCATCCAGCAAAAAGTTAAACTAGTTTGAAAGTGGGCACAACGCACAAAAAACAACATAAGGGAATGAGTGGATGATACAAACGATGCACTGTTTGTGTCACTCTTTTCTTCATGCTATGTGGTTTTTCTCGTTCCTCCTGCCCAATGATTTGATAATAACTAGTCCAACTACAGACAGTACAGGACAAATGAACTAAACCCTGCATTCTGATGCAATAGTGTGCAGGTATTTGAACAAGGAAACCAATAAGTTGAGGGCGCGAGACCATGCTCCACTAATTGCACTTACTCGGACCTAAATGACGGGAGTGCAACTGAAGATTGACTGGAAGAAAATAACTATTTAAAGAGACGGTTAATCGCCCAGCCCTAACAACTTCATCAAGATGGTATCTCACAGCCCTGGGAAAAGTGAAGCTGTGTGCTGCGAGAGTCTGCAAAAACAATATTTTACATAATGTGCTCAGCTGTGCTTTCTGTAAAACCTGCTTGATTCCATTACACCTAAAGAGGAGTGCATATGGATCTTCGGTAGAAACCACTACCTTGCTTGCACCCGAATTTCGCGCTGTGGCAGCATTTCGCAGTCGGCTCAGCGTAATACAATACTCGCTTGCATTACCTGCCCTCTATTTCATCCACAATAAATCTGAGGCACATATTTCCTGTTGCGATGCTACATAAAAAAAGAAAAGAAGGCTGATTACACTGCAAAGCAACGGTGGTGCCATCTATCATTTCTTCAATGCCGAAATGACAAACCGCACCATCGCTCCGCCGCAGCGCAGGGGTTGATACACATGCACTTTGGACTTGTCATGGATGAAACAGGCCCAGTATTTGCACAAAGATGTGGCGCCAAACTTAACCCACTGCAAAGTAGTAAACACATAGCTAATGTGTGAAATTTCAGCCCGAAGTAGCCAGTGACACATTTGGAAGAGTTGCATACACTTGCTGCTGCTGCTGCTGCTATTTAGGCAACACTTGGTTAAAGCCTAGTGCCATTACTTTACTACCACTCTCATACAGTATAGAAATAAACAGCTTGCAACTGTGCCCTACATTGCCTTTGGAAGCAGCATCATTACATGTAGGTGACAATGAAAAGGCAACGGCCTGCCACGGAAATCTGTATGGGAGGTTCCCAACCCTGCTTTCATGTATAGCCTGCTGCGTTCTCTCACTTCCACGCTGCAGCAGTCTAGTGTAACAAAACAATGAGGTAGAGCAGGGGGCTGGCAAAGTCTCTTTCACCGGGTCGAATGGCGTTCCTAGTGCATCGCGACAGTTATTGCTCTCTCAATTCTCTGGACGGGCGGGGAGGAGCACTGTGATGACGGCGGATGGAAGACGCCTTTGGCACGGGGCCCCCAGTGGGAGTCTTTGGCGGAAGCCAGGAAGCAAGAATCGATTGGGGCCGGAGGAAACTCCACACTCCAGCACGACCAGATAATGCCACAAATGCTCCCGAGCACCTAAAGCCTGTCACATGATGGCGCCACCTGGTGCTGGTGAGCGATATCACCACAGGGCTGGCAGCTCGTGTACAATTCCACCAGATGCCACCAACCTGCGCTCCCCTGCCTGAGCCTCCTGTCCGTGCTATGTGCAGCAACATTTCGAGCAACGAAACTTGCTTTGAGTTCGTGTCGCCAGGTGGTGCCAGCGCAATGTGACCTCATCATGGTACATAAATGTTATAGTTCTGTGACATTGCTAGATGCCATCAGTCCAAATTCCTCTGCCCCACAGGCCTTACACTTTTTTTTTCTGTGACGTTATCTGGTCGCCGGCACACGCTTGTGCCCATGAAGAGGAGTTTTTTCTTTACCCCTGTTCTGTCCATCCTTGCTCCCTGGTGGAGGCCCTTTCTTTTTGTACTCCAGCAGTGGGGGGGCTGGTGGAAGACTAGAGCCCGATTCGTGCTGAGATGTGCAGCCCGTTGAGCCGGCTCTTGAGCGGCAGGCAGTCCGGCGCCAGTACGGGGACTCCCAGCAGCGGGCTGGCCTCCTGCCCATCAGGCGCCACCAGAGGAATGACGCCGAGGAGGCTGGCACCGAGTGCACCGCGCGCCGCCTGCACGTCCACCACAGGGATGCAGAGCGATGGCGGGCCCTGGCACCGAGCTATGTGCGCCTGCTGCAGACACCGGTAGCTGAACTGGCGGCCGCACCGAAGGCACGGCAAGCGCCGCAGGTGGCGCTGCCGTGTGTGTGCGAGCAGCTCCCCCTTGCGAGAGAACCGCCGCCGGCACTGCGGGCACCTGAATGTCACCCCCTGGACATCCAAGTGCAGCTGCGCATGGTACCGGTAGAGCGCCTTGGAGCCAAACAGCTTCCCACACTCGACGCACAGGAGCTGACGGCGCTGCTGCTGCTGCTGCTGCTGCTGTTGCTGCTGCTGCTTGTGCGGAAACCGTGGAGAGGACGACAAGCTGCGCGAAGTCTCTGCCTCCAATTTGATCGGAAGCGGTGCAGAGTAAGGTGGCGCTGCAGCCGGTCGCGCCTCGGTCAGGTCGAGGGGTCCCTCACTGGTGGATGTGCTGGGCGGCAGGGGGGGCCGTGGCGCTGCTACGGGCGGCTCAGAGAGAACACTCTGCACGTGCGTGCGCACGTGCCATTCAAAGTCCTCTTCACTGCTGAACTCCATCTGGCACGGAATGCAGGTGAAGGTCACGTCTGGGGGACGACCTGCCGTTGCTGCATCCACAGAACGCAGTAAAAAAAGATGCAACTGCAACACATCTGAAGCAACTGAAGCATGTGCCATGAAATACATTGCTGCTTGACATTATTTTGTTCCAACACGCAGAAGGAAGGCCTTATGGGAAAATAACAGGTGGAATGTCAATGCATTTCACAGGAAGCTTGCAAACCCGTCTCTCAAAACTGATGCGAGTCTTGCGATACTACCGTAAAAACCGGACTATAGGTCGGACCGGAATATAGGTCGATCCCCCAACTAACGAATTCTCAAAATGAAAAAAAAAAAAACATTTCAATGGCAAAAGTACCGAAAGACATGACACCCTTACCGTGAAACAAAGGCGACTCAGGGGGTTGCACAATGGTGACAGTATTTATTTAAATGCTGCTCGCATGTGCAGCTGGGCCAAGTTTTTAGCGGTATCGCGCGACCATCGACACGCGTGCTTGTCAACACTTTATTAACCCTTTCGCTGTCGGACCTTTCTGGCCGTGACGCACCCCCAGTGTCGGCTTGGTTTCAGGGAACGAGCGTAACAGGGAATGAACATAGCAATTCATTTTTGATTATGATTGGTATACAAATAACATAGTCAATGAAATATGCACATTTCAGTGTTCTGCAGCTGTTGTTAGTAAACATCATAATCATCATCAGCCTGACTATAATATCCGTTCAACATCCGAATCTGATGATGCAGATCCCTCTTCCTCGCATGCGACTCTGTCCGAGTCCGAATCCGAGCTCGGCTCGTATTCTGAATCGGAATTGAGCCACCGCTCCAATGAGCAGACGAAGGTCCCGCGCGCTGAGCCATCCGAAAGTTACCGTGCGTAGGGAGGATGCGCTTTCAGTCGCCCGCACAACGGAGAGCGATGGGAGGTTGCGTGATCAAGAAGACAGAGGGAGATGGAAAAAGGCTAAACAAATTTCAAAGGGCTTTACGTTTACTGCTGCAAGCCGGAAGCGAGGGTGCGGCGAGAGAGCGAAAGCAGCAACGAGTCACTCTTTTCGGAGAGGCAACGGCACGTGCGCCTGAACTTGACGCGCCGTAGCAGGCACACCAACAGAACAAAAATAAAAACCTTCAAACCAGCGAAGATGGCAGAACAACCCCTGAACCCATAACCACACGCGCGCGACGCATGATACAGCGAACACGGAGCCACCGCGGCACTCAGCAAAGAGAAAGTGGAGAGTGGCAGTCGCGCCGTACTCTCCAATACATGGAGTCGAGGCGAATGCACAGAGGTCGGGGCGAATGTACGAACTTGTAGACAGAGTCAACAGATAGCGTGGCCAATCCAGGAGCCCCAGCTTTGCGCTCTGGCGCGAAATTTTGAACGCACGATAGAGAACGTACCGGTACGTCAGTGACACTGTGGGGCGGAAGCGCGATGACGTACCGGTACGTCCGTGACAGCGAAAGGGTTAATGGCACTGAGCAGCGAAACAAACAAGATACGCGCATGTGTACACATGCCCTTACTTTCGCTATTTCGCCGCTCCGTGCCGTGGTGATAAGGTGCTGACAAACACGCGGGTCGATGGTCGCGCGATACTGTTAAAAATTCGTGGGGTGTACAGTACACAGAAGGGCACGAAGTGCGCAAGCACTACTCCGAATCAGAGCAACGTCTTTGATCAGAGTCGGATGATGAGTGCTTCTCGCTGCCCAGTCCATAGGCGCGTGCGATCTCTACCGCTTTCAAATGGATGCATTCGGCAGTCACAGGCAGCGATATTACACGCAGCTTGCGGACGGACTCCGCAACCTTGCCTTCCAGTTCTGCAGTCCGCTGCGATCCGGCACGAAATGACGTTTTCTTTTGGTTGCTGCAAGTTGTAATACGTTGCTTTTGCCTCTGCCACTACCGAATGCTCTTTGTGCCGCCAGGTTGCCGTGGGCTTCCGCGTACTCAATCGCCTTTTTCTTGAAGGCGACGGTGAATTGACGTCGGCTTCCGCTCCCGCTCAATTTGATCAAAATGAAAGTGCTGCCTTTAATTAATAGAACTTTGCGACAATGGAAATGCAAAATGCTGGTGCCACAGCGTCGCCACGCCGCCATAGACGCCGCGCTGCTGCTGATGGCGATGGCGAAGGTGGCTGTTTACTTTATCCGCCCATTGTTGCAAGACTTCCGTAGTTTTTCTGCCAATGTCTGGTATATAAGTCGAGGGTCGACTTTTCGCGATGGTTTTTTGAAAAAAAGTTCGACCTATATTCCAATTTTTACGGTAAGTAGACATGCCTTAGGTAGCTAGTGACTCGCTTCAATTTCACAACTGCAACATGTGCCCTGCAGTAATCAGCGAAAAAGTGAATTTGTGGATTTAAGATAGTTGATTATCGCAAATTCTTGATGCCTACCAACACGAACAATTCGTCATCAGTAAAGAAAAAGAGCTTTTTTTCTTCGCTGTCCTCAATCAGTTAAAAGTTTCCACCTTGAATTTCAGTGTTTCCAAAGCACCACAGGAAATATACGACAGCCTGGCCAAAAAAAAGTTACAGGTGTGAAGCTGCATTGCCTTTATCAGCTGCCACTTCTGTAACCAGACATGTCATTTAGCATGCACTTTTAGCAACTAATGGCCCATCCTCAAATATATCCCAATGCTGTTATTTGTTCAGTGAGCGTCCCAACATTATTCCACAAAACTGCACAGAGCTGCACAGCAAGTGCAATGCAGTTCTGTGGCTGCAGCTTGAACTGAAATCTTAGGTTGTCCCGAAGGAAAGTGTAAAGCACAAACTAAGCATGCTGGCAACAGCGCAGCACGAATCACGCACCGACAGCCTGGTTGGTCAGAATGGGAGCCAAGCCTGCGCTCTCATGGAAATCGCGCAGGTGTGCCGCCAGCTCCTGGGGTGAGGCAAGCTGCCGCGGACAGAGCGGACAGTCTGCTGGCTCTCCCACGTGCTGGAGCAGGTGCGAGCGGCAGATCTCGGGGTCGTGGGCGCTCTCGAAGGCACAGAAGGGGCATTGCCACATGGACAACGCGGCGGAGGACGGCGGTAGGGCCTGCTGGCGCTCTGAGATGCGCAACATCACGGGTGGCGCGGCCTCGCCTGGTGGTGGCTCGGGCGGACTCAGCGGAGGCAGGCACACCGAACTCAACGATGGCGGTGGTAATGGCGCTGCGGGAACCGCCTCCATGACACCGCCGCCAGCATTGTTCTTGATGTGGCAGCGCCGCCGGTCGAGCACGTCCGTGGACACCTTGTGCCGGTTGCGGAGGTGGTGCAGGAACACATTCTTCTGGCGGTAGCTCTTGTCACACAGGCCGCAGCGGTACGACGGTGTCTGACTGTGGATGGCCTGTGGGCAACACAAGGCAAAGGGATAAGAGATGCTTGCTGGCACAAGATAAATGGATTTTCGTGGACGTTACTACAGCCCTAGAATGAGAAGAATAAGGGCAACAAGGTCAACCGATGGGCTCAATTGGTCAGTTGCCAGTTCCTAGCTCACATGCTTTCCGACGACAGATGATAACAATACCAATGACGAGTTAAAGAAACTGCACAACTTTACGCTGAATTGTTCACAGAAACGCCCGTTTGTTTATTTGCAAAGCTCTAGCATAACTGCAGGAGCTCACGAACAGTGCAAAAGCACCGAAAATGACAAGAGGAATGCAGTTAAGTCCTCATGCACTGTGGCTGTAGTGAGAATACATGACAGTGGCGATGGGCACACACGCAGAAAAGTACATGTGCCTAAGCTTACACATGTCCCAGCCAAGAAAGCTTCAAATAAAGAACTCTCAGCCTTGACTTAAAACCCCAAAGCTGTCAGGCCAGCAGCCAGGCAAGGGAAAGTTTGCTCTAGAAGCATTGACGATTTCCAAAGGCACTGTGAAAAATATAAAAATGTCCGGCCGACGAAAGTAGAGCGTGTGGTGCCAGTGCTGTTGGCTGTGTTTTCTTGGAATAACTGTCTGGCGAGAGGCTGCCTGGTTCTCTGGACCTGTCCCAGCATCCTTCTCTATTCTTAGAGCACGTTTATTCTAGACAATGAGAGCCTCCACCTAGTCGTTTGTCTGCCCCGCAAAAAAGCCCCAAATTGTCCCAACCTACCCATGCAGTTGTTGACTGAAGGCATAAGGGCAGTGCAAAACAAGCACACGCCACATCAATCACTCGTCTAGTGGGGTCAGCCGTCCCAGGACGAACGGAGCAGACGAGAGCACAAACAAACAGACAAACAAACCTTGTGGCGCATGAGGGTGCCCTTCTGGCGGAAGCAGCGCCCACAGAACTGGCACTTGTACGGCTTGAGTCCCTGGTGGATCAGGAAGTGCATCTCGAGGGAAAACTTGCGGCTGAACACCTTGAGGCAGATGGGACACTGCACATCCTTGAGGGCCAGCGGCGGAGGCGGCTGGGGGGGCGCCGCACCCCCTGCCGCCACCACCGCGGACACGCCCGCTCCTCCACTGGAGGCCAGCTCGCTTCCAGTACTCGGCTCCTGGACAAATGATAACAATACCAATGGCAAGTTAAAGACCTGAAGCTGCGCTGCGGGCCATGACAGATGCAGTGTAGGAAGGGGCTATAGATTAATTCTGCTCCCCACGAAGTTCTCTACAGGGCCCTTAAAGCTGCGCATGCAAACATTACTGTATTTCGCCCCCGTCAGAATGCGGCTGCCGCAACTGAGAGTCAAACCTGTGACTTGAAGTTCACAGAAACGGAACGCCATGGCTAGTGACCCACTGTGGCTGTTTCCTGGGCAGATGACACAGCTACAAACAAAAGGGCAAATGCACAGCTGGCTTGGCCTCGCATCGAATTCTGATATCCTCACTGTTTCTTTGAGTAACCATGCCAAGCTTTTCCAAATTCCTTAAACTCAAGGAAACATAGCAGCTTACAAGAAAAATACAAATTGTTTTGTTTAGAATCAAAGCTAGCTGCTGATAAAGTAATCCCACTGACTGGCATATGCAAGAAAACGAGCTCCTGCCATAGACTGATTGCAGCTTGATTTGACTGCATCTGGTCAGTAGGAGTACCACAGGCAAACAGTTGCTTGAAACATGTATCCAGTAAGTTTTCTAATGTAAGGCTAATAGCGTTAAGAGTATAGAAGTTAGCAGGGGAAAAAGCAGCACTTTCGCATGAAGAACGAAGCATCGACAGCAGTAGCAAAGTTTAGCGTTACGCTTGGACTCTTTCATTTGGGGCCTTTACTGTGGGATTCGGCCACAATGATGCTCCACATTCCAGGAGTTTCTTATGGAGACCAATCGAATGCCCTATTAAATTTGTATCTTTCCATTTAATGTGTGCATTTCAATCAATGATTATCGGTTCTTCCTACTGTTATTGCTTTTATTTTAACACGCAGTTTAACTTTTCAACAGCACTCACTCTAAGCCCTTTTGAAAGTTTACTTGTGGTTATAACTTGACATAATCCACCCATTTCTTGGCCAATCTTCTATTAGTGTGTATGAGCCTCAAGTTGGGCAGACAATGACAACTCCTCGAATGGTGTTCAAACTATATGCGGGTGCGACATATTGGTGCGATGCAGCAAGCAAGGATATGCCTGCTGGGTAGAAAAAAAAACATCGCCTTGGCAACTCTGAAATGTCTCTTGCACAAAGAAAATTTTTAAGATGCTCTATTCTATTCCACCCGCTGCAGCAAGCATCCTTGCAAGAGATGTTGCAACTTTGACTTCATTAGGCATAAAAAGTTGAGGCATGCAGACAGAACACAAGAGAAGTGGATAACACAAATGCCATGGTCTCTTCTCTTGTGTTCTGTCTGCATGCCTCACCTTTTTATGCATAATGAATCCTTACCAACTAGCTCAGCTTTCTGTTGTTCTAAACTTTGACTTGTACAATATTTATTTATTTATTTACTTATTTGTTTACAATACCTTACAGGTCCCAGAGGGCATTGCGTACAGGAGACGAACAATGATATTATAAGAAAATACAAAATATACAATACCTTCCTCATCTGACTGTGACATCAAACTCTGTACACATACCAGCTGCTTTTTGGAATTTTCTTAAAAGGGATTGTTGAGACATTACATTTTCTAAAAGTTTTTATCAGCCTAGAGTACATTTTTAATGTTTCTGGAAAAAGACTGTTTGCTACAATAGTAGATGCACCGTTTCCTGCGCCTCTTTATTGTGACCCATACTAGAGATGTTGATATCAAATGTATTCAAACACATGCACCAAATGTAGCTGCTCAGGTGTTAAATCACTTGTTGCCGGCTATGTCCACATCAAGAGACTATATAGCACTGCTTTATATATTGGAGGGATGCTATCTTTTTCTGGGACGTCCTTCAGAGAATCTTAAAGAAGGACATTGATGTAACCCCATTCTCAATTCTGTTTTTTGCCTTTCAAAAATCCCAACGATCCCCCATGTGGCAAGTTCGTACTAAGTAGCCTACGCAGTCTCTGGAAAAGTAGGATGCACAATAGACATTCAGAAACGGCGTAAACAATGAAATGTATTTTTGGGAGAAACGGTGACTTATGTGCTGGGGCTCTTGAGCCTCAGTCTGAATGGATGTCTTTGTTAGACACACGCGTCTGCCTGCCTGAGTATTAACTATGCGTGTACCTAAACCTCAACGCTTGTAAAGAGCTACTGTGTTTTTTCCATGCAGTAAAGAGAAGAAAAAAGCAGCCATGGCCTAATGGTTAGAGCGCTGGGCTTCCGTACTAAAGTCCTTTGTACAACTGTGGCCGTCAAACAATTTTACTACATAGGGACCTACCTTAACGACTCAGTACACTTGCACAAAATCAAGAAAATTGGTTCAGGTCGCTTTAATGATGCCTGGAGATTTTCATTACGCAAATCATCACCAAATGATTGTTAAGTTGCCTGGTAGATGGAAAGTGATAAGGGTGCAAGAAAAATCAAAAAATTTTTTTAAGTCATGGCTCTAGAGTGGCCCGATGAGTCTAGCTAAGTGAATAGTCATCGCAAAACAAGCCCAGATAAGCAACTTGCAGGGTCTCAAAACAGCGCAAAACAAGCTTGAAGTTCAACCTAGCCAATTTATTCTAAAGATGTGACTTGTTTTTAAAGAACAAACAGTGCAATTAACATATTTACACAAGCTTGAGAAGATGGTTCACTATTGAGTGATACAAAGTTGTTTTCGGTTGACGACCAGCGTGGCACCTTGTGTGAAGCAATGGTGGTAATAGCCTTAATCAATATGTCTGCATTTTTGCTTAAAGATGCTCTTGATGTGTGCCCTTACTTTCCATGTAATATGTGCTCAGCAGGACAACTGCCAACATGCATTGAAGGCCCGGTTTCATAAGGATTATTTTACCAGTACATTCTCCTCACCTGTCATCACCAGCATGCCACAACAGGTTTTCATCAGAATCGGTTGCTCAACATGAAGGACAATGAAAAAAGAAAAGAACATATTAAAGAGGAAATTATTGTTACGAAATATTGCCATCACCATCAGCCCATTCATGTCCACTGCAGGACTAATGTTCCTCCCAGTGATTTCCAGTTACCCCCCCTGTCTTCCATCAGTTGAGCCCATCTTACACTTGCAAGTTTACCCATTTCATCACACCACCCAGTTTTCTGCTGTCCTTGACTAAGCTTCCTTTCTTGGCATGCATTCTGCAACTCTAAGAAACCATCGGCTATCTGCCCTATGAATTACATAGCCAGCCCAACTTTATTTTTTTTTTCCCCTTAGGTCAACTTGAATAGCAGCTACCCTTGTTTGCTAGCTCCACCCACACTGCAGTCTTTCTGTCTGTGATTGAGAGGTGTACCATTTGTCATTCCATTGCTCACTATGCGGCTCCTAACTTCTCAGCCTACTTTGGTGTGTGTGTGTGTGTGTGTGCGCGCGCGCTGTGTGTGTGTGTGTGTGTGTGTGTGTGTGTGTGCGCGTTTAAAAGACCAGACAAGGAGAGGTTTTTAACACATCACTCTTCATGAAGATTTTGGGGAATCAAGGGACTTTATTAAATCGTAAATATTGGAAAATTAGGTTTCGATAAATTGGGGTCTGACTAGTGAATGTTAGGGTGTTTAGTGCAAGAAGATTGCTTTTAGCAGATAGCAGATCTAAAAAAGGAATAATTGAGCTTTCTAATAGATTTAAAATAGCACTCGGCAGATTCCAGCAAATTCTTAATTTCGTCTAAGCGTAGTGTTTGCGCAACAACTTAAAAAAAACAGAATGTCACAGGCCTGTGTAGTAGATGCAGCACAGTCGTAGCATAAGCTGGAGAAGCAGCTCCATAGGAGCTCCATTTTGGCACCACGCACTACAGGGTCTTTGCGTGCGGCAAAGACTGTTCGCGTCATTTTTCCAAGAAAGGTCTGAGCTGTCTGCTCAGCATTGACAGCAAGCTGCGGCTGGTCCTGCTCTCTGCCCAATGATCTGCTCAGCCCGATGCTGCCTGGCTGCAGCCGCTCACGTAGCTCTACGATTCGCTTCTTCAGCAACGGTTCGTACCTTGAGAGGAGGTGCCATAACATGTACTGAAGAGCAAACACAGGTGTCCAGACTATGTGGCACACATATCATATCCCTTGACCTGTGGCACGGTATATTGCTGCTGGTGACGGTAATGATGGTTTATTGACATCTCCTTCAAAATGCAGTGGTGACAAATAGCCACCAGGCCTGCTTGAGTTAAACAGGTCCAGCTATGTGCAGCATGCAACTGCTATATCTAACATCTACATGTTGGGACACCTGGTGGAATATAATGGAACTGCAATGCAAAGTTTGCACTAATGATGATGATCTAGTGGTGTTCTTTCTGAAACTCGACAGTGAAAAACAGTCACCTAGCCTGCTTGAATTAATCAGGTATGCCATAATGTTTTTCATGACATCAATATTTATACATCTCCATAATCTCCTTTTTCTTCCTCAAAAATTCCCTATCTACCTCGTGCTGCTACCAATGCAACTGCTGCACGACGTGCCTCCTGGTGTAATAATATGCAACTGCAATGCAAAGGGCGCACGCATAGATGCTACGCGGTGCATATCTCGCATCGCAGGGCAGGTGGCACAATATGATGATAATGATGATGCCAGATAGCCAGCTTGATTTATTCAGGTACACAATGTATTTTCTAGCATTCTTGTATACATCTCCTTAAACTTCTTTTTCTGACCTAAACTTTCCGTAACTGCCTTGTGCCGCTACCTGTGCATCTGCTACATGGCCTTCTACATGGTGTAATAATATGCAACTGCAATGCAAAATGTACACACACTGACACTATGCGGCACACGTGCGACTTCGTTTGTCTCCTCGCACGCTAGGACGCATTTATAGGACATTTTTCAGTGGAATGCTAGCAAGCGCTAGTGTGGCTCACTGGTAGGGTAGCTGAGCCTAGGCTCAATCCCGGCTGGAACTGGGTATTTTTTTCTCATTCCTTATGTATATCTATGACTCCCCCCCCCCCCCTATGTAATACCCTGTAAAGGGTCCTTGAGGGTCCAATAAATGATGATGATGATGATAACTGCTATGGGTGGCAGCGGCGGCAGACACCATCGCCAACCGAAACAGGCATTGGAATGAGCCCATAATAGCTTATGCTGTAAAACACAGCAATACCTATTTTCAGCGGCTCTCCTTGACAACAAGTGTGCTGCAATGTTGGTATATACAACTCTTCGAGCATACTGTACTTAAAGGGCCCCTGAAACGGTTCGGACAAATTTTGTAGGCGCGTAGGGTACAGCTTAAGTAGAACATTCGCACCACAATTTAAGTGAAGCGTTACGTATTAATGGAGCTGCAAGCGATTAGAAGTTACCCTCCTCCCTAGCTATGCTTTTCCTCCTCAACTCGCTCGCCGAGCGAGCGGCGCTAAGCTCCGCCTTCACTGGTTCAGCGTCACGAAGCGACGTCACATCGCTCACTTCCGGTTGTTTAGGAGCACGCCCCCTCCCGCGCGAGACCTCTCCGCTAGCCGCTTGGCCGTCGACTGAGAGCTATCGAAGCAGCGTGCGTTGCAAGCATTCTGTCGTAGCGCTGAACGTGTCCGGTACTCCGCTAAAAACAGGCAAGCTGGTCATTTCGGCAAATGACTGGAGGCATAAACTCAAGCTGATGAAGGAACTTTAGCGTAGACGTACGTTAGCAGCCTGATCGGTCTGCACGGTACAGACACTTGCTGGCGCAGCGCTTAACCAGTCAAACAAAGCGCTAATATTGCTCTAACCAAGTGTAAAGCATTTTAAACATTTATAAATCAACGTGTTGATGATTACACTCCTGCGAAAAATACACACCAGAAGCAAAGAATACACTTCGTTGCTGCTACTGTGTATGGTTGAGCTCTGTGCCACCAGGTGGCTGCACCGTGCAGACCGTTCACATTTGCCCTTCTGCTCATCTCGTGGCTCATCCCGGCACAGTCAAGCGGCTAGACCCTGTCCCCTTGCGCTTGCGTTTGCCCTAATACTGGACTCGCGGTTTGCAGGTCGCTAGGTTTGCAGTCCACAAGGCAACAAAGTCGAATCATAGTGCTCGCGAAAAGACTGAGACCGACTCTGACCGCGGAGCTCTCGTCAAAATGGAGTACGTTGTAACACAAGCAGACGACACTTGCTGTGTGCCGGAAGTGCTGAAGTGTACTAAAAAACTATTCTTGTGTATTCTCTTTAAGTTATTTTCTTTTTACAAAAACAAAGTAACTAACATTCCAACTATTACGAGCATCATTTGTTCACCATAAAGTTGGAAAAATTATCGACCACGCGCCCTGGTCAGCCAATCAGATAGCTCGCCCATGTGACGTAATATGGGTTATTTGCATCATATGGGTAGGGGCGGCTTAAAATTCCGCCGAGCAGTGCGCTGCGATCGGCAGCGATGTGTATTTTTAAAACCTTATAATAAATTACACGCTTTACGCAGAGCACTTAGATGCATCAATTAATGATCAGAAGAACCTACTCTAACGACTCAGTACGTTTGTAGAAAATCGCCAAAATCGTTTCAGGGTCCCTTTAATAGAACACAGAGCGCTTCTGGTAAGAGACTCTACGAGTCTCTTACCACTACATGGCACACTATAATGGCATACCTTTATGCTCCCTTCCTGCAATTCCAGCATCACTAACATGTTCTCATTACCCTGAAGGCAAGGCAACATGACATGCTGTTCAAATGCAAACTCACTGTATATTATGTTCAATAGGTTCACAATATCATTCAGTATATAAAATTAGAAGACATATATGATAGCATTTTTTACCTAAATGGGTGGATCTACGTAATCTTCAAAATTACATCCCCAAACATTATCACGTTAATGTGAGTGCTCGAGTAAAGGAACTCAACACGCAAATGAATGCTATGCAGAGACATGTATACAAGGCTGGGCTCAAGCTGTGTATGTGTGTACAGTGTTAATCTGCCCATAAAATTTCCTTACCAAAGGTGCATCAACTAAACCATCATAATGTCTTAGCGAGGACACAACATTAGCACACTTGGAAATGTTTGCTACTTTGCAGTAAATAACTATCAAAGGGCAATTGAAGAGAAGCACTACATTAGTCTACACTAATAAATTATTATTATTCTATACTCTATTGTCAAAACATGCTAAGTGTAGCATATGGCTCCTTTAGAATACAATGTAGTTATTCATCATCAAGAAAAAAAAATAACAGAGCTTTCCAATATTGATGACATCATGGCAACCAGGCCCTGGAACTTCATGGTGGTGTTGCCATTAGTCTTTTGCTTTTGTGTCATTTCTGGCCAATAAACACTTCTCTCACAGTAAGAGTGGTTATATCAGCATTCCAGAATAGTAGTAATTTGCTAATAGAGGTCCAATTATTTTTCTTCTTAGTGTCCATTTGAGAGGAAGCGTTAGGCTAAGTGAATACATGGAAATTGTTTTGCTTGGCAACCACTGCACTGAAGTCAGAGGTTTGTTACATTTAAAAGAAACGAAGTTCCAATCTACCAACCATATGGAGTAGGGTGATTGATGTCGTCATATATAAAAAGAATGTAAGAAAATTGCAATGTCTTGGAAACCTAAAGCATGGAGCTTACAGCTCCAACTCTGGAAGAAAAGCTATATTTATCTCTAAACTGCAGCAACCGAGACAGTTAAAGCAGGCTGAATTGATTTATTAAACGCCTCTCCAAAATATATGACTGATGTGCGAGTGGGATTTCTGTCAAACCCTCTTAAACATAGTCACAATTTCACGTAAGCCCTAAACTAATGTCAAATCTGTCTGCTTCCGATGCTCACCAGATGCAGCTTTTTGGAAATGCGGTATATGCTTATGGTGAAGAGTTAAAGATATGTAATCTTTTGGTTCAAATTAAAACTTGCAATTTTTAACGATATTGTAAATAAAAAAGATTGAGGCCCTAAATTGAAATTTTGCTTCCTACAGTCGGTAGAATTCAGCTTTCTTAAACGGAACAAATATCATTAAATATCATTCAAATTAGTACACCAGTAGTCGAATGGGTGCATTTCACATGTATATGAATAAGGAAACTGGAATTGGGCCCGAGATGAACCTTCCTTCTAGGAGAAGCCAATGACAAGACAAGCGCTTAAGTTCCCCTAAGACTTGTTTGAAAAAGCAGCCACTGTCCATAACAAAGCTTTTCATAACATAATCTAACTTTTAGTGAGACAGAGTACCAAGAAAAAAGATTTTGCCGAGTAATCTGAAGTACTGCACACCCTTCCTTCCCCTGTAGCTCCCATTTGCAGAAGCTGTCTGCCATTCCAGCAACCTGTCCACTGGCAGCCTGAAAACAGCAAGCAACGACGATCCCAAACATTTCAAATAAAACTTGCAAAGTCGCTCTTAAAGAGGAAGATTTAGCTCGGGAGCTCCAATTTAAATATATAGTAATGGATAAATTATCGACACATTGAAATTATCAAAATACATGGTAATGGAGAAACTGTTTTTCTCAGCAACCACTTCACTGATTGTGATGAGGTTTGTTGCATTTAAAAGAACAAGTTAAAATTTCCCAACTCCAGGAAGTCGATCTTCTATTATGCTCACGTATCACATTTACGACTGTAATTTAACAATGAAATATGACACAACAGTTATGTAAACTGCACATAATAATACACCTAAAGCAGACAGACTTGCTCTACTATACAACACTCTGAAATTTATCACTAATTTGTCAATGGGACTTTTGCAAAAGTGTTGCAAACATTGTATCGATTCCACATAAGCAGTAAGTTCATACATGAAATTTGCCTGCTTTACATTCTTTAACAGATGCAATCCTGATTCGTTAACTTCATGCTTCTATTTTTTTTTTTACCAGTTACCAACTTTTGCAAACTTTTGGCAAGAATTCAAAGTCGTAAATTAAAATTATGCTTCCTCGATTTGCTAGAATTTACCTTCTTTCTCAAATGCAACAAACTTAACTCGAATGGACCCGGCAGTTGTCTCACGTACTTGAATGAGCAACATCAGAGTGGGCTTCAAGCTAAAGCTTGAACCAACTATAGCCCATACAACTCGAAGGTGCTACAAGGGAAGCTATTAATTCATTCACAAGTTCAAATGAGTAGCCTTTCCACTGCAACATGATAAATTACATGACTCGCCCTCAATCATCACATTCCCATGCACTCATAATACTGAAGCACGTCAAGCAGTTCCAGTTAGTGGTGTTATGAACACAACTAAAGTAAGGAAACCGGTGAATGAACGTACAAGCCACACTTGGCACTTTTCAATAATGCATCAGCTGAGAGAGCCGCCATAGAACATTCCTTTCCCCTTACCTCAAGGCATTTCATTTCTCCATGCAACTTGCGCAACCACGAGGAAACAACTAATGGGGCAGTGGACACTTGTTTGCTACTTTGCCCCATCCCTTGCCAGATTAACCGGACACAGAAAGACCCCATCTGTGATAAGGTACTCGGTCATCAGACGTTTTCCATTGCTTGGCGTGTGGCCCTTTGCCAAAGTGATGCTGCAATCTTCAGCATGCGCTGCAAGATTCACTGCGCGAGCCAAACAAATCGCTATCTGGTGATAAGGCGCGCATTACGTCAACGGCAAAAACTGAGCCGTGAAAGAAAAGGGAAAGTGGACCTTCACACACTGACTGCCACCGCTCTATGCAATTTACTTATCTTTTGTGAAGGAAGCATTGTCATAAATGGCAAATATGTTCAGAGCTGTTAATCCACAGCATTTCAGAAATGAAATAAAGCTGCAATAAGAGAAACTCTGTAAAAACATTTCGCTGCTTCTTAAGCTTCAAAGCGGCACATCTATAGAATATAATATGGAGTTTTAGTTGGTCCGTAAACTTCTCAACATTTGCGGAATACTAGGTTTCCAGAGCTATGGCTGGCAGTGGCAAATCTAATGCAAAATCTGATGCCATTTTGTCTAAACACGATGCACCTGAACAACAATTATGCGTTGCATCAGGGTTATCAAAACAGAAAATAACAATAGTTTTTCATGTTGCCGATTTTGTCGCTACCAATTCTTTGCACCAGCAGTGAAGTACAGTATTTAGGTCACTGCAGCATTGGTTTTGCATGCTCTCTGTTTAGAAAATGCGTCACCAGATGTCGCTTCCCACGTCGTCGCTGTCATACACATCTCCGGGAGCCCAGTATTCCACAAGCAGCATTATGTTTACAGACACGCTAAAACCCTTTACTGCTACATCTCCTGTATACTGTGACAAAGGTAGGTCTGCTCTCCAAGAAAGACTAAACAAACGTAGGTTAACCAAGGCATTACATTTTCGCGATTGTGAACCTGCCCGGCTTACCACCAGCAATGTCCTTTGGCAAATCAGAAAAGAGCTAAACAATAAATGAAATACAGGCGCTACCAAAGCATCAAAATTTGCATACCAGCTCGCCGTGATATCAAGGGTTTCACCAAAGTTTGCCTGCCCCAGCGGAGCATGTAGCAATATGGACTACCAGGATTACATCGTAATTAACCTAAGTTAAAGCTGAATGTGCAAATATTTGAAGATTCTTTTTGCAGCCAGAATATGTGAAAATACTGCCAAATCTGTGTTCTCTTTAAATATCTAATATCAAAATGATTACATATTTCTTGGGTGCCTGTATGGCGATGATCTGCCTTTGCTACAATTACCACTCGTGTATATTTTCATATGTTTATGAGTTGATGTATCATGTTCTTGCTCTAATATCTATGTTTCTGTAACACCGCCCCTCCCCCCTAACACGGGTGTCACAGTACACCTCTGATCACAACTGAGCTCGATCGGGATCGAATTTGTCAGGTGAAATTGTCTCCTCTGCGCAATCTGCGGGAGGGAGCCAAACACGGTTGAGAATTTCAATCCAATTTTGGCTCGATCGGAATCGAAAGTGGCTGTGTGTGACACTGATATTACTCAATGCTCCCTCCGCTGGGCTTGTAAGACACTGATAGTACACTTTTTCTTCTTTTTTTGTAATGTCAGTGTCATCACTGAGTTAATGATTTAGATATGAAATTGCTGAAAGGAATACTCGGCAGCCCTAATTTCCTTAAGTTGCACGTTGGGCTTGCTGGTATATCATGATGATCCTGTACTTATACTAATTAGGCTATTCTTACCAAAGAAATAGACACGAATACTTTAAACAATATTTCACCAGTGTTAACTAATTTTAAGTTTATTCGGGATCTTTTTTGTTAATAAGGCATTTTCTGTGCTGCGCAGGCACAGAAAGTTGCATTAACTTCCTAATGCCTTAAGATTTAATGTCATTTGCATGGTGTCACATGGGCAAATCAAATGACACTCACCTTAATGCCATTTGTCACTGAAGGCGTTCGCCAGAACTCATGCGACTGAGAAATGCATACTCTCGACACCATAGCTTGCTCAGAGTGGTTTACTTAAATTATTTGAAACAACATCCTATTTTGCTGGAAACAAACTTTTTCAGGTGTTCAGGCCGCACACCACAAACAAACAAGCACATCAAGTATTATATAATGCAAAAAAAAAGAATGTAGAAGATATACTGCTGCAAGTGGAGTCATGTTAAATGTTGGCAACAAGCATACAACAAGTACGATTTCATCCCCATTGCCATAGTGCTTCGTCGGTTGCAACATTGTAAAAGACAGCAAAAAACTATAGCTAGCGGCACCATAGTATGCTTATTTCTAAATTTCACTCGCCTCGAGAAAGGTTAAACTTGTGAGTGCATGTTTATCTTTTTATCTTAAATTAGTCATTTCAGAAGACGCTGTTATCAACATCATCGGGTCAAATGTCATTCAGGAACTTAAGGCTTTCACTACTGAATGCCATTTTATGTGCCCATGGGGCAAGGGCATAAAATGTTCATATTACACATACAACAACGAGTGTATATATCCAGATTAATAACTTGTTTTCCCCAGTGCAAAAGAGACCAACTGAATTTTCACCTAGCACACCACTGTAACCAAATCCATGTAAACACTTCCACATGAACCGAAATCAGATACAAACTCATCTAGTCAGTGGCTTGTTATTGCGAGCTTCATAGTGCGAAGAATGCAGCCTTCAGAAACACGCATATGATAACCAATGCGACTGTGGAACTCGTCACATGCAACGTTTGAGCACACAAGTATTTAATGAAACAGCATTCGGTGGATGATGAAACCCCCATGCAACAGAATTAATAAATCATCGAAACGTACTTGTAAATGCAACTTCTATACTGTAAAGCGCACTTTTCAGCACGAGTTTTGGGACACGAACAGAAGTGGGAAAGAGAAAACAACAACAACAACAACACCAGATTGGAATCAACATTCTTAGTTACAGGTTGCCGCCTTTAAAATAGGACACCCTGAGCACACACTGAAGTTACGGAGCCGTTAAAAATGAACCGTTCGCTCTGCAAATCGGCATTTTTCTAATCAAATGCTGCCCAAATATTACGTTCTCGTACGTTATACTACAACAAGAACTCGAAAGTGCGTCATAACTCGCTAGCACTCTCTCTCTCTCGTTCTTTTTCTTTCTGGCAAACGGGTATGTTTCAATGAACACGTTTCATGCATTCGTCTTCGTTGCGACAGGACACGACCGCGGCAAAGACTGCGAACACACGTAAAGAACTGGAAACAATATACTACAGAGCGCTATACAGACGAAATTCACAAGCGCAGCGATAGCACGAGGCATTAATTAACGCGAAATATGCGCACGGGGTAGCGGGACGACGCAGTGGCGCACACTGCACGCGCGCTACATGTGATCGCAGCGAGTGAAAGCAAGCGGGCTTCCCCGCTCAACTTCTCTCACTGCGGGGCGATCGGTGCACTGCGCACAGTTTGCCTCGCGTCACCCGAACGGGAAGAGAAGAAGCAATGCAGAAAGGAAGTCACCCTTGCCTGCCGCCACCCTTCCCGACGAAGGAAACGGGCTAGATCGACATCGGGCGCTCGCCCTCGAGGCAGAATCACGGCCGTGCAGTATACACCGCGCACAGAGTGCAGTGCGCAGATGCGACGCCTGCGTAACACTGGCCTTTACCTGTGACGCAGGTTTGCCGTGGGAAAAACGCGCGGCTGTGTGCGCGCTTTGTTTTGATCGTACGCAAAGTGGGTCAGAGGCGCCCTCCGGCGATTCCGGGTGGCCCCCGCCGTAGACGCAAGGCCTACGCACTAGCACCTCGCTCGGCTCCCTACCACGCGGCCATCCGCGCTGCGCCCGGGACGAATATGGGCCGCGTGTCTTGGCCAGCGCGTGGCATGCGAAGGGAGTGGCGCTTCCCTGTGTCCAAGGGAACGCCATGCAAAGCCAATCCTCGCAGCGCGACAAGCGGCGTAAGCCTAAACAATCAACATAAACACTACCTTGTCGAGTCTTTCCATGGCATCCCCCGGTTCCAGCAGCCTCTCGGAGTGTTCACCAAGCATACGGTTACGTTATGTCGCGCGGTTCCGCGCGTTCGACGCGACTACGTTGCGCCAACACATTTTGCCAATTGAGCTACGCGAAATGACGCCCTACGATTCAGAACAACGCCATTTATTTCGCAAGAGGCATTTCTCCGCACGACTCGGTCACTCGGTGTCACGCCAGTTTCGTAGCCGCCTTGGCCAGCACCGCCTGATTTATAACCACAGTGCCTGCCTCACTGGCATACATACACAGAAGCTCGAGAGACAGTACACGACATTATTCTTTACACGCCAGCTGCCAAAACTTTGCCACAAATCGTGGCACGTCATCGCACGGACTTGTCACGCTACTACCAGGCAAGCAAGGACCCTCAAAAACAACGCGGGTTTCGCAACACTCGTCGGGTTTGTTGGCCGCTGATGCCTGCGATACGCTCGTGCACGTTCCCGCAGGCATGGCGTGTGCTACGTAAACTACGAAAATATTACTGCTGCAGTGGTTGCGCTCAGTTACCGTAGCGGCAGTTGTTGTTGGTGCGTAAAATTTACATGAAGTGTCCGCGTATTTAACGTGACACAAAGCGAGCGACGCGTTTGCTTGATCGCTTTCCTTGGCACGCGTGGGAAATGCGAGACGGAGGCGCAGCGGTGCCTGCCGATTCACAGCGTCATGGCAACTGCTGCACGTTAGCTTGCGGTGCACTCAGTATGCTTAGGCAAAGTTAAGCGCTAGTGCCTATATTTATCTTTTAATGCCACCGACATGGCATCTTGAGTGACCTCGAACGTGTTCCGCGTGTTAAGTCGGAAGGATGACACTGATTCGTTTTACCAAACTCTTGTAATGTAGCGCTTCGGTTGTGATTATTATGCAAGAAGTGATGCGGAAGTTGCACTGTCAGTATCCACACGTCTCACTATGACCAATATAATTCGCCAACGCTGAGTTCCTAGAGTTCAGAAGCCGACGATCGCCTTGTGCGGCGGTTGTAAAACGGCAGTGCATGCAAGACTCGCAAGACGGCCGATTAGCATCGATTACGCAAGGCCAGTCTTGACACAGTAAACTGTCGCGCGCTGCCGTCGCGGCCTCCGCGACACTGTGAGCCTTATCTGATGAGGCGCGCGCCCTTAATCTCACCTGGAGGAGCAGTGCCGGCCGATAATTGCGACGAAAAAGCGGGCGAGCGCGCGAAGAGCAGCGGAGCGTTGTGGTGCCTGCGTGCAACACACGCGCGCGCCTCTTGCAATGACTGGCGCTCATTGTAATTTACGACGTCCACAGCTGCGCTGCCCATAAATCGCAGTACTGCGCACTCGCGCGCCTGTCGCTTCGGTCGGGCGCGCACCGCGCCAGCCCGTCTCGAGTCACGATACCGTGAAAAGAGCGGCCACAACCTGCAATGCGGCCCCCCTCGGGCTTTATGTGCTTTATAGCGCTTGCGCGTTGTGCATGCAGCCATGGCGCAGGTTGCATGCGTGTTCGGCGGCACGCGCGGCATCGGGATCGCCGTGGCGCTGCGCTTCCTGAGGGCGGGCAGCCCCGTGGCCGTCTTCTCGCGGGACCAGAAGAACGTCGAAGAGGCCCTGAAAGAACTAGCATTGGTACGCTGTACACACAACGCTGGCTGGCATGTGTTGCCCACATCATCTCTGAGTGGCCCGAGAAACCGACTTGGGTCTACAGTCAAACAATTCTTGTACCAGTGCTCGTAGCTCGAGACGGAAAGGGTGCACAGACGAGACGGGACATGTGAAACAAGAGCTAGCTGTGTTGCCTTGTCTCTATTCGCCGATCGTCTTGTTCACTCTGCTACAAGATGCTGAATCAACTAGTCAACACATTAGATGCTTCACGTTGTTGGGTGCTGACCTGCTGGAAGAAGAGAGAGTTGAGCTAGTTTGTAGGGACTTGTTAGAAAAAGGTAGACGTGCAGACGTAGACGCAGGTAGAGCGAAATGTTTGTGTTGGCCGTTTCCCTCAACTTGTGTCCGTGTTTGCATGTCCACCTTTTTTCTAACAGGCTTTCTGCATGTCCAGTACTGCCCAGTCCACAGCGAAGAATAGCAATAAATTAGCACTCAAAAGTGTCTGTCCTCACCAATGTCTCGGAGATTGAAAAAGTGGCATGAAGGTCATGCTTTCAGATTCATCCTTTAAATGTTACCAGTGGTTAAGCACGGTCTCGGTGTCCCCGATCCCAGTGGTCTATACTACACACCAGCACATCTCGTGATTTGCGATGACAGAAAACTTTGTTAGCCTTCACGCATCTGTAAAACCCAAGCTTGATTATTTGCAGAGGAGGTCACGAGTGAGGGCCATGACAAAGCAGCTTTGTGAGCTTATGCCATCATAAAACAGTTCTGCCTTTTGCCTTCTGTCGTTCGGAAATTAAATAATGATTTAGTGGAAAAGACGGCCAGGCATGTAACACTAGTTTTTTCTCATTAAATTACTGGGCATGCAAGTCGGTGCTGCTGGCTGGTGATGAGCGCTTTCTATCTGGTCGCAAATTGTCCAGGATAACTTACTTGGGGACATGCAGAAGTAGATCTGAATGGAGAGTGGCCAATGCGAACTGATGCGAAGTATAAACATATCAAAACATTGAAACAAAGAGCATGCAACGTGCTGCAATTACAATCACATCAAGGCTGCGTATGTTATGGAAACTTTAGTCAGTCAAGAAGGATGCAAAGGTCTTGCTTCTCTGGCTTCTCAGGAAGAGTGATCAAGAGACTGCAGGCTGACAGGCGCGTAGCCAGAGGGGAGAGGGGGGGGGAAACACCGGGCACTGTGACCCCTCCCTCGACATCTCTGTTGTAACATGGCGTCGCCTGCTCCCCTCTAGAAAAAATTCCTGGTTATGCCACTGCAGGCTGAAGAGATAAAGTGTGAATGTCCCAGAGTGCTTTGACTGGTATGGGTGAATATGGTGGGTATAAAACGTCACTCAGTGATCCCAAAATGGTTGGGAGGTTGTTAATGAGTATCGTGTTCCTTAATTGAAAGCAGGGAGATATGTGGAAAGCTTTCAGTTGTATTGGGTGGTTTACAAATAAGGTACATGCTCCAATTTGGTAAATCGGGAAACTGTGTCATATATATATAGGGTGAAAGTAATGAGCTCATCTTACGAGGGCTTTCTGGGAGTGGAAATGAGGTTTAAAAAGGAGTGTGCCTGTTCATGAAAAGAAACAAGGTACCCTTCTCATTGCTTTTTGGTAGTAAAGAACTGTTCCAAGGTGAACAGATTTTTGAAAGCTTCTATGGCTTACTGAGCTCTCATTTTGTCTCAAGTTACCAGGGGCTGTGAACATCTGTCACTGTTTACTTCCCAATTTGATGTAAACTGCTTTGTAAGCAGTAGTATGTGTGCCCCTATAACATTGCCATTTCCAGTTCGCATTGAAATTCATTCCTATGGTGTACTGAAGGTTATTCTTGTTCTTTTTTTCTTGTATTTTAGTAAGGTAGAAAAATAGAACTTTGCAATGTTGTACACATTAGTAATTTGTCACATGGCTACCATTGCTCAAAAGCTAAAATCTACAGTAGTGTTCTTGCTGCTTTGGTGCTCAGAAGCTAATTTAGTGCATGTACAGAATCTAACAAAAATTTCACACCCTCTGGATTGCAACTGGCCAGCTCTGTGTGTTGTTGCTATCCACACAGCACATGCCCTGTATAGAATGAGTGGGCAGAATTAATCCACTTTGATGACTCGAAAGTAATTGTATCGCAGCAGAGATACACCGTTGTCACAGCTCGGCTGTTAAAATTTTGTTGTCAACCCAACTTTTCACCAAGATGTGCCGATCTTCCTTGAAGTTCTTTGCTTCTTTTTTTCTCCCTTTCATAGGTGGCACCAACAGGAATTCAATTATTGATTATCTTGTAAATCATAGGCTTTAGTTACAGATTACTCTGAAATAATAAATAATTTTGTTCAAATGAAAGGAAATAATTGTAAGAAAATGTTTTCTTGCCAACCTCTACATCCTCTGGGCCTCAAAAGAGAAAAAGCACGCACACTGTCGCTTTCATGTACCTCCTCTCTTGTCTCTTATCCCAACTTCCATCCTACAAATTCTTTCTGCACAGTCCCTGAAAACAAAATAGACTGTATAATGGCAGAATCGCCTCATTTTCACATGCTTTCTCCAAACGAAGTTGCAACGTAGCTGTATTACTTCCACGCGCTTTCTTTCAGGAACCCGGCATTGTGCACGGACGTAAATGTGATGTCCGCAATGAAGCGAGTGTGCGGGAGGCCCTGGCTTGGACAGAAGAGCAGGTCGGCCCTGTGCACTACCTCGTGACTGCAGCTGGCATTGGCCTCGATCGCTTGCTTGCCCAAACAAGCGAGGCTGAGATCCGGAATCTTCTCGACACCAATGTCATTGGCACACTGTTTTGCGCCAAAGCAGCCTTGAAGGCAGGCATGCTGCGCCGCCGACAGGTGAGAACAACTTCTGCCTGAGGCGCTCATCCAAATTTAGTGAGTGAGTGGTAGCTGCAGCCATGGCCCAGTCGGCACGACACCCAGCTCAGCTGTGGGGGGTGCATGGTTCAGTACCTACCATTTGACATCCAACGCTATGTTAAGACAGGTGCAAGCGGCTCCCTGGCCAGCTGCCCAACTTTCCAGGGGTGTGTTGTTTGAGAGAGTCACCCGCCATGGTTGCTCGATGGCTGTGGTGTTCGGCTGCTGAGTACGAGGTCGCGGGATCGAATCCCGGCCACGGCGGCCGCATTTCGATGGGGGCGAAATGCAAAAACACCCGTGTACTTATATTCAGGTGCACGTTAAAGAACCCCAGGTGGTCGAAATTTCCGCAGTCCTCCACTACGGCGTGCCTCATAATCAGAAAGTGGTTTTGGCACGTAAAACCCCATAATTTAATTTTTTGTTTGTTTGAGCGAGTGTCGCAAAGAATGCTATGCTTGTTGTGGAAGAACCAGAACAAACAAAGCAACACAGAAATCTCAGAAAGGGTGCCGAAATGCCGCAGATTTCTTTACCGGTGGGTGTTCTTCCCAAGTGTCGAGGTCTCATGTTGGCCAAGTACATGTCTGGGAGCACGCTTGTGCCTATTTTACTGATAGGTGTCTGGCGGCAGCTCTCGTATGCATTTCACTGCTGCAACAGGCGCTCTACCAGGAGGCCATCTGTGGTTGGAGGCAGCCCGTGGTTGGAACATGGAGATATAAGAAAGCTACACGCCAGATGAGCCTTCTCACAGAAATTGGCGGCTGTGAAGAGAAATTATTGCATTCCTCTCGGCTCCGTTTATGCTTTGCAGGCAATGTTGCAGAAGCTGTGCGGGTAGTGCAGTCATAGCAGTCTCACTCCACATGTTTCACAGTGCAGGTGAATTTCATCTTTAACACTTTCTGGGGAATAACTGCTTCATATATCACAAGTTTAACTTATGGGTGCATGCTATCACATAGTACAATTATATACAGTTGCAATCACACATTATTTGCATGCCTTTGTGCAAACTGCTGTTCATAGATCATGCAGCATTGATTGTGAGTGCAGAGTGTTATGCCAATGTACACTGTGAAAGCAGACAAAAATTTTAACAAAGGCTTGTATGCGCTTCTCTGAAATGCATTTTACAGCCATGCAGTAGAAAAATAATGCTTATGGGAAATGCACCCACCAGCGAATTTCCAGATCCTTCTAAGGCGAAAGCCTTAGATGGCTCATGGGACGAAAAAACCCGATGTCCGGCGCTGTGTCATCTGGCATGATGGCGCCGAAATTGATAAGGAGTCAATCCCTCGACCTTTAGTGGGAGATGAACCCACAACCTTTAGTGTTAATTTGGGCAAATTAGGCCATCCATTTCTCTATAAGAGAGTGTGACGTCGAGGATAACCGAGAAGCAAACAATAAACTCACCTCGCTGTGTAGTTATGTAATTAACCATGACAAACATACCCGCATTTACTGTTGTGCGTTGTGCCAGTTGTGTTGCTGGAGCCATGAATTAGTCGCGTTGTGGTGATGAAATAATCACTACCAAAATCTATTAGGCTAAGCCGTGCGAAGAATGACTACGCTCAAATCACAGTGGTAGCAACTAGTACAGTCATTGGTCAGTAAACCTAAATTGACGAGTCAAGTTTGCTGGGTGTTCGTACGCGTATCATCATACCTTCCAGAATAATCGCTGGTGCTCATGCACGTTCGAGAATGTATACAACAGTATTCGCGTCGCATGTGCATTCTAATTAGACAGGATTTCGTTATAGAATCAATGACAACATTCAAGAAATTTTTTATACTCTAGGCATATCTTGCATCGAGCGATAACAGGACAACAGTGATAATCTGGCGAAAAGTGGTCACCGGCGGAAAGCAAACTAATGTGTGCGGGACAGTTTAAAAGAAAAACCAAAGTGCATGGAAACATTCTGCCTTGGAACATGAAAGCTGTAACTTTACATTAAAGAAACAAAGATGTATAATTAGACAGGAAAGGAACATCTTGCTGCGTGAGTACTGCGACAATCACTCACATTTACCGTGGCAGTACTAATGTACAAATTGTGTGGTGGCAGGTACCGGACAAAGAATCAAAAATTTTGCTTTTGAACATAAACTCTGTTTTCTATAAAGTGTGCACATTATACATGTACGCTGATAAATGTATAAATAGCAGACAGACTTGGACTCGTGAGCGCAGATTTGTTGGCTGATGACCTCACTCACCACTATCGTTGTGGTTTGATTGTCACTTGCCTTCCTGGTTAGAAGGTTGCCCAATAAAGGGCTAGATTTTGCACTCACACTCTTCCCACTATTTGTCATTTGTCACTGCAGCATTCCAAAATCTTTGATTGCTGTTAATAGCAATCGGACTGAAATTTGCGCATTTTACCTGCTTCCAGTAGTTAGAACATTGTGTGCATAGTGGTATTCACAGGGATGCACCACTTCTTGTGCTGTTTTCTAAAACACTATAGTAAGAAAGGTTACATAGCTTGCCTTAACAGATGTGTAAGTAAGCTTCCCGCTGCTGACATCCAAGTACCCTCGGAATGATGCTGCATTATGTCGCAACTAGTACCTTGGGTAGCATATCCAATTGGTGACCAGAAAGAAAAGTTATTTGGGGACCCTGGTAGAATGAAAGCAGCAAGTTATATTGTGCAGTCGGAACAAAATTGTACTTTGCGTCTCAGCAGAGGAAGACAGAAAGCTCTCGCTCTACTTTTGATGCTTCCTCTTGGTGCTGAGAGATGGGTCCACAACACATCCGATTATTAGCAGTAATGATCTTTTCACTTCGTTGATTTCTAGCAAAGATGTAGCTTGTGCACTACAGGAAAGCCTTGCATAGCCACACAGTGGGAATAAGTGTCGTGACTCACCCATGAACCACATTGTAGTGAATGTGTTAATCTTAACTTCGATCCGGTAAGCAACTTCTGTTGCAAACAGGCATGTTGTTAGCACACTTCGCACAATCGCCGCATCTTGTTTTCATGTGGGTGAATGAGCTAGGAAGCTGCAATAGTGATGTTGGATCTTGAACTTTGTGTGTCCTCTATTTCTTTCTAGGGCTCCATCGTTAATGTGGGCAGTGTTGTTGGTGAACGAGGCAACGTTGGCCAAACTGTCTATTCTGCCAGCAAGGCTGCCCTAGTGGGTCTGACCCGCTCGTTGGCCAAAGAAGTTGCCTCTCGGAACATCAGAGTCAACATGGTTCAGCCAGGTGTGTATCACCATCGTAAAACAGCCTATTTTATGTCCAGTGCCAGGTGTGTATAGCCTTTCTTAATTTTCCACTTGCCAAAAACAAAACATTTCACTCATCTTTGTGAATACTAGGAACCTAAATATCAATGTCAGTGACATCGTGTAAATTAGGAATGCATAGGCAAGTCGTATAGGGGCGTGATTGAGTCTTCGTATCACAGACTTCAGCACGTGACACACACAACAGGCTCGGCAAACCAAATTACACAGGGCCATTGGGAGATGTACCCTGACATGCCCTCATGGCAGCTGTTTTGCATTCTTCCCACATACGCTCACTTTGTAACGCACCTTTTCCTTTTCCTGAAATCTTTCACGAATTCTAGCACCACCCTCCATGCACCATGCAAGATGCTGTTGTGTTGTCAAAAATTCAAAATGACCTACTCCTGCTCCTCAGTACTGATCATATAGCCAGGGCACAAAACTTGTTGGGAAGCTCTCCTATATTGCACTGTAAATTCATTATATAATTGCATTTCAGTAAAGAAGGTTGTGTAGCAAGCTACGTCTGTGCTGAGCATGTGGGCTTCACATTTTTTTTTTGCTGGCCATTTTCCTGTGTAGGCAGGGAAACTGGCATTGCTTCTTTTGTAATCATACCTTGTTTCTGCCTCTCGTGTAATGCTCCATTTGGCGCCTGTGAATAATAATAATAATAATCACAAAAATAATTATGATGATGATAAGAAAATTTTTATTGTGATTTCTTTTTCTGGCGCAGTTAATGTAACAGGGTAAGCAAAAATACGTATTGAATTTTTTTTTTTTTTGGCTCAACTTGAAATCCACGGCCTTTTCTGAACAAGAATCGATCATTTATTTGCCTCGGTGCGACTTCTTTTCGCCAAAAAAATTACATATTCCGAGACCTATATGGTGGCCCATCATGCCCCTGTTCCTGGGCTTCTGCCGAAGTGATGGTGACAGCAAGAGATTCCTCGCAGTGGAAGCATCAAAGTCATGTGGAGAGATGACAGTTTGCAAGCTGGGGTGCATTGGGCACGTTCAGAAAAGAACGGGCACAAGACTGCAGGAACTGAAGAAAGAAAGCAAAGACATCAAGCTTTCTGACGGGAAATGCATATCTGGCCGGGGATGTCTGAGCGATGCCTTCATTGACAAGCTCCAGAACTACCATGGTTTGGCCATAAGAAGAGGCCATAAGGTAGTTTAGAGAACATGCAAAAGGCTGTCTGGGCCACATATTTTCACATAGCATCAATGGATACCAATGCATCCCAAGGCCTTTGCCCAAAAGACGCCGACACCTTGTGCAAATTCCACGAAGCCCTGTTAAACGGTGAACCATATGGTCATAAGGAACACCTTCCAGCAGCAGTTCTCGAGGCTGTGAAGCCCATTTATCAGCAGCTAGCTAAGCCCGAGCTACTTGCTAAATGCCTTCATGGGAAAACGCAAATCCCCAACGAGTCTTTCAATAACGTTGTGTAGAAACGCGCTCTAAAAATGTTTTCCTTGGACATCAAACATAGAAACTGTCCACGCTTGATGCTGTGCTCACATGTAATGATGGCAGTTTAGCGCGAGTCAATGTGCTGAGCTCCTTTCGAATTTCACCAGGGCGCTACACAGTGCAGGGGCTACGTTACGTTGACCTGTGTCAACAGTACTTCGCTGATAGGGCTGCACGGCAGGCGACGAAAGATGCTTGGCAGGCAAGACGTCTTAACCACAGAAAGAAAAAGTGATTCTGGTGATGAGTATCTGACTAGTGCCTATTGAAACAGTTCATCAATTTGTTGTTCTTTCCTTGTAATTTTCTAATAAATCCCCTTTTCCACTTGAAATGCAATTATCCTAAAACTTATTTTTTAAATGCATTTGTTCATTTATCTCAGCAACCGCAGGTGCTCAGAACATAATTTATGGACAGCAATTAGATCAGAAATTGGGGAATATACTTCAGCAGAATTATTGTTGTATAATGAAATACTTTTGTTCAACACAGAATTTAGTGCCTAGTACTGAGTGATAATTAGGTGCGTGCAGTAAAAAATTAACGAGAAAGATGTGTCGCAATATTAAGGGATAAATCTGCTACATTACAAACAGGAAAAGCTTCCGATCACAATGATATTATTAGAATTGTAATTTATACAGTTATGGAGAAAAAGGTACATAAGCATTGGCTAAAATACATGGCAGGTATAGGGCCTACCCTGTTCCCTTAAAGCTCAGTATACTTCAGTAATTTCGGCTCCGGTTATCCGGCGTCCATGCATTTCTATGGGCCCAAACTTACGTTATTTCGATCCTGAAGTTGGCTGTTGCCGGATAATTTGAACCCGACCGGTCAGCATGCACGCGCGTGACTCCTATAGCGACCCCAATAGCGACACCTTTACTGGAAGCGTCTGTCTCAGCAGAGCTCTGGGGATCATGTTTCGTTGTATTGCTTTCAAAAAATAAAATGGTGGTGGTGATGATGATGATAGTGAATGCGTTGAACACACATGATCTCTAGTCGGAAGCACATATTTTCAGCTTGCCCTAGGAAGATTTTCAAGCAACAACAATAGCTCACAGCGTCTGATTACAGTATTTACTCGATTCCAACGCACCCCTTTCCTTTTTCCCAAGAAAACTTGACCAAACAACTGAGTTCGTGACATGTGCATGCTTTGCCGCATAATATAATTGCACTGCGGCCTAGGTACCTTTAAAAACCACGAGGCAAAGCCGCCGTTAGAAAACCGTCTGCCACTGTGCAAAATATATTGCGCATTTTCCTCACTAAAATATTCGGTGGGGCCTAGATTTCTACTTTGTTTAGCGTCGTTACTGTCATCGGTACGTTAGTTTTCTACTTTAGACACATAGAAAGCGGGCGGGTGTTAGATTCAGGGGCATATCATGATCGGGCAAATACTGCCAAAGGAATCAGTAGTGTGTCTTCATCTTTTTTTTCTTCTGAATCTTGTTTAATTCAACCCGCCGGATAATTCGATTAATTTCGTAGGTGCCGTCAGGGTCGAAAAGGGGTAGTCAGTTGTATAATGAATACCAATATAACAAATTGTTACATGTTATGAAGTAAATCTAAAAATTTCCTCGCTGATATAACCGTATAATAAATATCTGCTTGTACGAAATATTGATATAATGAAAGTGTTGTTGTGTTGTATGCAAAATAGTTGTCATGTGGTTCCAATGTAATGCATACCATTTTATTTAGCAGGTATGCTGTTGCATGATTCACAGTATCCTCTGCACATAACAGCATGCACTTAAAATACTTCGCCGTTTGCTGTAATTGCGAACAAGGCTCTCATGGGGGAGCTGAAACATCTTTTAAAGGACCCCTAGCAGCTCTGAGCTTAAAGGTTAGCGAGCGGTTTCTCTCTCGCCTTCGCTACCCTTCCCAGGGATGCTCTTTCCTCCTCATGACGTATCTCTTTAGAAGACATGTGGACACCTCGTCAGTGCCGAATGTGGACCATGTGGATACTACATCAGTATCAAACTTTCTTATTTGAAAATACCATCAGCATTCTATTGCCAGGAGTCCACAGTTTCCAACTACACAGAGTTCCCACTCAAACCCCAGTACACAGCAAGAAATTAGTTCATTGTGCACGACAGGCAAGCTAGACAATGAAGAATGGTGGGCGTGTGATGCATGGCAAAGGTTTGCTAGCAGACAGGTTATTACAGTACTGATGTCTCTCATATGGGAACCAATTGACAGCTCTTGCCCTAGTAATGGCCACCTGCAGGTGGCCATTATAAGAGTAAGAGGTGTCAATTCACTTGTGAAGCAAAGACCGAAGAGAAGCACAATAGTATTTCTTTTTTTTTTTATCAGGGGTGGTTTAGGGACCCTTTAAAATGAATAAGTTTTACCGTGGTTGGGGCCATGTTTATTATTTACTAGGCTGCTGCACAGTAAATCGTGCACACTTGTTCATGTCTTGCAACCGCAGGAGCTTACATGATTGGGCATTGCTTGATTGCTTTGAGTAATAGTAGCTGGAGTGAGTAAACAAAGTTTGAGACATTCTGCTGCGGAAGAGGTTTTTGTTAAGCAAGAAGAGCACTAGGTTGCTACGGCTTGCTCTTTGTTCTGACAGGAACTTTTGGCTTTATTGTGTTTTTCTTTATAGTACTTGTACACATATATACTTCTGTATACAGTTTAATCTCATTATGTCGAAGTGTCGTTCGACAAGCAAATACCCTCCTTATTTTCAATATTCGTTGTAAGTGCATATTTGTTACATGCTGAAATTAGTGAGAAACAATCTAGATTTAATTCGTTATATGTTATTGTTGTATCAAGGTTTGACTGTATACGTCTATCAAAAGATTATGGTTAATTTACTGCATTCTCCATAATGAAAAGGATGGGGTTACAAACAAAGCCATCCTGCATACATATGAAGGAAGTTTAGACTGCTGACCAGCGATAGGTCCACCCCTGATCTGCCACAGACCGGAGGCATAACATGGGAGGTGACGAGAAATACTGAAGAGCTTAATTACGAGGAGCTTATGTGATACTCAACATTAGAAACAAAGTAAACACTCACACAGTTTAACTAAAAGCAAGAAGTGTTGACAAAATAAAAACAAAGAACTCTCCTGCGCCAAAACATACAGCAAAACCTACCATATATGGATTTACAATCGATAATAAAGTATGCAATCAAAAGCGCGACTATATGAAAAAAATGCAAACACAAATAAACATGACAAGCACAACCTTGCAAAGTACATATACAAATAGAATACACAATGGTTCATATAAATGAATGAATAGACGCAGTAGAAAAGGGCCAATGGGAAGTCTGAGAGCATTGGAACACATGGTGTTATTGGCGGGAACAGTGGTCGAGAGTCCGATATGAAGACAGATTGGGCTGCCGGTTCCTTGCTGCGGTGGTCACTGCTGAAAATGGGGGCAGACTTGGGACCCGCGTTCGTCTTCTTGTCGAGAAACCCAGCTTGGTGAACATAGCCTGCAGGCTACTCCTTGGCTAACCTCTGAGGTACGTCCGCTCACCCACACTTCCAAACCAACTCTGCCTTGCGCTGTACGCCAACAATTACTTCAGGAACCAGTCGGGAGGCTGCTAGGACAAAGGTAGGCTGCTATCCCTATTTACCTAGCCACACATAGAGTAAAGGGTACGGGGAAGGAGAGGCAACGCGGAGACGTGTGCCGGTGACTTTGTGACAGTGCCTACCAAATGTCTCACTGCTGATGGAATTATCTTGAGTTCTCTTGGGAGTACAGTTCTGAATTTCTTCCTTCACTGCTTGAGCACTTGCTGCTCTTGACACACCTAAACACCACAACCATTACGCATCTTGCATCGTGCGGCAAAACAAGAGAGCAATTTTCTAGCTTGAAATTAGTTATCTTACCTTACACTGTAGCAAAATAACAAGCACAGAATATTTTTGCAAGAAGTGCAAAGTGACGAAGAACGTAACGGTAAGAAAATACCTCTTAGTGCAGCATTGTGTCGCAAAACAGTGACAGTAAGCAGTTCTCAAGCATGAAAAATCATTTGGTAAATTGCAAATTTTATAATGTAAAATTAAAGAGCACTTTGAAAGCTAGTGTGAACAAATGAAAATTGCAGTGATGCAAAACATGTGATGGGGAGGGAACTCTAATACAGGCGGCTGGCTGTATACATTAACTTCCATGTGGTTTTGAAGTAGTCTGCGTCTTGGTGGGTCCTTGAAGAGCGTTCATCAAAGCTGGCTTCTCTGCAGTATGGTTGCTTGTGAGGAAATGCTTCATTTCGTGAGCGATAGCCATCAAGTTTCGGACTAAAATTACTAGAGGGAACTCCAGCACTGTGATAACGACATATTGGAATGCAGAGGCACAATTGCAAAGAAAAAAATTAACTAAATTTTGAGGTTTTATGTGCCAGAACCACAATCTCATTATGAGGCACGCTGTAATGGAGGACTCTGGAAATTTTGACCACCTGGGGTTCTTTAACATGCGCCTAAATCTAAGTACACGGGTGTTTTCGCATTTCGCCCCCACGCATTTCGCCCCCACTAAAATGCGGCCACTGTGGCCGGGATTTGATCCTGTGACCTTGTGCTTAGCAGCCCAATGCCATAGCTGCTAAGCAACCACAGTGGGTAATTACAAAGAAGAGACACACATACGTCACAGCACACGTCACATCGCCTGTGACGTTTGTCTGTGTCTCTTCTTTGTAAATGTGCCTTCGCGCTACAATATGTCATTAAGCAAACACCAACTAACCCAACGTCCCTCTGCAAAATAGCGTTGCAATCTTTCAGCTGCTATGGAAATTATGGTTAATTAGTAGATCGATTTGTCTGATAGTCCGGCTTGTGGCTTCAGACATTCTTGTTGCCTTACTACGTTTCATCCACCTTTACTGGCCCAAATTTCGAAGGAATCCTATTTTTCTAAACGCACAAGGCAATAAGACTGTGAACGTGTATAATTGTTATGAATGGTGTCGTCTGTAACTAAAGGTTCAGTTGGAAATAATCAGTTTGTAAAGTCACAAAGCCACCTGAAGCCAGAAGGATCATGTTTAGGCAAATATATGTGCTAACCATCATTCCCATGCCGGCTAAATTGCGATTTTCGTAGCTCTTGTAGACACTATTGCCACAGTTCCTTCTAGTAATTTTTTCAGGAAACTATGGAGATAACTAGCACATGCGTTCTGCATATTGAAAGGTGGTCGCTCCACAGCAAGAGATACTTTGCAGGGATGCTGTCTTTAAGGAGTGGCAAGTATCGACTGCGTACTCTTGCTGAAACTTCAAGGCGGCGGCACCATCTGTATTTAGATTTTGTGACGTTTCACCCTTATCAAGCCTCCAGTTGCGATACGAGTGGTCTTTTAATGGGATTAGCATTCTTGGTCAATTTCGCCTAGTTTTCTATATCGGTACGTTCGTCTCTCCTCGGCTAATGCCTTTCACGCCAACTTGGGTTACTGGGTACTGGACTGGAAAACTTTGAAATGGTCCTGCAGGACATACTTAGCACATAGCAGGCGTCTCCCACGTAGGGACCGACGGGGAGTACCTGGCGGCCGCTTCGCGAGCCTGCTGGACGGCCCATTGCTGGTCGGCGAGTTGTGAGCTTCGGAGGGACGTTAGAGACGGGAGGAGCGTTTCTGCACTCCCAGAACATGTGCGCGAGTGTCGCAGTGCCTTCGCACGAGGGACACGTGTCGCTGGGGTACGCGTCGGGATAAAGAACGTGTAGTTTGGCAGGGTTTGGGTACATGTGCGTCTGTAGGGAGCGTAGTGATAGCGCCTGCGGCCTGTTAAGTTTGAGATGTGTTGGCGGAAAGGTGCGGCGCCTCAGGTAGAAGTGTTTTGTGATTTCGCTGTACGTAATGAGCGCGTCCCCGTTGTCCTCTAGCTCGACGAGATGGGGTTTCCCGGGAACGGCACGGTCGGTAAGCGCGCATACTGCTTTGTGGGCGATCTCATTGAAGTCGGCCATCCGGCACCCAACCGAGATGGGCGGGGAGCCAGATGACAGTGTGGTGCTTGAGAGTGCTCCGCGCTACGGAGGATGCGTAAAGCTAGGTCAGAGACGATGCCACGTTCGAAGGCTTTGATGACCGGTGTGGAGTCGCTGTAGATCACTTGCCGTTTGCCGTCGAGAACGGCCAGGGCTATGGCTACTTGCTCCACCACCTCGGTATCTCAGGTGAGGATCGTGGCGGAGTTGAGGGTCCGCTGCATGGATGAGACCGCGACCGCGCGAAGGCTCGGTTTTTGCTGTAGGCGGCGGCGTCCACGAACGTGACGTCGTCGGCTTTCATGTCCAATGTGCTGAAGAAGGGCGGTCGCCTAGGCAAGGCGCCTGCCTCTGTTGTGGTCAGGAAGTAGGTTTCGTGGAATAGGAACAATCGTGATGGAGTCTCGGATCTCGCGGGGAACCGGCGTCTACTTCGGTGGATCTATGGTCGTCGAGGAGAAGCCGAGTTCGCGCAGAATGTGGGGGCTGCCTTGGTGGTCGTGAGTCGCGTCACCTGCGTTCGCTCCTCAGCCTCGGCGATCTCTTCTGGCGTGTTGTGCACGCCGAGGAGTTTCTGTATGGAAGGGGTGATTGGAAGGCGGAGGGCCCGTTTCACTACCTTTCGAATGAGGGCGTTGAGTTTATGTCGCTCAGCGTTTAGCCAATTGTGCATGGCAGCGACTTAGGTGAAGTGGCAGAGAACAAACGCGTGTACGAGACGTAGCAGGTTGTCTTCTTTGAGGCCGTGGTGACAGACACTCTGCGTACGAGTCGTATGCCGTTCTACGTCTTGGTCGTGAGCTTCTTTCTGCACCGTTTGGGTGTTGGTTCCGCGGGACTCGAGGATCATGCCGAGGACCCTGATGGAGCCTACCTTGGGGACGGTGCGGCCGTCCCTGGTGCGGAGGGTGACGTTGCGTTCGGCCGGGGATTTCCACCCTCTGGGCTTGGCGCCCCGGCGTTTGGACGATTACAGCAGTAGTTCCGACCATCTGGCGCTCTGTAGGGTCGGATGGCTTCATCAAATCCGCCCTGCAGGAGGTCGTCGAAGCCGCCGAGTCCTTCCTCGAACACACTAGTCACTGGATAGTCCATGGTCCAATCTGAAGCGCACCGTGCTACTGTGTTGAGGAAACCAGGTTTGAAGCAAAAACCATCGGCCCAGCTTCAGTCACGGCATGCGCATATGCTGCTGGGTGTGCGCCACTTTTTAGTGGCAATACATATATATATATATATATATATATATATATATATATATATATATATATATATATATATATATATATATACACACACACACACTGCGAAATGCAAAATACGCCCATGTACCGTGCGTTAATTGTGTGCACGTTAAAGCACTCCATGTGGTCAAAGTCAATCCGGAGTCCCCCACAACGGTGTGCCGCATAACCACATGGTGCTTTTGGCACGTAAAACCCTGGAATTGGATGATATTTTTTTCTATACATGGGCAACGCGCGTACTTCGTGGCGGTGCCGCCAGATGGCGTAGCGTGCCCAGGCTGAAGCGCGAGGCAGGGGCCCGGTGGCAGTACATGCCTCGTATATGACGCGTTTCGGCCGTGGAAATACGGTATGTCGCGAAATTGCTTCAATGGTAATCGCGTTCAGATCGACCGTAATTCGTGAGTTGGTTTCTGCAGGAATTTATTTGGTACTGTGAAAGGGTCGTTTCTTTAACTCAGATAAAAATTTCCTGTTTAGTGTCCCTTTAGGCATTGGAGCAAGAGCCGGTATGACATGGCCTCGGCGGCCTGATTGGCGCCAGAAAATAGCCTTGTAATGCTGGTGGCCTCCAAACCAGGTTTGATGTCTACACAAGCTCCTTGACGCCGTCTATAACGCCGGCATGTTCCAATCACTCGCCCGCACTGTGCGACAACAAAATGCGCTCATACCATTTTAACGGCAGTGGGCACAGAAGTCTTGACAAGAACGTGCCATTACAAAGAAGTGCGATATTACACATTATTTTCACCTAACTGCACGTTTCAAGCACTTCGGCACAGGGGATTTATTGCAGGAAATAAATGCACAACTGCCCAAGAACACAAAAGCATGGGGTAAGCTGTCGTATTTTGCACATTGGGAACGCAATGCAATAATAGTAATGGCATTCTTGCATTTTAACGCGATAGCGTAAAGGCCCAGTGTTGCAGAAAATCCATTGTCGATGTCGGCGGAGTTGTCTATGAGCTAAAATATCCGCATATATTTAGGTATATGTACAGTCGACCAAAAAAGTTTACGGACCATGACATTTGACAAAAAGCTGAATATCTCCTCAGCCTCAAAACGCAGCCTGGTGTTCCCATTTTCATCCTTTAGTGGTATGTGCGAACAACATTCGGATGCCCGGTTTTACTGGCTGCTTTTAAAGGCTACTCGTATATTTAGAACTTTCTGAGATCTCGTGGTCCGTAAACTTTTTTGGTCGACTGTATATCCCACACTTTAATATATAACATATATTTATGTATATATATTTAACATATATTTAAAAATTTATGGGCTACAGTGCCACGCCATTCTATCACTAAAGTTGGTCATACCGTGTCTTACATTCTTGACAAAGTTATTCCTCGGATTTTTGAGAATGACAGTCCATAAACAAATGTCATGAAACAAAACACCGACAACATATGCCTTTTATGTTAAATCTTCTCAGACCTAAATATTACAAGTGTGAAACGGTAACAGAAACCTGAAAAATTTTGTGATTCCTTTTTTTTGGGGGGGGGGGGGAGGCGCTGCTGTGTTCTACCTCCGGGATAGGCCCATGCAAGAGGCCGCGTTTCTACCAGAAAGCTCGCCTTCGTGCATAGCGTTCGCCGCCAGCGTTTCCCGACAAGTCTTACGGTTACATAAGCTGCAGTTGCCGGGGAGCGTGAGAAGCAGTCGGGGATCTTTGAATGCCATCAGGTTTCACTCTTAAAGGCAACGCTTAAGCGTCCTCGAAGTTTTAACGCGAAGGCGTTAAAGGGCCCCTCACCAGGCCCCCTAGGAAATTTTAGTTATACGCTGAAAGTTGTTACGTGTCTTCTAGGAAGCGTTCTGCCGGAAATTTTTTTTTCAGATCGGCTCATGAATAGCCAAGACAGAAATATTTCAGTGCCGCGAACCCATGATTTCAGGAGATTTCCACTGCATAGCGAGACACTCTCTCCACTCGCCCCGTTTAGCCGCCGCTAGCGAAATTCCTTCCCTGCGTTCTCCCATACCAAACTTCGAGGATCGCGTGACGCATTCATCACGGGCCCCGCCTTCATTTCTTTTAGAGCGCAGCTCTTTGGCGTCCGTTCCTGGGTTTCGCGTCGTCGTCGGCGTTGTCGTCGGCCTCGTAACCAGCTCCGCCCCCCTTTCATCCCCCCAGCGCTAGCAGCGACCGACTGATACCGCTGGATGCCGCTGACGCCGCTAGAGAGTCAAGATAACGTGACTGCATAGAACACCGTCGCCGCCACGCAGAAAGAGGAGGAAAGGGTCCCCCCCCCCCCCTGTTCTTGTGTGGCGGATAGGGTGCTCTTCAGTTGCCGACGCGCCGATTATTTCACGTAGGCCCCGGCACGTCGACGAATACGTGACCACCTTCCCACGGCTAGACCTGGTTCTTAGCGCTGCGGAAGCGAGGGTATCATATTGTTTGTGTCGGCATCGGCGGCGTTGTCCCTGAAACCAACTCCGCAGCTGGGGTTGACTCACTATCGGCGTCAGCGGCATCAGTCAGTCGCTGCTATCTCTTCCCTCCTCCCTTTATCGTGTTGTCCGCTTGCTGCGCGCGCTTCTGCCCCCATCGTTTGCCGCTGGGTGTACACGCCGCCCCCCTCCCCCCTCTTCCTGCGAGTCTCCGGTTGTCAAAGCGCCGGCTCGAACTTAATTCCTTTCTTCGCCCCTCCTCCAATGCAACCCCTGTGCGGTGGCAATCAGAGAGCCAGATCGGTGGCGGCGGATCTGTATATGTGCACCGCCCGAGCCGAAATTGCCGCTGCCGTTCGCCACTGCGAAATTATCTGCCAGTTCTTTCTGAGCCATGAGCGAGACGACCGATGGAAGTCCTCCGTCTGCTGCTGCTGCTGCTGCTGCTGCTGCTGCTGCTGCTGCTAAACGAGCTGCCAGAGCAGAGGCCCAGCGCCGTCGCCGTCAGAATCCAGAGGTGCGTGCCGCCGAAGCAGAAGCTTACCGTCGCCGCCGTCGAGATGATCCAGGAGTACGCGTCGCCGAAGCAGAGGCTAAGCGCCGCCGCCGAGAAGACCCTGCCGTTCGCGCCGCCGAAGCGGAGGCTCATCGCCGCCGTCGAGAGCAACCAGCAGTAAGCGAGGCTGAAGCAGAAGCTCATCGCCGCCGCAGAGAAGACTCTACCGTTCGCGCGGCCGAGGCCGAGGCCAAACGCAAACAAAGGCTCGCAAACAGTCAGGGTGCAACAAATGCTTTCCGGCGACAGTTTACAGACAATCCGTTTGGAAGTGTGTGTTCAGTGTGTGATCGGCTCTGGTTCCAAAATGACGTGAAACCGCTTCCGGATACGTGCCGTGAGAATCTCCGGTGTGCGTTTCCCAACTCGGACTTGTGTCAATTCAGACTGTGTTCTTCATGCATGCAAAATCTATCGAAAAGGTGAAACAGCTTATTTGCTGCGCTCAAATTTCGCATTAGGAAGTAACGTAATCGTCGGTAATTTTTTTCTTTTTTTTTTTTTGCGGCGATGCGCACGAGCTGTTGTGATTGTCTGGTTTGGCGCAGCGCACGATTTTGCGCGCTGTGCACAAGGACACATAGCGGTATAATTCAGTGTTACATGAATACTGAGGCAGAACAAGCTGATTGCAGAGCATGATCACGCGCTGGAACACGGTAGAAAATGGCATAGTTTCGGTACATGCGTACGTGAGTGCACGACCGTGCGAACAAGCAGACGAAGCAGAAGTACATGTATCTTGCTTCGGTGCGAAGTAAAACAAAACACCCAGATATTCCGTTTGTGTGTTTTATTGTTTCTCTAAACTTCCATTCGTGAATTCAAGCAACAGATCACACAAATAACAGATGTTGCCTTGAATAATTCTCGAAGTCACGTGTCACCACGAGTGACGTCACACTGCGGACCCGAGTACGTCACCGTCCGGCTTGGAGCGCCGTCGCCGCGAGGGAACGGGAAAACGGAGTTCGGATTGAAATGTCAGACATTTCCGCGGCGTGTAGCGATGCAATTCTTTGTAAACACGATCGTTGGCGCGCATTGTATGCTCTGTGTTTGTCAGCTCAAAATCGCCAGACCTGGTGAGGGCCCCTTCAAGGGGCCTGTGTCGCAGAAAATCCGGCGATTGTGTCCCGCGTCGGCGTCCAGAGACGGTCGTTGCCTCGACAAAAAAAATGGCTGTGGCTTAGGTAAGGTTAAGCCCAGGATGCGAAGCATACTAGCCTTTATTTTAGTTGTTGAACCACTGTTTAGCCTGGTGAACTGCTGTTGCTTGGCTATATTTGGTTCGGCTAGACGAAGAAACAACTCATGCATTACTTCTTCGCCTTCAAGAGTGGAACGCGACAGCGTTCCCGTCGACCCGCCAAGGGGTGTAAGACAATGGGCTACAGGGCAGCGACTACGCGCCCCGCATTGGACGCGGTGAGCGTCGAGCAAAGCAGCGTTCGGCGCGGCAACGAAATGTGCGCCTGAGCAAGAGACGCACGCCTTAGAAACAGCGCGTTTCTAAGGCAACACCGCATTCACTAGAGGCGCTTTTGTACCGCTTTGAAGCGTTGTACTCGTGGCTCAGTGGTAGCGTCTCCGTCCCACACTCCGGAGACCCTGGTTCGATTCCCACCCAGCCCGTCTTGCAAGAGTTGAGCCAAAGCCACTTCTCTGTCGTGACGTCACGGTGTCACGTGATTTCATGGTCACCGCCGCGCCTGAGGAGCTGGGTTGAGCCCTCGTAATATGCTTCGCATAAAACGTTTTCGAATCAGTGATTTGGGCTTGTTGGTATGACATCGTTGAGGCTGCGATGATGTATGCGAAAAAGTTGCATATATGTGTGGGTCCTTTGCTCTAAATAAAGATTGCTGCAAGTTTGCACCTGTGTGTGTCGCGTCTTCCTTTCGTGCTTTTCATGTACATAAGTCTCACATTTTCGAATCAAATTCCGAACTACGCATACCCAACCACTCTTCTTCTACCACCAATGTTGCTCGCACCTTATCTTTCATTCTGTACAAAGTTATTCCACGGAATTTTGAGAACGGTAGCCCAAAAACAATGTAATGGGGAAAAACTCCGACAGCGCACGTTCTTTATGTTAGCTCTTCTCAGACTGAAATATTAAAAGTTCGAAGCAATAATAGGAGATTTATTCACACGAGAGGCCGCGTTTCTACCAGAAAGCTCGCCTTCGTGAATAGCGTTCGCAGCCAGCGTTTCCTGGTAAACGTTACGGTTATATAAGCTGCAGTTGCTGGGAAGCATGAAAAGCAAAGGGGTCTTTGAACGCTATTGCGTTCCGCTCTTAAAGGCGAAGCTTAAGCGTCCTCCAAATTTTATGAATAACTTTCCAGCAAGACATGGTACAGCAAGCAAAAGCAGGTATATGTCGTAAATACAGAGATGCACACATTGAAGTGAACTCGTACAGGAAAATCAGTTTTTATCACACAATGAACAGTCAAGAAAGAAAAAAAGTATCTGCGGCTGAATCGTTTCATCAACACGGTCGCGCTGTGGCGTGTGCATAGCAGGAGAGCTCGATAAACGCGGCACAAAAAGTGTGCGTGTTAGCACTTGAATATACCAGAGGCAAAGACACGTTATCATGCCTCAACATGGTGTAGTGCCCTGCTTCGCTTCCTGGTGGCGCAGCTCTATAATAGCAGCAACAGGAATAGTTTGGCAGCAAGAACCAGCTTAGTAGCGTGAGCCAGCGCACGTTTCATTGGAGACTCTTGTGTCGCTACGCGTAAATGTAAAAGTTTTATTGCCACAGAATTCATAGGGACACTCCAAACGACTTTTCGCCGTCGTCGCAAGTGATGTCCGTATCAAGTCCAAGTGCGATAACGCTCCCCGCGCTGTGAGCCGAGAATACTGGTACCTTGATGCGTGCCGTCTTCCTGCGCGCCCAATGTTGAAGGTTTCATGATCAAGCAAGCGCAAGCTGGGTGAGGAGGAAGGAGCATGTGAGCGCGCCGTACGGGGGGGCAGGTGAGTGCGCGTCCTCTTTTCGAGCCCGACCGTGGCTGCGCATGGCTGTCCGCGCGGCTGAGTGCACGCGCGGCTTGTGCGCACCCATCTTGGAGGAAATTTCTGGCGGGCGCCAAAATCGGGCGAGCCGAGATGGGGGCTTCACGTGCGCCGTCTGCCCGCGCACCCTGCTGCTGGAGGTCGCGTGACCTCTGGTTCCGCAGACGCGTTGAAACGAGAGGCAGCACCAAGCGTTCACTCCTCCATGGCCGCGCTTCTCGTCACGTGAGCGTTGCGACAGCGATCCTCCGCTGTCTCGAGCAAGATCTCTTCACGTTTGTCCATGCGCGCATGCCGCCATGCTTGTTAATTTTCATTAGTAAGCGAATGCTTACTGAAGTTTAAACTGCCGATAAAACTACAAACCTTGCGTCGTGTAGTTGCCTTTGCTATCGGCATTGATGCTTCGTTTTTCGGGCGAAACTGCGACTTTTCTTTATGAGTGACAGTAACATCTACAAAGACTACAGTGGCACACACGCACGCACACAGATGTCTTTGCCTACCGACGCCATCTCTGCGCGGCAGCAGCGACCGTCTCCTCTGAAATCAATCAGGTAGTGGCGCTTATGTGTGCGTGCGTGTGTCCTCCTGGCCCAACTAGCCCAAGAACAAGGCCTTTTTTTCACCTCCTACATATGTATGGGTCGAGAGAAATGAGCGGAAACGCAACACAGATGATTAGGTGGCTTTCGCTGCTACATATATATATTCTTTCACATTTGTTATGCACTTGCAATGAACAAAACACATGTGACAATCTTTTTTTTTTCTTCTTTCTTCCTTGCTTCGCAGGTTTCATAGACACTGGCATGACTCGCGCGGAACACTTGCAAGCAGTGGTGGGCCGCATCCCCCTGCAACGGCCGGGCCGTGCCGAGGAGGTGTCGCGTGCGGTGCATTTTTTGGCAAGCAGCAGCTACGTGACCGGGCAGGTGCTGCCCGTGGACGGGGGCCTCCGGTTGGCCATGTGAGGAGCGCGAGGCGAGCGCTCAGGCGCACGGTGCGGTTCCGGCACGCGCCAGGGCGGCCCAGGACAGGCCGTGGGACAGCACCAGGGGAAGCAGGAGTTCGGCCCCTTCCCAGGGCCAGGGCTTGCCGAGGTTCGGGCAGCAGCGGGTCGCCGGGCACGGCCCGGTCGCCCACACGGCTGCGCAAACGCGGGAGGAACGTATAAGAGATGTGATACAACCTGTCGCGGAGAGAGAGAGAGGAAAGGGGAAAGGCAGGGAGGTTAACCAGAGAAAAAAAAAAATCCGGTTGGCTACCCTACGCTGGGGAGAGAGGGGAGGGGGAGGTAAAGTGGAAACAAAGTAGAGATAAGGAAAGGAAGGAGCATAGACACACAATCACAATCGGTCACTGTCACCGAACACTGTCATCGCACAGCACACTGACACTTGTAGCACTATCAACATCTGTTCAGGCTACAGTCGCCTGTCCAGTTCTGTCGCCCTGTCGACCTGTCGCGGAGTTCGCTGGCTTTCCCTAGGGAACAGAATACGGAGCAGTGTGCACGGGTGGAGCAGTTTAACGTGACTGCTGTTTCGGTAGCATTTACATACATCGTTGGTCGCCATGGGTTTGGTTGGTACAGGCAGAGTTGGGTAGTACTACTATAAGTGAGAAGGTGACAAAAAGAATGAACGAGGAACCTATATGTGGCAGCTTATGCAACACACATCCTTTGTTTATGGTCACATTTGCGGGTAAACATACCGTGAAAAGAGTTCGCGTCGTGGAGATTAAAGCATGAGGAACATCTGAAGGTTCACATTTATACTGCACAGGGAAAAAGGAATGAGAAAGCGTGTTGTGAAGACAGTGCAATATTTACAATGCTTCAACAATGTAGGACTACGAAAATGGTGTCGTGTGCTGCCATGACAAATGACTGAATTAATTTTCGAAATCGCGGAATATGTTACAAGGCGGGGAAATTTTATTGTGCTTTTTACTTTTGGAAGAAGGAATATTAAAACAGTTTATACAGTTTGTGTTTTGACTCCTCTCCACTGTGTGGTCTTGACTTGGCGCTGCACACTGACTCAGCTAATGTTACGCAACCGTCGCCGCCTCATCTACGGAAGGCACCATTCCAGAGATGCGTGGTGTTTCGATGTTTGTTCGCGGTCTGTTCATGGAGTCCGCTGTGCGCTACAAGAGGGCAAGAAGACCGACCGTAGTCGCGTAATCACTTAATAAATGTGTGATCATACGTATCGGCGCGCGACACGTGGCATACCCGGAGATCGTGCTTCGTGGTTTGGAAGATGGCGCCTTGCATAAACACAGCTGCGCGAAGAGTGCGGACAAAGCGGGAACCCGATTGCGTGATCCTGCACGATCATGCGATCATCATCATCGTTCACGATCGCGTGCAGCTCGGATCTCGGAGGTTACGGCTGGTGGTGGTCCTGCCTACAGTGAACTAGAATATTCTAGTTCACTGTAGTCCTGCCGCAGCAAAATGCTTCGTGTTCGCAGAAGGAAGCTCAGGCCTGAAGAACGAGCGTAATCTTTCGGTGTGGTTTAGCAGCGGCGTTGACATTTCTCGCAAACTTGCGCTGTTTTTCTGTAATTATTCCTCGGTTATGCTAGAGAACTTGAACCGGTTTAAACCGTTTTTATTTTTATTTATTTGGCGACGGAGTTAAACCGCAACTGAACCGTTTTCGCGGAACCGAAACAAAAACTGCAACGAAAGAAGTTTCGATCGGTTGGACGCGTTCGGTTACGTTATAACCGGTGCCAGTACAGGAGTGCTGGAGAGCCTTTTAGAAGAGCGTGATGCTCCTGCATTTGGTCCCTCTACGCTTCCAGAAATACTTCTCACAAATGTTTCCTGCTCTAAGAGCAGTTTAGTTGTTCGGGAACAAAGAGCGTACGGCAGTCACGCGCTACACGCACGAACAACCGAAAGCTCCGGTGAAGACCGCGCTCGGGAGCACGAACGGGATCTTGACCCTTGACCTGTTCGCAGCATAGCCCCGCCGGCAGAACTTATTCACGTGACCGTGTGCACCAGCACCGAGATGCACTGCGGACGGCTGAGTGACTCCGGTAATTTCTTCGCAAACTTGAGTGTCACTAATAAACCTCACCAACAAAAGGCTTGCCAGCAGGATGTAAGAAGGATGTCCACGATAGAAACGGTATGTACGCAGGGACATGCGGATTGGAGGGTCTCTTCGATTAGTTGTCCCCGGACTGTCCGAGGCTGCCACGAGACGAAGGCGACCGTCAACGCTCATTGGCTGAAAGAAGCGCTACGGGCAGTCCGCCCAGTGCAGTCCGCGATGACAAATCGAAGAGACCCGAAAAAGCTTGCAAGCAAAGAGATGGAGCCCATACTGAGGTGATTCGCTGGTTTATCTTTACGTGTTTGTTCCCTTCGAGGAGCACTTGTCGATGCATTATTGATCTGTCGCTCACTGTACCTGCGTTTACATCAATGCGACGGTATGCAGCGTGTCGTATTTCCTAGCGCATCACGGTGGATACGCTAACGCTTATGCGACAGCGTCTGCGGGTGGCGCGTCGCACTTGGTCCGAAACAAGCGGAGAAGCTGCTTCTCGCGATTTGCGCTTCGTTGGTGACCGGAAGGGAGCACTCGGTGGTAGCCGTCTCGTTTTTCTTTCACTCTCTCCCTCCATGCGATACGCCAGCGTTTACGTGCACTGCGTGATGTGGCTAACCCATTCTCGAAGTAGACCTCTCCTGTCGCATTATTGCGATTCGCCTTCCTTGTGTATTATCACCGTAATGGTATGCTTCAGCTTGTCGCATTCACGTCACAACGCCTGCGACCGGTGGTAGAAAAAGTTTCGTTTGGGGTAAATGTCAAACCGAAAGCAGAGATAGTCTGGTCTGTTTTCGTTGCCCATTGTCTGCGTCTTTCTGCGCTGCTTGCATCTTTAATGAATGTGAATGCATACCAACTCGCCCTACTTTCGGTACTTCTGAAACCGAAGGCCACTACAGAAGGCCACTACATAAGGCCACTGCAGAAGGCCACTACAAAAGGCCACTGCAGAAGGCCACTACAGAAGGCCACTTCAGATGGCCACTACAAAAGGCCACTGCAGAAGGCCACTACAGAAGGCCACTACAGAAGGCCACTTCAGATGGCCACTACAAAAGGCCACTGCAGAAGGCCACTTCAGAAGGCCACTTCAGAAGGCCACTACAAAAGGCCACTGCAGAAGGCCACTACAGAAGGCCACTACAGAAGGCCACTACAGAAGGCCACTTCAGATGGCCACTACAAAAGGCCACTGCAGAAGGCCACTACAGAAGGCCACTACAGAAGGCCACTACAGAAGGCCACTTCAGATGGCCACTACAAAAGGCCACTGCAGAAGGCCACTTCAGAAGGCCACTTCAGAAGGCCACTACAAAAGGCCACTGCAGAAGGCCACTTCAGAAGGCCACTTCAGAAGGCCACTACAAAAGGCCACTGCAGAAGGCCACTACAGAAGGCCACTACAGAAGGCCACTACAGAAGGCCACTTCAGATGGCCACTACAAAAGGCCACTGCAGAAGGCCACTACAGAAGGCCACTACAGAAGGCCACTACAGAAGGCCACTACAGAAGGCCACTTCAGATGGCCACTACAAAAGGCCACTGCAGAAGGCCACTACAGAAGGCCACTACAGAAGGCCACTTCAGATGGCCACTACAAAAGGCCACTGCAGAAGGCCACTACAGAAGGCCACTACAGAAGGCCACTTCAGATGGCCACTACAAAAGGCCACTGCAGAAGGCCACTACAGAAGGCCACTACAGAAGGCCACTACAGAAGGCCACTTCAGATGGCCACTACAAAAGGCCACTGCAGAAGGCCACTTCAGAAGGCCACTACAAAAGGCCACTTCAGTCGACGTAACTAGCCATTCGCGCTCGCGCGTGCCGTACCATGGAGTAACTTCGCCTGTCCCAGTCCCCAGTCGTAGTCCATCTGCCACCGAGTACCCTTGTCTGCAGGGAGCTCGTAGTCGCTGGCACTGGAAAGACGAGAAGAAATGCTATGCCTAACGTGCACATATATATGAAGTCAATGGGCAACGAAGCCAAGAAAAGGGCAGGGCAAATTAGCTATGTCATTTGGAAACGTAGATCTTAGGGAGAAAAAAATGAAATGACAGTGGAAGAAGCGGCGGCTTGTCGTACAAATGACCAGGCACGCGAATATCCTGGGAGGATGGCGTAGAGACAGCTGTCGCTGTATAGCTCAACTGGTTTAGCATCGCACGCGATATCCGGAGGTTCTGGGTTCGGTTCCCACTGGCGGCAAGTTGTCTTTTTCGTCCACTTTCATTCCCACCTTTCATAATTTCTACATTTTAAAGAAATGTAATTCCCGCAGTGGTTTCTGGTTTCTACTGACTTGATGTGGCTGCAACTGAGAGAAAGGAATGTTCCGTCTGTCCAAGCTGCTGCCATAGCTGAAATGGTTGAACACCGCACGCGCTATGCGGAAGTCCTCGGTTCGGTTCCCCACGGCGGCAAAATCTGTCTTTTCGTCCACTTCCATTCCCCATTTCATCTATTAGTTCTACATGTCAATCAAAAAGCAACAATTAATTTTCCACAGTGGTATCTGTGACTTCATTACCGTTGACTTGATGTGGTTGTAACTAAGAAAACGAAACGCTTTGACTGGTTGACCCAACGGTTTCGCTCAAGATCCGCGTAGCTATACGTTATTGCGGTGGCAATCGTGTTGAAACTCTAGGCGTGTTTTCGCCGTTGGCGGCGCCGTGCTGTCACGGCACCGACGCCACGTGCGCGGCCCAAGTCTGTAGATACGCGAGCAACGCGCAGGGCGTTTGACTGCAAAAGCGACAACGTCAAGTGGACGCACCGTCACACCTCACTCAATCGGCTCTGCAGGGGAGGCGTAGCAGCTTTCTGGGCCGATCCCGAAGACGGCACGGTCTAAAAATGGGGACCGATCCCGAAGGTATGCCGCAGCATAGAAATGTGAGCCTAACCTCCTTCACGGCGCTCTTCAACTAAAAAATAAGATCCTTCCAAGGTTTTCATTTCATCTCCAATCATTTAAATTTTTCGTCTCAAAAGAATGCTGTTAACCCACTTGGACAGTCATCGTAGATGAGTTTGCCCGAATTTTATTGTAAGAGGCATTGCGAGACAGCACAAGACCCGCTACGAGGATTTAATTTTAAACAGCTTTATTTGCACAGTCGTGAATACCGTTCTTGTATGTAGCCATATGCAAGGACGCTAGTCATGACCACGTCATAACCACGTTCAAGCAGAGATGTAACTTCTCACGTCTGGCAATTCGCACAATGTCACAACGCTCTCATACTCGCACCGAATAAGGTAACGCCTCTGTGTAATATTAAAAACAAGATTTATGAATACGTCGGCTAAACGCACATATTGAACTAAGACTCGGCACCCTAGGAAAAACGACTGTCCCGGAGGTCGCCCTTCTCGTCCTCATGTTTGTTGAATGGCGCTCACCGCGGCCCGTGTTGAAAAAACAGCGAGGAATGACATGTCGCGGTGTCCATGCATGCAACAAGGCACAACGAGCGCTATTTGTAACCGTGCAAGCCTTAACGAAAATTTTCGCTATAACCTTATCTCCTCCTCCCCGCTCTGCCCAGCGCAGGGTAGCAAACCGGAAGGTATCTTCCCATCTGATTAACCTCCCTGCCTTTCCCGTTTCTTCGGTCTCTGTCTCTCTTCGCCGTACGCCTTCAACAAGAAACTTTCACCCGAAGCTTAATACTGTCTCATGGGAGAAAGCTCAAAGTCACGCACCTCCATCCTAGACGCTGCGCAGCTAACGTTAAGGCGTGTCCCGCGGTGATAATTACAAGCGTGTTTTTTCTGTCAGCCGAGCACATTGAGCAGCTACGTCTGACGGAGCGCTTACGTTGCTCGTAGCGGCGTGGTGTCGGACCAGGAGGGCCCCTGGTGGGGACAGCAGGTGCAACCGCAGTTGGCCCTCTGGCGGTTGCCCTCGTGCGCTGGCCATTGGGTGCAGCCCTGCCAGAGAAACAGCGCGGCCGCCGCAAGCGTTGTGTGCGTGGCCGTTGCCGGCGGCTGCTGTTCCCACAGGTCGCGCACAGCCGTGATGCTCTTCCATAGGGTCGCGGCCAGGGGCTCCCATGGAGGCGCCGCCTCTACCGCCATCTGCACGACAGGGTCAGTGAAAAGATTCATGCTTGGAGCGACACAGACAGACAGACAGACAGACAGACAGACAGACAGACAGACAGACAGACAGACAGACAGACAGACAGACAGACAGACAGACAGACAGACAGACAGACAGACAGACAGACAGACAGACAGACAGACAGACAGACAGACAGACAGACAGACAGACAGACAGACAGACAGACAGACAGACAGACAGACAGACAGACAGACAGACAGACAGACAGACAGACAGACAGACAGACAGACAGACAGACAGACAGACAGACAGACAGACAGACAGACAGACAGACAGACAGACAGACAGACAGACAGACAGACAGACAGACAGACAGACAGACAGACAGACAGACAGACAGACAGACAGACAGACAGACAGACAGACAGACAGACAGACAGACAGACAGACAGACAGACAGACAGACAGACAGACAGACAGACAGACAGACAGACAGACAGACAGACAGACAGACAGACAGACAGACAGACAGACAGACAGACAGACAGACAGACAGACAGACAGACAGACAGACAGACAGACAGACAGACAGACAGACAGACAGACAGACAGACAGACAGACAGACAGACAGACAGACAGACAGACAGACAGACAGACAGACAGACAGACAGACAGACAGACAGACAGACAGACAGACAGACAGACAGACAGACAGACAGACAGACAGACAGACAGACAGACAGACAGACAGACAGACAGACAGACAGACAGACAGACAGACAGACAGACAGACAGACAGACAGACAGACAGACAGACAGACAGACAGACAGACAGACAGACAGACAGACAGACAGACAGACAGACAGACAGACAGACAGACAGACAGACAGACAGACAGACAGACAGACAGACAGACAGACAGACAGACAGACAGACAGACAGACAGACAGACAGACAGACAGACAGACAGACAGACAGACAGACAGACAGACAGACAGACAGACAGACAGACAGACAGACAGACAGACAGACAGACAGACAGACAGACAGACAGACAGACAGACAGACAGACAGACAGACAGACAGACAGACAGACAGACAGACAGACAGACAGACAGACAGACAGACAGACAGACAGACAGACAGACACCGCCAACAAACGTTACGGCGTTTTCGATGCAGTGGAACTAGTTCCTGAGATGAAACTACAGTTGACATAACCTCCGCGATTTGAGCCGTGACATCAAGCAGGAAGACCTCTAGTACCCTTTTCAGCGGCTCGTTCGCTCACTGTAAAGAGATGGCGCTTGCGCCGCGACTAGCCATTTGTTGCCTCAGGAGCCGTCATGTCGCCTCCGCGGCTGCTCTATTCCCGGTTGCGACGGGTTCATTCCGATGAAACTGCAGGGCAACAAATTTGAAGGACGTTTAAGCTTCGCCTTTAAGAGTGGAACGCGATAGCATTGAAAGATCCCTGACTGCTTCTCTGCATCCTCGTTTACGAGAGGATACTTTTATTTGCTTTCAAAGCGACTAACGTTTCTTACCTTGACAGGTTTTATCTGACTGGATCACAATAGGCGAGGAACACGCATAAGTGGAGAGGATTTCGATGGAGCTGAGCAAGAGCAGTGAAAATATAGATAACCGGATGAGGAGGGTGGCGCCAGTCTGCGATTGGTCCGCTTTCCCTTGCCAATAGCTTGCGGGGACTGGTCAAAAATCGCAGCGGCGTCCAACGGAAAGTTAAAAATGCCGCTAAAACGAATCCTTAGCAAAGAACAGTTGGCGGAGCGATGTCGTATCGGCGAGCAGCAATCGCCCATTCCTTTCGGAACGGGGCAGTCTTCGGCTATTCAAATGAAAACTCAGTTTTGTTCGGCATGTTAATGCAGCTTTCATGCGTACACGTCACTGCGACGTGGTGATCTTTCGCAGTTATGTGACGTCGCATGACAGACTAGCAACGTGGGCACTGCCCGAAATCTTATGACGAATACCGCGGAGGGCAATAGGCGAAAAAGACATAGAACCGGAAATATAATTATTTTCCGTTTGTTCGCTCTAATTATGCATAGCCAGTGCGTTCCCGCCATATCGGATAAGGGAATTCTTGCGGTTTTCGTGACGTCGCGTGACAAACACGCGAAGTGGGGGTGGTCCCCAAAATGCTTGACCAATCGCAGAGAGCTGATTGCAGAAATTGAAAAGAAACAGTTCGGAGTAGTTTTACGTTATGGCCCCCTTGCACTTGACTGCGCCTTGTTCGTCGTCACGAGCATGACACTAACGTTGCATCCAAGATCCCTGAGAGCTGGCAGTGATAGCGGCTTGCATTCACCAACCTTTAATAAGCTGTATAGATTGGTGTAGCTGGATTATGTTCTCGCAGTTCTTGAACTACATCTCCAGGAACAGGATACAGCTGCTCTCTTGGCGTCCTCGCCTTGCATATGTGTGTGTTGTGACAGCAGTGTCCTCTTTCTTTAAAAAAAAATGATCAAAAGCCGGTGTCACGGTTCTTTCTTCTCGTTCATTACATAACGAGGGTCGGGAATTCGACAACATTGATGCCTCCTGGTAACATGCGTGAGTTTATTGACTAGTTCCCTCGTGACGCTGCGGCAGAAAGGATGTTCCACATCCGCCGCCAAGGTTTGTGACCAGCGACGCTGGTTAACAATCCGAGGCTCAGTCTTAGCAGTAACACATAAATACTCCAGAAAGTGCGTGGGGAAACGGCACCGCGATAGCTGAAGTGGTTAGAGCATCTTACGCGTAATACGGATACGGATAACTGCGGCAAGTTGCTATTAAAGCGAAAGCTTTACCAACCTCGTCGAGCCGAGTTTGCCGTCGCCGCGTATTTGACCTTCATTTGACTGCAGCTGCGCTGTAGCCTTGGCAACGCATCACGTGTCTCGCCAAGCCGAGCGCAAGGCGCCGCCGCTGCCGCCAGCTTGGCGCATGCGCTCTCAGCACCTGGGTCGCCACCTGGTCACATGACTAGCCGCGCGCCGAGCGCCGCGCTCCCGTAGTCTTAAGTTTTCATCGGTCATCTTCCCTCGGTTTCTTTTGAGGGTTTCAGCAGCGACGCTGAAAACTTGCTCGATGCGCGCACTGGAGGGACGGGTAGTGTTGTGACGCACGAACATGATGCGCGCTAGCTAGGCAGTGGTTACTTAACGCCGTGATGCACGCTACGGTGTCGTCTACGAAGCACAGCGCTTCGTTGTTGCAAGGGCTCGAAGGAGGCGCTCCCGGCAGGGACAGTGAAAAGCTGAAAATACTGTCCGTATGCACGATTTCCTGGCTTTAAGGTCCAACGTGGCCGTCACTATAGAAACGTTACCAGCAAAGGTTCATTAATTCGGCAAACTTAGCCGGCTGGCGCGTTCTAAGACGAGGAAGCAAATGCAGAGCGCCCGGGTTCGTCTGTCTGCTACGAGCAGCTTTTTTCCCCACTTTACCCCCGCAAAGCTGTATTTAGTTTTTGTGGAAATAAAGCATACATGCATACAAACAACATGCACGGGCTACGGCGCGGCAAGGACCGCAGGAGTTCTGTTGTAGCTCTGAATTGCATTCGAGTGCTCAAAGCGGCGTCGTCTGTTACAACTTATCTCGTATAGCACAGATTGCTAGGGCCAGCCTTTTCCTCACCTGTCTGAGTTGCCCGTCCGGCGGTTCCAGCCGGTGAAAGGCGAGCCACAGGCGGCGCGCCCGCTCGTGCATGGCGCCCGAGCACCAGGCCGGGTCCGCCATGAGGCCCACCTTGAGGATGGCCAGCCAGACCAGCGGGTGGTTGCCGTCGCCGGGGGTGGTGGTGGTCGTCGCTTGCGGCGCGTCCCAGCCACTGCCGCAGCCGTCACCGTCGAGGCTGATGGCGGCCTCCCGGCCTCCGCGGCCCGGCGCGTCGGCCGTCAGGGCTGCGTCAGCCGCTGCTGCCGACGTCGGCGGCCCGGCTGGTGGCTGCTGCTGGCGACGGCTGCTCGCCGCGGCGTCTTCGAGCTGTCCTCCGCCCATGGGGAGAGCCGACAGTCGAGCGGCCGTTCGAGCTCACGGTTTGCGGCACAGCCACGAGCCGATCGCTTCCTGCCGCGCTGCCGATGGCACGCCGATCCGATGACGATGGTCGTGCGCTTCTTCATCTGCGGCACGTACCATAGTATTGCCCCATTGGATTGTAAAACTTTATTTGTCCAACAGATGTAGGGAAGGCTCTAAGTCTTCCCACCTAGACGACGGCCAGGAGTCCTTGGACCCTAGCGGCGATTTCGGCCAGTTGGACAGTCATAACCCTCCCCCCAACGCCCAAGAAAGGAACATTAGGCATAAGCATTTGGCGTTGATTGTCGGCGTAAGCGAATGGCCGGACACTTCTGGAAAGCTATTCGTCTTATTAGAGTGATGATGTTCCTTAAGGCGTATGTTTGTTGCGGAGAGGGTATTTGCAGCGTTTTTTTTTGTTTCATGGCGTGAATGTGTAGACTGTGTAGAGAACAGAGCCGTTAACCGGCACATCTGTAGCACTAGTATAAGGGGATATGCGCATGTGAGCAGATTCGTCATGCGCGTGTTGCCTTCTTTCCGATCCTCCTTTCCGCCGATCCTCCTTTCCCGCAGCCACCACAAGTAGAGAAGGTGGCGGGAGAAAAGGTTGGCTGCCCCCTCAAGGGCTGCAGAAGACAGTGTTAACTTTTTCGTTTTTCATGGAGGACCACTTCTCTCTTCTCGGGCGTTCCACTACAGTGTCTAAACCTTCGGACGCCCCAAGGTTCTCCCGCGATAGGACTCACGTTTCAAAGAACTATGCCGCGTAAATAGTTGACGTTCGCCGACCGACGTGTCCCCAGCTCGGTTGCGCGTGGGCAGACGGCAATTTCATCAGAGCGTTTGCATCAGCGGTGAAAGTCCAACACCAACGATGACCACGAAAACGGGGCGAAAGAGCAAAAGAGAAAAGAACGAAAAAGAAGAAAGCTATTCGTGTTCCTACTGTACTCGCGGACAACTTTCTGTGTCAATGAACGGAAACCTGTGTTCGCGTGACTGCTGCACATGTGTTACGGCGCCAAGTAGTCCGCCAGCGTTTGACAGTGCCTTTGGTTGCTCGGAACAGACGCTGAATCGTTGACGCAGGTTCCACGTGCGATGGTTTCGCGTTTGCCCGGACGCGGAAGGGAAAAGCCGCAAAATAAGTAAACTTTTACATTCAATGGTGTGTTTTATCTTATTTAACTGTTGCTAACTAGGTGTTTATGTTTTCTCTTCCACATGCCTAAACTAACGTGGATGAAAAACGCGGGACTCTTTTCAGAAGCGATCTCACTTGGGCGCGCTTTGCCACTGTCGCTTTCTTTACACATAAAGTGGTCCGCGGGTTTACAGGCCACTCTGGAGATTCACTCGTCCAGGTATCTTAGAAGTGGCGTGGTTAGTGTTTGTATTTGTCAAATACTCGTGCTTATGTCTTTAGAAGTTTTCATGGTGGAATTTATCACTATCTTTCCAAATTTCGGAGCACTTATAGTTTTCTAGTACTATACTGTGTGAACTGGCGTAACCACTGCGAATTGTTGCACTTATAGCGCAATGCCTTGTTAATAATTAAAAAAAAAGGTATTTCGTAATACGTGCCATGTTACTCACAAAAGCTATACATCAATAGGCGTCTGTGTAACAAGCCAGAACAGCTGTGACTACAATGCTGGGGCATTGTAGTCTATCTGCACCCATCTGTACAAAAAACTTTATAAAGATCGGAATTTCCTGAATTATAAAAGCATTACTGACAAATAATTAGCGATGCTTAGAGCTTGAATCCAGATATGCCAAAACATTGACATGTTAGAAATTTAAAAAAAATGTTTTTAATAAAAAGCCTGCCAGAGGCTTCAGGATGTAGAATCATCAGTGTTGATAGATTTTTTTTTTAAGTTACTCAATCAATGGCTGGTTATGAACCGTCCTTCATATAGGACACTAGACAAATGTACTCCTTAAAGGCTGTGATAGAATTTAAAATACTTCTTACGAACTTACGAACTCAACGATGTCACATTTCTCACAATGCACGCTATAGTTTTCTAACGGCAAAGGGAACAAGTTGTTTGTTTGTCCTGCAAGATCGCGATGTGGTCGAATCGGTCAAACCAATTTTGTGTTTTGAACAAATGCTGTTGACCCTTTACATGCGATGTCTTAGAGGTATAAACATTCTCTGATATGGCTGCTTTATGACTTTGAAACGCGAGCAGGTCAGCTTTATAACTTGCTACCCTATAGTGCTCGGACGCATTGTTGACAGACACATGAAGTTACGTAAGTAGTGAAGAACCCCGCTTGCTTTTATATAGAAGGGTAGTACATTACAATAATTTCAGTTTCTCCGCTCCAACCATCTTAGCCATATATGTCGTGATTTTTTTATTGTTGTTGTTGTTGAAAACGATCCATTTTCAAAGTTGCAAAGCCGTTGGAAGCCAGAAGGTTGAAGTTTAGGCCAATCCACGCACTGTCCATCATCCAGCACGCTGGCTCAACCGTCACGCTCGTAACTCCGGTAGACTCTAGCACCCAGAGTTCCCTTGCGTAAATATTTGTTGGAAGCTCTGTGGCGTGTATACCGACAAAAGAGTGATGGGTCGAGAATCAGGTGGCCGGAGGAAACGCAGTGCATTTATTTATGCGAGTAATGGACCGTCAAGAAATGAAATGCAAGGGGAACGACGCTAAAAAAAGGAGAACAGTACGTACGTGATTATGTAGTCAAACTAACTGGAACCAAGTTGTAAATGACCTATGAAATACTCATATTTACGCACGTAATTCACTACACAAAAGTCGCTTGCCAGAATAACGACGCTTAAAAGAAGAAATAGTACGTAATTAGGCAGGCAGAATAATTGAACCCTAATTGCATATGAGATATTCGAGAACGAGGTGTAAAAGACCACCATAATAAAGAATTCGGACAACCAGATAACCTCACTGAAATAGTCAGTAAATATAAAAGAAAGTATGCAGATTAAGTATTTCAATAAGTAGAATAGAAATTAACACAGTAATCGTTTCGTTTCAGTTAAACCATCGAATACCGCGCGAGAAACATCCCTGATGCTAAAGCCTTGTGTTGAGGCCCCGGTTGATAGTATGACATGAATATTAAAGCCTGGTGCAATCTGTCCAAGTGGACCGTGAGTTAACTTTCTTATCTGGTTTCAGTATCCACCACATTAACAGTTACAGGCGCTAAATCGGTGTGCGCGTGGTCTGCACCTCCTCATCATCATCATCACCATCATCGTTGATACACATTTCTTGGACAGCACGAATTTACAATATTCTGGACTCCAAACTCTCATTTTCATATCAGCCTACCTGTACTCAACTTTAGTTGCATGCCATTTTCGTGTAAATTTGCTCACTTTTTTGTATTTGTGCTAATAGATCATTGGCCTACCCCCGGGATGGTGTGTATGAAACTGGCGCATAAAGGTGTACACTACTATATACGTGCACCGTTCCTATATCTCCATACTCTACAACTTGTTTCCTTTTCGATGCTCGCCCACCTATGCTTAAATTTGGTTTCATTCTATTTTTTTTATTGAAATGCGCCGATTTGTTACATTTGTTGTTTCCGATCTTGGACCAATCCCAGTGAACAGGTATGCGCCACAGGCACTTAACAGCCTACTCTATGCCAACGTAATCCGGCTATTTCTCCATATTGAACTTCTGCGGCGAATTAGAGTCACTCGAGAACTTCTTACTCGGCTCTTGTCGTTTCTTCCCCGGAAGCTTTGCAAGTCCAACGGTGACAGCTTGACCTGCCCTTGAAGACTTCTGCGCGGCTATATTTCGTGGCTTCTATTCTGGGTCACTTCCATGTGGACATACGCATCACCATGGAGAAGTTTTTTTGCGAATCCAACCGATTTCACCATCGATTTTCTTTTGTAATTTGCTTCATCGTTCTTGTTTTTCTTTTTAGGTATTTTATTCCGATAGCAATTACGCAAACTCTCTAGGCGCGTTTGCCGTGGGCGTTGTCGCGCTGTCATGGTACCGACGCGTATGCAAATATTGTCGCAATATGACCCGCATATACGACATAGACATATAGCATTCGCTATATGTCTATCTACATTATAGGTAAAACACGGGGAAGGAGGGAGATGGAAATGATAGACAATGAGCAAAACGAGAACAAGGCGGAAGCAGGAACCAACGTTTCGACAAGTGGACTTGTCTTCTTCAAGGCTACATTATCTACATTGTTGACATTACAGACATTATAGCAGAAAATTCGCTTCGTGTGACCATGTAATTGCCATCGCAATAAACGCCCTTCGCGGTTGTGTGCCGACGTGATGCGACTGATACGTGGAAGACAGCGAAGATCTATAAGCGAGTTTTTTACACTCGTTCGTTGGAAGTGTTGGGAGTTTGTTTGCTGGCCGTTCAGAGTCATGATTCATCATCCACGCCCTTTGTCACGCGGACGCTTCGGGGCTTCCACGCCAGATTGCGTTGCATGGACCACGCCTTCAGCTTTCACCGCCGCAGCCGCGCAAACTTGATTTGATTTGATTTATTGATTTCCATTTACACACACACATGTACAGAGGAGTGGTAAATGGAGGTGGATGAGGGAAAAAAGCCGCACAGACGCGGCTTGAGGTAACCTCACCCCCTTAGGCGCGTATGCAAATACAATAATACAATAAACAATAAATAAACTTCTAGCTGACTTCCCACGTGGAGGCAGTAAAATAGGCAACGTGAGTGGCAACAATCACGAATTGCTGACTAAAAAAGAAAAGCAGAAACAAAAAACCGCGATGAAGTTGTATGTTGCAGGGAGGTACATGTGCAAGCTGACTAGGTAACTATTATTTGATGATCGCTAATAATTACGTTTTAAATCATACTGTTAGCGCGGCACGCCACGCAGGTTGCGCTGCATGCGTCATGGCCTCAGCGTTCACGGCTGCAGCCGTGCAAACTCTGAACTTCCGTCTAACGTGGAGCGGGTAAAGCGCGACCTGAGGAACAAAATGAATCTATGGTTACAAAAAAACAAAAAAATAAGGTGCCGTGCACGTGCGTTTTTGCTGACCTGAATAATGTATACGCAAGATAACATATATAATGTGATCATCGAACACTGCGTTTCGAAGCAAAGTCACGCTTGCGGTGCACTGCATTGCATTGCATTTATGTTTGATACCGACCACGCCGTTGCACACTCGCCATCACTGCTATACGTGACCCCCTGCATAACTTTTCTATTTACGGAGAAAAGAAAAAGAGAAAGAAGAATTATGCACATCCAACGCACAACTTGGAATCTATCTAAATTCGCGAAGCTCAAGTGAAGCGGTTATTCAAATACTATAAATCTGCCCTTTCCCGTCGCGCGTATTCGGCGTAAGAGAAAACTCGTGTGCTCTTGCGCACCCGTGCTTCCCAGTGTGACACACACGGCGATCAACCTTAGGAGCTAGTTGGTGTTCGCGCGATAAAAGTATACACGTGCAATTGGGGCCTGAACAATAAAGAAACGTAAATGCGTTTGCGCTCTTATGGTTAGAGCATTGGGCTGCCTTGCTGGCCAACCGAGGTTCGATCTCACCAGCAGGCGCGTGATTGAATTCTTCTTTTCAATGCTATTAGCATCCTTTAGGAAGTTCATCCAGTTTGCGGTATGCCTCTTTGTATCTATGTCTCCATGTATGCCCACGCTTGGGCTCTTTCCCGTCAACTTGGGTCATCTGGGTCCTCCATGGTCGTCCAGGTCGTCAATGGTCAAATGGGTAGAGCGTCGGGCTTCTGCGCTGGAGCAACTTGGGTCACTGAAGCTGTGTGACACTGGGTAAGTACAGCTTTTCAGTGAACCTCTTTAACGCTAACTTGCGTCACTGGGTGATGTGGCACTGTGTGTGCCTATGTGCCGCTCTTCAATTAATCTCTTCGATGCCAACATTGGTGCACTGGGTATGTGTCACTGGTTGCGTGCCACGTATAATATTAATTCTTATACAAAACGTATCATCAACGAATACCCCACCGATCATATGATAGGCTGCTAATAGAATTGAGGTCGCCAGTCATCTGTAAAGAATTAGCATTCTTAGGGTACTTCACGCACTTCCCGGAAGCTAGCGTGTGTCGATCTATTTCTGTCCCTTACCGTTTCCCCTGGATGGAAAAACTTTACTTTCGTCAGAACGCATGTGCGGACGATTCCGTGCTATAGATGGCCATGAGCTCGTCGCTGACGGCGACCTGGGTGGCCCACTCCACGGCCCTGGTCTGGACGACCGGGTCTGAGCTGGCCAACACGGCCTCCCAGCAAATGTGCCTCTCTGGGTATTCCATGGTCGAATGGGTAAGTGCGGCGGGCTGCTGTGCAGAGGGAGCAGGATTCGAGACACACCACCGGACTAATTTGGGTCTCTGGGTGATGTGGTACGGTGCGTGCCTGTGTGCCGCTCTTGAACGAACCTATTTGACGCCGACGCGGAGCACGGCGTCTGTACACCACTCTACTTTTCGATTCGACCTGCATCTCGACCTTTGATAGCAACTTGAGTCACTGGGCATTTGCAAATAGGTGTGTGCCACTGTTCAACGAACGACGTATTTGAGTCCTACTTCGGTAACTAGGAAATTGCCCCTGGGAATGTGCCGCCCTAGAAGGACGGAAAAAAAGATACTTTTAATATTATTACGGTAAATGTAGCGCATGAGTGGAAAAATAAGTGTGGGCGAAGAACACGAGAAAGAGAAGAAAGACGTTTTGCCACGTCTCAGGCTCGCCCCCTTGATTCTTTTTAAGTAAACCTCGTTTCTTTCGTGACGTAACGATATCTCCTATGCTCGGCGGAATCAAACGCGCACCGAGCGCGGACTTTACGGCGCTGCCGATAGGGGGCGCAGCGAGAAGCAGCGCGCAGTGTCGCCGCAGAGGAGCCCGCCTGCATTTCGACCAGCCGGTTTCGCGATGGGCGATTTCAACCAGCCGAACGTACCATCGGAACAAATCTTTTGAAATTTCTCCTGCGCTGGACAATATCGAGCCCACGTCACACGGGTTACTCAAGGTCAGCAGCGCGACGCTTTTGGCAAGCTGCTCCACAAGTGGGCTGGGTTTGTGCCGATTCTTCAATAAATGTTTAACTGCGACGCTTTAGCGAGCTGCCCTGTGAACGCACTGGGTACGTGCCGCTCTTCAACTAACTTCTCGCCAGCTTGGGTCACAGCGTATGTGCTGCAGGGTGTGCAGCAAGCGGGGCAAACGATTATCAGTGGTAGTAGGTGCCGGCGCGCCGCGCTTCTAGTCTCGGAGGCTTTACGCGGGCTTCTCAGCAACGTCACTAGATGGCGCAGCATGTCCAAACGCAAAAAGCGCCAAATAAGAGCCCGACTGTCACATGATGCGTTTCTCGGCGCATGCGCCGGCGCGCCGTGCGTTTCGGAGGCTACGCCCAGGCTTCGCGGCTGTGCCGATGGCGCATGTAGTGTTCATAGAGAAGCCCGAGGTAGAAGTCCCGCTGCAGTACACATCTCATAAATAAGGCGTTTCGACGGTGGCAATAAGCTGTGCCGCTATTTTCGTTCAACGCTAAGCGCATTGCCGTCGACAGTAACAGCAAGATGTGCATTGCCGATTTTTTTATTGCGACAGCAGTTATATGGGCACTCCAGGCGCATTTCTGCAGTCGATATCGCCGTCGGAATTGCGGTGAGGTTCCGTATAAAGTCCAAGTCACTAGATTACCTAGAGGGAAATGTGGCGCTGCTGCGCTGTGGAATGCATGGGAATGCCGATATATTGCGACTTCGGATTGGCGTCGTTCTCGGAGAGCCAGGGCACCTTGAAGACGTGCCTGGTAAGCACCGTTCCGTCTGTCACAATGATTCATTTTCTACTAAAACTGCACGCAAAAAGCTGTTTTAGCGTTATTATTACGCAAAAACATGTTTTGTTTAACTATGAGGACGTGTTATTGCGTGTACAATTATATGAAACGTAAAAAGTATCAGCGGGCCACTAAAGTTGGAGGACAGACGACAAGATTAGCGCACGCTTTGAAACAGTTTGTCGTCTGTTCTTGCTTTTCTTCGCTTGGTCATGCATTGCAGGTGAGTAAAGATGTAATATGCATGAATAGAAACATTTTATGAAGATTTTACTTTCAGAACGCGTTATTTGTATAGCCATATCCGTGTTTTAGACGAAGCCTCTTACAACACTAGCCAACACGAGCCTCGCAGACACATATACCGTCATTCCCACGACGGCACGGCGCCCCTTAAGAAACTTCCATAGACGGTGGCGCCAGATTTCCCTCTAGGTGTTATAGGGAGAAACTCTATGGTCCAAGGGCGATACGTGCGCGGTACGTGCGAGCGAAAGCGTGCAAGGGTGAGTCAGCGATCGCTGCTCATTCTCGCGGACGCAAAGGAGGAAAGCGGGCACGAAGAGCACCGCCTACCGTCGCGCGCAAGGCTACGGGTGGCGGGTAGGAAGGGGGGAGGGCGTTCTACTCCGGGCGGCCGGGGTGGCCGCGCGCGCCTGGCCGGTACGCTGTATCTTGAAAGCCATCTGCGACGGGTACAGAATCCGCGCTGCGTTATGTTTCCGCGGCTTAGTTCGCGCTGGTGCGAGCGGCAGCACGAGGGTCAATTCGCTCGCTGCTGCTGCCGTGTTTCCTCACTGCAGCGATTTGACAGCGAGTTTCCGCGGTCATCGAGTGAGATCTGTACGTGTTTGCTTGTGCGCACGTGACACCATGCTTGTTAGTCTATTTAGTATACCTATGTTTACGAGTTTATACGGCCGATAAAACTATTCTCATTGCTTCGTGTAGCTGTCCACTAATTGCTATTGTAATCGATGCTTCGTCTTTCGGGCAAAATTGCGACTTTTTTTTTTAAGTATGATCTATTCGGTAAGAGAGCAGCGGCACCCAGCAGCCATGGTCATGAAATTCCGGGAGGGTTCGCGTGGAAAGCTTTGCTTTAAAGGAAAACGTTATTAGCTGTTAGGCGCACGCAGGGGTGCCACGCACTGAAGAACGAAACAGACTCATTGATGATGCTCTGGAAAGGCAGTAGCAATGAGCCTTACTTGAGCTCTCAAGGCCGTCTTCACTGCTTTTCCATCTTTTATTGAAACTCGAACAGAACACGCACACACATATTTGGCCCTTCTCACCAAGAAAAACAATATATAACAAAGGGCTGCTCGTTGCTGAGCACGAAGTTTAATGGCAGTATCGCTGAGGAACGTTGACAAGAACAAAGGGAAGATTCTTGTGGAGGGCTGTGCAGACCCGACTGATGTCCAAGGCAGCGGGATAACGAAGCGCCTTGTCTGCGCTGTTTCCAGCTTGGCTGCCGTCATCCATCTATTGACGACATCCGGTCATACCGTAGAACTTACATTATTATTAGCAATGTGCCAAAACTAAAGGTGCCTTCTTCAAGATCTGGAGTGAGACACCACACCAAAATGGAGTCCCTGAATTTCTGAAGTGGCAGTGTGCGATCGCGGCCTCGTGTGCGTAGCTCTTAAAATAAGTACAAAAAAAAACATCTATATCGTGTGCGTTGGTGGGGGGGGGGGAGGTCGAGGGGGAGAGAGTAAAAAAACGCTGGGAAACATTTTTGTTGTTGTTGTTGCTGCTGCTGCTGCTCGAACTCGAGCTGGCTTGACTTGGGAATCCGCATTCAGTTTCGAGCGCCTGTCAGCAGCCACGCTAAAATATGACGGCAAAGTGCCTGCCATTTTTGGTGCTGTGCTGTAGACGTTCTTCGCTATGCATCAAAGCCCGGCAGGCAGTGCAGCTTATTCCTTCAGGCTGCCTTAATACTTGGTCAGACCTGTGGCAAAGACCATAAATGCCAGGGTCATGGGTGCATGTGAACGCAAAGGTTTCGAGCTTCGCAGTCGCGAGTCACATTCATCAGCAGTGACAGACGCAAGAACTTCCTCGCATTGTGGAAGGTTATTGATGCCGGTGCGGGCAAAATGTCACAGCTAGAAGAGCAAGGTACGGCCCTCGTTGGAACAATACTCAGGGCCTTAGGTCGAAGAAGCTTATTAGACACGACGTACCCTCCGGGATCGCAACGGCAGGTCGCCGTTGCGATCTCGGAGGCCACGGTCAAGGGTGCCTGGCTTCGTCAACTCGTTTGCATTCTAGTCTGTTGATGCACTCGTCAACGTGGTCTTCAACATGGTCATCAACCGTCATATTATGAAACCAGCCAATGACGACCGCGAATCTTCAGTGACTCAAGATAACGTGCCACAGTAAGGAAGAAAAGAGCAAAGGGCAGGGACGGTTGTTTGATAACCTTTTCTTTTCGTAACTTGAAACGAGTGACATCTGTACTTTTCGTAAAAACGTCGTACAATAACTTCTGCATCGTCATAGCATGGCTCCTCGTGGATGTTTTACCGCAGCCTCCACGTACTGAACGCGCCAGTATAGTCCAACGTCGTTTTCTATGCATTAGGCGCAGTCTAAGCGCCTTGTTGTACCGCAATGACAGGGATAGGACGTCGCTATAGTTATCGCCGAGCTTCATGTGGTCACGACCCCTCATTCGCGGCAGCCATGCTAGCAGTATAAGGAAAATGCAATCATTTGTGCATTCCTACACTGGCCGTCGTTGACCTTGCTGAAGTTCACAGCCGGTTCTGCGGTCATGACGTAAGCCGAACTCGACTACGGAAGTGACGTTCGCGAAGTGTCATTTCATTGTGGTTGAGCATGCGGCTTTCACACAAGTCCAGTTTATTTGTTTTGCATGCCCGAATGCTTCGCGCACTTGAGGGAGGATCGGGGTTGACTTTTTTTTTCTTCCCTGCCCTGTTATCAGCGCTGAACGCATATAAACACGTGCTTTCGGAAACACAAATTGTGGTGACTGTGGGAAAACTCGACCATTGTTGTCCGGTGATCGGAAATGTCGCTGTCTCGGAAATGCGCGCAGTATTGGTTAACACCCGTCTATCACAAGGGCTTGTAGTGCTTCACGTGCCGCAGCATGGGGCAAAATCGTCCGTGGGCTCGTTTGCGTAATCCGAACTGAATGGGACAGTTCGTAACGGCATCCCCAGGTTTGCTACAAAAGTCAGTTGGGCACTTCTCAACACATCACGGCAGTTCCGTTTTTCTCTGCACAGAAACAGTCCTCTAGATGAATAATACCTATGCCTCGAACTGAGCCAAAAACAAAACAAAAGGGGGGGGGGAGGAGAGATGTCTCGAATCCTTAAATGGGAGCTGCTGAGGGTGACGATTACGAGAGTTCAACCGCGCACTTGAAAGAAAAAAAAAGAGGGTGTGTCGTTTCCTCGCCGACACCACCGTCTTCTCAACGCATGCAGTTCCTCTTCCGAGTGACGCGCACAGGCTCGCCCAACACGTAACACGTTCCCAACAACGCGCAGCGTTCACGAACAGACACAAACACACGCACACACCAAGACACACGCACGGCGCACAGTGCATCACGTGGCACATCCCTCCCAAAACGCAGCGCTGTCACGTGGTCCCGCGCACCTTCGAGCCGTCGTCGTCATCGACGTCCGTGCCGGGAGGTCGGCGCGTCGCAAGAGTGATAGCGATGTCACGTGGTGCACGGGAGCGACGCGAGCACTTGAATGTCCTCGTGAGGGGCGGGGGGAGGGGGAGGGCAGAAGTGACTGTGTGTAGCGGCAGGCGGTATGGCACCAGCGACGGGGGAGGGGCGCGGTCTTCCTAGGAGAGAGAGGAGGCGGACGAGCCGTCCAGCGGCGGCGGCCACCCAAAACAGCCCGGGCCCGGCTACGTCGCGGCTCCGGGTGGCACTTCGATCCAGGCGTCCATGTTTAGGCCCCGGAGGGTGGCGCACGGAACCTCGGGATTGCTGCGAGGAACGCACGTGTTAAGACGTCTCTCGGACGCCTCTCCCAAGCCTACTGTCGACTCACTATTCGCTGAAAAGCTGGCCCGGCCGGTTATACTAGCATAGCGAAATACGGTTGCGTTGAATGCTAAGGCACGACGAAACGCAAGCGCGAAATGCCACAGTGCTGATCTGACATTCGCGGCAAAGTTCGAGACCGCATCACTCGTATCACCCGTCAGGTGACTTCGTGACCAACGCCCGTCCAGTGCATTTTAGAGTTTGCGTTTAATCTCTCTTAGCGTTGTAACCGCGTTTCGCAATGCCGGGCAACGCACGTGATAATTTCGTGCTCATGCATTTGGGGGCACGTTAAGAACCCCAGGTGGTCAGAATTAATCCGGAGTCCCCCACTACGGCGTGCCTCATAATCAGATCGTAAGATCCCCTAGAATATAATTTCGACAATTTCAGGCTCAACCAACCAACCAACCAACCAACCAACCAACCAACCAACCAACCAACCAACCAACCAACCAACCAACCAACCAACCAACCAACCAACCAAAAAACAAAAAAAAAAACAAAATAAAGAAAACAGTACCAAAATATTTACAGTGGCGCTTCAATTCGTGAACGCGAGTGAGCCGCAAGCTTATGGGTGCTGTAGCACACACGACACCATCGGCACTCGGTGCGCCTAGACGCCTACACTGTCCGAATCGCAGATAGTATTCAAGACAGACGCAGCAGCAGCCGGAGTAGAACGCCTGCACGTAAACATTCGCTTACTAACTAAATTAACTGGCATGGTGTCAGTGCGCACAGGCAAACATGAAAACGTCGCACTCGATGACCGCGGACGCTCGCTGTCGAAACGCTGGAGTGAGGAATCGCGGCAGCTGCAGCGAGCGAAGTGACGCTTCAACGCAAACTGGGCGGTGAGGACACAGCGCACTCAAAGCTACGAGTCGTCGGCCCACCTAGTCTGTGCCCCCAAAGGAGATCGCTTTCAAGATAAGGCCGGTGCGACCGTGCGCGGTCGAAGTACAACGCCCTGCTTCCCTCCCCTACCCCCCCCCTCCCCGAGCTGTCATGCGCGCGACGGAATACGGCACGCTTCCACCCTTGCGCACGCGAGATTAAGCCACCATCGTCGCCTCACCGTCGCACGCTTTCACTCGCACTCGCAGCGTACGGAGCGAGGGACGATGTTATCTCAGTACGTCTGTATCGCAAACAATATCTGTATAACTGCCTGAGGAGCTCAATCAGGCACGCGTCCGCCTATTTTCGTCCTCCGCGACGCTTCGCCTCTTTTCTCTTTCCCGCCTTGGCTCAACGTTACCTACACTTTCCACTAGGTGGCGTTACGTTGCGACGCTCTCGCGCTCCTTCGTACTTTCCCCGGTGCGTACTTTCCCCGACGCGCAAAGCTAGCCCCTTTGTCGCCATGCTAATTTAAACGCATAGAACAAGGCGTAACGTCGTAAGGAAGAATTTTATCTCAACGCCTCATAGTGAATAATGACGTCACTTAACGAAACTTAAAATGGACATCATGGGCGCTTACAAGTTTTCGTCTTTGGTTGCGTTAAAGGGTATCGCACATATCGGCGCCACTTTTTTACCAATATATGCGGCAACAGTATGATTGTACCATGGACATGGGCGACCATTCGTCTGGTTTCAGATGCGGATTGAATATTCCTTTGGTTAAGGGCACGGTCGCGTTGTAAAACATCCTTTGCTTACAGTGAGTGGTTGCTTTCCTGCTAGACTAGATTACGAAGTAGGCTCCGCCTCACAAACATACTTAGTGCAACAAAGCAGCCTCTTCAGGCGCAAATCTGTGATCGCAAAATAAAGGAAAACAAAGGCGTATTAGCTCCCATCTGTGAGCGGTACTTTAAAATTATAGATAATGCAACGAAAATCCAGGCTCGCACATAAATATAGCACGCTTGTAATCGAACGTTTCTTCGAAAAAGGAAAAAAATGCGTGCTGCAGAAACAGATTTTTTTTACATTGAAAACGACGACTAGGATCTTCAAAGGCGTTTTTCCCCTTTTTTCCAGCATGTCAGCGGATCCAATAAACAATTATTGGTTCAAAAACGCCGATTGGAACGAATAGAAGTATGCTGTTCACTACAGATACATTTTTGTAAAGAGCAGTGACGTGCAGACGAACATTTCTTTCGAAGGATGGCGCACAGTTATTTTGATCTAACATAATTTCTTTGCATGAAAAAAAATATCTGTTTAACCATATAATCTGGCCGTGGGTGTCACCAGCGTGTTTGTAGCAAGCCTACTGTTGTTAATGATGCACTTATAACGACACTCTGCAGGATAATTCGTAGCAAGGCTTCATATCTCACTGTGCCTAACCATTTGAGGCTTTGCAGACCAACTACAAGGAAAGAGGCAAATATGATGCGATCGTACTAAGCTGGCGCTTACGGGTGTGTATTAAACCGTGGGCTGGATAATCATGGGACCTCGGCCGATCAACGAACCTTTCTGACACCGTCCTGAGTACTTCCCGCTGCGCTGACTCGTGGCCTATGCTGTTGTCACAGATGACCTTGGAGAGAGTCGTCCTCCGCAGTTCAGTCAGCTGGGCTGCAAGAGCAAGAATACTTGTCGTACTACACACTACCAACACGTGGGAAGAGACGGAATACGAGAGCAGCACGTGTTACGAAACCGCGCACAGGGCCCCTGCAGTAAGGGCAGAAGCGCAACGCCGCAGTGACCTTCTGCTTGCAGTTCCCTTGCGTCAACCGCAGACGTGCTTACAGTGCTCTCTTGCAACAACTACACGCATACACAGTTGGTGTGAAATGCAGAATAAAGAAATCCGCTTCCCATAACATTCATTAAAGGTATCCCCCCCCCCCCCCACCTCTTTCCGTATGAGCGCTGTTTTGTAATACAGGCAGCAGTCGGTACTGGAAACAACATGGCTCGTCCTCAGATAAACCTGCATCACACTGCGCTCGTAGCCTCAGCGTTCATCTATCTATCTATCTATCTATCTATCTATCTATCTATCTATCTATCTATCTATCTATCTATCTATCTATCTATCTATCTATCTATCTATCTATCTATCTATCTATCTATCTATCTATCTATCTATCTATCTATCTATCTATCTATCTATCTATCTATCTATCTATCTATCTATCTATCTATCTATCTATCTATCTATCTATCTATCTATCTATCTATCTATCTATCTATCTATCTATCTATCTATCTATCTATCTATCTATCTATCTATCTATCTATCTATCTATCTATCTATCTATCTATCTATCTATCTATCTATCTATCTATCTATCTATCTATCTATCTATCTATCTATATCTCTCTCTCTCTCTCTTAACGCTGAGCACTGATCTGTCTACTGCGAGGAAAGGACTTCGAGTGCCGCCACAGTCCTTGAATCCCACTGGCCTGTGCGACCCTCTGTATATAGACGCGGGCTGCGAAACATCTCTTGCGTGCAAAGTGCTGTCTCCCGCCTTTTTACTCCTTCTTCCCGTTTCCCCGCTTGCGATAGCAATTCGGACTACTGCATGGTTGACACTCTTATACTTTCTCTCTTCGCTCTTTTTTTTTTCCCGGCCTATTTTTGTTAGTAGGCTCGCAAAGTTCAGACGCGAGTAGTTGATTTGATCGTGACATGTCCGCGTAAGGACGACCAATGTCGACATATAGCGGGCATAATCTGCTCGTGCAAGAGCGAAGAATAAGCCAACCTGGAGCAACATGACCTTTTTAGGCTTGTAGCGCAGCTCAGAACGATCAAAAAAGGAAAGTGGAAGTGGTAATGAAAAGCAATGGAGAACAGGGTGAGTGCTCACCCTGTTCTCCATTGCTTTTCATTACCCCTTCCTCACCCTGTTCTCCGTTCCTTTTCATTACCCTTTCCACTTTCCTTTTTTTGCTCGTTCTTAGCTGCGCTACAAGCCTGAAAAAGTCATGACATACCAACTTACCCCAACTGCCACCCTAGAACGACAGTTCTTTCTTCTCTCTCTCTCTCTCTTTCGTAGATGGCCGCATAGGCTTTAAGACTTATATGGGAGGGAGTGCTTACCCGGCGTGAAGCTGCCGGCCTGCCCTCCGTGCTCGAAGTAGAAGCGGTCGCCGTACTTGAGCCGCCAGAACTGTATGCCCAGGATGCAGCCGAAGGTGGGGCCGACCACGCCACCCGGGAGCGAGTACTCCGACACGCCGCCCGTGAACAGGTCGATGTCGTTGACGTGCCTGCGCGATGGGCGACACACGGGGAGTGCACGACGTATTAATGAACGCAAAACACGGATGCGATTGTATACGTTCAATTAACAGCGCGCAGTTGAAAGCAGCCAGAATTTTTTTTTTTTTGCCGGTGCTCTCGGGCCCGGTACACCTTATCTACGAGACACCTTTAGTTCCTCAGTGTTTCGCCCTGTACCTTGCGTTCTTGATGGCTGAAATGTTATTATTTTGTTACTGCATGCTGACGCAGATATATAGTGTCATGCGTGCCGCCCCTGTGTGATGTAGCTCGTTTGCCCTTCTTTTGCTGGACGCCAGCTGTTCTCAGACTAAATTTTTGTAGCTTTGGCTTTGGAGTTCAAACCGTGTGGCTGAGTGGTACGAATAAATACCTTAGTTCATTGATAACATCGAACACATAGAGGGCAAGCAGCTGGGGAGATGCCTCAGATCGATATTCACTCATGCATCAAATGCGACGTGAAACAAACAAACAAACAAACAAACAAACAAACAAACAAAGGAAAGCAAAAAGCAAAAGCTTTAAACAGCTACATCTTGCGTTGATTAACAGGGAAGCCATGCAAGCCAGAATGTGGCCTCCTTCTGCTGTCGACGTTCACTGGATCGAGATGTAGGTACGAGAGGACCGATGTGTGTTATACATACAGATGCTTCAGATAGTGAATATCTGTGGAGTAGGGGACTCGGGGAATGATTAGGTGCCTGAAACTTCCGTTATAAAATAGATAGATGCAGTTTAAGCTCCCCCATCAGACCGCCTCAATGCACGCCCACAATTCCAGGCTGAGTATCGTAGCCGCGAGAATAACTTTTCGTGAGTATCGCGCTCCTAAATATTTACGCAGCAACCATCGCATATAATTGTCTAAGTAAGTGAATGGATGGCAACGGTTTCGATAGAGCGACGAATTGTGCCAAGTTATTTATTGATAGGATATATGTGACTGTCTGAGAAGTCAGCAATAATTTCGTGCGTCCGAACGGAGCAACAGTCGAACGAACACGTCGCGAGCCGCACAGAAAAAAGGAAAGTCATTAACTAAATGCTTCTCGAAGTGCTTGTTGGCAGCAGCAACCGAAGTTTGTCGCCGACGTTCCGCTTTGCGTCACCGAGCGCTGAACTCCCTCATCCGGGCCAAATGATGCTGCCGTTCCCCGCCACTCTTGGCAGCCTAACGTTGCCGAGCCGTTTAGGCACGTATACGACGACGCGCTGCCAAATATTCTTCGCCGAGGATCCAGTTCGGCGGCATCTTTAGCGCCCCGTGGCACACCGTCGCGGTCGTCAGATAACCACAGAAAGAGGGGCGACAAGGGGAAGCGAATCAATGCGACCCTCCTCCCTCGGGGACTTACTTTCGCTCCGGCGGTTCCTCCCCCACCGATACATTTTCCAGCCCTGAGCATCCCACGCCACTTGGTGTGACGTTACTCGGATCATCATCATCATCATCATCATCATCATCATCATCATCATCATCATCATCATCATCATCATCATCCTGGTTACGCCCACTGCAGGGCAAAGGCTTCTCCCATACTTCTCCAACAACCCCGGTCATGTGCTAATTGTGGTCATGTCGTCCCTGCAAACTTCTTAATCTCATCCGCCCACCTAACTTTCTGCCGCCCCCTGCTACGCAGCCCTCTCTCTCATATATATATATATATATATATATATATATATATATATATATATATATATATATATATATACGACCTGCCACGGTCTTAACTTAAAGATTACTTTTGTGGGCGGCTGGAGGGCCGCGAGGTGCTGGCACTCACGCGTAGAGCCTCTGCAGGCGCTCCCGCACCGGCCTGGGCATGGCGCTGTCCAGGTGCTCGAACTTGGTGACCCGCAGGCCGAAGCAGCCCTTGAGGTAGTCGGTGTAGCCGCGTATCCCGTGGTCCCTGCCCCGCTGGATGTTGAGCGAGATGAGGTCCAGGCCGAACGACTCGTTGTTCAGCCGGTACAGGTGGTTCGTCACGTCGTCCGTGATGAAGTTGTCGAAGCGCTGCGAGCTCTGGCGCGCCAGGCCCCGGATGACGCGCTCCATGAGGCCGTCGCGGAACTCGAACGGCCGGAAGAAGTGTTCCTGTTGGCAGAGAGGAAAAGGAAATGTCACAGTTGGCGTGCCCATAGTACGAGGTACACCCTTTGAATTGTCGAGGTGTGTGGCTCGAGACGCAAGAAGATAGAACCTAGTTTGAGAGCTAACTCGCGACTAATTTCGTTTCCGAGAAGCACCAGCGTAATTAGCTGAAAGTTGGCACCTTTCTTGCTCGTTTGTTCTTTCTCGCCGTTCACTTCCCACAGCTTCACATCTATGCACCAGCTTGCCCGACGTCGTATTTCGCTGAACTCCCGTTTGAATAGCTTTGGGCCGAGTTCGCATTAAGAAAAGAGGCGCGATGCCCACTGCTTTCGAATACAAAGACTATTTAAAAAAAATTATGGGGTTTTACGTGCCAAAACCACTTTCTGATTATGAGGCACGCCGTAGTGGAGGACTCCGGAAATTTCGACCACCTTGGGTTCTTTAACGTGCACCTAAATTTAAGCACACGGGTGTTTTCGCATTTCGCCCCCATCGAAATGCGGCCGTCGTTGCCGGGATTCGATCCCGCGACCTCGTGCTCAGCAGCCTAACACCATAGCCACTGAGCAACCACGGCGGGTGAAAGGCTATTTAAGTATAGCGTTCAGTATCCTTGAAAATGTCGCCAAAAGGCGGCCACGTGCCATTTTTATTTTTCACTGATGATTTTATACTCACTAAACTCCCCTGCCCTTTCCTTTTCACTCTCACGCTTTATATTATTGTCTATCGCCATCCGCTAATCGAGATTTCTGACGCATAAAGTGGAACGACACAGCTGCTGAGGGCAAGAAACTTCAAATTATTACGCAAGCAGTGGTATATTAAAAGTAAATAAAGATTCATAGACTTTCCTTCTATATAGCTCTTCATACATTTTCGTGGTCTGGCCTAAAAGGCATTTTATTGGAGCCGATTCTCGCGACTATACGAGTTCTGCTATTCCTTTGCATATTGCTTCTAAACCCTAAGAATGCATTATGTCACTTGACGTTAGAAAACTGACGACTCTGCATCCTAACTGGCCAACAGCCAGCCAGCAGAACGCGCAAGGACGAACTTGTTGAGGGTCTTTTCCGCCCCACCTTACAGGCTCGAGGGCGTAGCCATCGCGAGTCTTGTGTTGTCAGGTATTTCGAATGCCGTTACACTCCGCGTCTCTTAGAATTAACGCCGACCTCGTGCGACAAAGTTCTCTTTCGAGCGACAGAGAGAGACGTGACTCTCGACCGAATCGGCCGATCGAATGGGCCCCGCCGACGAGGCTCACCTGGAGGGCTATGCGGGCCACGCGGCCCCTGGAGTCAATCTGCATGAAGTCCCCGTTGAGGATGGTGTGGCCGAAGCGGAACGCGGCGCCCGCGAACTCGTTCAGCATGGACGGGTCGATCTGGCGGTTGTACGTCGTGTAGCCGTACGGCAGCACCTCCAGGCCGAACTCGCGGTGGAACGCCTTGCCCACGACGAGGGGCAGGAACTCGTTGTAGGTGATCATCTGCATCTGGCCGATGACGATGCGGCGCGCCTCCTGGTAGATGCGCTCGTCGTCCCAGTGCGGGTTGACGCGCGACAGCCGCATGGCGAGCAGGTTGTGCTGCCGCAGCCAGAGGGTGTGCATCGCCGTGAGGCCGGGCTGCTCGTTGACTCGCTCGTCGCCTGCGCGGAAGCACAGGTCTCCCAGCTCGGGCCGGCTGCACTTGTCCTCGGTCGGGTGGAAGCTGGCCGGCAGGATCATGTCGCCGCGGCGCCCCACGTCGAACTTGAGCCGCCCTGCGAGCGAGGAAAGAGAAAGAAAAGAAAGGAGAGCCAATCGATGAGAAAAAATGGTGTAGTCGACCCTTTGCAACCCGTCGCGTATGTGAGATTAAAAGAGACTCGTTCTTGGGTAGTGTGGTCCAAATCGTGGTGTCCGATTGCCCGCGAAGGTTTTTGTTCGTAAGTGCTCCTTGCCATTGGCCGCGGGCGCGTCTTCGCTAATCGTATGTCCAGCGTCGGGATTGGCTGCAAGTTTTTTTACTTCCGAACAATTGCAGCGTAAGGAGATTTTGTGAATAAGGACCCTTAATTCTAATCGCGCAGAATGCAGCGCCACCTTGAGTGCTTGTGTCACGGGTGACGACTCGAGCTTGAAACTGCGGGACATTCCTAGCCCTTGGAAAAAACCACTTCTTACGCTTAGTGCGCATTGAAAGCATTTATTTTTTTTAACTACAAGCTTTAATGAGACTTTGCGGACAGTTTGAGCCTGCGTGCGCATCTGGTGCACATACGTGCCGTTTGTGTGTTCATGCGATCATTGTGTATATAATGTTTTCTTGCCCAATACCTGGAGTAGCTTGCCGGTTTATCCACAAGGCAATCATCAACAACTCTTCGTTAAAGACAGACTCTCTCTTTCTCTAAAACACCAGTGCCTTCTCCACGCGACGGAAACGTTCCGTCGATGACGTCAGCGCTTCTGTGAAGCGATCCGGCCGTTCCTATATGCTCCCAGTGCGTTTCCACTGCCTGTCTTTTTTTCCTCCTCTCGGCGCAGCGAGTACGGGGGAATCGAACGACCGCACAACACTAACGTCCGGTAGAACACTACCGCAATAAAATTACCTTTATTCATCTGTTTTCGAAGCCCCATATAGGAATTTACAGATTGTCGCCCCTACTTTTGGCAAGAAAAGGAACGTGGTGTATTTCTAGAGAGAGTGTGTTCCAGAGAATGTGGCTTAGTAAAAAAACTAATAATAATAATTAAATTTTGTTTGAAATTCTTATTTTGATAATTAATGGTGCCGTTTTCGCAGTCCGTGCTGTATTTCGCGAGCATTATACGAAACTGTTTCAGTATTTATTGTATGCAACAATAATGAGGTTGTTGCGATTGTTTTTGCGATTCAGTTCATAAGATCTCCATCCCGTCGTAGGTGGCATGTTCATTACCACTAGGTAATGGACTTCTAAAACCTTTTTTAGTACGATGGCCTCTTATTAGGATGACCGGTCCGCTGCAAAAGCATAAATGTTACGCAGAATCGCCGCGTGAGCTTTCTGGTGCGGACACGTAGATGTAAGGTTCAACGCAACTCACTAGGAAGGAGTACATAAATTGGTTATCAATAGTCTAAGTTGACTCCTTCAGAACGAATAATTTGCACCACCAGCAGTTCTGCTGCATCTCTAAGCGAGAGCCAATACTCAAGAAGCTGCTACCGCATAGGATCTTAGGTAAAAAAGTTCAGCCATTGATGAAGTTTCCTACAGTTGCTATAGCGTTATTTAGTGTTAGCTTGTTTGCCCAATGTTTCTTGTAAGTACAGCCTGTTAGTTCTTGCGTTGATCGACGAAATTTTCGACTGTGGCGTTGACGTGTTTGTCTACCGTTCTTTGTGAGTACAACCTGTTATTTTCATGTTCATCTATGAAATTCTCGGGCGTATAGATTAAGTTGTTGCTGTATGCTACGAATTTGAGGGTTTTCAGGAACCCATTCAAGCAGTCTCGAGCAGCTTCTAGGCCAGAAGACCATCCGGATATCGCTGAAAAAAAAAATTAAGTTCGAACTTGAACTTACCGTCACCCTGCAGCGTTCGGAGCTTGAGGCTGTCGTCGAGCGAACTGCCGTACACCTGGGATCCGTCTATGAATGACGTCAGAGAGTCCATCTGCTGCCGTGGGCCTACACAGGGGGCGCAAAGAAAGCACGATTTAACGTGTTCCGTGCTACCCGGTATAAGAGTTTCAAAAAAAAAAATTATCAATAGGAAGCGAATATTCTTTGACTTTTTGGAAGCATGGCTCCCTCGAGAAGAAAGGCACGCGGACTTTCCTTTTGAAATTTCGGTTGTTTTTGCACCGTGACGCAGTTTTATACTTTGCAGACACGATCGCCGCAGCGCGTTATCTACGCACCGTACTTTCCTGTTTGCGGTGCTCATATCATGTAAGAGGCCTTTCGAGAAAGCCTTTTGGGAGAACGCATCGCCTATCTCGTAACTGCCGTTTCTTTTCAAGATTCCATGACTGCAGAACCCTGTGTCCCTATAGTCTTCGCACGCATCCGCTCACGAGCTGCTCCTGCAATGTCGGCGAGAACCTAAGAATGCAGCGGCAAATACACCGCTGTTCAAGTCGAAAAGAACTTGTGCAGATGGCGCCAGCGAATTGCGTCACGTCACTTGCGTGACGTCACGGCGCGGAGGGAAGCTTGCTTAAGCGTGCCCGGTATTCCGGATTACGCACTGTCGTTTGCGTGTTACCTTGTTACCGAACGCTGGTAGCTACATCTCGTGATGTTTCGTCTAAGCACAATCCCTTATAGATGCGTCCTCGTGTTCCACGAGTGTTGTTGTCGAAAAAGTTTGAAAAGGCACCGTGTTCATGATTGCGCCGCTACCAGAAATTTTCACCAGCAGCGAAGTAGCATACAATTGGTTACTGCAATAATAGCTCTGCGTTTGTCTGGTCGAGATGTGCGCCACTAGGTTGCGCTACCAACCCAACCGCTCGCGTTTATACGCCACCGGTAGCCCGGTAATCCGCAAACGCCCATTGCGTGTAACTAAATACCGAACGCACTAAAACTCTCTAGTCTGAGAACCTCGGGAACAAATTTTTTTTTTTTTTTGGGGGGGGGGGAGCTTGGAGACAAGGAGGGCAATGTGCACTGCAGTTATGTTGAGTGGAGCTTATACCGAATTCTTACGCTGTCACCGAGTGTGGCTGACTCGCACCCACGCCGACAGAGTCCTTTCCCAAAGTTTAGCGTTGGGCTGGTTGGTGCCGCATCGCCAAACTTTCGATAGACTCGGATTCAGTAAGGGCCAAATTCACAAAGCTTTTTCGATCGTAAGTGTTGTTTGGCATTCGCTCGCCGCGTTTGTTAATGATGTGTCTGGCATCATGATGCGCTGACATCTGCACTTACGAATAGGTTTGCGGAAAGTACTTTTCGGTGAACACGGTACCCGGCGCGCTGCAGAGCTTATTCTCCTATTTCGGCTTACTGCGCATCGTCCCGCGCAGCCTGGGGAATTTTTTATCCTGACCCCTGGCGGGGCGCACGCGTCTGACGTCACGAGTCTGTCCGCGGCGCCACAGATGACGGTGGTGGTTGCCAACGGACGCACGAATGGACGCGTTCAGCCCATTTCCTATTTCATTGCCACTGCTTTCGTCGGCAAACTTAAATGTGGGTGCCCAACCTTGCGCCTCGTTATGTCTTCTCTGCACAACGCATGTGATGTGGTGAAGCAGCGGTACAGGAAGAGATGCCGCGGAGTTAAGCGGCAAGTCGGGAGCACAAGCTTCGCAAGCGCCACGAACACCGCGACGTAATCACGCTCATATTCTTTTGCGCTGACGGCCTTCAACGACACGACCAATCCTAGAGTTTGTTGCTGGAGAAAAATAATTACCGAAAGAAAAAGCAATGAGAAAACGCAAAACAGAGAAAAGATTTTGCAAAGGAAGTTGAAACACCGATTTTGCGAAATGCATTCGCAAAGTTCTTGCTTTTCTTGTGTTCTTGTTTGACTTTCCTTGCGACCACAGTTTGTACAAATTTCTTCTAGTTTCGTTCTATTATTTTATTACCATCCTGCCTGCAGAGTGACCGATTCTGACGATAAAAGAGCGTTAGTGTTAATAAAACAGCGTTAAAAGAGCGTTAGTAAACCTGTCAGCAGGACAACCGGTGTTCAACGCTCCTCTCTTCGTAGTTGCGCTTAGAAGAAAACAACAGAATTTGGCGTGAACTTTGTCCAACTCGCTCGCATCACCATCTTTCTGTTGCTGTTTATTTGTTTTTATTTGTTCTTCCTCTCGTCCTCCCTCCCCCCCCCCCATATCCCTAACTTCTGTTCCACCACTTCTGTGAAGGGTAGCAAACCGGAAATGTGCGTCTGTTTAACATCCCTGTTTTCTCTCTCCCTCTCTCTCTTTGATCACGGCGCCAGTTCCCGCGCTTTTCTTAACGATATTAACGAATGGTAACGAACACTTACATCACAGATGGAGAACGGGTATCACTCACCGAGGCTGCAGAGCGGGCACCTGGCCGAGCGGGGGAAGTTCATGCAGTGCTCGCCGTATTTGCCGAAGAAGTGATCCGTCGGGGGGATGTCGAACGAGAAGCAGCGGGGCGAGCTGCGTGTCTCCGTCGAGCAGCAGTCGATCACGTCGTTCGGATCTGCACGAGGAACACGCGTCGTCACCGTTTGCGAAACGACTTTGTCACGGCGTCGGCGGGTGTCTCTGGTTGACTCGACGCGTCGGCCAAACCACATGTAACGCGTCTTACGACGCGGTTTCGACGCGCCTACACTTTAATACGCGCGATATCTACGCCGTTTTCGCCGCCTGAATGAGCTTCGCCCATGAATGTCTCCTTGGAATGCAAACGTCGTGGAACGCATTTCTACACCGATAAAGGCACAGCCAGGCGCGGAATAGACGCCATGCCGGAAGTGCGGTCCATGTGGTTTATCGCTAAAGCGGAAAACATCAATACAGATGTTTACAGATACTCTTACTCTTACTCTTTACAGATACTCTTACAGATACTTTTGCTGATACAGATACTCGTGTTCTTGTCACATCGGTTATTATATGATGATACTGTTTACGTACGTCAACATATTTGTTAGAAGTATCTAGTGCGAAATATAAAAACACGTGTAGCGAAATCTAGGTGTAAGTTAAAGGACACCTGTCGATAAAGCATCACCCTGAGCCTACCACAACAGCATACCTGACAGCCAAGAGGTTCTCTTGGATCATAAAACCACATTACTTATTGATTGCATACAAAACTATGCCATTCCGTACTATACTCTGCTACACTATGTTATCCTATGCCCTGCTGTGCTATACTATGCACGCAGGAGGTTGCCGCTGCGTTCACACTCACTCCCGAGGTCGACGATCTCTCCGGGCACGCTCGAGATGGGCGCCAGCGCGAAGTCGTGGTCCAGGAACTGTCCCCACTGCATGAGCATGTGCGTGGTGTCCCGCGAGGGCCGGTCCAGGTCAACGTGCACGGTGGTGGACACCATGCGAGGGTTGGGCAGGTCGCCGCCCGTCTCCGAGATGCGCGGGGCCGACACCCCTGCGCGGAAGGAGCGTGCGACGTCGCATATACGGTGTCGCTTTAGCAGGCGGGGCGCCAATTGCAAACACACACTCTCCCATCTACTCTCACTCTTTCTCACTATCACCCACTTTTCCCTCACTTCAGCCTGTACTCTCCGCCCCGAACCTCGCGCTTCTGCTCTTCACTTCATTTCTCATTGCCCGGCGGATCCTCCCATGCGGGGCCTAGAGCACCTGAAGACCTGGGAGGACTGGGAGACCCTGCTGCGCTCTGGAGACCCGGTCGTGCAAACCATGGCTACTGATCGGGCTGCCAGCGTTATGGATCGAAGTAACATAAACGCTTGAGTGCAGTGGGGTTGTGCAGGGGCCCGGGAGCCTGTGTGCTCCAAACTCCTCAGTGGGTACAATAAAGTTTTTATGATGATGATGATAATGACAGCGAGTTCTCGGAGCGAGGTTCAGAGAGCTGTTAGCATCAAGGCTGAAAGGACCGCGAACAGCGGTTAAATCTAACGTACCACTACTTGTTGCAGGGCATGTGACACGGATATTTCTTTCGGTGGGAAAGTTGCGAAATCGTGTGAAGAAAAGACCGCACAGGAAAGAGCGTCCGATAAAATTTAACCCGCCCCTTTACCCTACCCTTGTATGTTTTGATGAGGTCGTCCCCCTTACCCGCCCCTGCTAATGTTCATACCTTGCGGGCATACTTCTTTTCACCCCAAATGTCAACGCTCTTTGTTGACGCTATTTGACAACGCGAGACGCTCTTTCAGGTCCGGTCGTTTCTTCGCATGGTTGCGCTTCTTTTCCGACCCAAGAAGCGCTTAAATCGGGGAGTAACTTAAGCACCTGCTTTGTTTTATTAGAACATGATCTTGGATTGTAGCGCGAAGTGACACGGACAAAGACTAGAAGCAGACAGGACGAGCTAGTCTCCGTCCATGTCACTTCGCGCTACAATCCAAGATCATGTTACCGTACCAACTCGCCCAACTTTCTATCGTTTTGCTTTATGAGGCCTAGGTCTGCCGGTTACCGCAGCTGGCATTCGTGTGCCACGTAAGTGTAGTGTGGGGAAGCCAACTTCACTGTTTGGAAACACACATAAAAAAATAAAGGGGTGGGGGAATGGCGCATCGTAGTATAGGATGGACGAGGCTCGTCGTCGTCCTCACCGTCGGCGTATCTGGGCGGCAGCAGGCGGCGCATGCACGAGAAGGCGGCGCCCCAGTCGGGGTGCTCGAGGTTGTTGCACGAGCCGTCCGACTCGCGGAAGGGTCCCTGCCGGCACACGTGGTTGCTGAGCCGCTGGCAACGCTCGCGCACCAACTCCAGCCGCGACCCGGCGAGGTCGGTCCTCACCAGGCCGTGGAATTCGTCCTCCCAGAACATCTTCATCCTGCGGAGGGCAATCCGACGGCAGTCTTTTAAAGCCCGCTGCCTGCGCCTGTATTCCGGCTTATTCGCGGCTCCGCCAAACTTTCTCGGCCAACGTGGGTCTTATAGGCCGGCAACTACTTCATTTCTCTTTCCTTCATAGCGGGGTCTTACGTCTGAAGAGACGAGGGTAAGAACACTACACTAACCTCGTCAACGAGAGCTGATCTGTGCGACTGCTCAGAACAAGCTGTAGTAACGCATGGGAAAAGCAAAGCGGTAACCCCGCACCCTATATGTCACTTCACTTTTTCTCGTAGCAGAGAATGGCGTCAGGTTTAGTGCTCAAACTAGGGTACAGTAATACGTATTAGTGACCCCCTTATATGTAAAAAAAGTCCACCGTTCATGAAATACACAGCTACTAGCTGGCCAGAGGCCGTATACCTCTTTTACTAGGCCTAAAAGCTAACCATGTGGGAGCATTTTACCACGAGTGTTCTCGGTTTTTTTTATGTCGTTTTTCATTGCTTTTTGCCCTCGCGAAACCGCGCTTTCACGGCGACTTGGATTAACCACACAACGCGTTCGGTATAATATGCAATGAATAGAAATGAGGAAAAAAAGAAAAACTTCACGGGGGGGAAAAAAAAGTTGCAGTCTCGCCCGAAAGGCGGAGCACCGAGTGCGATAGCAAATCAGCGGACAGCCATACGGACTAAGGACAGTACATTTATCGGCCGTGCCATCTTGTAAACACTCGCTTGCTAACTAAATTTAACAAGCATTGTGTCAGTGCGCACAGCAAACATGATTATATCACACTAGAAGACCGCGGGCGCTCGCTGTCAAAACGCTGACGTTAGGGAGCGCGGTAGCAGCAGCGAGCGAAGCGACCTTCGCACTGTCTATCGCTTCAACGCAAGCCGTGCGCCCAGAACACACACGACGCACAAAGCTACGAGCCGTCGACGCTCCTAGAATCTGCCCCCAACGCAGATCATCGTCAAGATACGGCGGCGCGACCGCGCGCAGGCCCCACATACGCAGTTGCAGCCGGAGTAGAACGACGCCCCCCTTCCCTCCCCTCCACCCGGTGCCTCGTAACGTTGGGTGCCTCGCGCGCGACGGAAGACGGCGCGCTTCCTCCCCGCTTTCCTCCCTTTCGCACCGGTGAAATTGAGCCGCGATTGTCGCCTACCCTCGCACGCTTTCGCTCGAATATACACCACAGGTAGCGCGGCGACGGTGTTATCGCCCTTGGACGTTATACGGAACATCACGGCCATGGCGACGGCATAAATGCGCCTGGAATGTCCATATAATTGCTATCGTAATAAAAACTGAGCCCAGGTTTAGGAAAATGTAATGATTTTATTGTAATTCTTTTACTATTAACGCTTCGTCAGGGATGTGAGCGTCGCGGCGCCTTCGTAATCATCTAAACTGGCCGGTCGCGAGCGGCTGATGATAACAAAAGATAGGGAATAGAAGTGATGGAAAAGAACCCTTAAGTTATGCCGGCTCTGTATTAATACAATCGATCCAACGGCAGCAAGCTGCTTACAGGCGTTGTTTATGTTGCACGATTAAGTAATGGAAGGGGCTATAGTTGGTGCCCACGTTCGTGATTACCATCCATGTTCCCTTCTTCGTCTTCTTTTTTTTTTGGTGTCAAACTCAGCGCAACGTAATCATTAATCTTGCACGATATTCGAATATTGTGGCCTTGGATATTTGTTTTCCACAAGACAAACAAATAAACGTGTCGTTAAATAGAAGAGGTTACGCGCCACAAGCACCTTACGCACAACTTTGGCGTGATCGCGATTTGCATTTCGTAATGATTCTTCACATTTGCCGTTCTTTTTTTTTGTATTTGCCCTTCCTTATTTTCTCGCGTGACGCACCGCCTCCTTCAGTCCCGGATGTGCCACTAGCCGCGTCAGATCATCAGAAATGATTAGAATCCGAAGAAAGGAATCGTCGCCAAATACGGCTTACGTATTCTACACACGGTGGATGGCTGTATAAAAACCGTCTGCGCATGGCATACGACGCGTGGAAGGTTTGAGAGATCTCTCCTGCCGCTTGCATTCGCGACCAAAAACAAAAGCAGCGCTTACTTTTGAAAGATATGGGCGTGCGTCATGTAAATTAATATAAGTTTGTGTCATGCTTTATGTCGCAATGAATGGCGTGCTTGTTGCATGGCAGGCGTGGCAAATCTGGACGCGTATTGACAAAATTTTCTTACGCTAGAAAAATACCAGCCAATCCTGATTATGTACATATTATTAGCGGAGGCGACTGGCCAAATGCACATGACTACTTGCGAACGAAAAGTTTTGTGAATTCGGCCCCCGAACTTCTGATAGGAGGAGGTGGGGGCCACCAAATGAGCGGATACGTGGCATGTTTTTGCTAACAGAGGTCCTTACGCCTGCAAGTTGTATTTGTTATGCATGAAGATCTTCAGAAAGCGCCGCAGATCGAAAACAACTGCGCTGCAAAAACGCGCGGAGTGAGACTTCTGTGATGGCACTACTTGCGTGTGGCTTTCGCAGCGTCACCTTGTACGTGTGAAATAGAGTACTGTCGAGCTCCTGTTCAACGAACGCCTATACAACGGAATGACCTGTATAACGAACGATTTAGGAGGACCGAAGTACTTTGTAGTAAAGACGATTTTACTGTATATAGCCAAACTCACTTGTGCGACAGCAGGCGCGTGGTCTCCTCGAAGAGGTGCGCCATCTCGTCCATGGCTATCGCCTTGTCCTTGGCCACCCTCGTTTGCATGTGCCGGGCCGACGCTGGGCACAGCGGCACGGGAGACACCCGAAGACCTGCAACAAAGCACCACCCGGATATACGGTAACGCTGCGGTGCGATCAGAGCATAGCGGAACAGAGATGAGAGAGAACGAACGGATCGAACAAACATTAAGTGTGATTGCAATTTCCGTCACGTGGTTTGTATTTCATCCGCGTCGTAAGGTGTACATTGCGATTAAGTATTTCGACAAATACATTAATGTAGGTTAACTTAAATACATTCTGCGGTTTGACGTGCAAAAACGATGATCTGAAAGTCCTTGTGTGTTATGTTGCAGCATTCTGTGGGGTTTATATAGTTATTTGCGTGCTTTTCTTTTTCTATATTAACTGTTGTTTTTTCGAACCTGCTTACGAAATGTGCTTTGTTGTCGTATCGTTCGTTTGTTCGTTTTTTTCCCTATTACTTCATCTTATCATCATTAGACAATCCATTGATTGTGGAGAAGTCGGTGGTATAACAGTTACACACATTTCCCGTGTCATCAGAATAAATCTCTGACTCACGATCTGATTACGAGGCATGCCGTAGTGGGGGGACTCCGCGTTAATTTTGACCATCTGAGGTTCTGTAACCTACGCGCAAATCTAAGCTTACGAGTGTTCTTTTTTTTTTTAATTTCACACCCATTAAATATTCGGCAGCCGAAGCCGGGGTCGAATTGGCAGCGTCAGCAGTCCAACGCCATAATGACCGGGCTACAGCAGCGGGTGGACAAATACAGTAGTTGGAGAGAAACGGGAAAATGTCTAGTATTTGTCAATATAGATAGCGTATCTGAATCGAAAAATCTTCTTATTATAATGTAAAGTGCGAAGAAAGGACTCGACAATTTTTTTTTGATGATCGCTTGTGGTTAAACTTCCAAAAAAGGTAAAGGGTGATGGCCACAAGGGCGAACGTGGGGCCCGACCCCACATTCTAGGACGTCCCTCTCACTCGATACTAATTCACCAGTTGGGATGGGGAGAGGAGGGCGCGACGGAAGGAACAAGATGTGAACTTTGACGAGTACGTTGGTCATCCATATTAAGCTTATTAAAGCGAGTTGCAGAGATGACGTATGGACGAAGAGATCGGCAGCAGTGCTGCGTTTGTTTTACACGTTTCTTCGTCTTAAGTCCTGTCTGTAACGCGCCTTGCCGAGTTTAAGAAGGAGGTGACCGAAAACACGTGCCTATATATACGCACCCTTGGCGGCGTGGTTCTTCTCGATGGCCTTCTGCTTGACGATGATGCGGTGCGCCTCCCTGGCCGCCTCGTCGAGCATGTCGACGGGCACGCGGGACACGGTCGGCGAGCTCGGGTCCAACGGGAACGAGATTCGGGGCCGCCACAGGGGGCGCCCTCCGGGAGCCCGCTGGGCCGGCGCGGAAGGCACGAGGAGCATCACCGCGGCGGCGAGCACGGGGAGCAGGTGGCTGCAACGAAGACGTCTCGTTACGTCGGGCGAGACCGTCGTATAATCCGAGAAAACGTAAGAGACAGAGAGAGGCAAAGGCAGGGAGGTTATTGCTACACGGAAGCCGACGAGGAGCATCACCGCGACGGCGAGCACGGGGAGCAGGTGGCTGCAACGAAGACGTCTCGTTACGTCGGGTGAGACCCGTCGTATAATCCGAGAAAACGTAAGAGAGAGGGAGGCAAAGGCAGGGAGGTTATTGCTACACGGAAGCCGACGAGGAGCATCACCGCGGCGGCGAGTACGGGGAGCAGGTGGCTGCAACGAAGACGTCTCGTTACGTCGGGTGAGACCCGTCGTATAATCCGAGAAAACGTAAGAGAGAGGGAGGCAAAGGCAGGGAGGTTAGCTACACGGAAGACCACGAGGAGCATCACCGCGACGGCGAGCACGGGGAGCAGGTGGCTGCAACGAAGACGTCTCGTTACGTCGGGTGAGACCCGTCGTATAATCCGAGAAAACGTAAGAGAGAGGGAGGCAAAGGCAGGGAGGTTAGCTACACGGAAGACCACGAGGAGCATCACCGCGGCGGCGAGCACGGGGAGCAGGTGGCTGCAACGAAGACGTCTCGTTACGTCGGGTGAGACCCGTCGTATAATCCGAGAAAACGTAGGAGAGAGAGAGAGGCAAAGGCAGGGAGGTTAGCTACACGGAAGACCACGAGGAGCATCACCGCGTCGGCGAGCATGGGGAGCAGGTGGCTGCAACGAAGACGTCTCGTTACGTCGGGTGAGACCCGTCGTATAATCCGAGAAAACGTAGGAGAGAGAGAGAGGCAAAGGCAGGGAGGTTAGCTACACGGAAGACCACGAGGAGCATCACCGCGGCGGCGAGCACGGGGAGCAGGTGGCTGCAACGAAGACGTCTCGTTACGTCGGGTGAGACCCGTCGTATAATCCGAGAAAACGTAAGAGAGAGGGAGGCAAAGGCAGGGAGGTTAGCTACACGGAAGACCACGAGGAGCATCACCGCGGCGGCGAGTACGGGGAGCAGGTGGCTGCAACGAAGACGTCTCGTTACGTCGGGTGAGACCCGTCGTATAATCCGAGAAAACGTAGGAGAGAGAGAGAGGCAAATGCAGGGAGGTTAGCTACACGGAAGACCACGGGGAGCATCACCGCGGCGGCGAGTACGGGGAGCAGGTGGCTGCAACGAAGACGTCTCGTTACGTCGGGTGAGACCCGTCGTATAATCCGAGAAAACGTAGGAGAGAGAGAGAGGCAAAGGCAGGGAGGTTAGCTACACGGAAGACCACGAGGAGCATCACCGCGGCGGCGAGTACGGGGAGCAGGTGGCTGCAACGAAGACGTCTCGTTACGTCGGGTGAGACCCGTCGTATAATCCGAGAAAACGTAGGAGAGAGAGAGAGGCAAAGGCAGGGAGGTTAGCTACACGGAAGACCACGAGGAGCATCACCGCGGCGGCGAGTACGGGGAGCAGGTGGCTGCAACGAAGACGTCTCGTTACGTCGGGTGAGACCCGTCGTATAATCCGAGAAAACGTAGGAGAGAGAGAGAGGCAAAGGCAGGGAGGTTAGCTACACGGAAGACCACGAGGAGCATCACCGCGGCGGCGAATACGGGGAGCAGGTGGCTGCAACGAAGACGTCTCGTTACGTCGGGTGAGACCCGTCGTATAATCCGAGAAAACGTAGGAGAGAGAGAGAGGCAAATGCAGGGAGGTTAGCTACACGGAAGACCACGGGGAGCATCACCGCGGCGGCGAGCACGGGGAGCAGGTGGCTGCAACGAAGACGTCTCGTTACGTCGGGCGAGACCCGTCGTATAATCCGAGCAAACGTAAGAGAGAGACAGAGAGGCAAAGGCAGGGAGGTTATGGCTACACGGAAGCCCGGTTGGCAGGGAAGTTATGGCTGCACGGAAGCCCCGTTGACTGCACTGTACGGGTGGCGAAAAAAAAATTGTAGTCGCCCAGAGAGTAGTAGCACGAGGCTACGACTTCCGCCTAGACAAATTTCGGCCCACAACTGAGGTCGAACTAAAGAAAAAAACGTTCTTACGAGTGAATTCTTCGTAAGAGAACCTTCAAGCCAATTAATCCTGATGCTGCACATATTATGAGAGAAGGCGAACGGCCAATGGCAAAGAGCACTTCCGGACGAGAAGCTTTGGGAATTCGGCCCCTGCGCCGAATTGGCAAAGCATTTTTGTTATTCATATACAGTATGTATGCTGTTTATGGTTGGCTGAACACGTTCGCTAATAATATGTTCACCGTTATGATTGGTTAGAATCTTCTCTTGCGAGGAATCCTAGCGTAATAACTTCTGGTGAATGCGAGCCATGGGGCCGGGCAGAATTCGCAAGGCCTTATGGTTCGCAAGTGATCTCTGCCCGCTAATAATATCGCCAGCGTCAGGATTGCCTGGCATTTGCTCTTACGAACAGCATTAACGTAAGAGCGTTTTGCGAATGCGAGCCATGTGATACGGGCCGCGATTCGCAAAAAAAAAAAATGCTTTGCATGAACAATGCACTGCATCACGGGGTCATTTACAGAGATAAAATTAATTCTAGAGCAACCGCATAGTATAGTCTTCTGCATCTATTGCGTCATGCTGGACACACTTCAGAGGACAGGAAATACGTTAAACCAACAATGGACTTATTCACGGGTCGAACAAACCAGTAGGCTGAATTCCTACGCTCGATAACCCGTAAACCCCACATGAAGCCATCGTCTGTCAGCAGTACGTATGCAATAGCTCGGGAGATTTTGTCACTTCGTTCCACATGCGCTTGCACTGCTCCGGACACAACCACTTCGGACAATGGCCGATTATCGAAGCACGTCGCGAAAACCACCGGTTGTCCACCGCCTTCGTCCGGCGCACAGAGGACAGGCAAACTGTTTGTGGTCAAGCAGTGAGCAAGAATGCCAGACTCGGGAGGGGGGGGCGTAGGCGGGCAGGTCCACATGTAGGGCTGCTCAAACGGTGATGCTGTAACCACGCGGGGGAGCCTATATGACTCTCTTGTATTCGCATGGGCGTCGGCCCGTGGCAAGCAGTGAATATCGAAAAGAGATAAGCGCTGCACCAGGGCAGACTGCGTTGCCTGCGTGGGAAGGTGCGCGGTGTCGAACAGCTGCGTCTTAGCAGACTGTAGCCGAGTACCGCGACGCATGCAGGAAGAAAATGGGACGCATACGACTAGCGTATCGTTTGTGTCCTCGCGCTGGCCGCTCAACGTAACGATGTGAGTTAACCGGCGCACCGGTATCGCTGACAGGCTACCCTAGAAGTTTGCGTGTGTACATGAGTTTGATGTTTATTGGCACAGCGGCATCTCAGGCCGTACTCTAACATTACGCGTTGGGGTCATTCCCCATTCGATAATTTAACGCTGGTTGCGATGGCATATGATTCGACGAGCAGTGGGTGCTTCAGCCAGAATGAATGGACTCGTAATGTTGTTGAGTTGTGTCGTAGATCTACCGTAGACTCTTTTACACGAACAGATTTAGACTGCTTATAGACAACTTGTATATTACAGCTCCGTATTTTGGGGTATAATTCCGCTCCCTTATCGTCCACTAAATATGATATATATTTATAGGCTCGCGAGCTCCAATTTTCGACTGAATATGTGCTGCCGGTCGCCGATGTGAAAACAAAATGACCGTGATGTTCATTCGTCAGCAGAGCTTGAACACATGACGTAACAGGCTGCAATCGATCGGCGCTGGCAGCGCGCTCTAATCGCTGACTGTTGTTGCGGGGACTCGAGCACCACTGGGGTCCTCGAACTCGATTTTTACCTTGATTTTTACCACACAAGTGAGGTTGCCATCATTAACACGTCTTCCGCAGTCAATTCTAGCCAATAACTATGACACGGTTCTAGAACACGGAACCTACGCTAAAGTTCGCAACTTATATGATTGAAGGGCTCCGTCATATCATGGTTCTAGGTAGGCCTGGTACAGACAAGGTGTGCCCTTCAACATTGTACTTTGTACATGTTGTAAATAAACTTGACTTGACTTGACTTGACATGCAGCGTGCCCTGTGAACTTGAAGAAGGCGCGGGAAGTTGCAAACGCGTAACTATTTCTGTTACTTCGCGATCTTACTATAGCGGGTGACATATCCTGTACGTTAAATTAACCGCGTGCGAGTGAAGATAAGGCGGTAAACTAGCTCCCGCCGGCAAGATGCGAACGCGCAAGACGGCGTAGTTGTTCACTGAGCTATTCGCCTTGGCTCCCTCAAATATTTACGCAAGACCTCGCCGTATGAACGCCGCAGGCTATACGTTTAAGAATTCCTTTCTCCGAACGCTTTGAATCCTATAGAAGCTCTATCGGAATCCGGCGCTCGATCACTATTATACAAGGTCGGTCCGTGGCATTGACTCACATGGGTGCCGGACTCGGGAGAGTGACGTCATTATCCTCTGCGTCCAGGTACCAACATCGACTTCCCGGATGCTCACCAAGCGTTTTACTTTAACGCGCTTCGTTTAGCGTCATTGTGGCGCACTTTCCTTTTTCTTTCTTTCTTTTCTTGTTGATTCAGTGTACGCGAGAGAAACCCTGCTTCGTCTCCTCTGCAAACTCCGAGCGCGCGCATACCGTATACGGGTATTGTGCGCCTTCTCGGTCGTCCTCTACCGTCTGATGGTCATTCAGTGCTCGTTCTTTGGAAGTGTACGGCCGAGTTTTCTTTAGTGCGACGTGTAGGCCAACCGTCCAGACGGAAACTACAAGTTATGGGGCCACACGCTGGCGCGTGCAAGCAGTTTTTTTTCCTCTGCTCGAGGAGCAAACAATTAGATTGGCGCGTGCAGCCGTCAAAGAAGAATTCTGTCAGGGACCGCGGCGACCTTGGAGCGAGCGAGATTCGCTTTCCGCCTCCGTGGCACAGGAGAAAGGAAAGGCGGCCCCGCGTCTATGCCGCCGCTTTCTGCGTCTTCTGACCCGTCGTGGTTGGCGGCTAATTAGCGGCCGATGGCGCTGTGCTGCGGAGCGCAAGATGGCGGGTTCGATTCCCAGTGGCGGCGGCGGCAGCATTCCGATGAAGTCAGAAATGCGAAACCGCTCGCGCACCGCGAGCGTTCTTGTGCAAGGTAAGAAGCACACCATGTGCTGTCAATGTTATAATGGGACAATGAAGAGAAACGGTGCATTAGTTTCGAGCACGGTGTTACGGTATCCAAACCGGTGCCACCAGTGTTACGAACTTGTACCGCTGCACCACGATTACGGCTTTGTGGTCCCGTAGCGCTCGTCACCCGTTTCGTGACAGAGCGTTGGTAGCGATGACTCCGAGCCTGGCGTCGATGAGAATAACAAAAGGGACTTTATACATTATATACAGGTTATCATACAGGACATGAACGGGTCGGCACTGGGGCCGAGTGCTCACAACAAACGCGACTGTTCTCGCACGACGACGTCCGGCGAAAACGCGTTACACATCTCACCCCAGTCGGGACGACACTCTCTCCCGGTGGGGTCGGCAGATCCTGTTTCTCAGGCAGCGCGGTGCTGCTTTTATAATCCCCGAGCACCATTGTCACTGAAACGGCCCAATACAAAGTCAGCACACGACGGTCGTCCGAGGGGTCCAACCAGCGACCGCGCTGGCCACCCGGTTCAAAGTTCGCGCGCGCGGTGACCTCCAGGCAAGGGAGGTGCGGCGCCGGGCCGTCGGGCACACGCGGACACGTCAAAACACGCTGCTCCGCCGAGGCTTCTCCCGCACGAAGGCGCAGCATCTTGACTTGTGAAGGGAGAATTATGGCGCTCGCGGGATAGATTCTGCATCTTGCAGATTCGGGATCCGGGCTTGTGGTAATGGCACAACAGCATCCCCGCCCTCAGATAAGGCGCCGGGAAGACGAGCTGCCTCCACGTGGCTCGGATGCCAGGCGCGCACGTTCGTCAGGCTCGTCCAAGTTCACGTCCAGTGTCGGGACGCCAGGTAACATCACGTGCCCAGGTCCGACTCGCCAGGACAGGAGCTCTGCTCACCACGTCGTCGCCAAGGCACCTTGACCAGCTCCGCTCGGGTCGTTCCTAAGACCTTGCTTCTCGCCACTGGTCCCGCTTGGTCGTTCTGCAGCTTGCAAAACCGACCGGCAAAAGGCAACACCCAACACGAACAAGTGCCCTCTGTCTCCCGTCAAACACCAGACAAGGCCATAATTCAAATCAACCTAACTAAATTGTTTTCCCCTTTTTTCTCCCGCTGCAACAAGAGGCAGGTGTACGATCTAGCACACAAGGCTCAAACAATCAGTTTTCAAATCATCAACACAACAAAATAGAAACAATTAATAATCAGCAATAATAATGACAAATAGAATGGTCCCCTTGAAATCGCTTTGGACCGAAAACATACTTCTGAGGAAGCAAATGAGGTCATTCATTTTTCCCGGCGATATTTTCGCGGAATCTGAAGCTGCTTATATTTGCGACCCTGCTTATCCGTGTAGCGGCGGTACAATAAGCCAGGTTCCTTGCCAAATGAAACCCCCTTTTTTTCCACTCCCCGTTTGACGCTCTTCCTCAGATCGGCTAATGAACAATCTTCCTGTTGCTCGCGAATCAGACTTTTTCTTTCAACTGCAGCCTGCTCCTGCCGGCTGGCGGAAACCGGAGCGAGTGCGGAGCCCGCGTCGCCTAATTGCGGCGTCGAGTCTATATCGCGGCTAGCACTGCACGCGTCACTCCCACTCACTTCCAGGACCCGCTCGTCTAGGCCAGCCTCCGAGCTCTGCCTCTCCCGTGACTGCTCGCCACTCAAGTTACCGTGATCGGTCCGTGTGCCGCACCGCCTTTCGCTTCCCGACGCTAAGTCAAGTTCCCTCGATAGCGGGCGCGCTTTGGATCGCGTGGGGGCCATGTACGCCACGTCGGCAAAGAATGATTTGCCCTGATCCCTCAGCAGCTGCTCCGAGCTATTTGAGAAAAGGTAGGAAAATTGCTCCGGGAGGGCGGCTGACACAGCGGCTTCGGTGTTAAGTTTCCCAAATTCTCCTTCAATGCTAACCGTTGCGATCGGTAAACAGACACTCTCCTTCTCGGCCACTTGCCGTATCCTAACGCACTCTCCCGTAAAATCACTCGAGGAGACGAAAGACGGGTGAACAACGTCCATAGTTGCTGCAGAGTCCCGCAGTGCTCGGCACTTCTTGCCGTTTACCTTAATTTCCTGCACATAGGGCTCCAATAGACGTATGTTCTTGTGAGTTTCCCGTATCGTTGCAAAAGCAATTCTCTCTGGGCAGCTTGCAGCGATGTGCCCTTGCTTTTTGCAATTGTAGCAGGTTAACGGTCTCCGTTTTTCAAAAGAACGCGTCATTTCGTTTCGCTGTTTCGGACCATCGTCATCATTCTGAGATGCATTCTGTCCATCCCTTACAGTTTCTTTGGGAAGGGACTCGTCGTCCTGAAACTCGCGACGCGTGATTTCCTTCCGTTCGTCGGGCTTCCCGTAAAACACATCTCTTCTATCTGCTTTTTCTACACGCACTGCCTTGCTGTGCAAGCTGCGGCGGGTGTAATACTCTTCCGCTAACTCTGCTGCCTTGTTTAGCTTAACCTCCTTTAGCCTATCTTGCAGCCAGAGCCGGACATCCTCATCAATGCAACGGTAGAACTGCTCCAACGCGATGCATTCGACAATTTTGTCGCGGTCGTCGTAAACCTCTTCGCCCTTCAGCCATTCCACCAGGTCGGCTTTTAGACGAAACGCGAAGTCAACATTCGACTCCTTACCCTTTTTTGCATACCGGAACCTCTGCCGGAAAGCTTCGGGCGACAATTTGTACTTCCGCAGTAGCGCTTCCTTCACATCACTGTAGCTCTCAAACGCCTCTTTCGATAAGCAAGTTATTACGTCTGATGCCTCCCCAGGAAGCAACGCTAACAGATTCTGTGCCCAAAGGGATCGCTCAATGCTATTCCGTTCACACACGTGCTCAAATTTCACGAGGTATTTGGCCATATCCTCTCCGACGACAAAGGGTGGAAGTTGATCGCGTATTCTTGGAACATTAGAAGTGAGACTAGGCGCCGGCGAGTTATTTCGGATCTCCAACTCTTTCATTTTAAGCTCGTGCTCACGTCGCTGCCTCTCTCTCCTTTCCTCCTTTTCCTCCTCGCGAAGTTCCTTTTCCTCCTCGCGACGTTGCTGTTCTCTCCTTTCCTCCTTTTCCTCCTCGCGACGTTGCTTTTCCTCCTCGCGACGTTGCTGTTCTCTCCTTTCCTCCTTTTCCTCCTCGCGACGTTGCTGTTCTCTCCTTTCCTGCTCGCAACGTTCCTTCTCCTCCCTTTCCCGACGTTCATTGATACCCGCCAAGGCCTCAGCGGCTTCCTCAGCCGTTACGTCCCCAGTCCTCATGACCTCAAGGATCGCATTCTTTCTTTTGGTTGAGCCCAACTCAATGCCCAACTCCTCACAAATTTCGAGAAGTTCCTTCACCTTGTACTTCTCCATCGTTCACACTGTCCTCCTGCTGTTTACCCTTTTTGAATATACCTGCCGTACGCTACTATAACACTACTAGTAAGACATATGCAAGTATTTCACACACTGCCCTGTTTACCCTCTCAGCATCCCCTGGTTTTCAAAACACTCTTACTAGGCTTGAAACACACAAGGTTAAACACAATGCAACACCAAGTCAATCCCTGAGCTACTATAACCTGTGTCAGAGAAAGTCTGGTGTTTGAGGTAAACTTCAGGCACTCACCGCGCCGAGGTAGCTGATGCCGGTCAATCCCGTAGCTGCCATCCAGTGTTACGGTATCCAAACCGGTGCCACCAGTGTTACGAACTTGTACCGCTGCACCACGATTACGGCTTTGTGGTCCCGTAGCGCTCGTCACCCGTTTCGTGACAGAGCGTTGGTAGCGATGACTCCGAGCCTGGCGTCGATGAGAATAACAAAAGGGACTTTATACATTATATACAGGTTATCATACAGGACATGAACGGGTCGGCACTGGGGCCGAGTGCTCACAACAAACGCGACTGTTCTCGCACGACGACGTCCGGCGAAAACGCGTTACACATCTCACCCCAGTCGGGACGACACTCTCTCCCGGTGGGGTCGGCAGATCCTGTTTCTCAGGCAGCGCGGTGCTGCTTTTATAATCCCCGAGCACCATTGTCACTGAAACGGCCCAATACAAAGTCAGCACACGACGGTCGTCCGAGGGGTCCAACCAGCGACCGCGCTGGCCACCCGGTTCAAAGTTCGCGCGCGCGGTGACCTCCAGGCAAGGGAGGTGCGGCGCCGGGCCGTCGGGCACACGCGGACACGTCAAAACACGCTGCTCCGCCGAGGCTTCTCCCGCACGAAGGCGCAGCATCTTGACTTGTGAAGGGAGAATTATGGCGCTCGCGGGATAGATTCTGCATCTTGCAGATTCGGGATCCGGGCTTGTGGTAATGGCACAACAACGGTATAGTGGTAGTTTAGACTTACAAAAAAGTGTGCTTTAAAAAACTTTATTTTCGTTTTTTAGTTGCCCGGTGGTGTTCAGACTAATAAGAGATACAAGGAAAGTATAAGTTCCCAACCCTCCTCTCCATTTAATTTCGAACTGAAATCCCAGCTCCGGCGCGTCAGTGCTACGTCAGAGACTTCAAAGAATGTTTTCCTATTCGGACTGCTGTGGCTGTGTGGACGTTCTCGAGACTTACTAAGTTAGGTCTTTTGGTTATATATTAGGATACCGTTCAGCTAATCTTTACCGATGTAAAATTTACTAAGTTAGAGCCAACGCCGTCAAAATCCGTGACGTCACTGCGAGCTGGTGCGGGATCATGAGGCCGACGTCACCACCCGTCCTTCAATTTCTTTTTTTTTATTTTTTGCGTCTTTTCTGACTTACCATGCCTACTCTGATTATAGCGCTAGATCACTTGTGACGCAGAAGGGTGATGTATTAAGACAGATGATGTATTTCTATTTCTTACGTGTCCCTTCTATCCTTGAGCCCTCCACTACGGCGTCTCTGATGTACATTGTCTCGCTTCGTGCGACATTTGAAATGTTCGTAAGGAGACTTACCGAGAACTCCTAAATATAGGCTCCTATCCGCGCCACGGAATCGTACAGCAGACAAAAAAACAGTTAATTGCACCACACTCCGCGTTCCACCGTGTGTTAGCAGTTGACTGACAGATCATGGTAACCATTGACTATGTTTTAAGTATCAATGCTCTGGCCTCTTGAAATGTCAGTTGCTCCAGCTCGATCAGACAAAGCGACAAATGCTCATACGAAGACATTTGCATTTGCTTTCGTCGTCCTGCGCATGGCCCACTGGAGAGTTTAGATTTAAAGATCAATGTACTATACCAACTTCAGGGAGCGAGTTTGCGAGGGAAGCGAGATTGATGTTGCACAGTGGAAGGACGCGGATCAGTTTTGACGACGAGGGCTTCCTCAGCGGGTACCTGAATAGTCCAGCTATACGGAGGGGGGGGGGGGTCCTTTCTTTCTTTCTTTTGCACTCATCTCTCTCACATGAATGCGGCCGCTGCGGGTGGTATACTCGTACCCTCGAACTTGCGCTTAGCAGCGGAATGCCGTAGCTCTGCCCGTCCTCACCGTCACGGGTGCCAAAAGGTCACGACGCGAAGCCACCTATCATTAATGGCGTAGTCCACAGTTTCCGCACCAAGGTCGTGCGGTAGGAAGGGCGCTCGCCAAGCTCATATTGCATCTGCGCAGGGTACTCAGGCCGGCCGGCTGCCGCGTAATTGAATTCGTCGTGCGTATCTCGGCCTGAGGCAACGACGTGGCCGGCTCTGCGGTCGGGTTGCAACATGGACGCGCGCCGCAGTACACACGCTGAGCACCCGGAGAATACATCGCGGAGACACCTTGCGTTACGCGTGCAACGTGGCGTGTGAATTGAGCAGGCCAGCGCGTACAGCACGGCATGTTATCCAGTGAAACCTGTTGCAAGGCCGTGTCCCCGCATGCGTGCCGACGAAGAAAATTGGACCGTCAGGTCTGGGCTGCCCCTTTCGCTCGGACCACTCGTGTAAGACGCATTACCGACAAGCCCACATTGCAACCCTCGCGAAAGAAGGGGAAGGATTGGAAGAGTATCGTTGCATTACCCCGACTAGGTCTGAGCAATGGCGCTCACGAAGCTCTTCGGCGTTCATTTCGACGAGGGACGCATTGTCGCGCGCTGACGCTAGCGTACTCGAGACGCTGTGCAATCCGCGACGAAACTGTTCGAACTAGTTCTTCACTCGGCTGCCATTTCACGGAAGGTGTCAAGGCGGATGTGGGCTCATAAAGAAGGCCACCGAAAACTAAGGTAAAGCGGCGTCAAAGGTGGCACTAAGATGTGGGTATAACACTGGCGCGAGGATCAAGCTAACTTAGAACTGAGGTGAAACAGCGCGAAAAAGACGAGGACACAAGGAAACAAATACCACATACAAGCGCTGTACCACATACAAGCACCACAAACAGCGCTTGTATGTGGCATTTGTTTCCTTGTGTCCTCGTCTTTTTCGCGCTGTTTCACCTCAGTTCTAAGTATGAACCAACTAGCCCTCATCAAGATCTTACTAATCAAGCTAACGTTGCTCCGCACTCGAATTCAGCCCGTTCGGTTCCCCGACTGTGAGCTGAAATTTGAAGGGCGCGCGAATGCGTCAACAAATGGCGGTTTTGTCTCCCGCGTTGTCAGGTTGACCAGAGTACTTTTCGCATTGGCAGCGCTGCGCCGAAAGCTCAAGAGTCCAATGGATGCCCTTTAGCAAGTAAGTATACACAGACGGTTGTTTGAAGCTTTGTCGCAGTCACGGATGCACGCGTGCCCACGGAGGGCGCCTCCGGCAGCGATGAACGTGCAACCGCGAATAACCGGCAATGACCTTTTGAACCCGGGGATGCGGCCGTTCGCGCTTTCCTGGTGCCACGCAGTTCTTATAATACCGCAACTGTAGTGTGCGGCATAAAATTGTGTTTAATGACTGCGTCGTGGGTGCGAGGCCCTGCAGGGGACCATAAAACATAGGAGCGTCGAGTTGACGCAGTAAATGCCTTTCTGGGGCCTGAAGCATTAAGCAACAGCTATCCATTTCCGGTGCCCAGAGCCTCCTGAACGTAGGGACTTATTTGCCTCGTTTCGCGAATGCATGTTCGCTGGAGAGAACAGAGTTTGCGCGCACAAGCTACAGTAACAAAAGAAATCAAAGCCCTCAACGGATGAAAGTCGCAACTGCTGCCTCGACGGCCCGTCACCGATGGAATTCGCCAAATCAATTTAAAGCGCGCGCGCTACAAGCTACATATTGGCGATCCTATGACAGTACGCATTGTCGCGTGAAAAAGAAAAAGAAGAAGGCTCGCAAGGAATGTGAAAGTCTGGAAGTGTGGGTGGTTTTGATTCATGTCTTACTTTAGCGCCAGCAATGGACCGAAATATCAGAAAGAGATCACAAGCGTCGCTCGTCGTGGTTTCTTTAGCTCTGCTATGGACTGTCAATTTTTTTTTTCTCGCATAAGTGACCTTTTGCTCACGCTAGCGGACATGTGTACAGCGTAGTATGAAGATAACACCGTATAAACAACGCTACATGTAGTCGTGCGCAAAGGACAATTATGTAGTGCAAATTAGGACCGCGCATAACGGTTACTGAACTTTTTTTTCTTTCGCTCTGGAGCAAAGAAGGCTAAATACGGAACGCAATGCCGCGGGGAGGCCAGGAAATACTGCGACGCACGCCAGACTATAGTTACTGAGCTTCATCACATCGCGTCGATTGGAGAAAGCGTGAACCCGATGGGCGTATACGCGCCGTGTGTCTCACTCGCCGGGAAACCGCGCAACTGCTGAGCCCTGCCGAGCAAACTGCATATGTACCGGAATGAAGACGACGTGAACCCGAGGAGAATTTGATTGCACGGTAGCGCTACGCTGGGCATGATCATGTAGCCGATTTAGTGAGAGACCCACAACGTGACGACGCGATGACTAACGGCAACGGGTTCCCAAACTTCGATCACCTTCAAATTCGATCTCTTTTTTTATAAACCATACTTCTTCCCCGCTATCATCGATCCCCGTATTAATTAGTCTGGACGCTACGCATGCAATGTTGCGCAGAACGTTGCGCAAAAGTGAAATGATAATAATAATATTTGGGGTTTTACGTGCCAAAACCACTTTCTGATTATGAGGCACGCCGTAGTGGAGGACTCCGGAAATTTTGACCACCTGGGGTTCTTTAACGTGCACCTAAATCTAAGCACACAGGTGTTTTCGCATTTCGCCTCCATCGAAATGCGGCCGCCGTGGCCGGGATTCGATCCCGCGACCTCGTGCTCAGCAGCCCAACACCATAGCCACTGAGCAACCACGGCGGGTCAGTGAAATGAAGGCAGCGAAGCACGCCCACGGGTTACAAAACAGAAGCGAGAAGCAGCGCGTCTCGGAAGAACCGAGCCACTCACCCTGGAACAGACGACATGTCGGAGGAATTCGCGTAGACGGGCGGTGAATAGGCGTCCGCAAGATCCCGGGCGGGTCCCGTCAATGCCAGGATGGTCTGGCGGCGGTCTCGGCTGTTGATGCTGCTGCTGCTGCTGCTACCGCTGGGGCGTCGAATACGCGCCCTCGGCGAGTCAAGGGCGCTGAGGAACCGACGGTCAAGGCCTGCCCGGCGCGCGCACCTCACGCGCAGGCAAAGAAGTGCTCGTTGTCGCCCCCGTCGATGCACCGGCGGACTTGTGCAGCTGCGTCTCCTTCGGCCGCCGGATCCTCGGCGTGCCTGCGTTTTAAGTGGGCAACCGCACGCGCGCGTGCTCAAGACAATCCGGTATAGTGACGGTCGGTTCGGCGGTGAAGGTGACGGTCGCCGATATTGACGCCTCCGCCGCGCTGACCGCGGACTCGTGCCAGGCGCCCTCTGGCAGCCCTTCGGCACGTCTTCGACGTCAGGGTTTGGGAAACACCTTCTTCCTCCCCCCTTCCTCGTTCGAAACGGCGGCGGGTATACTACGCGCTAATGCGCTATACTATACAACCGCTCATTAGGCTTAGCGTGTACGCGAGCTGCCGCTCTCCGGTCGGGGTCGAAGACGCTTGACCCGACCGCGCGCGCGACCCCATTGCGTAGGATGACCAGACGTACTACATCCGCTTGCGTACTTCAGGAGCGACCCGGCCGCTTCGCGCTAATTCGTCTGCCAGATGTGTACGCGACGTCGAAGACGTTACTCTCTCCTCCTCCTCCTCCTCCTCCTCCTCATTCTCCTCCTCCTGCTCTTCTCGCCTTGCTCTCCCCCTCCGATCGAACCGAACGTTCCCTTACAGCGCAATTTCTTTTCTTTTTCTTACTGTTGCTCTTGCGTCACGAAAAGGACTCTGGCTGATAGTTTAACGTTTCGCGAGGCGCGTTCCTTTCTCTCTCGTTATGGCTGTTTGCCTTCCTTCGGACGGTCGTTACGGAAGTTCAAGGACGGAGGTGGCGGAATGCGCTTTCATTTAGGTCTGTAGGTCACCGAGTAGAGTGGGTTAAGCTCGAAGAAATAGTTTTCCTTCTCTATTACTTTTTTTTTGTCTTTTCATTGCATTTGTCCGCGCCGACATTACTATGCTCTATGGTCGATGGGGGCGAAATGCGAAAACACCCGTGTGCTTAGATTTAGGTGCACGTTAAAGAACCCCAGGTGGTCAAAATTTCCGGAGTCCTCCACTACGGCGTGCCTCATAATCAGAAAGTGGTTTTGGCACGTAAAACTCCAAATATTATTATTATTACATTACTATGCAGCTGCAGGTTAGTTAACAGACGTAACTGCCCGCTTTGGACCGAGAACTTTCGCTGAGAGCCACTCAGTGCTTCGCCAAATGGGATGTCGCGGCGGTTTTTTTTTTCTTGTTTTATATTTTTAATATTTTTTACTGTCCCATTGATCTTCTAGTCTCGGTAATGTATATTATTAAGCGCCTTTCGTAATCTTTCGAGTGCGCTAGAAATCGCCAAATCGTCGCTCCCCCTAGCTTCTTTCTTGCGAGCTTCCTGCGCTAGGACTTAGTCGACTTTTTCCTTCGTCATGTTCAAGTAACGCGCATCACGTGACAGCATCAATACCTTGTTACCATCTCGCTTCGCTTTTCCTGTTGCCCATTCGCAAAGCGCCGACACTGTGCCAGTTCATACGTGAGCTTCTCTCCATTCATGTTCTCAGTTGAGCTTCGAATTATACCGTAAATGGTTACATTGCGGACTGTTCTACTCATGTGCTTGTTAGCTTCGTTAAAAACTGTCAACTGCTGGACTACACAGCTGCCGTGTTACAGAGCCCACTCAAGGCTATTGTGTCTTCAGACACTCGGTCTCTTTCTGAAGGAGCTCTCCTGGGTGCCTGGGAAGATGCCGGGAATGGGCTACATGCATAGCAAAAGCTGTCTTAGGCTTTTTTTTTTGCGCGAAGCTGGTCTGTATAAGCACCGTTGATCTGCCGATGCATTGTCATTGGCTGATTACTATGAGCTGTGCTTTTTAAAACTATACGATACTTGTATAGTTTGTGTCTACAGACGCCTTTTTGTAGTTGCATGTACACATGTACTGTGCGTATACAAGTAGTGTGTTTTTTTTGTATGTGTGTGTGCGCATAGGTTGCGTCACCTTGCGCTGTTGGTCAGAAACTCTGATCATATACCGCGTCCGATAGCAGGCCTTCATCTCGTTGTATTATTCGATCACTTTACCTCCCCCTCCCCTCTTTCCCCAACGTAGGGTAGCAAACCGGATCTTCCCCTCTGGTTAACCTCTCTGCGTTTCCCCTCTCTCTCTCTCTCTTTCTCTCTCTCTCTCTCTCTCTCTCTCTCCGCATCCTCTTTACTTTCCTGTCTTATTGCCTTCCCATTTACCCCAGTGTGGAGCAGCACGCTAGGGACACGCCCTTTCATTCTCCGCCCTTTCAATCCTTCATTAAATCCTTTTCTCGTTTTCCACGCAGCGATAAGGCGACCGTCCTTACAAGCGGGTATTAGGACGCGGCGTTTTCCATGGGGCAGTTCAAAGAACTATAGTCGGTGAAAACCTAAGAATAACAAACAACAGCCGAGTTAGCTGCGGTCCGCTCTCAGCTTAACGACTTTGCTTTGCTAATGCAAATGCTAGGCTAATTGTAAAATAGAAGCTACTCGTTTCAAGCTACTAAGCTGCCTTTAGCTGAGTCTTGAGATCACAATCCCTCATAGAATTTGCCCTAGAGAGTCAGGTTTCATCCTGAAATCGGCGACACAAAGACCGATCTAGAAATAGGCTAGAAATGGAGACATAGAGTACAAAATATGGGGATACTGGAAATCTTCCGAGCGGCTATATTCGAGGGTACGTGTATTAATTAGCTGCCCGTCTGAGAGGCATTTGCCGACAAAGAGATTGCCGTTCCGATGCGATATAGTGAGAGTCCGCTACGTCACGATTTTCAAATAAAAATTTAGTTGGAAGCAGTTAGCGCTCCTCTGTTGTTCCTGTCTTCTTTTCTTCCTCGTCTCTTTTGCGCTATTTCTTTTTTTCTTCAACCGATCTGTACGCTGAAAATGGTTGCTTTAAACACATGGATGTGTTTGACGTCAGGTAAACAAGCGGATTTAATTGGCTGGCGCACGCAATTGTGTTTGAGGTGGACAGCGTTTACATATAACCTTATAATGCTTAGGTTGTCGCCCACTATAGCTCTTTTCTAGGAGTAAGTTTCATTGTCAGGACGGGAGAAGCAGAAGCAGTGCCCAAGTACATACCTTGTGCCAAGTGGGCAGACATGAGACTCCGAGATCCTCTCCGGAAGCAACTCGTCAGCCGCCGAGCGCTCGCCGGATATCCGCACTTGATGGCCTTCCTGCAAGCAGAGTGGGAAGCGAGTTTGTAAGTCACCCTATAAAGTGATTACGTTTCATTCCACGAAATGAACGGCACATTGCTTAAAACAACAAAATGACCAGAGAGAGTCCGTGGGAGTTCGCGGTATTAAAAAAAAAGAAAAGGCAGGAGTGAGAAATCACGAAGACATGAGAAAAGCAAACGCCATAGCTTTAGCACAAACACTGTAGCATGAGACGCCTCAGGGAACGTAAGATGAACCCTGATCGCAGTAACCAAGCCGATTTGAATGAGAAGAGAAAGTACGGGCTTACTAATTTCACGTGTCTCTAGAAAGACAACAAGCGTAATAGCTTTTTCACCTCGAGTACTCTGCGTGAACATAACCAAGGCGACGAAGAAAATTTATTGTTATATGCTTAGCTTGCAAATTAACGCAGGTGGCCTTTGCACGCTTATGGAACGTAATAAAGAAAGAAAGCGAATAATTTTTACGCGCTCTAGAAAATTCTATTATTTGAAGAACGAGTGCACAAGCACCGTGAGCCCCGCGGGTCATATTTGCGCTGTTTCCAGCGAAAACGAAAGATTATTCAACCTTTTCCGTAGAGGTCCTTGGTTCCGCTCTGGTATTCAGAGCAAATAGCCGGCACGAGATTAGCAGGCCCCAGTCCGTGCCCGAAGAAAGTGAATACGTGCGTACGCGTCCAGCTTGCGCGTAACCTTGGACAACAAAATCAAGAAAAGAAGGAAAGAAACAAAAAAGAGGGAGGGCGAGATACGTCTACTGACAAGCGAGCACCGCCCGCCAAATCACAGGTTTTTTTTTTTTCTCCGAAGGTCCCTCGGGCGACGGTCACGTCTGTAAGCAACGGCGACACGCGAGTTCCTTTCGTGTCTGTTATTTTTTCGTTTCTTTAACGACCAACGACACAGGACAACACGTACTCTGTAAAGCGGCTCTATAGGAAAACAGGGCCAATAAATTTTACGTGTCGCGGCTCTTAGCATGCCGACCTCAGCCTTCCAAGCGAACGGGCGCACCAGCAATTTGTTTAACGCAAAGCACAGCTTCCACAGGAAAGTCCGGCTGTATAAAGTCTGGCGAGGCAAACCCTCAGCGCGGAGCGCAGGAGGTATACCCGGAGCTCAAGCATATACGCCGCGCGCCGCATCTTGCACCCCATCTCACGCTTTGTAACAACAAAAGCATGCACGCTTCGAAAGACGACATGTCTTGCACAGCGTAAAAGACGAGGACTGAAGGAAGAACACAACACAGGCGCCTCCTTCAGTCCTCCTCTTTTGCGCTGTGCAAACATGTCGATATTGAATCACCAACTCGCCCAAGCTTCCGCATTATCAAGTCATACTTCGAAAGCCGCCGGAGATCCAGCGTAGCCGGCGAGCGTTAAGCGTGAGCGAAGTATCCCAGCTCCGGCCCGTTGCCAGGCGATGGCTAAAACTAAAGCGACGGCTCTTCGAACTAAGTTGATATTATACCTGTGATTTTTCCCCACTGGGAAACTTGCATCATTACAATGCGAACGGAGACTTCGTAAAGCGGGTGTACATGGAGATGAAATCCGCACTATAGGAGGAAATCTAACCTGCCACGTCTCGATCGGATGAGCACCGGAGGCGAGCCGATGCACCCTGAGCGCCGGTCAGAGCCGCCTGCGTTTGGACGCCGCTGCTGGAGAACGCACCGAACGAGACTGTAGCTCAGAGTGCCTCCCCGTTATGTTCTTTGGCCTCGTGTATCACGTCTCGTAGGGTCCCGTGCACTGTTTCTCACGATTGAGCTGGACGGGCGGAGGTCATTGCACCCGCTATTTTGAAGCCGAGCGCCAGTTCCTGTGTGCCTGCACACGATGGATGATTTGATAATGACTCGGGGGGGAGACTGGGAGTCGATAGTAGCGATGCTGGAAGCGGGCGACCGCTTCGCGGTTGTTGATGTGCGCTGACTGAGGGTTCGGGCGGTAGTGGGGCAAGGGTCAGCCAATTCATTCATTCATTCATTCATTCATTCATTCATTCATTCATTCATTCATTCATTCATTCATTCATTCATTCATTCGTACACATTCTGCGAGGAGTTTCGGGAGTAGGGAGACATGAATCCGGGGATATCTGTGTAACCTTAGGCAACTGCATAGTATGGACAGTGAAAAGGTGCTTGCGCCGCACTAACTTCTTTTTACACCTCGTTGCTTGCTTAGGACTGCATTGTACACCGTAGTATGGCAAAGGTTGTGCTGCGTTCCTCCTCGAGATTCACTTAGGGAAGTCAAGGTCCTCGATATTGGGGAGATGAAAAGGTAGGAAGGAAGTTACGGGCACAAAAACAAATACTGTCGGATCCGAGGGCCAAACAGTTCAGTGTCAAAGCCACCGTAAGAAGCACTCAGACTCTGCGTGCCTGCCTGCGTTTGCAAGCATGTATGTGCGTTTTCGTCCCTTTTTTTCTTTTTTTTTTCTGACTGCGCGCGCTTTTCACGCTACAGCCCCCGACAGTCGCAAGTGAAGTGAATCGTCACGATAGCTTCCATAGCGCGAAAAAACGTAGAAAGAGGCCGGAAAGCCAAGGATTGAGGGCGGAAACCCGGAAATTGACAGCGACGCGGAAAGCCGGTTGGCTGTCACCGTAACAGTCTATGGAGCGCAGCCAACACCTGAACACAAATCAGCAGTGCAGCAGAAGAGCAGAGTAGGGGAGGAAGAATGACAGAGGTATCGATTGGATTAGCACGAGTGCGTGCAGATGACAGCTCAGCTCGCAAAACTGGCTCATAAAGAGCTTAAACTAGCTCAATGTGTCCTTTTCGTGCTGAACCTTTCCAACGTGTATATGGTTGAACTCTTTTGTTGCTTGGCACAATACCTGTCGCAGTGGAACAGAAGGCACCACTATACGATAAAGAAACTACAAATACTGCCCCTTTTATAACCAAGCTTTCCTTAAATACTCTTCCGGGTTTGCTTGGTGGTTGTTAACGCATTAATCACGCCGAGCAACGTGTCCGCATGAAAGTGTTTACGGACAATGTTGTGGCAGAAATCCCTAGTGGTGGTGATACGAGACCACCAGAGATGCCGAAGAAGCGGAAAGCCAAAAAAAAAAAAAATAAGAACGTCGGCGCTATGCAGCAAACAATGCCAGACATCAGCATAAAGGCAACAACGTCCGTGCAAATGCCTTGAAAGCTTCGCGGTCTCACGGTTCCGACACAGGCGTCGGACCTGCCCATTTTTTTCTCCTTTCTTACTGAGGACGTGAATCGATAAAGATACCTGACTGCGCTCGAGATTGGCTGTTAGTTTTGGTAAGCGTCAAATGTTCTGAAGCAATAGGTATGCAGTGGTGGCTGTATACTACGCTAGACCGCCTCGGTATACCACAGCGCCGCGATGGATATTTGAGGGCGTTTCATTAATCAAAATCACGTACTCAAATGCCGAGTTCACCGCACACTTGAAAGTATAGTTACGTGTAGTATGGATGGGTCTGAGGCACATCAGGATCTTTAGATTTTTATTTTTTTCTTGTAAATTTGTTTTCTGGCGAAATCAACTCATATGGCTGCACAGCTCAGGCTGCTTATAGTACAGAAACTGCGGTACCTGCTCATATGCTTGCAGCTAACACGTGTATGGCGAATATACGCGTTCGTACAGGCGAACGTCGTGTTGTACACCACGGTTACTTAGTATGCTGGCGATGCCGGACGAGTCTAAAGGAGCAAGCAGAGATCTATCACGGTTCGTTTTTCCTCGTATTTCTCTCATGTCTTTCTTCTTATTTTTTTTCAACTTCTTTCGACTTCTATTCTAATCGATAACCCACGATACAGTGTCTTCTCCTTTGCCGCTACCTTCTCTTCGAAATCGGCAAGCGAAAAGCGAGCGCAAAGAAGTAAAAAGTGAGAAACTGCGCTAATTTGTACCGGTTGAGACGTGGCATCCGAGATTGCACTGGCCGGTGAAATCTCGGAGGAATCTCTGAGGCCATGGTCGAGACTTAAATACTGCACTAGTGGATAAAAAGACGCGAAGTGAGTCATAGAGAAAGCACGACGAGACAGCCGAACAAATGTAAGAAATTCTCAAAAGTATTTTTTTTATTGAAGCTACAACACTGTCGGTCACGTGGTGTGAAATTCATCATTCCTTGCATATCCAGTGTCGATAACTTAGCGAGAAATTCGCTAAATTTAGCAAGTTTTAGACTTTTAGACATCGAGCGACGTTTCGTTATTGATCCTTTTAGCGAAGCAGATAGCCGATAAACTTGCTTGGTGAAAGCCCTCAGTGGATTATGGCGTTCGATGTCCCGCCCCTCATGTGATCCCAAAAGAGATGCATGCGTCTCCAGCTGTCGTTACTTCTAAAGTTGTACCGTAGAGCACGTTAAGGACTCATTTTAGGGTGTCAAAAGTGATTTCCTGGGCAAAGCCTAATCTCCAGATCCGATGCAATTTTCGAAATTTCTTTTTCTTTTCGCACCTTTCGACCGTTTACTCGCCATTGCAGTAGGAAATGTAAAACTACAATTTAAAGACAATAAAGAGGACGCCTACGAGCAATATAAATATATATAAGAAAAACAAAATTTCGAGCAAGTAATCATTATCAGCACTTCGTGACTCTTCTTCTTTTTTTTTTTGCTAAATACAGAATTTTGTTGCCGCGACCTGGCGACTTCGTCGAAAAATAAAACTGACAACCGTGGGTCGAACACCGGCATGGGGAACAAAACGACAAGGGGAAAAAAAAGAAAGCCTTATCCGCACTCCTGCTGCGAGGTAATCAACCCTATACCGCGAAACGCTCTTTTACTGCGTGTCATATTACGTGTCCCCGTCTCGAATCGATACAACGGGCAATCTTTTGTTTTTCTTCTCCCGCCGGGGAACAGTGCACACGACAGGCGGGCGGTGTACATAAAACTTCAGCCCATTAACGACTGACCACCGCTGTGTTACACGTTGCGCAACCCCACGTCAGCTCCCCGCGTAGAAGAAGCGAGCGAAGGCCGGTGTTCGGTGGCAGGGGAGGAGGGCGGTGCGAGAGAGACATCGTATAGTTTCACTTTCTTTCTCTCGCCCGCGTTAGCCGCGTTCCCTCACCCCATCTCTCTCTCTCTCTCTCTCTCTCTCTCTCTGTTTCACTTTCTCTCCTCGCCCGCATTAGCCGCGTTCCCTCACCCCATCTCTCTCTCTCTCTCTGTTTCACTTTCTCTCCTCGCCCGCATTAGCCGCGTTCCCTCACCCCATCTCTCTCTCTCTCTGTTTCACTTTCTCTCCTCGCCCGCATTAGCCGCGTTCCCTCACCCCATCTCTCTCTCTCTCTCTCTGTTTCACTTTCTCTCCTCGCCCGCATTAGCCGCGTTCCCTCACCCCAGCTCACTTCTCTATCTCTCCCTCTTTCTCCCTCTCTCTCTCCGTTTGGCGCGCTGCGAGCGTCCATTTGCGTTCTCGCTTTATTTGAACGTCGCCGCCGCGTTCGCCTTGAAACAGAGAGGGAAATCTATAGCAGGCCGTGCTTCACGTCGTGTGGCAATTAGCCGAGGCGTGCCGCGGCGTACTGCGATCGCCGTTGTGTACCGCGGCGCTACTATTACACCGAGGGAGGGAGAGAGGCGAGGGATCAAGTGCAGCGAGAGTTAGGCACCCTACTGCACCGCCGGTGTGTGTGTGTGTGTGCGCGCGTGCTGCCCTTTCTTCCATTTCCTCCTCTCCCTCTTCTTTCCCTGCTAAACCTGTGCGAAAGCAGAACGCCGAGCCTGAAACTGGATGTCGAATCGATTTTCTCGCTTCAGAATGCGCTGCGTTTTCCCTTTCTTGCTTGCTTTCCCCTCTTCGATTCCCACCGCTGATTGACCCAGAATGGCGTCCTTGAATCGCGCTGTGCGATAACAGCCGCCTGTCGATGCAGAGAGAAAAAAAAAAAACAGCCTCGGTGCCGGTTCTTAGCGCTGCATGCAGCAGCTGCCGTCGACGACTATTGACGACGACAACAAACGGCCGGGAAGGGGGCTTCGCCGCACACCACGCCTCCGGGAGAACGATTTTTTTTTTCTACTTCTTTTTCGCTTTTTTGGCGTCAAGTACGCACTGCCTCTCACGAAGCGGTGAATCGCACCGAAAGGTAGATCTCGGGCCAGCTAACCACCGCTAGGTGCGTTATCAAATCAAATCAAACGAAAAGGTTTCATTTCCATGCGTCGTTTAGATATAGAGGAGCTGCAACAAAATGGGGAAAAAGCTGACCCAGGAAAAAGCGACAGCCCCGCCCCCCTCCTGCCTCTTTTTTCTTTTTTTTCCTGCAGCAGCCGGAGAAGCGAATGCAAATAGTCTCAGACAATTCTTACAAATGCGCTCATCTAAGATGAATGGGAAATGAAATATCATGCGCTTAATAAAATTAATGAACGAATGAATGAATGAATTAGGTAATTAATTAATTAATAAACGTGGGAAGACGAATCTGTGACGCAACACGCAGTGGTGGTTTACGTGTATCCCGTCCTATTTTTTTATCAACATCTATGAATCGCATAACCTATCTCATTATAGTAAACCGATTCACCCAACTAGCACTCCCGACTGGCTAACCAAGTTTCGAGGTGGGAAAAGCAAGAATTCGCAATCTTCATTTCCGTGCGTAATTACATATGGCGTCCACACGTGGTCTGCAGTATAACGCGATAACCTGTATGTATAAAAGACATTAGGCAATTGAGGGTGTTTTATTCTTGGCCCCACTGGTTACATAACATAAGATGTTGTCAGGTTTCGATCGCCAGGCTTAAACTACATGTATTGTAAAGATATAATCCGGTATTTCAGTAATAACTGTCTGCACGTTCCAGCTCTTCAGTCCCAGAATGTTTTCAGGAATGAGTTCCTGCTATTGAATTATTTGATGTATCCTCAGGTCAGTACAGTCAGTGACGAGCAGAAATTAACCATCACACCGGCATTAGGCAAATGCTGGTGTGATGCCGGTTTGTTGCTCTAGCCATATACCGGTTACCAATGTCAGATAAAGTCAAGTTTCGCCAGGTTAACAGAGCTAATAGCTTAACATGAGCTGATGACCAAATCTTGCACGCTGTAGTTTTTCAGTCAGAAAATACATTCAGGAATGATCTGTTGGCATTGAATTGTTTGATGTAGGTCGAGAGCCTCTGCAGCGAAATGAAATGTATGTATAACGAAATGACATGTATAACGAAGGAATAATTCTGTCCCGCTCCTATTATGAGCTGTGTGGTGCGCGGCCTTTACAACGAAGTCACCTATATAACGAATGATTCCGGAGGTCTCAAGCACTTCGCTATAAAGGCGTTCGACTCTATGCTTAGGCAATGCCATTTAGAGAGTATCAGCAAAGAACCATCACGCCAAACTGTAGATAAAGAAACTAAAGAAAAGCTCCATATCTTTCTTGTTAAGCTTACACTTTACTAACGTCCCATGATAAACGTGTGGCTTCGAGAAGCGGATGGCACAATCCTGGGGACCTTAGCATCCTTAAAAACAAGCGGCGAAATCGATTAGCATGCCTATCAGACTCTTACGCGATGTGTCGGTGATAAATATCCCGTGCACTTGTGTTTGAGAAGCGCCAGCATTTCGCTGCGGGACGCCATGACGTTCACGTCGAGAGACCTACGCACACACTGAACCCGTGACGGCAACGGCGCAGAAAGGAGGAGGGAAAGAGATAAGAAGAAGGCAGGGAGGTTAACCAGAATCACGTCCGGTTGGCTACCCTACACCGGGGGAATGGGAAAGGGGGAAAACAAAGATAACAGGGAGAGAGAGGAGGGAAGGAAATTGCAGTGAGTTCGATGACTTGTGTGGCCTTACAGAAATTGCATTAATAGTCACAAATGGTCGCACAAGTCCGTCGTCCTTAAGAAGCACAAAAGTGCATTCACCGCTTTCTGGGCCGACGGGCGATGGGGGCGGTGTTCCAGCAGCACCTGCACTGAAAGCGGCCGATTGTCCAGTTTTTGGAAAGCTTTAGCAAGTTCTTGTCTCTCAGGGGTGTATCGTGGACAGTGGCACAGCAGGTGGTCGATGTTTTCTTCCGTGCCACAGACCTCGCATGCTCCACTGTCAGTCAGTCACTCCAATTAATGTAGAGTATGCCTTTGTGAAGGCAACCAAAGTGAGACAAAAAAATTGTGTTAGAACGATTGCTGAATCAGCACTTGGCCTGGAATTATTGCCGTACTGATTGCCTTTCACAGCATCCCCTCAATCATCCGTTTCTTAAATTCCACACACACACACAGAAAGAAAGCTTTTCAGGTTGATCTAGAGTCACAAAACTCCAACGTTCTTTTTTGTTTGTTTGTTCTTTTTCTCCCTAGCACGATCGCATTTCTCCACCTTCAGTTTCCAGCTCGCAGCGTAATTACAAACAGCACGAACAGCACAGACCACGACGATTCCATCACCAGCTTCTAGAACTTCAAAAGTTTATCAAACTTTCACCTCCATCTTCAAAAGTTGATCCCCCATCAGCCTCGTCAATTCTTTAGTCATTCATCATGCAGCGGGGCTGTGACCATTAACAAAAGAAAGATAGGGCTTGTTATTCTTAGCGGAGCTCGTTTCTGCAGAATAACAAAACGCGTGCGCACTAAACGCCGCAAAATATGATACAAAAATAGGGCAGCCGAACCTAGGTAAACGAGCTGCTGCACGGAACTAAACGGTCCCAGACAGTGACATGCCCACTGCGCCAGCGCAAACGCGAGCAGTCAACGCGCGCCCGCCCGCATGTCGTTCCCGTGCCTCGCAATGTGATCCCGCGGGTGAGCACGACAGATAAAGCGCGTGATGTTATATAGGTGCATTTATATAGAGGTGCGGGTTGGTGCGGAAACGTGAGGGGGCACCTCCTAGATAGATAACAGGGCAATGGCCACCGCAGCCGTGGACACAGTCTCTCCGGATAAGGGAGACACTGTCAATTATGGACGCACGCTCGGACTGTCTACGCGGGAACACCGATTCCGATTAGGGGGGGGGGGATTGAGAGAGAGAGAGAGAGAAGGTCGAGAGAAAGGAAAGGAGAGGCGAGGAATGGAGGTTTGCTGCTTGGTCCTCGCTAAAGGGGAGGGGAAGTGTATAGGTTCTTGTTTGTTCTGTCATGCTAGTGAAAGCGAGAGGGGGGGGGGGGGGGGTCACGCCGCTCGACGGAGGCATGATGACCTGCACACGCGGCAACGGACCCGTTGGACGAGTGATTTGCGGCCCACTCTGCCGAAAAGTGCGCGTGGGGCTCCGAATTTGGAGCAACTGGAAGAAAGCTCGCCTTCGTCTTTTAGACTGTCGCAATCAGTTGGGAGAAAGAAAAAAAGGCGAGTGGCTGTGTCGGAAGAGATTATTCGGACCGTGTGCGCAGATAATGAGTGGTAGCGCTTAAATGATACAGAGTTGTTGGGTCGTGGCGCACGAAGACGTCGCTGCGATCCAATTGCTCCGTGCTTCAAGCGGATTATCGGAGACGAAGGTGCGGTGGCACGCTTCGGAGGTACGTAAGCCTCGCCCACTCGGAACCGTGGGAGGACAAATTTTTTGAAAGCGGCCGGTGAAGGCCGCCCGTCGATGATCCGGCTGCCTTTTGAGGTTCGTTCTGATTGCCGAAAGGACATTCTGGGTCATGTCCCTTTCATTCCACAGATTCCTATGTGTCGGCGTACTGATATCGGGTGTGTATTTTTCCCTTTTTTTTTACACGCACTTCATTTTTCCTCGTTTCTTTCAGCAACTTTCACCGAGAGACGTTCGGGGTCATGTTACTTTCATTCCGTGGATTCCGATACGTGTAACGTCGACATAGTGGTATCGGTGTCTCCTTTTGCCTTCACTCTTTTTTTTTTATCTTTCAGTGACACATTCACTCAAAATCGAGCACCGACGGAGCTTTCCTTTGCCGTCGTCGTTTGGCCGCAACGATGGACTGTTTTTGAGGCGCTTTTCCTTTATCCGTTCTTTTTTTTTTTCTTCTTGGATGCCACAATTACGAAACTGTGGGAAGCGGTGGCCTCGATGCGGGCTGTGCAATCCGCAAGCTGCTGCTTCGCGCAGATTTGCGAAAGTGCATTCCGGTGTTGCGAACGCTTACCCACCGGCACTTTGCCAAGCGTGAGAATTAGGCCTGCGTGGAAGAAGCTCGGATGGCGGTCCCCTGCTATACCAGGTTCTGCGCATCAGGTATGGACTTCGCTCCGGGCAACGCCATTGTGCAACTTCGCTTAAAAACAGATTTGAATTCTTGGCTACCGCGTCCAGCCGTCGTGTGTGTATAGGTGTCATACTGGAATGCGGTTAACTCGGGAAGCGGGCCGGATAAGCTGACGTCACGTGCTTTCCTCCCTCGTTCCATTCTACTTCTAAATGGGGTGAAGGCTTTATACGCGATTGGATATCGTGAAAGAAAGAAAAAGGAAAAGCTAGTTAAACCCACTGAAAGATTAGGCGAGTGAAAAATAAACAAACGGATAGCAGATGTCAAACCTAAGGGCTGGGTTTAAGAAACTGGCTGTGGCTTAGCTAAGGTTAATGCCAGGACGCGAAGCATACTAGCCTTTATTTTAACGCGACAGTGTTAAGGAGCTCGTGTCGCAGAAAAGCCGGTGTCGTCGGCTCAGGCGTGCGGCGCTTGCTCAGGCGCACATTTCGTTGTCGCGCCCAACGCTGCGTTGCTCGACGCTCACTGCGTCCAATGCGGGGCGCGTAGTCGCTGCGCCGTAGCAAAGCCACCTAGAAACAGTCTCTGTAGCACGCCGCAACCTTCGCTTCTCACTCTAACGAGCAGCTCTATCTCCAGGAGGCATCTCACCTCGTGGGTGTCTAGCAGAGGCAAGCGCAGCTGCTTATATACCGCCGCGACGCCGCGAGCGACGGCGCGAGTTGGAGCCCCGTTTCTCCTCTGTCGTGACGTCACAGTGTCACGTGGTATTGAAGGCGACACCGCCGCGCCTGAGGAGCTGGGTTGAGCTCTAGTAATATGCTTCGCATAAAAAAGAGTTTGCGATGTTAATATCCGGCAGGAACGGCGTTTACATGATCGTGACAATTAAGCGTCGCATCGCGTCACATTTCTAGCGCGTCACATTCATTCGAACGGCTGCAAAGCGCTAGGAAAGCGAATCGTATTGAAGCGACCGGAGAGAGAGTAGTTCGAGACGGGGCAAGTCGTCTCGCGCGGTCTATCTAAACGCTGTCGTATCGCTTTGAGGGATAAAGAGATGGTTGCTGCCGTGTGCTCTCCTATAGGCGCCGGATACCAACGCTGTCGCATAGTGATTACCGCCACGCGCTAAAAAAAATGTGGCGAGCTAATGTCTCGTTCATGTAAACGTTGCTAATGGCTGTGCCAACAAAGCTGCCCGTGCTATACCCACAAAAGAGCCCCACTATGTTTCAACTACTTTCTTTTTCTTCAAAACGGATGCAACACGGCACCGACAAAGCTGCCCGTGCTATACCTCCAAAAGAGCCCCGCTATGTTTCAACTACTTTTTTTTTCTTCAAAACGGATGCAACACGGCACTGGAGCAAACAAGCCCGTCACGTGACCTTCATGCTACGGCGTTCGCCTAATCTTGCCGATTCATCACTTGCACTCGCGCTCGAGTGCTCGTTGCGACCGAACTCGTTACCTGGTCTTCCCGATAAGAAGCAAGTCTGCTCCGTCGCTTGCGCCTGAGGGCGTTGCATTTACGAGCGGTTACTCATCCTCGAGTGTAATGGCCGACAGTGCTGGCTGCAACCCCGGTCTGTGGCCCGAAGAAACAATGGAACGCCCACTGTGTGTGACTGCGCTTCCCTTGAAGAGCAACGACCGGCCCTTCTCACCCGCTCTTGCCATCTGTATCGAAGACTTTTCTCTGAGAGCAAGATACCGCAGCAGGGGTAAGTCATCAGAGTACTTCTGTGGTTTTTTTATGAAGGCCGGCAAACCTGAGTGATCGCCACGTGAGGCAGGGATGAATGTTCCGGTTCGGCCTCATCTCTAGCACACCTGAACACCGTGTCTATCTATCTATCTATCTATCTATCTATCTATCTATCTATCTATCTATCTATCTATCTATCTATCTATCTATCTATCTATCTATCTATCTATCTATCTATCTATCTATCTATCTATCTATCTATCTATCTATCTATCTATCTATCTATCTATCTATCTATCTATCTATCTATCTATCTATCTATCTATCTATCTATCTATCTATCTATCTATCTATCTATCTATCTATCTATCTATCTATCTATCTATCTATCTATCTATCTATCTATCTATCTATCTATCTATCTATCTATCTATCTATCTATCTATCAGCGACATTATCCTCCTCGAAATGCAAAGGTTTATTCAATGTGCACGTGCTGCAGCGGGGACAGGTAAATGTTATGTGAGCATTAGTCCCACCCGACTTTTTTCCCCTCATCATCCAACGCTGCAAATCAGTCCTTTGTGGCAACGACTGCTGGTTCCTTATTATGTGGTAGTCCCGGAAACGGGGTGCCGCTAGAGCCGGCTACGAAAAGCGGGATAAGGAATGAAATTGGAACGGAATCGTCATATCGCTTCCCGCCCCGATTGCTATCCGTCGGCGCGTTGGCCCTGTCACGAGAAGCAAAGCTGACGTCAGTGCGATTACCATGCGCCACGAATAACAAGGTCACCTTGACGGAGATATGCCTTTAGCGCAAGCGCAATCAGCTGTCAATCACGCTAGGGCAAGCGACCGGTTCTCTTGTTTTGGATTGTTATAAGATCGCAGCCCTCCTGGAACGCACGAGCAGTTACGGATCCGAAGTTCTCTCGATCGAGCTAAAATGAACTTCTGAAAGCGTTGGCTAACGAGCCGCAGACAAGCCAAAACGCACTGACCATGTACAAGACCATGGTGCTGCATCGTATGTGATGTTGGAAGCGCATAGAATAATGCCGAAACGCAAGCGAAAATTTACAAAGATGAGCCTGGAAGGTGGTTTCCCTTCACATACAAAAAAAAATAATAATAACTTGGATCCCATTTCTATTTACAGCGCTTCTCCCCCTTCGCTCTCGCTTCCGTCCCACTCCGGCGTCCGAGGAATCTGGCCACATTAAGTGCACTGCAGCTTAAATTCACTTAAACGTATTTCCACTCTCTTAGAGATAAGAAAATCCTTTATTTCATGTCTTCGCACCCGACTATTGTAAGCGCACAGTTGCGGCGTGGGCTCCCATAGGCGTCCTATATTCGTGGTTCCACATTCATGTATTAGTGGATAGATGATGTATATATGCATCCCGCCTTGAAAAAAGTCAGCACGCTCTTTCATTTTACCCTTTCCACTGAGCCTTTCCCTGACAGCGTAAATAAAAAAATTGGTATTACAAAAAATTTATAACAGCATACGCTCAGCGTTTGTGCATTTATTTGCTTACTCATTTGTTCACGAAATTTTGTAGTTTTTCAATGAGTGATTGGTAAGTACGTGACTTTTTTCTTTTCTTCTTGAGCACTCCCATAACTTGTTTGTTTTTTTACAAAACAAGCTAAATAACTAAATTAGGAAGAAAAACAAACAAACGAAAGGTTGTGCGAGAACCGTCGACAACGATTGCAAGTTTAAGCGAACACAGCCAAACGCTTCGAGAAATCTATTTAGTTTATTATGGAATACTGCGCTTGACGACGTAAATTTGTTGCGGGTATGGTTGTTAGGTAATGTTTGTCGTTTCAGCGCGTAATTCTGTAGAGAACAGAGCCGTCAACCAGCGCTTCCGTGGTGGTAGTATAGACAGACAGCATTACGCCATTCAGAATTTCTGGAAACTGTTCAAACTTGCACTTCACACACCTGTCCTTTTTTTATTTATTTATACATGTTGACCACTGCTTATGTAATACTCCGAATGGGGTTCTTAAGGTAATAAAATGAAATGAAATGGAGCTCTAACCGATGGTATTCGACAACCTTTATGGCAAGTTTTCCAAACTGTTATTGGATATTATTCGTCTAAGAGATTATATATATAATATATCCCAGCAGATCCCATTGAAGTACATTACCACGCCGTCATATTAAAGACCGGGCAAATTACGTCCGCATCTACCGCTTGAATGAGATGCCTCGGCATTCTATAGCAAAACGTGCCCAATAGCTTGCGACCCATTTCCGCGCCCTGTCTACGCACGAACCCTCGTCACAGGCCGCTCTGCGCGACGACACGTGACTCTAGGTGGCGTCGTCGTGGTGTGGCAGTAGCCCTTTCCCATCAAACGCTTTCCCACCGGAAGGAAGAGCTCGCGGAACAACTCGCTTGGGTGGAGCGTGGGACGCTTCGCTGGGAAAAGCCCTTGAAAACGCCTCGCGTGACGCCGGGTAGGAGGAAGGAAGTAAATAAATAAATAAATAAAAGAAAAGACGTAGAAATGTCGAGGAAAGAGGACGCAAGCGCCGTCAGCCGTGTCTTATGTCACAGTTCTCCACGCCTGTCCCTCCCTTTCGCTCTCTCTCTCTCTCTCTTTGTCAGTCACTCTCGGATTCACTCTGGGGTCGTCGCTATTGTCACCGGCGCCTTTTTTTTTTACATATATGTTTTGTTGCCGCTGCCGCATCGTCTGTCGCGGTGTCGCGCGACCCGGGGTAACTTCCGCGTGACCTGGAGGAAGTAACCGAGAAGGGGTCTTCTTCGCTGACCCGTCTTCGAAGGCGAGAGTGGCACGGGAGGGACACAGTGAGCGCGTTCAATGGGAGAGGCAGGAAGTTTAATCCTTCGTGTTGGGGACATTAGGCGTTATGTAACCTCCGTCCCATCTTCACGCCCTCACGCCATCTTTCCGTGGGCTTTTATGCCGACCGTTGTTTAGCGTCTGAAAGCCCAAACGGCCATTACACATTACACAAAACTTTAAAGAAAGAAGAAGGCTTTCCGAGTTTCACTTCTCGTCCTGGAGAGCCCCATTAGTAGAAAAAAAAAGGTGCTCCTGATTAAAATTAATGAGTATACTAATTATGCATTAGTAATAGATTTGCTGAAGCTACCCACGAAAGAACCATAGCTCCATAGTTTTTAAGAACGATCCTGTAAACTTTGTGTAAAGTTTATCGGGCTTCAATCTGGATATTGAAGTATGGAGAGGCTGTGCGCTAGTTGACTCAGCAAGGTACGCCATTCATGAGTTTGTTCAGTAGCTGCTAAGTACGGGAGGTTTGATCACTTTCGGAGTTGCGCTCCAATTTCGCGTGATGCGACTTTCACCACGACGAATCACTAAATTGGCAGGCGCCTTTTCGACGCATGCCGCAACCTTTCAAAAATATGGGGCGAGGAAGTCACGTCGACGGGAGGTCTACATCGCTCCCTTCGCCGCATCCTTCATGCGCTGGTGTAACCTATCAACGCGCGCTGAGAAATTCATTCCCAGGAGGAATATAAACCTCAGTAACATGTTGTGGTGTACTAGTAAGAAAGTGCCCGGGCTGTAAGCCACCACCTATAGGCTCTCCCATGCCTTTACAAAATGTCAACAATGCACGAACTTGCTTGGCTTTTAACCTTATCTTATCCGCTAGATCATGATCCTTCATGATCTAGATCTTATCCTAGATCATGAGCCGTCCTGTCTCTTTACCTTTCCTGCTGCTGCGCACACTGAATAATAAGTGAAAAACGCCTGCGCGATAGAACTGTGACTATAGTTGACGTTGAGGGTGACAAGTGTGTATGTTCGCGCTGGCAAGCCAAGTCACCAATTTTTGAGAAGTGGAATGGGTAAAATGATCCTTCATACAATGACAACGCGTGGGCGGTGGTATATACGCGTAGTTTCCATCACACGCACAGTGGCTTCAATTTTCAAACTCTGTTTACAAGCTGCGAGACAGCTGTAGCTTTCGATCACGAAACAACTGCAGGACTAACATCGCAAGGTAGGTGCTACTACTTGGATGACGAGCCAGTGAACCTTGAATGCGATCTTCTCACGCGGCTTTAGGAAAAGAGCCTGCTGAACAAAGCCTGCTCCACCTTACTATGGGCGTCCCGTGCGTACAGCCTAGCTGTGTGCCCATGCAATGCGAGACAAGGCCCAGCGCGGTACTGAATAAACTTCCGCCAATGGAAGAGGAATGCCGTTAATGAAACATGCGGCTGCGCAAGGCGCCTGCTCCAGTGATCTGGAGGCCATCGGCTTTCTATTCCAAACGACGCGGTAGCGCATGCGAATACGTGTGGCTGAGAAGTTTCGGAAACGCCCATGCGGAGATAGATTAGTATGCACGCTACGGAGCGCCGCGGGCTTCAGCGCGTATGCTAATCCGGATTCCCTCTATACGATACACCCGTTGCTCTTCTTTGCGGCCTCTTGTTGCTACTTCCGCCACGCATTAGCCTGACCTGTACACCTTTAAGCAACCCGCTCGGCATGGCCTACAGCTACAAGAACGGGGATCAAGAGTTATATGTATGCATATGTGTGGAGAACGGCTTCGGGTTCCGCTCATTCGATCGCCTGCAGGCAGCGTCCCAGTTGCCTAAGTGCATCCACCTTCGCACCTACAGATGTATAAACATTGTGGCGAGCGCAAGGCTCAGAAAGAAGGAACCGGGGTCTCGAGAGCGTGGGGACAAGAGCCGGCTATCTTCTCGAACGAAGCGCCCGTCGTGATCCATATAATCCACGTGCGCTTCAATCTCGCGGTCTTCCGCAAGCGTCGAACGGCCGCGGTCGGCTGGGAACGGGCTATCATGATACTGACCTGTGCTGTATACGTCGGCGAGACACCCGCTGCAGTGACCTCTCGCGGAGAAGGAACGAAGCGGTCGAGAGGTTAAGCGGCCCGGGAGTAACCTAGAGCCGCTCCGCGTAGTCTAGGCGTGCACATCACCCGCGCAACGTGTAATAATCTCTCTCTTCTTTCGAACTTCCAAGCGCGCACTCGAAACCGTATATAGGGCTCGCGACGGACGACTTCCTCGATCTCGTCGGGTGTGTTACACAGACAATGAGCAGCGCTGTTCGACTCGTCTCCATATATATATACCTTCGGTGATCGCTCCCGAGCTCGCGCGACAGGGATGTCCGTATATTGCTATCATGCGTGCGCGCGAGACAGAAAAAAAGAAAAAGACATGCGGAATCTCGTCGGTTGCGTCAATGTTGGCCAACGCGCCAGCCCTTTCCCGGAGTCGGTGACGGGCCTAGGCAGGCACCGCCATTGCTCACCTCTGCGATCCGCTCGGGGGAGCGCGTCTCGGCCGATAATTGCCATCGGAAAGAACGTGACGCGCGCACGACACCAGAAGGGGTCGCGACCCGCCCCTCTCTTCGGAAGGTGTACAGGTGTGCGTACACGCATGGCGTTGCGCGCGCCATAACAACCTCGTGACGTCGCAAGCGCTGCATGATTGCGGTTTTTTCGTTTGTTTCTTCTCTTCCGCAGCTTCGATTCGTTCTCTCGCCGATGCGACGACGATGGCTTGAAGAGTTGTCTCTCGCCCGCGGGCCTATGTAGTGCGTGAGTCAGTGCGAACTAATGAATCACGGCGGAGTCCCTCACTTAGCCTGTACGGGTGGCGGAGGGATTAGAAGCAGTCTCTAGGGGCGACGATAACAAACAATGTAGTGTCGGCGCTAGTGGGTGCCAGCCTCGACGAGGAATCGATTGCGGTCTTGGCGTCGCGAATTGGCCTGCGGTGGGCCAAGAGCAAACGGGACGATAGTTGCCTGTTGCGCGAGATCAAAAAACAGCTGTGATAGCCTGTAAGCTTCGTGGAAAAGCGGGGTCGACAAGACGGGGTTCGGCGTTCTCAGCACGGAGATTTCGATGGTGGAAGAAACAGTAGGTAGACGCGAATGTTTGAAAGTTTCGAATGGCGGATGGGACGTCCTATTCGATGACGGAAGCCTTCGAATCAAATAATGATCACTCTACCCAAATGCGAGTATTTTCTCGAATAGCTTTAACATATTTCGGAATCGTCAACTGTGCTCAATCACGCATAAAATTTGAGCGAAAGCAACATACATTTTATCCCCGTGGTCGTAGTAAGCATAAAACACGAGGAGCTTTGTAGTGCAACTGGCTCGCGGTTCAGGGAGCCAGATTTGAGCGGCTAAATCGCGGTCACTCGTATCCTCCGAGTAGGGGCTTTCAATAAGCAATTCTTCGTAACGTGCGATGTGATGACAGAAACTTGCTAATGTTATTAACACTATGATGGGGACATTAAACCCTATCAAACAATCTCATATGACACATGTGACACACATCCGATAACCTCGTGTGATCGTATGAGAACATGCATAGTTCATTTGTGTTCTCATATGATCATACGAGATTATTGGGTGTGTGTCATACGATATCTTTTGCTAAGGTGTTTTAAGGTAACGGTGAAAGCAGCTGTTCATTATTCGAAAACTATATTAACTGTACTCAATATTCGGCTCGATACGCTCTGGCAGTATTCGATACGTATTTGATTCGGTCTCAAACATCGCTATTCGCACACCTCTAATCAATATCGTCGAATAAAGTGCGAAAAACATGTTAGCCCTAATTTTGGCTTCGAGGAGGCAACAGGAGTAGCCTGCATGGACGAAGATGCCAACACTTTCACAGCGAGCACGAACAACAAGAAAAAAAAAGTCTTGTGCTATGTGAGGCGTTTACCAAAGATGTAGAAGGTTTCACTGCTTTGTTTACCGACAGCACGCGAACTAACTAGCTCGTCAATGCGTGTCGTCGAAGGTACCACAAGTGCGCACAGTCAACCACATAATCTTAGGGAACACGAAATCTGAAGAAAAAAAAAAAAGCTGAATATCTGCGCAGACTCAAAACGCAGCCTAGTATTCACATTTACAGCTGCTACCAGTAAACGGGAACAACACTGTGATATTCGGTTTTATTGACTACTGTTACAAGCTGCTGCGAAATTGAACGTTTTCTGAGATCCCATGGTCTGTAAACGTTTGCAGTTGACTGCACAGCAGTGTAGTATTTCATGTAGTCCATTCATAATCTTCATCAGACCTTGATCGCCATCCCTCTTCCACCCCAAGCAAACGCTGCTGTTGTGATCTTTGCAATGACATAGCCAGGAATTTTTTGTAGGAGGACACATTTTTGAATAGGGGAAAGGGTCAAGGCAGACGGGTGTCGTCGACCATCGTTTCATGCCAGGTATCCATAAGCACAGAAAATTTGAGGAGGTGGAGGGCAGTGGTTGCACGTCCCCCCTCTTCAGCCCCCCCCCCCCCTCCTCCGATGGCGCGACGTCTCTGGAACTTTGTACTTCTTGCTTCTTAGTAGGGCCTTTCAGAGTAGTGGCATTGAAGAGATTGTTCGCATAGATGTATACGTCATGCCTAAATTGGCTCCATGCAGCTATTAAAAATGCTATCTAGTGCAGACCACATTGTGGGCTCATTTTCCTTTTTAATTTGTGTGTTGTTTATTCTTTCGTGTGAAAACAGCCTAAGCGCTTGCTGCATGTTCATCTCGCCTACTTATTGCTTCACGTTCACCGTGGAACGGTTCGGCGAAACGCGATACTATAGATTAAGCAGCATCTCCCTGCACGACTCGTCACTAAGTCATTTGTGCCCGCTTTCCCTCTCCGACACTTTCCACTTCTCCCAGCCATTCACCAGGCCACTTACCCACTCAGCCACGACTTCTGCCGTTCCATACAACTTGCGTATCTATCTCTCTGAAAGACCACATCAGCAGGCCAAGTCATCGAGCTATACAGTAAAGCCTTGACGAAATGTCATCCAGTCATCGCGATCAATCGGGAAGCCATCGCACACAACGAGTAATTTCGGCGAGTGAAACGACGTCGCGGCCTTCAATCAGTGCGAAGCAATCCAGTCTTCATCGTCAGTCAAAGCTATACAGCTCGTGATGAGAGATGCGCAGCTCCAATGTCCGTTCCGGCGGCGAGTCTGCGCGGGCGAGCTGACGGCATCGATCTTTCTTGAGCGACAGCTGACCAGCCACTATGTGCGTCCACTTTGGCCACGTGATTCAAGTGAACACCGCGCCGCGCAATCTGCTGCGCTAGACGGCAGCCGCAACAGTCGTTCGCTGTCCATCACGTGATGAAGCGAGCTTCGACGCAGCAACGAATCACCAGACGACGCTGGAACCCGAAGTAATATCTCGTCTTTCGGGTCACGCACTCTGAGCTTACGCGGCAAAGAGCTCGTACCTGTTATACTATGTCAACAGTACCCTCAGTTGTGGACTCTGGGCTTTCGCCGGGTGCGCAGCTTCCGGGTCGCGTTCGCCTCCTGTCGGCTAAACCGCTACAGTCCTGGTGCGCTAGCTTTGTAGCCGCTCCGTGTACGTTGTCTGCAGCGTCGAGTGTTGCACCGTTTACAATTCAATAGAAGGAAAGTACTGACAGGCCCTTCGCGAGAATAAGTGCTTATTACAGGCGTAACTCCACTTTCGAGGGTCATCGTACCCCGCGATGGAGTATGTTCACTCTTAATTGGCCACAAGACAGAGCAAAATACATGTGCGCCACGGGGCAGTCCACGAGTACTCTTCGAAAGTGAAGCCAAATATGGGGCGAGCATTTACTGCCGCACAAACGAGTTTGCGGCGCAGATTTTGTGCTGTGATTGTATACACTCTGATCGTCTATAACGGACCCGCGCCGTACGGCGCTCTCGTCGAAATGAGGTGCTGCGCCCACACTACAACCGATTCGCCGGGCCACTCGGAAAGTGCGTGTCAGAGTGCGTCTGATGACGGCCACGATCGAGGAAGAGGCAAGCGGAGCCTCCGTCCCGCGTAGGTCAACTGTGCAGCCCTTCGCGGGCGCGCGAAAGTGAAAACAAAACAAGAAATGCGAAGCGGACAAAGCAAAAAACAAAAAAAAACCGGAGAGGCTTTAGCGAAGCTCATGACGGCATGACGGCGGCCCCCATCGGGTCACCCCTCGCAAAGGCCACTGCGCAGCAGCGGCGCCCAACCGCGCGTTCTCGGCCGAGCGGAAGCGGTAGGAGGAAGCGCTCGAAATAGCCGCGGCGCGCTTCCTTCCGCGTGGCGCAGCCGACGACGACGCCGTCTCGTCCGAGGTCGCGACGGGGTCACGTTTCACCCCCCCCCCCCTCTAACCCGCCCCGCACACACACACACTCCGTCCCTTCTCGCACACCTGTTGCCCGTACCTCGCCGGCCGGCCCAGAAATCCCTCTCCTCCCCGTCGGCGGTGCGGGCCGGACCTGCAGGGTGGAACACGATGACTGCGCGGAACTATCACCGTTTGGCCGCCGGAGAGAGTTAAGGGCGAACACGTGGCGCCGCACGGGTGGGGAAGAAACAAAACAAATTGTGGGGTTTTACGTGCCAAAACCACTTTCTGATTATGAGGCACGCCGTAGTGGAGGACTCCGGAAATTTCGACCACCTGGGGTTCTTTAACGTGCACCTAAACTAAGTACACGGGTGTTTTCGCATTTCGCCCCCATCGAAATGCGGCCGCCGTGGCCGGGATCCGATCCCGCGACCTCGTGCTCAGCAGCCTAACATCATAGCCACTGAGCAACCACGGCGGGTAGGGGAAGAAACAAGGCGTCGGAGAAACTTCATTGCCTAATGCTCTGTCGCGCTAAGGTGTGTGCGTGTGTGTGTGTGTGTGTGTGTGTGTGTGTGTGTGTGTGTGTGTGTGTGTGTGTGTGTGTGTGTGTGTGTGTGTGTGTGTGTGTGTGTGTGTGTGTGTGTGTGTGTGTGTGATGACGATAACACGAGGTGAAAAAAGAGTTCCCCGCCTTCCCCTCCTTCCGGGAAGCTGTCGAAAAAGGAAAAGAAGTCCCCACCCAAGGTTGGACACCGCGGTCCATTGTGCGCACGCCGTCGTGCCGCCATCCTGCTTGTCGTCGTCACTGTCGTTGTAGTCGTCATCGCGGCGCAGTAATAGTCGTTGCTGTTCTTGTGGTAGCACTGCCGCTGTCCTTTCGTCAATGCATGTCGTCAAATGCGTTGACACTGTTCTAGGGCGCTATGCAGGGTGTTCCGACTTTCTCGCTCGCCAGAGTTGTTGCTCGCCGGCAATCGCTGAACAAAGATAGCGCGGACCTTGCGAAAGAAGCAGACAATCAAATGTCGAGATAAAGCCACGTATGCCAACAGGAGCGTACCCTGCGCAAGCCGATTCCTCGTTTCAAACGAAGAAGACTGGGCCATGTTACGCGTCAGCGCTCCGTATTATTATCAATGCGATATCGCAACTGTCCCGCTATATACCTACACTTAGTAAAGCAATGAAGGGGACTAGTTGGTGAACGTTCATGGTTATATTGCGCTCAGTTTTACACAGACGATATTAAGTGAAGGACGGGACGTGGACAGACGTTGCGCAACATCTGTCCACGTCCCGTCCTTCACTTAATATCATCTGTGTAAAACTGAGCGCAATATAACCATATACCTACGCGATCGGCGCAAGCCGCTTGCTTCGCCGCGCATCGAGAGTGTACCTCCTGTTTCGGACGTTATCTGTCTATCCACCGTTCCCTCGCCGTACAACGCAAAGTGTAATACGTTGCAAACTATTTTAAAGTTCAGCCAGTGCACATCTTGAACACATCGAAATGCTTCTAAACTACCATGAAGTTCGTCATAAAAATACACTAGAAAACATTTTTCTTCTAAAACTTACTGCACCGGTCATGCACTGGGTGGAACGATAAACAAATCAAAGGCACCGATGGCTTGCCCACGTGACTCCTTCTTTTTTGGCCGCCCACGAGGTGACACCCAAATGATGATAACTCAAGAGTGAACCTAGATAAGCCAATGAAACTGGAGACGTGCCAAGTGTTGAGCGTTATGTCCTTACACCATTAGCTCCTTCATCTGAGGGCGTCGATCGCCCACAAACCTTGACAAACTCGGACCTTCCGTCATAGCACCTCTGGATGGCATATAATGGTTGAAGTTTGAAGTTTATTGAATACTTGGTGCAGATACAAAAATATTGATATTTAGTACAGGAAAAGGTCCCATAGTGTAAACATTGTACGGGGACCTTTTATAATGTTAAAGAAACTAATACTACTTGACAGCAAAAACGCAGCGAGGAAAAAGAAATACGAAAATGCAAATACAAATGCAAATACGTAATGATGCAAAAGAATAATACAATGGAAAATATAAAATGGTAGGGATAAGGCTTAAGCAGAAGTAAGAAACGAGGCAAACAGTATTAGAAACGACAGAATTGAAGTTGTGTTTTAAAAGACATATTCAATAAACGGAGCTATAGGTTAAACATGAGATTGCGAAGCTGATGTTTGAATGATGATATAGAAAAGGCACATTTAATGTTAAAAGCACATTTAATGTTAAAAGTCAATGAATTCCAAAGTTTGAATAAAACAAATGCTACTCTGTGAACCATAGTTAGTTCGTACCTTAGGGAGTATAAAATTGTTATTGGAGGAAAAGCGCGTAATATTTGAGTTAGTAAGGTGTCGGATAAGAACAAATTTGAGAAGGTTGTTGTCTTTAACTGCTTGGTTAGCAAATGTGCAGACATTAAATTTGGTTAGATTGTCAATATTCGGTACGTGCAGTTCCCGGTACAGATCAGTGACATGTGAACGTCGGTTGCTCCAGGCGAGAATGCGAATGGCTTGATTCTGTACATGTTGGAGGGAAGAAAGGTGGCAATGATATGTTTGACCCCAGGAAGCAATACAATAATTTAGATGACTGTGAATGAATGCATAGTATGAGGTGACCAAAGTAGTCAAGTCAAAGAAACATCTAGCTTTTAGTAATACCCTAATACCATAGGAAGTTTTCCGATGTAGCTCATTAATATGCAAATTAAATTTTAAGCGGGAATCAAGTTTGATACCAAGGAAGGAACATTGATCTGATAGATGAATAGGATGTGTGTTTATAAAGAGGGGCACAACTTGCGCGTTCTTTATTGACCTGGAATAGAAAATTAAGAACTTACTTTTCGAGAGATTTATCAAAAAGTAAGTTCTTAATTTTCTATTCCAAGTCAATAAATAATAATAAAATAAATAATAAATTCTTCCTTGAGTGGCCCTTTTTCTTTTATGTCTCGCAAGACTCGTCGAAGCGTGTCATTCAAGTTCACTTCAACCTGGAGCCATCACCTTCGAATTAGTTTACACTCGACGTCGTTCGGGAATGGAGGGGGCAGACATGCTTTCTCTTGTCGCGTAACAACGGCAAGTTTGTGCCTTCTCTGCGCATTACTGCACGGATTTAAATGAAACCGAGAAGGCTTAGTTTGTCGAGGCGCGAGCGCGCCCAACAGGCCGAACAGGCCCCCGGATCGCGCCCAACAAATGCTGCGCACGGTTCATCGGTCCTTCTCTTTTCGTCCCGGCCAAGAAGGAAGACGCGCCCTGATTCGTTCGGCTTACACTGACTGTCTTGAGACCATATATAAAGAACGGAGGGAGAGGGCACTCGGCTGCGGCCGACGGAGGAGGGATGTCTTCCTCGGCAGTGCATTATAATATAGAGGCGCGCACGCGCTAGACAAAGAAGGGCTTGAGGAGTGCGTCCACGTCGCGATTGCCGTTATTGATGCCATCAATATGTCAGACCATAACATGGAGTTGGGCGTTCTGACAAAAAGAGGAAGGGAAAAAAAAAAGAGAGACGCCCCATGCTCCGCGTCGAATAGTCCTGTTTCGGCCAAATGGGCGGCCGTCAGGGGTCGCGCGTAAGTGTCGACCGATATAATGTTCTTCGAGAACAGACCGATGCGCGTCGGCCGTGTAGAGGGGTCAGGCTGGGGCTGTTGCGAGCACGTCGTGATAAGCAGGATGATCGAGTAGAGGAGCGAGGTCCATTCCTGTTTTTTTTTCCTCTTTTTTTTGTTTAGGACGGTACACAAAGCGCATGTTTTGACTCTTCTGCGTACACGCCTGAATGTTATGTGTGTGCGTGCGCGTGCGTGCGCATGCATGCTCTTGTTTATGTGCGTGTTTGTTTGCTTGTTTGTTTGTTTGTTTGTTTGTTCGTTTGTTTGCTTGCTTGTTTGTTTGTTTGTTTGTTTGTTTGTTTGTTTGTTTGTTTGACCAACGACATGGTTAATAAAAACGATCAATAGATATAGTCAATCAGCGCACATGGCGTCTGGAAGACCCATGAAATTCGACAAATGCTCGTGAATACGATAAGGCGACCACGAAAAAGTATGAAAACGAGAAAGACGATTGATGAATGCTCATTCACGACTAGTTTTCATTCTCTACCCGCCGCGGTAGCTTAGTGGATATGGCGTTGCGCTGCTGAGCTCGAAGTCGCGGGCTCGAGTCCCGCTGCGGCGGCCGCATTTCGGTGTGGGCGAACTAAATAAAAAGAAAAAAAAAGCTGCCGGTGCACTGGGATTTAGGTGCACGCTCAAGAAACCCCGGGTAGTCGAAAAAAAAAAAGTCCGAGTTTCGGCCGAAAGGCAAAACATCGGTTGCGATAGCAAATTAGCAGACAGCCATACGAAGTAAGGATAGTACCTTTATCGGCAGTATCAACTTGTCAACATTCGCTTGCTAACTAAATTGACAAGCATGGTGTCAGCACGCACAGCAAACATGAACACATCACACTCGATGACCTCTGACCATCGCTGTCAAAGCGCCGGCGTTAGGAAGCGCGGTAGCAGCAGCGAGCGAAGTCACCTTCGTGCTGTCTATCGCTTCAACGCAGACTAGGCGCCCATAACACACAGCACGCACAAAGCTAGGAGCCGTCGACACTCTTAGCATTAAAGCCCCTTAAACTTCGTAAAGTAGTGCCACTCTCCTCCTTTGCCTTTGCTCCTCCTCGTTTCTCCTCTCTTTCGCTCTCCCTCCTCGACCGTGGCGCTACCTACATTGCTCGAGCGTAACAATGGCCCCAACATGCGCTCCTCGCCACTCCGTAGACGCTTCTCGAGCAAAAATGGCGCTGAAGCAAGGCGCATGGGCCCACGTGGTGCTATTAGGCCAATAGCAACGCGGCGGCAGTCTCGGCCAGAGCGCGCGAGGAGGAGGCGGCATTCTTCAAAGCGTGGCACTACTTTACGAAGTTTAAGGGGCTTTACTTAGAATATGCCCCACCCCCTCTCCTCCACCCCAACGCAGATCGCTTTCAAGATACGGCCGGGCGCAGCAGCCACATACGAATTCGCAGCCGGAGTAGAACGCCGCCCCCCTCCCCTCCGCCTGTGCCTTGCAACGTTGGGTGCTTCGTGCGCGACGGAAGATGACGCGCTGCCTCCCCGCCTTCCTCCCTTTTTCGCGGGCGAGTTTCAGCCGCGGTCGTCTAAACAGTCGTCGGCTCCCCTTATACGCTTTCACTCGCATATACATCGTAGGGCGCCGGGCGACGGTGTTATCGCCCTTGGACTTTATAGAGAACATCACGGTGACGCCGACGCCTGGAATGTCCATATGAGCGCTATCGCAGTAAAATAATCTGGAGTCCTCCTCTACGGCGTGCCTCATAAATCAGATCGTGCTTTCGGCCCGTAAAATTGTATAGAGTATTTGTTTCAACGTTCTGATTCTGGACGGCAGACAAATATATACAGCCTTGTAATTCAGACATGCGCTGAAGCAGCGGCGGATCGTCTGCACGCGTGCTATTTAAATTGTCTACTAATCTAATCATATTCGCTTTTTTAAAGTTACGAGATGTGTCGCTGTTGCATTCTGAGCGATTCCAATGTGATTCACGAACTTGGTTTCGACTCGACTACCAACTTGGCTTTTCGGCGAATGCGTAGGACGTCCTGTCGTTTACAGTCGGGGACTGAAGTTCCACAGAGCACGGGTGCCGCTTAAGGAAAAGTGAATTCCTCAGCGGCCTAGACACGTCTCCGGGAGCCGAGGAATGCACCTTGACTTTGACATCCGGCACCGCAGACCGCACGATCACATCAGCGTAGGCGCCTATAAGTGTTTCCACAGTGGTCGAACAAAGGACGTCTCGGCCGGGGCCATTGTTTCGACAATGGGAAATAGTCTTCGTCTGGACAGCGTCTGCTTTATTTGGCCGCCCAGTTATCCCCCCGCGGACGCTCCATTGGCTACGGGGTTGCGTTACTGAGCTCGGTTTGTGGGTTTGATGGCGGCCTTGGCGGCCGCATTTCTATGGGGGCGGAATTCAGTAAACGCTGGTGTACTTGGATTTAGGTGCACGTTAAAGAACCACAAGTGTTCAAAATTAATCCTTGGTCCCCCGTTACGGCTTACCTCACAATCAAATCGCGGTTTTTGGCACGTAGTAGTCGCAGAATTAAATGTTTTTTTTTGTTTTGTTTTGTTTCAAATAGGCCGCACAGCGGTTGCCCTGTCGTGGACATAGTACAATTTCGTCAGGACGTTGGCTACAGCCTGGGGTAGCCCCTGTTCGATCACCACTTGGTCAGCACATGACAAAATTCTGGCAAGCACACGCGACTGTGCAAGCCCGCGCCTTGCTGCCTGGCAGTAGCATGTATTTTGAAGCAGGTGTAGTTTGTCTAAGATGTTAGAACGGAAGTACAGCCATGGCCACTGTGCGCGTCTTGATTTTGATCGAGCGGCCGTGGTACTACAGACTTGCCAAAGTAACATCTAACACGTGAAAAGTCAGTACAACTCAGTAACTTCCTTGCATGCACCTTTAAGAACTTGAGTGTCGTGCAATGGAACCATGCTATCTTTGTAAAGATATTTCTGTAGTGTACTCGGGAAACCAAAGTATTCATTGCTGTGACAAATAGCCTACCTTTTAAAGTGTGCCTTTTAAAGTGTGCCTCCCCGCCTCCCCATTTTTCACGCTCAAACTACCGGACAGCGGCAACGCCGCAGGCTGAGTGGCCACCTCTTCACAGACCGTGTTTCTCTCTCTCTCTGCGCGCGCAAAGGAATGTCAGATGCAGTCTCCCTCGCGAACAACAAAGAGCATTCCAGCCACGTGCATTCAGCTCACCTCGCGTATGCCCATCGCTTCCTCGTCTATCGCATGCCTCCCAACTTTGCTATTCGGAGTCGCGCCTCGCACGGTTTCGAGAGTGCGTCTCCGTCTATCGCTCGGCCATTTATCCTATACGCTTACTAAAAACAGACTGCCTCCGGCGCGTCGCAAGGGTGCCGTTTGCGGTCGCTTCCGTCCTCGCCCATACCCATCGATACAGTGAGGCGCGCATTCTTTTCGTAGCGATCCGGATTCGCGTGAGACATGTCGCCGTACTTCTTTTTTTAAAGCGAAGCATTCTTCGCCTCTTCATTCGACTTTCCCACTACTACTGCTGCTGCTGCTGCTGTGGCTGCTGTAGCTGCTGCTGTCCGGCACACCGCGTCGGGGGCTCGTTCAGAGCGTGTGTATACGTGACAGGAGCGAGTCAGAGAGGAAAGGCGACGCGAGACTCATTTTGCCACAATGCGATCCGCCATGTGAAGCAATGACTATGCTCAAACCTCTCGGAGGTTATGAAATATGGCACACAACAACGCCTCAAGAAAACACCTCTCGATGTATGCGCTGTGTACTATAGACAAACAGCAGTGGTGCGTGCAAGGTAACGTTTAACATCAACTCACCGCTCTCGTGTTAGACTAATCGTTGAAGAAATTAAGCTTTAGCCGTCGACGTCACCGCTAATTATCACCAATCAAAGCAGCCACCACGGAAAGCTTCGCTTGCATAGATTCCCACGGAGCGTGGGATCTGCAATAACTTTTTTTGCGTTATTTGTTTGTTCCTTGTGCCTTGGGTGGTGCTATGCGCCGTGGCAATTATTCCATGCCCACTCCCCGAAACGTGTACCCTGGCATGTACACACGTAAACGCTATATATGCAAAAGGGATACCAAGTGTCGCAAATGTGAACGCATAGTGCCGAATTCGCCCGGATCCGGTGTACGCCCGTGTGTGTCGAACTCAGGTGCATTCGACGCAAAATTGTGAAGATCGAATAAATAACGGAGGGTGCGGACAGTGTTCGCGTGGTGCTTGAGCAATGAAAATATATATATATATATATATATATATATATATATATATATATATGTACCAACGACAATTTGGGCACCGCTGAAACTTGCAGCATGAGCAGAGCCTGAAATTCGTTTGTCGATGGAACCTTTCAGCAGGTAAGCTTGTTGATACGCACATGAGTTCTTACAGTCGACGAAAATTTGCGACGTAGACTACTCTGTCTCAATTCCTGCATGTGAACGGAAAACAGTCAATGATTTGTTTCGGTGCTTCTCTTCTTTTTTTTTTATGTGAAGGTCATATCGTGGTTTTTGGCACGTGATGTCTCAGAATTCAATTCTCAAAAAATCGGCTTAGGGCATACATGGGTATTGGATTTCGTGTTTCTTCATGTGCAAACACGCACACACACGCACGCACGACTTTCTGGGAATAGATACCATAGCCAACTGAGGTCACGGAATCCTGTGCGAATACCGCGTACAAGACAATTACAAGTGGGGAGAGCTGGCGCACATTTCACTGGTGCACATTTCAGAAAGACACCAACCTTACAGCCTATGTGATGCTTCGTATTTCTCCTTGGTTAACCGCCTTACCTTTCCCTCTTCACTTCTCCCTCTCCCTATCTTTCCGATTTTCTGACCATCGTTATCTTGCAGTGGTCTCGTTGTAGCATGCTCATGTATTCCGGTTTTCTCTCCAACTGTCTTTGACTTAGTAACTACTATGTAATCGTCGTGTACTCAGCGAAGGACTTTCTCCTCCGGCGATCATGGCGACATCGCTTTCTATTGTACGCCTATCTTACTTAAACGCACATAAATTACAATTAGCCTGCGAAGCGGAGATAGTGCTCTCGCGGCCGCATTGTTGCCACTTGTTGAGCCAACAAGCTAATTTGAATAAATGCTCTCGCGTTCGTTTGGCTAAGTGTGTTTTTCTCTGTCTTTCCTTATTTCTTTCATTTTATTCTTTCTTTTATTTTTTTTTGAGCTGCACCGTGGGCCATGGTCTGTCTCGGTCACTGCGACACAAGCGATGCCTTCGTTGCGCTGCGTTCCCCTTAAAGCCGCCGGACGTGTTTATTTTGTTTTCACATTTCTCAGTATATACGTCCGGCACTTGTCACGTGAAAGTCGCTCGCGCCTAATTCACTAAGCAGTGAGACCACCGCTTCCCCATTGCTCTTTCCAAAGCAGAGACGAATAATAATTAGCAATCTACCGCCCAGAACTGTGGGAAAGCTCGCAGCCGTATGACGTAACGGCGGCGATCCTACGCGTACGCCTTTGTAGGGCGGAAAGAAACGGCTTTTTCTTTGCTCGGCTCGCACAAAATGCGTGCGAACAGCGATTTCTCAGCGCACTGAACACGAAACACCCCGGGGGAGACGGCAACAGCCCGGCCGACAACTTCGAAGTTGATGTTGCCCTCGCTTCGGTTCGTTGACTGCCGGGAACGCGAAGCTATGTGTTTGTGTCTGCGTCGAAGTGGAAGATTTTTAAAATTTTTTTTACTCCGTGCGAATGAATGGCGCAGGCGTACGCGCTGCGCAGAACTTTCCTCGTCGTATTCCCCGCGAACAAGGACTGTCGCGCGCGTACTCAATTTTTGTTGCGTGCATCGGTGACAAAAAAAAAAAAATGGTTCGCACTGCGTTTCTACAGCTGTCAGCTTTCCTCACACGGGCACGAATGCACGGATCGGTCAAAATCCGCTGAGTGCAGATGTCTGGTCGCGTAGTGTGGAAGGTGACTGACTGGCACTTTATTCGGCATTCGAAAGATTTCGATAGGTATAGCGTGAGCCTCCCTTCATTTTTTTTTATTTTTTTTCTCCCGTTTAGACAAGTCTTTTGCCAACAGGTGGCGCATTTGCTTTGTCGTGAGAGCTGCAGTTGAAAGGGACCAGAGAGCACCAGCGAGCAGCGATTGCATTATCATTCATTGATTTGCGAAACTGAGCGGTGCAAGCGCGTCAGCCAGCTGTAGCCACGCGACGACAACCCTGATATCACTCCGCTCCTAGCAAATCGAAGTGCGATGCGTTAATTACTTAAAATTGAAGCAAAAATGTGAACAGCTGATTCTTTTCCTTTTTTTAAAAATTTCCAGAAGGTGTTTGTCCACAGGGGTCCTCCCTGAATGAATAGGAGAATCTTTGCACTTCAGTAGCGCGTTTACTAAGTGCGTTTAGTGCTCTTACTTCTATAAACTGAAACCTCCAGCTAGCAACCTTACTCCGTGGCTGTAGTTGTGTAACATTTTCTTACCTGCGTGATGGGAGGTACACAATAGCTGTTGCAGTAAAGAAACAACAACGAATGCACCTGTGAAACGTGTTTCTCCTCTCCGGCGTGTTACTTCTTAGGGCTGAGTTTCTCAATAACAGTGTTTGACCCTCTCACCCAACAAAGCAGCACGGCCGAAATAATGTAACTACTGTAAGTCCAAGCCTGTCTTTTCGCGATTCACTGGCTACAACCGGTCACCCCTCCTGCCGCTTCACCAAGCCGCTGAATCACGACCACGCGACAAGGGACAATGGGGATGAGTCAAGAGTATCCTGGACTGTGGAAACTGCTTAATGCCAGAACAAACAGGAGCGTGTGATTCCTACAGCGTGTGATTGATCACATTGAATATAACTAATGAAGTGTACCAAATGTGGAACTTATGTTAAACCCACCCTTTATGTAATGCCCCCTCCGGGGGTCTTTAAGGACAATAAACTGAACTGAACTGGAACAGCCCTACGCAGGACACTCAGGCACTCGGATAAAGAATCAGCGCTGCCAGTGGTATACCACCTCTTAAATTAAATTATGGGGTTTGACGTGCCAAAACCACTTTCTTATTATGAGGCAGGCCGTAGTGGAGGACTCCGGAAATTTCGACCGCCTGGGGACCTTTAACGTGCACCTGAATCTAAGTACCCAGGGGTGTTTTCGCGCCGCCGTGGCCGGGATTCGATCCCGCGACCTCGTGCTCAGCAGCCCAACACCATAGCCACTGAGCAACCACGGCGGGTAGGGGAAGAAACAAGGCGTCGGACAAACTTCGTTGCCTAATGCTCTGTCGCGCGAAGGTGTGTGTGTGTGTGTGTGTGTGTGTGTGTGTGTGTGTGTGCGTGCGTGCGTGCGTGTGTGCGTGTGTGCGTGTGTGTGTGTGTGTGCGTGCGTGTGCGTGCGTGCGTGCGTGTGTGCGTGTGTGTGTGTGTGTGCGTGCGTGTGCGTGCGTGCGTGCGTGCGTGCGTGCGTGTGTGCGTGTGTGTGTGTGTGTGTGTGTGTGTGTGTGTGTGTGTGTGTGTGTGTGTGTGTGTGTGTGTGTGTGTGTGTGTGTGTGTGTGTGATGACGATAACACGAGGTGAAAAAAGAGTTCCCCGCCTTCCCCTCCTTCCGGGAAGCTGTCGAAAAAGGAAAAGAAGTCCGCACCCAAGGTTGGACACCGCGGTCCATTGTGCGCACGCCGTCGTGTCGCCATCCTGCTTGTCGTCGTCACTGTCGTTGTAGTCGTCATCGTGGCGCAGTAATAGTCGTTGCTGTTCTCCTTGTGGTAGCGCTGCCATTGTCGTTTCGTCCATATTCGTCCACACCTACGTCCCGTCGCCTCGCACTGCAACGCTCATTCCCTTTGTGCACTGCACACAACCTTTGCACCCGGGGCGTGGTACATAGGCGTCGGTCCACTGAGCAGTGCGGCCGGCTCGCTCTCATCGTTCGAGGAAGCGGGGATTGGAGCAGATACGTATCGCGCGAATCTGCGGCCGGCCGACGCCGCCGCGGTCGAAAGTGTTTTTGCTCGCCCCGTGGTGAGGACAGGTCGACCTTGGTGTCACGAAGGGGCTCACCGCAAGCGCCGGGCGAAAAGTAAAGCCTTTTAAACCGGGCTGTGTAGCAGGCCTTCATTAACGAGGCAACGAGGCGGCTCATTTTTTTTTTTCGTTAAGAACCCGTTTCGACTCACGACGCGACGCAACGCGACAGGGTGTGTGCCTCGGCAGCCAAGAGATCGAGCCTGCTCACCAACTCCACCCCAGATCTTTTCCCGGACGTCGTCGCAGCTTTAAACGCGCGCTCTCGACCGCGCGAAGGTCGTCGCTGGATAATCCCCTCTTCCTTCCGCCGTGCCACCACACAGCTCAGTAAAACAAAACAAAACAAAGAGAGAGAGAGAGAGAGAGAGAGAGAGAGAGAGAATAAGGACAGTGTAATGCCAACAAAGGGTCCCGTAGTTTCCGATACACGCAAGCTATAGGTTGCTAGATCCTTAGTAAGTAAAAGGGGCACCTAATGAAGGCGCGGTTAGTCGGGAGCTCTGAGTAAATAACTAGGTCGGCATTAACAAGTAGTATTAAGAAGTGCCAGTTGTGGCAATATACTATAAATGCTTGGACATTAATTGCGTATGCCGCTACTACGTATTACTGCTGCTACTATTACTACCAATACCTAGTTCACTACTACTACTACTACTGCTACTACTACTTCTACTAATACTACTACTACTGCTTTTACTACTGCTACTGCTGCTGCTGCTGCTGCTGCTGCTGCTGCTGCTACTGGTACAGCTACTGCTAACTGAAAGCGCTTAAATGTTGTTTGTAAATAAAAAGCCTTTCAACAGCAGACTACTTTTTATGAAATCTTGCGTCGCACTCTGACCTTTGGGCTTTACACGCACTCTGACCTTTGTTATATGCGTTGTAAGGCCAGCGCCACGTGTAAACTTGAATGTTCTGTGGTATCTGTTGTCGTGAACCTTGCGATCATAGCTGGGCGTGGCACTGAGGTAAAATCCGGCTTCCTGGAGAACGAGGCGGTGACGTTCCGGATGTGAGGCTGGACAAGCTACACATTGAATGGCCGAGCGTCTGGCGTATATCCTCACTGCAAGGAAACACTTTAGGCACAGCGTGTCCGGTGAAAAACTGCGGCGAGCCCCGAGCACACCCGATAGCCGGTGTAAAGGCTCCCCCAGCCAGTCTTCCAAGTTCACTTTCCTCTGCCCTGCTAAAATGACGGGGGAGGGAACCAAACACACGTTGGGACAACAGTGCGTGCGACCTGCCTGAACATTCCTGTCATATGGTTACAACCCTGATTGGCACGAAACGGAACTCTTTTTCTATTCTTCTTTTTTCTTTAGTATCACATTTTTCTTGCCGTATAGTTAGGCTGAACGGCATACTGTCGAGTTAGATCTTCTGAAATGACGCCAGTCCTACGTCGTGCTGCTTCCCTCGCATATATTGATGGCGTTCATTGGTCGTTATTATTGTGCGCTATAATTTCAGTGTTTCTTCTAAGAGGACAGGGAACGACAAATAGCTACTTCATTTCAACATGTTATTTTGCGAGTTCTGCATGTTTTTTTTTTCCGCTAGTAGTGGTTCTTGCTTCCCAGAAAGAAAAAAATAAAACTGAGCCGATGTGGCACAAGCTTGTGATGAAAAGTATGCCACCACATTAGGTGAAACGCAGCTCCGCCTTATTCTCCTTGTGGTTATCCTTTTCGCTCCCTTACCTCGTTGCGTTATTCACGCCATTGCAGGGGGACGACCTTCATAAAAAACGTATAGCAGTTCTGCGGACACGCTACCTCGTTATCGTCGGCTTCCGCGTTTATATTCCGTATTTCAAGTTTTCCCAGCGTCGCATAATTTAGTAAACAACAACAGTAAAGTTTAGTAAAAAAAAAAAAAAAACGTGGCCGAAGAGCGCGCCGAAAGTGGGGAATGACTGATACGCTTCAGTACAGTTACAGCTAGGTTGCAAAGGCTGTTGACAAACGGCATGGGGGCTGAGAAGTGATTCCGCTCCAGAATTGTGGAAGATCGCCGTTTTCGGGCTTCGCCGAGAGCAAAACCAGCTGGGCGCTTGGTTAGTAAGTCAGGAGGCGCTCCTTTAAATCTTGTCTCTCTCAATAAATTCTACCCACGCTGTTATGCAGATCGTTGCCCTGACTGTGGCAGCTCGCCCACAATCTTCCACGTCACGACTGAGTGCACTGCAACCCTCTTTCCTCCCTTGCCAACTCTCCTTTACCCCCTACGCAACAAATAGCTGTGGGACGATGCCCTCCGCGACGGACCTCCCGAGGTCCTCCGAGCCGTGATACGACGGGCTCGAAACATCGCCGGAATCAGCTTAGGGACCCTGGACTGAGGGTTCCTCCCACACTGCTCTCGCCATTCAAATATTATTAATAAAGATGTTTTGCTCTCTCTCTCTTTTTGGCGGCAGAGGGCGCCCGCGTCGCTAATTCGGGGCATCGTAAGCTGTCGCACGTGCGGTCTGGAAACGTGAGAAAGAGTGCGACGTTGGGGGCTCTTTGGCCCGGAAGCGCGGACGGAGGCGCCTTGCCTGGGACGGACTACGGGCGAAGCGTCGTTAGGGCGTCAATGGGCATGCGTGGGGGGACAAAGGGGCAACTTCGAAGAAAGAGGGGTCGGTGACCCGATGCGCGGTCTCTTGAAAGACAGGCTGGCACCGGAGACACCATCCATCTCTGCACTTACAGTTGTATGGGCCCGCCGGAGGAGACGAACCACGCACAAGACGGCACGGTGAATAGGTGGGTGCGCCTCGGCAGGGGTGCCCTTTGCGGTACGCAGGACGCGATGTTTAATTAAGGCGCGAGGACGGGGCGACGCAGGTGTTCCTTTCCCCGTAAGTGTTCTTCAATATACGTCGGGAGATTTTATCATGCATCTCGCAGAGCAGGATGGGTGGGATGTTATTTGTTTATTTGTTGTTTGGCTGTTCCTTTCTCTCCCTCTATCTCTCTGAATGTTCCGGGGAACGCAGGGAGATGGTGAGAGAGAGATTGACCAGTGAGTGACAGCCCAGTTGACTCAATCAGGTCACTTGGGTGTTGGGATTTGCCGTGAGGGGATTCGGGAGGAGCAACTGAAGGGTTGAAACCTGGCTTCCGACCTTTCACGGAGGTTCCGGACGCAGCAAAGGTGCTCTGCACTTTCGACTCTGCCGAGTTAAGGCGCCGGTCCCAGTGTAACCGAAGGGTCTTGACGTACGAACGGTGTTATGCACTATCGGCTATGACGAGTTGATACGTCAGACTCACTGTAAATAGCTGTCGATGTATATAATGTGTACATAAAGTCTATTCTCCAAGTGCAAACGTCTATGGCGTCCCGTCTCTGATGGAAGAGGAGAAGCGACGACGACGGCAGCTTAAGTTTCCAAAATTAAATTAAATAACGGGGTTTAACGTGCCAAAACCACTTTCTGATTATGAAGCACGTTGTAGTGAGGGACTCGGGAAATTTCGACCACCAGGGGTTCTTTAACGTGCACCTAAATCTAAGTACACGGGTGTTTTCGCATCTCGCCCCCATCGAAATGCGGCCGCCGCGGCCGGGATTCGATCCCGTGACCTCGTGCTCACCAGCCCAGCACCATAGCCACTGAGCAACCATGGCGGTAGAGAAGTTTCTCTACCAACTAAGCTGGTTACGCCAGCTTGGAGCACTCTGTGCTACGAGTATAGGAAGGTAGAAACTTTAGTTAGGTGTTCGAGATAATCGAGCGACTGCAGACGGGATTGTAGGGTTGACATTTTCACTTTAAAGAGTGAAAGGCAGCAGCTCTGACGTAGTGCCGTCATTAGGGCCTGTCACACCGGGACTGACGAAAGGCGACTCATTCACTTTCAGCGACCGCAATTTTCCTTTTTTTTTTTCGGCCACCGCACGGAGAAAGCTTTTGCAAGAATTCGCGTCGACCAGGAGTCATCGTGGCGGTAGCGCGGGTGTTGCTCCGACGCGTAAGGCAATGCTGCTTGCTCAGAGAAAGAGAGAGAGAGAGAGAGAGAGAAAGAACGAGAGCAGTCGGTACAGTGTCCCACATGTCCCCACCGTTGGCATCGTTGAAAAGACCATCTTAACGGAGTGCGGGACCTTGAGATTCGCTGGCGCGAGACGAGATTGCTACGCCGCTTGCATGTGGCCGGGGGTTGCCCCAGTGAACTGCGCCGGTGACTTGTGACGCAAGCGCAAGCGCGAGCAATCTCTCGCGTCCTCACGACAGCTGTCCTCCCCCTCCCCCGATCCGCTCTGCACTCTTCAGCTCCCCCGCCCCGGGATACGCAGCCAGCTTCATACGGTCGAGTTGTACTAGGATCCACCGCGACGGTCGTCGTCAACGCTTTCTCGAGAAGTCGCTACTGCTCGGTCCGCATAATAGCTTTGGCTCGCATGCCTCGAGGTCACTTCACGAACGAGCCTGCGTGGGGCTCGTTATGCGCGACCACCTCGGGAGCCACATGGCCCCCTGCAGTTCCCGACCAGATCGCCCCCCTCAAAGAGCGTTCAACGCTTACGCGTTGCTTCGGCTTCGTTCGATTGTCACGCGGAGACGTTCAATGGTAATTCCGAAGCCCAGTGCTCATTGTAATCTCGCGCAGAGTGTGTGCACGTCGCTGCCACAAGGCTGCGCTCGATGCTCATCGACCGGTTCGCATGCATGCCGGGCGCCGTTTGTGCAGCCTCATGTGAAGTGCACGTACGGCGCACACGAGTAGGAAACGGGTTGAAGGAACGTTTAGTGAGAACAGTTGACTGTCGTACTGTGCAGTAAATATACTCGTAAAAGCGCGTATCTACGCAGTTGCGTATGGTTTTGTGTTAAGACTCCGTCGATGGGCCGACCTTGAGCGACAGTGCTCTAGTCATTGATGTCACCGTCCTTTGAATTGACTGATTTGGTTATACACTAATCAGACCACTTTTGCAGACATCCGTTAATTAGAGATAGATTCACCCACTTTAAAGCGCAACGAAGATGCACACAAGGAGGAGTCGCTTCTGTGTTGTTTCGGGCTATACTTCCACGTGGCTTCCTGTTTCATGCTTTTTTATTCGTTTTTAAGGTCTAGTTTTATTTCTGCATTACCTGATGTTCGCTTAACGTTGGTTCTTCGTTTTCTCGTGGAGAGTTACGTGGCGGTTAAAAGCAGCTTGCAAACCCCATTCGAGAGCATCACCTGCCGGTCACGAAGCTCCGTTAATTCGAGCAGCGTCGAGTCTCAACTGCGATCGAAAGTCGCCTCGTAGCACTGTGCGAGTATGCCGAGCACTGTGCGAGTATCTCGAGGTTTAAACGAACCTCGAGATTGCCCGGCAGACAGGGCCATCTGGTGAACCAATCCCAATTATGCGTGTATAAACGCGCCGTTCGTTTATTCGTGGAGAGTTGCGTGGTGGTTAAAATCAGCTTGCAAACCCCATTCGAGAGCATCACCTGCCGGTCACGAAGCTCCAATAATTCGAGCAGCATCGAGTCTCAACTGCAATCGAAAGTCGTCTCGTGGCACTGGGCGAGTCTACTGAGTTCGATGCCCTTTGGTTTAAACGAACCTCGAGATTGCCCAGCTGACAGGGCCATCTGGTATACCAATCCCAACAATGCGTGCATAAAGGCGCCGTTCGTGATGCTCATCTGAGTCCCGCGGTGACCTCTTGACCCCACGGGGATTCGCAGATTCACCGCCGGGGGTGCGATCGGACCGAACGCACCGGAAGCAACGTCTCCGTTATAAATGCTCGGGCCGGTACACACGGCGATGACGATGAAAGGCAAGCGCCGCGGAGCAGATCGTGCCCCGACACAATCGGGGTCGAAGGGGAGGAGCGGTTACCGAGCGCCTGCAAATTGCCCGGCCAACCACTTCGCACACGTACAGAGGTATATGGGCCTCCGGGAGAGCTGTCGGTCATGCTCGCATACCGGCAGTGGTAATGGAGGTGGTGACGCGCGTGGTCAGGTGTATACGGGCTTGAAGTGAACCGAGAGCATTGTTTGAATTCAACGGCACGTATTAGAGGACGGCTGGTGCATAGGGGAGGACGTACTTGTACTGATCCCCCGCTTACTCCGCCCCCTTCGTTATGTTCGAGCACTCTGGATCCGTCGCTTTCTATGAGTAGCCAAGTTTAAGTAACGCTCAAGTAACGACATTTAATTGAGCTGATGCTACATGTTTGTTGTGATGTCACTTCAGATGGTATTCAGTTTAACACATACCCTTGCAACCGCAGAAAGGGGTCTTTGAGCGAACTAATACACTCATTTTAAAGGGTGATTATTACTATTTCTTTTTTTCGATTTCAACCTTTCCCCACAATGAGTGTTTTGCCCAGTGCAGACTACGTTTTCTTTTGCAGCGGTAGCTTTTCTTCGATCCCAATCTCTCGACTTCCGGATATCCGCCAAGGTAACCCGAGATGTCTATAAGCTATCCGAGATGCTTATAAATAAATAAAGTGAGAAAAAGAAAGAAGGCCGCGCAGCACTACAACTGGATTCGAACTACGGGCCTGCAGATTGCCAGCAGAAGTGTCACTTCCCGGGCGCACCGTCATTTTTTCTTTCTCTTTCTTTACGACTTCCGTGCAAAACATTTGCAATGACATTGGTATTTATCCGCCGACGTTACCACGCAGACTAATAGAGCTCCTAAACAGTGCACTGGCGCCTCCAGCTGCAGGGATAGGCGGACGCCATGCTCTTCTGTTTATCTATAAACCAGCACCAAGGTGAAACAACTTAACCCAAGCTATAGCAGTAAGATTCGAAAGGCAGGGAGGGCAGACGAGGACAATATACAGTCGCGTACTCCCGCTTTACGACCGGGTAATGCAACCTCCACAACAAATGCGGCGTTCTTATCGGTATTAGTTTGCTCCCGCGTAGATCCACGAATGGGTATTGCAATCGATGCAGCCTGAAACGGTGTTAGACATGCAGCACATAGTGTTGAACCGGTGCCGACGCTACGCCTGAAAGAATCTGCGGCTGAAGAACTACGATTGGCTGACACGCCATGATTGATTTTATTTATTTAGGAATACTGCGAGCCATAGGTCTGGCCCAGGCAGGAGGTACTATATACAAGGGCAGGTTTGTCTAACTACATGCCAACAGAACGCATTAATAGAGCATCTTAATACAAATAAGGCAAACGTATAAGTCTGCATCGAGAAAATATAGGAGATAAGTAATATACGCTGGAATAATTCAAATACATCAGCAACTGTCACGGACACTTGGCAGGTGAACTATAGAACACCGAGTTGGAACAACTTAAACGAAGCCAGTGGTAAAACAGCAACAAAGCAGGACAAGAAATAGACGAATAAGGCCCTCTCTCTCCACTTCACATGGGGCGCCGTATACCGTACGTGAAGTAGCAGGATTGCAGGCACATCCTACTGTGACCATTTGACGTGCTAGAATACTCACTTTGCGCAAAGCGCGGGGAAATAAACCTGCGTGGCTTTTTATTTGCTTGAAATGTTGAATTGCCCGAGCACTCTTAAATTTGTTAAGGCTTATGTGTTGCACAACACCCCGAAAGTAATGAAATGGTGCGATAAGCATGTTATGCTAATGAGTACACCTATTTTTCACTTAGCCCGGAGGTACACTTCGACATCTGCTCGGTTAAAATGACGGAAACTCTAGGTACCCTTTCTTACCTAAAGCAGCAATAACTATATACATAATAGTAACTACAGTAGCACAGTGATAAAAACACCTAGCTCGTAACGGTGTAGTCGTCAGTTCATACCTCGCCCGCACCCCGGACCGAAAGACCCACCAAAAAGAAGGCGCTAAGCAACAAGCAGTTTGTGGTGTATATAATGGCCCGTCGCCGTTAAAAATGAACTGACCTTCGCATGGCGCCAATTCCGACACCACCTTGCGAAACTGGCGACTTAGCACACCTGCATCTCGAAAAGGATGGTTTTCCGACCCCTGCGCACAGTGCTGAATGCGAGGTGAAGGCCTCCTCGCGAAGAGATCAATGCGTCGATACCGCGACGGGGGGGTCTCTTCGGCGAACGCCGGAGAACGAAAGACGCTTGTTTCGCCTCCATCACGGCCTGCGCCGCGAAGGCGTCAATGACTCCATTTATTTCTTCTCAACGGCGTGGGCGTATCTCCCCTCCCCCTGCATCCATAGCGGGGCCCAGATTAATCCCGCGATAGCATTGTCGTCGAAACCGGCGGGGCGGGATGATCCCCGCGAAAAATATGCAAACATGTTGCGTAAGAACGCGGATTCTCGGCGTGCATTGTGGCAGTTGTATCACGCCGCAAAACAAAGAAAGACGGAAAGAACAGAAAAGCAAAGGAAAGTAGAGAGAGAGAGAGAGGGGTGGGGAAAAAAAAGGTCGACAAACAGAGCAAACAACAAAGGGATGAGCATATTGCGTGATGCAAGTGGCCGTCGTCTGTTCTCCGAGGACCCATTGTTCGTCTGCTACGCGCTCGGCTTTTCCACGTGAGTGCGAAAGTGAAAGTCGTTTTCGCGCGGCTGACTTTCACATCCTCCGTGAAGAAGGGGCACACACAGACGCACATAGGCTTCACTTTTTCTTTTTCACCCTCCGGTTTCACACTTGCGACCTCTGGTGCTCCTTCTCCCTCTCCTGGGAATGTGTAGCAGCGTTCTTTCCTCCACCTGCTTTGATCCGCAGCCAAGCCGCGTAAGTACTACCGCTCACCTCCCTTCTGCCGTAAACATGCAACAGGGCAACACCGGCGTCCGGGAAGCTCGTTCCGGTAGGCCGCAGCCAGGCTTGCTCACTGGCCCGCTTCTTAGAAAAAAAATGAAACAGAACGAAAAACGAACGAACGAGCAAACAATCAGAAAGACCAGAAAGCAGGAGAGCGCCCTCGGCCTCGGTAGCGAAGTCTGCGCTGCGAAATGTCACCTTTTCTTACGTAACGGGTCTGTCGCTGGGTTTTTACCTGCTTCTCGCTTTTTTATCTTCGCGAAATTGCGAGAGCAGGCGCACGCTTGCATTACGCAAAAAAAAAAAGGTAACGTGGCAGACGCTTTAGTTACCGTATCTACAGCGTGTCTTATTTCGCCGTCTGTGCGGCAGCTTGTATTCCAAGGCTCCGCGGTAGCGAAGTTGCAGCGCGATCTTTAAGTGGGACGCTCGGTAGTTAGCTCGATGGTCGGATATCAGAGCTGACGTCAAACAACAACTTCAACGAATTCAAGATCTCAGTTGGCACGCTACCTGTAATATGCGAAGCTGTGGTTGAACTGTTGTGTATTAGTATCAAGGTGGTAACCGATTTTAACGATCTCCGGCAACACAGTGTGGTCGGGGAATGGTGCTCAACAACAGACTGCATTTATGTCGTTACTGAGGTCGTCGTAAGATTTCCGCAATATATCCAGTCTCTATCTTTGTCGCGCGGGAAAGCGCTTAATCAAGTGGGAACATCAACAGTCGCGCAAACGTTGTATGACAGACGCACGGAGCATTAGTACGCGAACATGTTAAGATACCGAGATTGTATTAGTCTATACACCGTATAGGGACTTTTGCTGATGTTTTCCACGAAGAGATTAGAACAATGTCCATATCGATCGATTATGCCATCAGACAGGTCAATGCAGCCTCTCTGTTCACGGTAGAAATTGCATATTGACTTCAGAGATCAGAAAATGCGCGGGTAAGCTCAGTTAACAGCTCTTTGAGAGAGGCCTTTTGTGTCCCCCACTACAGTTAATTAGGCTCACTGCAATTGCTGAAAAAGAGTCAACGGTGCTTCGCTCGACGATGCTACCGGTATAAGTCACACGTAAAACTCTTGCTTGGGCTAGTTGGTTCATGCTTGAATGAGTAAAGAGCAACGCGCAATAGACCAGGACAGAAGAAGAACACAAACGACAGGAGGCACCGGTCCTGTCGTTTGTGTTCTTCTTCTGTCCCGGTCTATTGCGCCTTGCTCTTTACTCATAAGCCACAAGTTCGCTTGTATGTGAGATAGATTTAAAAAAAACTGCAATGGCGGTGTTCTGAGCCAATCAGAGCGTCCGCAGCAGCCTTCTGAGCCAATCAGAGCTGACAAGATGGCGAAGCCGGCGATATGCAGCAATTCTACAACGTCCCGAATAGGGCTCCCTCGTTGCTGTTGCAAGAGCATGCCGAAACAAGCGGGACTTCTAGGAATAGGGGATCCAGAATCAGGGAACGCTTTAGGCCAGGCGCATAGAAAGGAATGCAAAGAGTGTGCAGAATAACACAAAAAGGCAGAGTCGCTTGCGGACGTTATTATACTGACACGTGTACTTATCTTTATCGGGCGACCGTGTTCGCCGCTATCGCTGTGCTATAAGTGTAGCCTGTTCTGTGGGCACAGGTTCGCCCAATAAAAATTAGTTTTGTCGTTCACAGTATTGCTACTGTGTTCTTCAACGTCACCACCACGTGACAATATTAAAGCTCCCTATAGGTCGGCACCTTTCAGCTGCAGGCGCTTCTTCCGGACACGACGCGAGTGGCATTCATTAGCGCGATTCCCGGGCTGTTTCTTTAAAGCGAAGCTTTCTTACCGAGTTGGAAGCACGTTTACTTACGTGTCTGGCCTCTAACGCCGAACGCCAAGGACTCATGCTTCGACGAGTTTCATAGCATGCTCTTTCTCGCTGGCGAGCTATAGCGCGTCTCAATCCGCAGTTGCACTGGAATAATTTATGCCTGATGTTCTGCATGCATATTAATATGTGTATATAATATCCAGCCTGTCTAGAATTCACCGCAAATAATAAAATCGTTTCCTCGTATAACGCGCTGCCCTTTAAGCTCTATATATAGCATATATACCTCGAAAACCACGCTTCATACGCGAACACGCATGGTTCGCGAACCACTCGCACGAAGAAAGCTTTTTTCTGTACGTAGATGTCAAATGGAATTGAGTCCGCCTGCTTTTTTTTTCTTTTTTTTTGCAGTTGCCCAGCATTACTGCCGTGCTCGTTCCCGCACGTATATATACTGTGCGCCGGCTTCTCCCTGTTTTCGATGTCCTCCGCTTAGCACGACAGCGCTGTGCGTCTAATCAGTTCCGACACCCCGCCTACTTAGCAACCGCGCTTTCCTAACCAGTTTCGAGGACACATTATAACTGCGAACTTCGTGCTTCTTCAATTACTGCTTTGAATGCGAGAAGAAGAGGCATGCAGGGCCGGGCATCTTACATTGGAGCTGTTAAGTAGAGTAGCGGAACGGTTTTTTGCCTGGCGTGGGCGATATCAAATGTAAAACCAAACGCAATGTGTGTGGTAACCCCTAATTTGTTTCGAAACGTAATGATCATAAATTACAAAACGAAAGTTATCTAACATATATATCTCATTCGAATAGACAACTTCTGTGCGTGTTATTATTTTTTTTTAACAGTATCCCGCCATTTATGTTTCTCGGTATACCGGACGTCGCGATATAACGGCTCCGCGTTGGAGGTCGGCTAGGAGTCTGCACTGCTGCGACGGTGAAAGATGACGTCGTGGTGCTGCAACGCATCATCGCATCAGGGCCGGTGCTGTCAGTACAACCACCTCCTTGTCTCCAACACTGCCACAGCCACAGTTGAAGTTCAGCTTGCGCGCCGCTCCACTATGTTTCGTGTATAGTGGAGCGTACATCATGCGTATATAGCGTATATAGTGGAGCGAGTGTATATCATTCGTTGAATTGTCCACGCCCGTTGGAGATCCACAAGTCCTTGAAATAAACTTTTTTGTTTCGAGCGCACTTCTATCGAGCTGAGCGTGAATCACGTAGTGAAATGTAAAGTTGACATACATAGCCCCCGTCGAAGCAGTGCTGCCTGTCTTTAAAACACAGCCGTATAGCTATATTGCTCCATACTAAACTTGCGAGTTTCTTACAAATGCTTGCTCAATACGCGGCCAAAGCAAAACTTCAAAACATTTTTTTTTTCTTTTCTCTCGTCCGGCGACGAGGGTGGACGAAATTCCCATCAACCACCCCGTAATATTGCAACATTACTAACTGGAAAGAAGACAATATCCTCTACCACATCGAAAATTAAGCAAGGAAGAAGCCTCCGCCCTCTGCAGACTAGAAAGAAATATATACGTATGCCTATGGAATTATCATGCGCCGGATGCAGCCCACCAAATTCTCATACCTATGCCGATATTGTGATGTACCAGGCAGCCTCCAACACATGGTGTTAGTGTGCTCACACCGTGAAAAAGAATTTTGTCAAGAATGTAAGACTTGGAACGAGCAACTTTAGTGATAGAATGCTGTGACAATCTAATCCACATATACCTAAATATAGAAACCCTTTCTTATGTTTGCAGAGTTCCCAAAGTACTTCTGTTTATAAGCACTCTGAAACAATAAAATTTACAGTAGCCTATACCTATATAGAACTCTCCAGCTGGCACCAGTTTCGCTTGATGTTTGAAAAGGGAATTTTACTCCTAAGCGCATCAAGAAAGCTGCATGCAGGAGCTCGACACATGGAACGCATTCCTTATATCTGAACACGAAAAGAGCATGCGCCTATATAGCATACTATAGGACAGAAGAGTTATATTTATTTGGCTAACTTAAGTGTCAAAAACGCCTGACCGGAACTTTTCCGAGGTCATGATCGCACTGCTGCCTCAGAACAGACAAAAAAGGTCCATACGGAACCTCACAACGACGGTGACGACCACAATTCGCGTGGAGTGTCCACATAATTCCTATAACAATAAAAGCCAGAAAAAGAAACACGCCTTTACGCATTTCCCTCATGCAAAGCTTTAAGATGCTTGACGCGTCGCAAAACAACAATCTACTTACAAAAGAAAAAAATGGCTGTGTGGCTTAGCTAAGGTTAAGCCAAGGATGCGAAGCATACTAGCCTTTATTTTTAGTTGTTGAACCACTGTTTAGCCTGGTGAACTGCTGTTGCTTGGCTATATTTGGCTCGGCTAGACGAAGAAACAACTCATGCAGGCGAGCGCACGAGCTGAGACCCGGCTATGTAGCTACGCGGCCGCAAGCGAGCGCACAAGTTGAGCCTCCGCTTTTGCAGCTGTTATGACGTCATATGGTAGCTACGCGGCCGCGCGCGGCGCAGCAAGGAAGAGCGTGGTTGTGCGGCTAGTATGCTTCGCATAAAAAGTGAGCGCGCGCATCAGTTGACGATGAAGATAGAAGTTCAGGGACGCGCGTTCCTCGGTGAGATTCGCCGTGCGTCTGTCATCTCGCTTGCTACTCGCTTCTACAAGGTCGAGCACGCCGTGTCTTGCGATTTCAACACCGTTTTAATGCTGAACAAAACCTCCCCCGTTGCTGCTGTGAAGGCGTCCACCAACGGTGGCTGGGTGACGCGTTCGTCTCTGTAATCTGCAGCGCGCGTCTCTCGTCATTCTTGCGCGCCATTTTGCCCTGCTGGTTCACAAGGAAGCTTCGTGTGTACACCCGGATTGCCACATGTCGCGCGGAACGTGCGTAATTTTGTTTTCGCTGCTTTTCTCGCTGGACCGCGCTGTACGGATCGGTATAAGGGCGTATCAGGCCAACGCGTCAAGACACGCAGAAAAAAAAAAAAAAGTGGACAGTTCCATGCTTTTGCAGTTTCCTCGCATTGCGCACGCTCCAACGATAACGAGAGCACGCAGGCACTATAGTCGACCACAGCCACCCGAAGTGAGCGGACGTGCCGTCGGCGCTCTCCGGACCCCGAAATCTGCCCGAAGAGAGCGTACGTGCCGTCGGCGCGCACTCCGAACCTATCCGACGTGTACTCTGCCCGTCGCCCCCTGCCCGGGCCTCCCGAGGCGCGAGCTTTGCCCGTCGCCCCCCGCCCGGGCCTCCCGAGGTGCCGGACTCCGGCTCCCCAGCTCCGGAGAGACGCTCAGCCGTCGAGCTAAGCCTCACTCGGACTCCGCCACTCCGCCTGCGACGCCAGCCGTTAACATGGAAGTAACGGTTGAAGGACACACCGTAACCGCACAAGAGCTCCAGTCAGACGATTGGACACCAGTTATATATAAAGCCTATGCCTCCCGACCGGCCAATTCGCCGAAACCACCTCAACGCTCAGACAACGCTACCTCCGAGGCAGCAAACCCGAACGCCAGGAACGCGGCGCCCGACGCAGCAGCCGCAACTAGCAGCGGCAAGACGCCGGCTCGCCTACCACCTGCAACCAAGGAGGCTCGCCTCACAGCGCAACGCAGCAAGCAACTGCCGCCACTCCCACCCAACGCTATTAGAGTGGTCGTTCGCCCGCGAGGTGAAGTGCGACTCGTTGACATCCCAACACCTCGACTCAGTAAGGCAGTGCAGACCCAGCTCCAAATCACTCTACCGGACGACTTCTGCCTTCGCATCCACCCCACCAACAATACTTTCACCATGGCAACAACACATTTCCCAACTGCCGAGACTCTGAAGACGCTGACCTCCCTCACCATTGGAGACCGAACCTACCCATGCGCAGCGTACGTGGCACCCCCATCGGGGGCTTCCAGAGGAGTCATCGCAAACGCCTATGACGACGAGACCCCAATGCAACTCTACCAAGACCTGGTCAGAAGAAATCCAGAGCACACCATATTAGCAGCCCGACGCATGGGAAAGACGCACTCCATCCTAATCACCTTCGACGCAAGCGCAGTCCCGAACTCCATCAAATACATGGGAGCCATCCACCGCTGCACCCAATACCGCGGCAGTCCGGAAGCCTGCACAAATTGCAGACAACCGGGTCACCGCCATGACGTATGCCCAAGCCCCAAGACCAATCTCTGCCCCCGCTGTGGGATACAACATCCGCAACAAGAACCTCCCTGCACGCCTAATTGCATTCTGTGCGAGGGCCCTCACCTTACCGGCACGGGATCCTGCAAGGGACGAAACCTTCACCAGACACGGGAACAGCCGAGCCACCCACAAACGCGGCATCAAGAATTGATCACATCCGGGGACAATTTTCCCCAGTTGTCGCCCAATCAACACAAGCAAGCCTGGACAGCGCCGTTGAAGCAAGCCTGGGACACTCCCCTCTCTTCTCACAAGCACATGCCATCCATGACGGCGACTCCCAATCTGCAACACGCCCTTGCAAAATCCCAAGAGGAGGCAGCGGCGGCCAAAGCAGAAGCTACAGCAGCCCGGAAAGAAGCCGCCGCCCTTCATCAACATATCGCCAAACTGGAAACCCAGATAAGTGCTCTTGCCTCTGGATCTCCCATTCCACCTGCTCCCACTCCTGCCGCATACCAGCCTCCCACCCCCAACCCACCCACCACCCATACCTTACCCAGTCACTCCAACCCTACTTCCTCTCCTGATTTGCTAGCAATGGAAGCTGACACCGAACCCTCCGCAAATTCAACTGCATGCACAGCACCCACTCCCCCCACCGCTACCTCACGAGACGACATTCCAACCCTGCTTGAGTCCTTCGCTGCTCGCTTTGAGGCAAAATTGCAGGCCGCTATTACTCACATCAACCAGGAATGTGCAACGCTCAAAAACGCGGTAATCCACTTAACGCAAGATAATACTTCTTTTAACCAACGATTAGACGTGCTAACCCAGGGCTTCTCTGACCGATGTAGCGATCTTGAGTCCCAGCTCAATTCTTACTCAACCGCCCTCCCGAAGCGGGACCCCACCCCAAATAGACGCAAGAAGGCTAAAGCAACGGAGGGAAACGACAACCCTATGCCTGTCATAGCTCACGACTCCCACCCCCCCGTTATTCCTTCCCCTGCTATCGATTCTCATGATGGCAGCTCCAAACCGTAATCTTACACTCTGGCAGTGGAACTGCCGGGGCTTTCGCCAGAGGCGTCATGTGGTCCACCAACTGCTGTCCTGCGCAACGGGGCCCGACATCCTTGCCCTGCAGGAACCCTCCAACCCACTTACCCTCCCTGGCTATACTCCTATTTTGCCCACATCTCCCCTACCCTCCCGGGTAGCATTTCTAGTTAGTCGCTCAATCACCACCATCTCACATACCCTACCGATTCAAGACATTGATCACCTTCTAATTGAGCTTGTGCCGCAACACGCTCGAGCGAACAGTCTCTTCATCCTAAATGTATATAGCCACCCAAAGTGCCTACAAAGCAACTTCGAACGCATCTTTACACTTGCGAAGCGCATAGCAAACAAGTGCCCCTTACTCGTTGTAGGAGACTTTAATGCCCCGCATACGGCTTGGGGTTACCCACATGACACACCGAAAGGCCGTCGTGTGTGGTTAGCAGCGCAACAAACCGGTCTCTCTCTACTCACCGACCCTACCTCTCCTACACGCACGGGAACCAGCGTCTGTAGAGACACTACGCCAGACCTTACGTTCGCACATCGCCTCCCTCACGCCACATGGTGCAACACACAAGAGAATCTGGGTAGTGACCATTGCATCATCGAAATTCTCTTAAACATTCAACTACCCCGCAGACCTCCCAGAGGCTCCACTTTCACGACGTGGGACTCTTTCCGATCATGTAGAGCAGCCCGCACCTCTGCCCCCATCAAGGACATCACCGAATGGTCCAAACAACTACAAAGTGATGTCCGACTCGTAACTCGTCCTCTATGGGAGGACTACCCCAGCGACACAGTTGACTCCCACCTTCTACATTTATGGGAAGCTAAAGCAAGCCTAGAACGACGCTGGCAAAGGCAGCGTTGGAACCGGACACTTAGACGCCGCCTCGCCCGTCTCAATAAAGAGATAGAGACACACGCAGCGACTCTTTCACGACAAAACTGGGAATCACTATGCAACAAGCTAGATGGCAATATGAGTTTACCTCAGACCTGGAACCTCTTTAGACACTTAATAGACTCCACACAGTCTAAGACTACACAAAGACACAACCTCACCAAACTCATACATACTTCCGATACACCTCCATTGGAACTCCTTCAAGAACTTCGAAACCTGTACTTCCCCACACACCCTCCTTTAACACACCCCGACTATGCAGGCCCCCCTAACGACTTCATCGACCAACCCATTACAGAAGCAGAAGTTCAGGCTGAACTCCAGAGACTTAACACGTGCTCAACCCCCGGTCCGGACGGGGTACATAACAAGGCACTCCGGAATCTCGACGCCGAATCCATTACGGCCCTTACCGAATACTTTAACGGGTGCTGGCAAAAGGGCACCCTCCCATCGCAATGGAAAGAGGCCAAAGTCGTCTTCATACCTAAACCCGGAAAACCTCTGCTCACCTCTAACCTCAGACCCATCTCTTTGACATCTTCGGTGGGCAAATTGATGGAACACGTACTCCAGACCAGGCTCTGCCGTTACCTAGAAAGCAATGATCTGATGCCCACCTGCATGTTTGGATTTCGTCCTGCACTTTCCACACAGGACGTCTTCCTACAGCTAAAACATCACATTCTAGACTCTCAAACCAACGACACCAAAGCTATTCTAGGTGTGGATCTTACTAAGGCATTTGACAACGTTACACACTCAGCTATCCTACAAAACCTTACAACCTTGGGAGTCGGAGCCAAAATGTACAACTACATCCGAGACTTCCTCAGCCACCGCACAGCCACACTTACTTTCGGTGACCACAGCCTCCCAGGTATCACAATCGGGGCACGAGGTACGCCCCAGGGAGCCGTCCTTTCCCCTATATTATTCAATATTGCACTCCTTCACCTACCTCAACAACTAGCTAAAATCCCCGACATCCATTTTAGCCTCTACGCCGACGACATCACTGTCTGGACAAACCGAGGCAGTAACGCCGAAATAGAACAACACCTACAATTGGCACTAACCACCATCGACACATATGTACGAGAGCGTGGCCTGACCTGCTCCCCCTCAAAATCGGAGCTCTTTCTATACCGCCACAAGCAACACGATTCAGTCGTTCCTCCCATCACCCTTACGCTAGGTACTCACCCCATCCCACTAGTATCAAAAATCCGAGTGCTAGGGCTAGTTATCCACTCTCATGGCGCGCACGGAGAAGTCATAAAAACTCTCCAAACACACGCTCAACAGACCACCCGACTGATTCGCCGCATAGCGAACCGCCGGGCTGGCTTACGCGAGGAAAACACGCTTCGCCTCACCCAGGCTTACATAATAAGCCGCACCGCATATGCTCTTCCTTACCTACCCCTACGACAGAAGGAGAGAGATCGAGTAAACGCGCTCCTACGGAGTTACACGAAAGCAGCTCTACGCCTTCCTCCCAGCACATCCAATGACCGACTCCTCAAACTCGGTGTCCACAACACCTTTGAGGAACTCAGAGAAGCCACCTTTACGGCACAAATATCCCGTCTGTCTAACTCAGAGCCTGGCCGCACTCTGTTATCCCAATTAAACCTAACCCCTATTACACACCCTACCGAGAGCGTCCCCCTTTCTCCTATCCTCCGCTCTAACCTCAACATACTCCCTGTCCCCAAGAACATGAACCCTGAGCGAGACGGGAACCGCCGAAGAGCAAGGGCTCGGGCCCTCCACAAACAGTATGGCGAGGACCATGAGGTGGTCTACGTGGACGCAGCGGAATATACGTCAGGCTCCCGTATGGCCCTGGCGGTAGCCGACAATCGAGCAAAGCTTCTAACCTCCATTTCAATCATCACCAATTCCACCACAGAGGCAGAAGAGGCAGCCATCGCGCTTGCTCTCATCTCTTCATCTGCCACCAAAATTATCACTACTCCAAATCTGCCATTCTCAACTATGCCAATGGCTACATATCCCGCACCGCTGCGCGCTTACTACGCTCCTGGCAGCCCCGGCGCCGCATAACGCTAATCTGGACGCCAGCACATGCTGGCCTCCCCGGCAACGAGGAGGCTCACTCCTTCGCCCGAGGTCTCACATTCCGGGCAGTGGGAGCCGAGCCCCCTCTACGGGCCGGGGAGTGCCTGCTCTCCTTCCGTGATATTCTCTCGTACTACCGGGACAAACGAAGGGAATACACACCCCCAGCCCCATCCCTCACCATAGAGCAGGCCGCACACTGGCGTCGACTACAAACTCGGACTGCTCCATACCCCATACTACTATAGCCAGATACCCAGACCAATTCCCCTCAACATGCAAACTTTGCGACAAACCAGGAGACTTCCTGCACACCCTCCTCACGTGCCCCACCTTCCCTCATCCCCCATCACCTGCCGTGGCGGTGTCTTACTGGGAGACTCTTCTGACCTGCACTTCCGCTCAAGACCAGTGCCGGATCATCTCCAGTGCAATAAGAAGGATTGCGCTTCAAGGACTCTCCTTTGCTTTGTAAGGGTGCCCCCTCATAGTAAGGGAGCACTCAAGTGCCATGTAGGGGGCTTCGCCCCCACCATTCATATCATTGGCAATAAAATGTTTCTACCACCACCACGCAGGCACTATAGGCACTATACAGGCACGAAAAGTGAGAAACGGCCTTAGCGCGCGTACTCCCCGGGAAATACTGCAGGCTTTTTGATAGCTGTTTGCAATCGCCAGCAAAAGTTTAGAGAGCACCAAGCACCGTTAAAAGAGGAAAATGCAGAACCTTTTTTTTTCTCTCTCTCTCTTTTGCAGTTCACAGACGTGGAGTGTGATATCGAGCGTTTCAATGCGCGTGCGCGTGTCGGACCAATGAAGTGCCTATCCCGATTCGAGGCTATGCACGGCCACGCGAGAAATACATGTAATTTTTTTTTTTTTGCTACCGCTGTAGTCTGGGAGGCATATACTTGTCTTCGCGATGGTACAGGAGATACGTTAGGGGATAGGAAGGTGGCGGGCATGGTTTAAATAGCAAAGGTGAGGCATTTGACATTCAAGTTGGAATTATAGGAGGAAGGAGTGCAGTCGCGAAGGTCACGTGATGCCGTAGAAGGGATAACCGGTGGTCTATAGCGGAGTAAGCGAAATGTGTGCCAAGGGAAAGAAAGCGAAGCCGAGGGCAGGCGAGGAATGCGGACGGCAAACGCAGGACGGAGCTAACGAGAGACCTATGGGAATGTCCTTCGTCCTGCAACGGACACAAAATAAAGTGATGGTTATTATTATTGTTAGAATGATAATTATGGTGGCGTTGGTAGTGAGTGTTCGCCAGTGCCACTGAGGACCATGGCGGGAGAATGTGGAACATCCTTTTTTTTTTTTGCCCGATGAAGCCGCGTAACACGTGAACTTAGGCGCAGGCACACGACTAATGAACCCTCGTATGCTGCCTAATAGTATCAACTGTGCCAGCTTCGAGACCCTCGCTATGAATGAACGCTAGGAAGGGTAATCAAAGGGTTAATTTTTGTTGCAGCACACAGTACACAGGAGGTACGCGACCTGTTTTAACCATTTCTTTCCATAGTGTGGCAAGGAATGTGACGAGAGATGACGCATGCCCTCTCGCTGGAATTTCGTGCACTTCTATTTCTTCGACGGCAGTGTCATCACAAGAAACTGTAATGCGAGTCCGTGTACTTTGCGAGATGGCGACCAAAGCCCTCTAAAGGAGAGGAAAGGCTATAGTTGACTGGTCTGCCAAAGAGAGAGAGAGAGAGAGAGAAACTTTATTTTGGTTCCTTCAAGGATTTAGCGTCTCGAGGTCTCGGTCGTCTTGGGCGCCGGCGACTTGGAGCCTCTTCCAGCAAGGGTGGGCCCCTATTCCAGGGCTCCACTGAGCCTAGCTACCTCACTAGCGTGCTGCACTAAGGCCCTTTGGGCCGTGAGCTCGCAGCTGGTAAGCCGACTCTCCCATTGCTCCGCACTCGGGTTATTGTGTTGGTGGAATGATTTATTGTGTTTACATTCCCATGTTACATGTTATAGTGTGGGTGTGGCCCCGCACAAAGAAGCAACCTTCGACATACGCGTATAAATGTATACGCTTTATCGAACGAGGAAACAACGCCGTAAAAAAAAAGAAAAGTCAAGTCGTGCCGGCGACTACTTTCCCTCGGAAAGCGAGCAGATAGCGGGTCCCGCTTGGGCGATTCGTGTAAACAGCCAAGAAACACCGAGAGCCGGCGAAACGGTGCCATCCCGCGCATAAATTTTTAGCAACGGTAATGCGAGCCTGGCCAGCATGTGGAATAAGGTAGATTCAAACTTAGATTAAGAGACCGCTAACAGATATCCCTGGGTGAGGCACTTTAGAAACCGGGAAAGCGCTTCACTGCAGCACCCCCCTTACGACAACGCGCACACTTACGGCTACAAGAGGTATACTCGTAAGCTTTTTATTTTAAAATGCCACCATCACAAGCCATCGCAGCGCAGGGCGACGAGGGCACTGTTGCAGTTTTTGAGGGCGACAGAATTGGACAAGCGGCTGTATACCCTGAACACAGATGTTTATAGTGCTGCCAGTGCTACTGTGCTGTGTGGTGGAAGTGTGCGGCGACAGTGACCGACTGTGATTGTATGTCTACGCTCCTTTTTTTTCTTTATCTCTACTTTGTTACCCACTTTACCTCCCCCTCCCCTCTCTCCCCAGCGTAGGGTAGCAAACAGGATCTTCCCCTCTGGTTAACCTCCCTGCCTTTCCCCTTTCCTCTCTCTCTCTCTCTTGTGTCCGCGTTCGGCTTGGTGGCGTTATTCCTGCGCTGCCCATTCGCCTACACAAAAGGCAGAAAAAAAATTCGGCAGAGGCACCTAAGACTGCTGACGTGTGGGAATGCGCAAGCATTATAGTCGCTTTTGTGAAATGTGTTTCACAACCAGACTCTTCACTCTTGACAAACCAGACTCTTGACTGGTTAACACCCCTGCATTTTTATATTCATCTCTCTCTCTCTCTGTCTCTCTGTCTCGCTCACTCACTCGATAGATCAATCGATTGTCAATCCAATCGATCGATCGATCAACTCAACCAAACGAATCAATAAATCAGATCGATCAACCCTTGCCCGTGCATCTAGAGCGACTCCCCTCCCGCGGGGCGATGCGACCGAGCGCGCCGGCGACCAACCAACCCCTCGCGGGCACAGCAGCTGCGGCACACCAAGGGCGCCCGCCGTCGTGTGTCTATCCCTCGACGAGCGGCACTGGGCCGACTGTATAAGGATCGCTGGAGCGCGGCCGAGCGGCGCCGGCGCGCGAAGCCGGGCCACACGGGCAGCGCTCGCATGTGTTTGCGTGTGTGTGGAAGGCGTGAGCGGCCGGGGCCGGCAGCGTGTAGGCGGAACCACTTACAGCGTGCGCTGCGCGGTCAAGGAGCGTGGGACGGCAGACGAACCACGCGTCGTATACCTCCCCTCTGTGCACGCCATCGGACGTCGCGGCTCTTAATGCACGGTCCTCCGTGCGGCTGAAGACCTAATTGCGGGTCTTCCGTACACACACGCTGTAGTCTTTATGTCTTCGTTACACCGAAGTATCGAAAGCGGAAAAAAATGAGAAAGAAAAAAAGTTAACAGGACGGTGATGGCGCGGGCCTCAGACAAAAGGCATCGAGTGTGGAGAGCAGGCTGCAGCTTGTTTACGAGACGGGCTGATCGTGATGGACTTGTACGATTTTTTGTGTTATTGGATGGACGGAGTTGATTGACTCGGCGTCTAATCTCAGAAACTGCAGAACGCGCCCTATTGTTACTTCATTCCTCTTTTTTTCTAAATTGACTCGATTAATTAGACCCGTCGCCGAAAACAGCTCTATTACTGGACCTTTTCTCATATCACCTCGTGTTTTCATTTTTTGGTCATTGAGCAATTTACTTTTTTCGGAGAAGCCGGTGACGTCATAGTCGCGGCCAACGTTTAAAATTTGGCCCAGATAAACCAATCGATCCACGTGCAGTCGCGGTCAGAAATAGTTGGCGGCTTATGTTACGCTGCCTGTCTTTGCTGAAAGTGATCCGGGCAGCGGCCACCTCCAATGGCGTCCCGGAATAGGGGCTGCCACTCAGGCGCACAGCAAGCAACTCTCTCATTAGCTTCCTGAATAAAATGTTTCTACCACCACCACCACCACCACCTGTCTTTGCTGAAAGTGACTGCAGTCAGCCACAAGCTTCTAAACAATCCTTTTTAATGCGACGACGCCTAAGCAGTTCTTACGAGTTGGAAATGCGAAAGAATTAATGCCCGACTGAACACCGCTGAGCGGTTCTTCGTGTTACGACTACCTCGCGGGCAAGTAAGCGCGCTGAAACGCTTGGGGCGTTTTGATTTGGCCTTACCGAGGCGCAGTTAGAACGCAGATGTGAGCATGCGCGGATGAGGAACGCGCGGATGACAGAGGCTTCCGAGAGCGAGGGCGAGTGTGACGTGGCGTCGCGGTGATGCCCTCTCCCCCTCGCGCCACATTTGCAACACGCTACCGAGGTAGCAGGGGGAGGGGGGTATTCTGTAAGAGTCCACCTAGTGCTGCTACACCTAGATTGTCCATTTCGGCCGCTGCTGATTGGGTAGGACCACTCGTCTCTTCCTCTCTCGTACAGCTGCATTCGATTAGCAGCGTCGGAAATGAAGAGTCCACTAGGTGGACTCTTGCAGAATACCCCCCCCCCTTCTGGTGTTCGCTTTAAGTTCATCATCATCATCATCGCCGCTCTGCTCGGTAGAGGCGCTGGTGACGTGGCGTTGCCGTCAATGGGACTTTGCCACCCATTTTGCTGCACCAGATGACAGATGCCGGCTTTTTCGCTCAATGAGCCGTTTGACGCTTTCGCATTAAAAAAAAAGGAATACATAAACAAATCAGTCCCACGTGACCGGGAACAGTTAAAAGAATGACTACGAGACTTGACTGACCTAAGTGTAGCAGCAAGGAATCCGTCACTATAGCCTGTATTTTCCCTCGTATGCGAAGTAGATTGTCCATAGAGGTCATGTTAGAAAAACTTTGCAGAAAGATGTCTATAGCCTTTCCGCGAGCTAGTGAACTTATTGCAGGCGAGGCGCAAACAAACTGCTGAACGAACCTCGCGTCCGGCCAAAGATACTTTCATATCCACACCTGGAACGCTGTTAGTAAAGGGAGAGAGAGAGAGAGAGAGAGAGAAAGAGAAAGAGAGAGAGAGAGAGGACGGGGGGGAGTCGGGACCTTGGTCTCCGCGACATGCTGCCCGGCGGCCACTTCGTTACGCCGACGGAAATTACGGGTCGCGTGAACCGCGCCTCGGCGCCCGATTACGAGAGCAGCCTTCGCGGACGCCGTAACTTCTGGCGCATTAGCGTCACGTCGGCGTGCACTCGACGGGGGACGCAGATTGGCGGCTGCTGCTGCTGCTTTTGCCACAGTCACGCTTCATAGGCGCAAACACCGCGGTAACGTGCCATTGCGATTCGCCGTCTTTCTGACGTTACTGCATTCTTCAATTCACTACGGTGTGGCCATAAAACATACATGTCGTACAATTGTCGTGGCAATCTTCTGTTTCGCGTATCAGTATTTCGTTTATAAAACATGGGTGTACAGCGAAAATTTATGGGCACCTTGCTGAGCTAAACTTCAATAGGCAAAAGCCTATCTATGTTCCTTTTTTTCACTCGGAACCACCTGTCAACTTTGATTGATCACGCAATGTTCACATAGGGTCATCCAAGAAAAAGAAATGGGCAAGAGCAGGACACACAATGAGGAGGGAAGATAACCGATGGTCATGCCGATGACCATCGGAGGAGGGATAACCGATGGACAGTTCAGCTACCGCGAGAATCATGGATATAGGACAGGTATTTATCTAAGGTGTGTGCTGGGGCAGCGCCTCCTATATACAGCAGGCCTGTGCAGTCTGCAGTATGACGTCATGGAGCGAAATTTCCATTGCCAGGCCTGGCGCGACGAAAGCGGTGACGTCAAAATCACCGCGGCTTACTTGGGAGCATCCCCGTTACATTCTATGACAGTCGGGCAACGTAGCACGACGTCATGGATCGAAATGCACGGGGCCTTGAGCTAGCGCGGAGGCATTGGCTTGGAGGTTTGTTTACATAGACTTTATCTGCCTTTATCTATCTACATTTCGAAGCAGTCCGATATTTTTTAAACGCAGAAGGCTATACAACCACACGCAGATGCAGAATCACTGCGAATTGTTGAATTTATAAAGCAATGTTCTTGCGGTAAACGAACAATTTGCAAAATCACAAAGGCGTTCGAAAGCCACAAGGGCGAATTTTAGGCAAATGTATGCCCCAACCATCATTCTCATACTGGCTGAACCGTACTGCTTGCTGCTCCCACTGGGCACAAGCAGCCTCAATTCCCTCTAGCAATATATTTTTTTTTATTTGTATACATGTATATGTTCGGTGTTACTAAAGTCTGGGCTAATCTAGTCTACGCCCATTTCTTCTGCACGGAGATAGCGCGTCAACATGCCCTTGCCGAATCTGAAAGGACGACGTGAAATGAGGTCAGCGTCGATTTACACGGTGGGATCGTACGTTGCTGGCGTACTAGCGTAAGAATAAGATCGCTCAAAAACGTATTTTAGGGGACTTCGCGGGCTAGGTCTGAAGTTCGAAAATGTCAAATGTTCATAAGTAGACTTCTTTCTATATAGCTTGACGCACCGAGTCTGCCGACCTTTGGAGTTTTTAATCAGCGCGGATACCTTAGTGCGATATCTGCCATTCAATCTTAATGTAAATTTAATCAAACTATAATCGGCGACGGCGTCTAGAAAGTCGGCACAAGTACATCTTACATAATTGCTCTGCATCTTCCGTCTCTGTTTCCGAGCTTCGCAACCTAATTTTACAGGACACGCCTCCGCTGTGACGTCACTCACGTAAACGAGCTGAGCTATACTGTCCTATCTTATTTTGTTGTAGCGCAAGCTGAACAAGGACAACAGAAAGGTACATCTGACACACAGCGCTGTGAGTGAGTGAAGTAACTTTATTTTGGTCCAGAGAAGACGCAGGGGAGACTCCGCGCCACCCGGCTAGTCCCACGTAGGGACCGCCAAGCCGAGCTTGACGGCCCGATCGCGGGCACTCTGGACGGCCAGGGTTTGGTCGTTGAGTTCGGGGCTGTCCAAGAGCGCAGCCCACCTATCCTCGCTGAAGGAGGAGCCGATGGCTTCACACCCCCCCAACACATGGTCCAATGTTGCCCTTAGTCCACAGGCAGGGCAGTCCGCACTGGGGTATCTTTCGGGGTATATGGCATGAAAAACCGCGAGGTTAGAGCGCTGTGTGGCAGATGTGCCTTTCTGCTGTCCTTGTTCAGCTTGCGCTACAACAAAGTAAGATATGCCGTACCAACAAGCCCCTATAGCTGCCCTCATCGACTATACTGTTCGCCTGCATCGGTTCACACCTACCCATCTGTAACAGAATACAACAGACTTGCGCAGCACACCACTCACAGGATACGCCCACAAGCTCCGAAAAACATGAATAGTTACGTTTCTTTTAGTTCGCAGCCTCCACGCTCCCAAAATCGTCATGAAAACCTTTGCCCTCGCCCCCCCCCCGCCCCCCACCTCAAGCATAAGCTGCACAAACGGCAGCCGAGTCATTCCCGTTCGTTGTCGCTTGAATTACGTTGTCACAGCGCGCCACCCGAGGGACGCAAGGAAGAAGCGGCCCCACCGTCGCTGCATGCGACGCCAACAGAAACGTCCAACCGCTCTCAGTACCGCGTGGCATCTCTCGCGTAAGGTCAGGCACGCGACAAGACGCGCACATACGAAGGCGCATACGAAGGCGTACAACGTGGCGCGAGCCGTTAGTTATTCCTGGTTCTTCTTTACGACGCGTCGCTCTCGCGCTCAGGAATGCGCGAGAACATGCAACCCACGAGTATCGTCCTTGCCGCGGCCTGGGACGAGTCAGTAGTGACGCTGGAATGCCTGCGACGTGCTCGTGTCCATCGCGTAGCCACTCGCTGCTTACACGTATTTCCGTACGCTTACGCGGTTGATCTCCTTCGGCAAAAAAAAAGGAAAGAAAGCGGGTGGGCGGAACGAGCTTCCTCGGTGAGGTCGCGCGTCATCCGGAAGAAACGCGACACAAAAGATCGCGCGTGTGCTTCGCGGTGACGCGCGTTTGCCGACCGCGAGTTCCTCGTTGCTTCGCCGGACGCGCCCGCTGGACGTCTCAAGAACGCCGAGGCGCACAAAAGACGCGCGGAAGGGATGACAAAGCGCTTTCTTGCGCAACCGGGCAAGGAAGGGATAGGGGGAGACGCGGCCGCCGCCGGGGCCTTATAATGAAAACTATAGAGGCGTTTTAACCATGGGCGACGGCACGGACCTACTATGCTCCAGACGAATATGCGGTGAAAGATAAGGCCAACGGGGGTGCGGGGGGGGGGGGGGGGGGTTTACACGAACACTCTGAATTGCGGTGAAAGATAAGGAGGAGGGGTTAGGCGAACACTTTGAATTGCAAACGAGACGACAGACAACGAGAGTGCCGAGGTGACCCCTCCGGCGTGGACTGGGACGAAAAGAAAGTTTAGGGTTAATGGAAGTATCGTCGCGGTGACTCAGAGCCCTGCTCCGTGTGCTGCCCCGGCTCGACCCCTTGTGGTTATGCATTGTAGTGTGCATCACATTCGACTCGGTTACGGCGATGTAGCGCCTACGCCTAGCGTATGGCCGGCGGACAGAGGAAGCTGTGTTTGAAGCTGGCGTCGCGTCGACCCTAAAACTTGCGGATCTGTGTGGCGACCGCTTCGTTGCGCCTATAGAGCCCATGCGGGCGTGTAACCGCTTGCGTGGGTTAGCGGTGACACGCGGATTTATCCGTCTTTTCGTGACGTAGACCATACGAAAACGGAACCGCAACCTATCTTGTTCGCGAAATTAAGGCAAGAACGGTTCAAAATAACTCGCTTGTGCATTTCGATTCTTCTGACATATAACGCTGTTCTGCAACCGCATGTTGTCTTCTTTCCTGTACATCGTCTGAAAAAAAAGCTTTTACTAATGAATGGTGCAGCGACAAACCCAGAACTAACCGTTAGTGCTGTTTGGAAGCTCCGGGAGTCGTGGTCGCGGTCGACTGCCATCGGAGACGCTTTCGCTTTTTCGTTCGGCGTGACGCCTCACGTGGAAGAACCGGCGCACTGCCCGATGGCTTAACCGATCGGCGAGCGCTAAGATTATAATATCCCCGAAAGTGCTCGGTTGCGAATGCGACCCTAGGAGGCAACAAGGGCACTGCCTCGGTTTTCGAAGTGAACCGAAACGATTGGCCGCCTGGGAGGCGGCGCTGAATATTCCAGCTCATCTGCGCCTCCAGCTTATAGATAAACTATGTCCTATTTATGTCTTTCTTTCTCAGTTTCACCTTCTGCAGTCTACACCATAAACTAATCTACACCACTAAAAGCGTACAGTCTAGGTTGTCCAACCGCACTTCAAGTCATGTCCAATCCACTTGCCTTTATACTATCTCTGTCACAGGCGGCACAGGGTATATATAGCCAGCGCGAATGTGGATCAATCGAGTCTGCTGTTACCCATGCAGCGGTTCTTGCAGAGCTTATGGAAGTCGCATGCAGCTTTCCCACGTAAAGTTTCACGTTCTTTTTTTTTTTCTCATCTCGTGCCCGCGACCTGATGCCTTTGTGTTGCCTATATACACAACGACGGCTACGGTGGCATCGGTTCGGCTGGTGTTGGCACCCTGGAAGGTCAGTTGCTCCGCCAGACGGTTCCTCTTCAGAGGCCGGAGGCTGCGTCATCGTCGCAGGCTTACTCGCAGAAACGCGAAGGGAAGGCGCTATGCTATGCGTTACGCTCTGTGTCCTTCGGGAAACGCTACAGGTGATTCCCACGCGTCACACGCGAGATCCGTTCCATCTTCGAGTTTGCAAGCAACGTCTTCCTTACGACGGACGAAGAAGGGCTCCGCGTCGCCCCCTCCGACATTGCAGTCTTTGCAAAACGGAGAGCTGGGAGAGTGCCAAAGACTTTTCAGTCCTGGCACTTAACCTGCAGCATCGGAGCAGCTTCGCATCTATGTACCTGACGGAATAAACCATGTTCCCAGGGGTGGGCAGAGGCACCCGCGGACGAAGGACAAAGGGAAGTACACGACACCAGCGCAGTACTGCGCTCGTATCGTCCACTTGCTTTTGTCCTTCGTCCAGGTTGCGCTGCCCACCCCTGGGAACATGTTCAGACACCAACTCGCCCTGCGGCTTGCTTTGTCAATTCGAAATAAAGCAAGCGACGAATTCTTGAGTTTTACCGAATCACGTCGCACGCTTTTCTGAAGAGAGGGAGGGAGGGAGGGAGGGAGGGAGGGAGGGAGGGAGGGAGGGAGGGAGGGAGGGAGGGAGGGAGGAATAAGAACAAAGTACAAAGCACCCATATCATTATTCCTTGTCGCCCAGGGAGCGGAGCATTTTCGAAAGTATCCGTACGCGTGTGCGTATACTCACGGAGTGACAAGGGAGCTCGTTAATTTAAAGGAGACCGGGCGTGTTAACCTTGCTGAAGGCCCGGCACTCTACTCCATATGAATTTCATTCCTACGTGTCGTGTTTAATGTGCAATTGCCAGCGGTTAATCATGCGCACCACATATGTCGGACGAGCTCTCCATTGATGCTCGGCAGGCGCGGTTATCAAGCTGCGAACAAACTAGCCCTGTCCTTCCTGAGGTAGTCGTTATTTCAGGCCATATACACTACACATCGCCGCATTCACCGCATTAGCCTGCACGTTTAGCTTTCTCCTTCTTGACGTGACAGATATAGGTGCTGGCTTTTATTTCCCTACAGAGCCGGGAGAGCTCGGTAAACTAAAATAATTTGTACCTTTATATGTTAACAGGGGTGTACAGGCGCCCAAATCTTTAACTGGTGTGAGGGAGCGACGACTTTTCCGTGCGTCAGCGCCGTTTGACGGGGCGAGGCTGGAAACAGTCTGAGGCTAAGCGCATGCGGACAAAGCGCGCTCAGCTGGGCCCATCGTCTACTAGGCTGTTTCCAGCCTCGCCGCGTCATACGGCGCTGACGCCCGGAAAAGTCGCCGCTCCCGCACACCAGTTAAAGATTTGGGCGACTGTACATCGGTCTATAACTCACACCCTTGACCCTTCTTTGGTGTAGAGGTGCGAGTTTAAAGACAGATTTGACCGTTATGCACTTTTAAGGGCGTAGATTATTTTACAGAAGGCCGTGCTTTGACGATGAAAGCGGCCGACGTACAAGAAGTCGGGGCTTGGTGTGAATCAGTTCTCCGTTATTCATGGCGAAAAGCACTTCCGTGCCGGAAGCCTCCGCGACGCCTTTCCCAAAGTCTCTCCAGACGTGTAAAAAAAAAAAAAAAAAGCTCGTACAGGCGCAATCCGACGGTTTGCTGCACATCGGAGCCAAGCGGCCGGCGTAAGCGAAAAAAAAGGCCGTGTTTTCATTTCTTGTTCTCCCCCGCCGGTAGCGGCAGACTTCGGGCCGCCTTCTGGGAATCTCTCTCCGCGTTGCGTGTCACGGCAGTTCGGCGCGAATCCGCGGCCTTGGAGGAACCGACGGGCCGCGAGGCACGCAACGTAACGGCGAATGCAACACTCCCTGTCGCGCTCGTCGCCTTACCGAGGCGTGTGTGCAGTCAGCTGTTAGGCAAACGATGACAGCCGTGGAGAAAGTCTCACACACACAAGAGAACTTTAGCATCTATCTGAAAGCTTAGCACGAAGCTACAAAGGGAGCCCAACGCCTCTCTCTGCGGACAACTTCACGCCGACTGGACTCGAGACCGTTCACCGAGTCAAAGATACTCGGACCGTGGCCACACCCGTCGCTGGCTCGAAAAGCGATTCGTGCGCTAGTGCGGCACTTGAAGTGCACCGGCTTAAGAGACCGTTTATTAGTGTCCTTGTGCATGGTGTCCCTCCCACACGTACTCAGTGCTTACTCTCTCCCTTTCTTCCTCTTTCTATTCCCCTTTCCCCCACCTCCTGTGTAGGGTAGCAAACCGGATGCTGCTCTGGTTGACCTCCCTGCCTTTCCTATCCTTGTTTTCTCTCTCTCTCTCTCTCAGACGGGTTTCTCAAAAAAAAGAAAGCTTCGCAGCTTAAGGAAAGTTATTTTGCCATGACCCGGGAATCGAAACCTGGGCCGACGTCTTTCCGGATCGGTCGCCCTACTATGCAGCATCTGAGCTACTAAGCATCGAGGCTAGCCAATCTCTAGAGCGGGGCCGAATTAACCGATCACTCGAAGCGCAGTCACGCCGAATGAGGCAAATTTTTTTCTGCGCGAACACGCAAGGTCGGGACGAAAATTTGCCAAGCCCGTCAGCGACGATGCCGATGGGCACGACGGGATGCTGCGTCCAGCTTCTAAAGCTTTGTCTACTCCGCATGCGCATCACCATTTACGGAATGCTAGACCAAGAAGGTCTTCAGGAACCCATGCACTCTCTGCACCCTGCTTTCCCACCACTCAGCGCAGTGTAAGCAACCGTATACAGTGCTCTGGTTAGCGTTCTAGCCTTTGCCCCATCCCTCCTCACTCATCTAGTGACAAGGGCCTGGCCTACAAGTAGACAAGAGCCTGGCCTACAGATCCTCCTGGTGGAGATCCCCACTCCCCTCCCCCAGGAAAAGCGCTGTACACGAGTTTAGTCACTGGCTTCTCGCGGGCATTAAATCCATAACTGTTTGCATCAAAGCGCCCTCACGTGCAGACCGTCGATACGCTTAAGGAGAGATCCGACCGCGCCGCTAGCCCGGCCAGCGCTACAACCCGGGATCCGCTGGGTGCGCGCCCTCTCGGCATAAATGGCAGACGTCCTTCCCTTCCGTCACGTCTTCCCAGAATCTCAGGATAGCGTGTCACGGGGGGGGCGAGCTTCCGAGGTCCTTCGAAGAAGGCGAGCTGCACGCAGCAGGAGCAACGGTCGCGTGCACACGCTTTTCTCGTCTCCGGCTGAGGGAGGACGGCGACGGAGACGAAAGAGGAAGAGGAGGACCGGAGAGAGGGAGATCGAGATGGTACACGGACTAGAGACTCTAAGACAACAAGGGAGGAGGAGGAGGAGAGGTGCTGAGTGAGCACGCGTCGAACCGCGGCCTGTAGCAGGGGAGAGCGGCGTGGATTGGCGGCAGCCGCAGCCATGCGTCTCGGCTCCGTGACCCCGATCGGCCCGCAGCCGCGACAGGCCACCGCATTCTTGGGACAAGGCGTGCGGGACCCATTACGGCGACAGCGGTGCCGACGGCGACGCCTATCCTCGGGCCGCTGTCAACGGCGCCATCGTGGGCCGCGATGTTTCGCCTCGTCTCTGCGGCCGGGGCCGGACCACCGCGAACCGCAGTCGCCTTGCCGCTGCGAGCTCCGAGCTTAATGCGGCGACGTGGCTGGCAGGCTCGTGGCATGACGCAAGGTCTACGTGTATGTGTGGCTTGCGCGCGAGGGGGGGGGGGGTGAGGAGGGTTGGAGGGGGCCGCGAGAGTGGAAAAGCAAGCGTAGTGCACTTTTCCAGAGGGAGTATACCGTAGGTGGAACAGAGTACCGTGTTTGTGCGTGATTAGTGGGCGCACGTTGAGGTTCGATGTTCGGCTACAGACGTCGCCAGATTTATCACGCAAGATGAGGTCCCGTGAGGGCAGACTATTAGATACCCCTTTTTGCCGAGGATAAATTCAAAAGTGGCTCGCTATAGCCACTCCGGATATAGTAAACTTCCGGTTATAAGGAACGGCGGCGTCGGTCCCGATAGGCAAGCTTCTTACGATTCCCACGGCAAAACGACAAAGAAAGAAACTATACAGTATCGATCACAAACCCGTAGCGTAAAATCGGTTGTCATTATATTATCTTCTTTACCGACAAAGTGTGCTCTTTCAGAGCGACTTTTCCTGCGAGTCCACCTGTATATTACTGTGACTGCGTAGTTGGATATTTGTCAACAAAAGTGAAATTTTAGTAATTTGTATTGATCATCCGGACAGATGCGCGTGCAACCTATTTGAATGCCAAGTTATCTCAGGGTCACTAAGGGACGTTTTCGCCTGCATTCAAGAGCAGACAGCGCTGGTTGGTGCCAAGAAGCGTTTTCTTCTCGTTAGAAATGCATAATTATCAAAGCAGATGGAGAAGTGTTGCATTCTTTATCACCTATGCAACTTTACCGTTCTGCGGACGCACGATAAATCAAGCCAAGGAACCTTTTTGTCCTGTAGAAACAGCAGACCGATATTCTAGCCCATTGTAAGCCTGAATCACGCTCAAAGAACCGGTAAAATGCGCCGATTACACTGCCAGTTAAATGTAAGCCGAGGCGGAACCTACGCTCACGTTCATGCAAAACTGCTACAAATCAGCTCAGATGAAGCACAACAAACAAAGAAACAGAAGACAAACATAACTTTGCGGTGCAGCCATAGAGCAAATACGGTACCATGTGGGACACCTCTGTCAAGACGCTGAGCAAGCCTCACCAAAAAAACACCGTCAAACACCTGCGACAACCGGGCATTCGAGTATAGTCGACGGCAACATAGGCATCTCGGGTTACGATCGTAATTACGCGTTGAGCCCGCAACGAAAAGGAGGTCACGAAAACATTGCGCCTTGTCCGGTTGTCGGGGGGGGGGGGGGGGGGCAGGTGAGGCGGGCGCGTAATGAGCGTTACGCGCGGGAATGTCGCTACAGGCGTTTCATCCGCGCCGTGTCTTTTGTGCCTCAAAGCGTCATGGCGGCCGGGCCCCGAGGCAGACTGAACAGAACTTTAAGGAAACAGAGTCAAGGACAACTTCGAGGACGAGACAGCGCTGCAGCGAGGCCTTGCTCGCAATCTTACGCTATATAGCGCGAGCGGTACCATGCGGCATGCCGGAGATGAAAGCCGAGGAAGGCGCTCTTTGGATGCGAAGGGCTTCCTATAGAGCACAGAACAAGAGGGTTGCAATGTGTTGGTAATGCATCTTCAAGGGGAGTATGGTAGAGCGATTCAAAGACGGGACAAGAGAAGACACAAAGGGACACACACAGCGCTAACTTCCAGCACTGTTTATTGTCGAAAACCAGGTCGTACTTATACACTCAGAGAACATGAATCACAGCCACGTGAACAGATTAACAATCATAGCGATACATTTTGTGATTAGTTAGGCCATGCGCAGAAATTTCAGTTCTTTTTCAGAGAGAGCCAATGATGGTTTGCTGATACATGTATCCCCTAGGGCATCAATCTGCTCGGCAGTGTTGGAAGTTAGCGCTGTGTGTGTCCCTTTGTGTCTTCTCTTGTCCCGTCTTTGAATCGCGCTACCATACTCCCCTTGAAGAGCACAGAAATCACGTGTTTGATCGTGCCTATAATAAGAGTGACGCTGAGAGCACGAAGCCGATGAATGCTGCGAATATACATTAAGACCCATAGTGTTCGCGCTCGTGGCGTTGATTCTGTGGCCAAGGGCGTCGGGCAACAAAGGGAAGAATTTCACGGTGCGAATGACGCGTACTGATCCATCATGGCGCGTGTTGGAATGGGCTCACGGAACACAAAGGACCTGCGCTTCTCGGCGAGCATTTGCCGCAGCTGCAGCGCCCGCTAACAGGCACAAGGTTGACGGGCGGAGAAGGCGGAGCCAATGCTGAATGCGTCGTTGAGATTGGGCGTCTAAACGGTATGTTTGTACGGTCGAGACTAATCAGAGGATGCTATTGCAGCGACGGCAGTTGTGAGCCCTAAACTGGATCCGTATTGTTCCCGCTTTGCCGTCGCCTTCGGGCTAAGCTGTTTGACCTCGGCCTCACCCTTGTCATGGGGCCAAGAAGAAGACGGAAATCATGAACATCTAACGCGCGTGTTGGTGCCTTCGTGAAACGAAGCTTTTGTGAAGCGGTTAATTAAATACCCCAAGACTATACGTACTCGGCGCCCCGCGTTTTGAAGCATAGCGATTACGCGCCCATCTGGCAATAGCCAGCGTTGTCATTTTAGCGATTTTGTCACTAGATTTAGCGACGTTTTTTGTCTGTTCAGCAGGATCTTTTAATTTGGAACTTCATCTGAGGGTAAACGCCAAACGACAGCATTCATAGTCCTTTGTTATCTAAGTATACCTACAGTAGATACCTTTTACACACTGCTGGTAAATTTGTTTTTTATTCCTCACTCACACAGACCCAGGCAAAGGTGTGGCGTCGTCGGTAAATTATTTGCGCCATGATATAGCATATATTAGAGTGTTCCAAAAACGCTTACGTTACGTGAAGCTTACCCAAAAGATTTAGCAACCGGTCTAGCAGTTTTTGCAATTCCTCTAAACATTATACACTCCTTGGTGCACGAAGCATTCTATACAATGCTTGTAGACAAATACCATAGTATTTGTCTATATATATATATATATATATATATATATATATATATATATATATATATATATATAGCCAGCCAAGCTTCTGTCCACAAAGGGTGACGGTCGCTCCGTCAAATAAGCCCTCAAGTAGGGTACGTCTATCTCGGCGACATCCTGGAGATATAACGTGTTTCCTTCAGCGTGGCATGCCAAGTATGTACACGAAAGGTATGACGAAACGAGTCTGTGCAGCGACGTATCGTGAGATATCGCTGTAACATGCAGTTTTTCTTTTTTTCTTTTTTAGCACAAACTTCAAACCTTGGCCAGTCGCCGTTTGAGAGGGGATCTGGCGATGTTGGAAAAGTGCTGAGGCCGACGAGGCAGCCAAGTAAGTAAACACGTTCTGCCTCGCATGCATGGTCACCATCACTTTCTCCCGGAATGTTGTGCAAAGGTAAATAGTGTCACCAAGACGGGCGAAAGAGAGGGCGGAGGATAAAGATATTGAAACGTCTCCTTCTTACGATCACGGCAGCCGCGTTTTAGTGTTGTGTTGAAACTCACCGTGTGGAGGCACTTTTGCCGCTTGGATGAACAGGCCCAACTCCATCGCGTAAGAAAGAAAGAAAGAAAGAAAGAAAGAAAGAAAGAAAGAAAGAAAGAAAGAAAGAAAGAAAGAAAGAAAGAAAGAAAGAAAGAAAGAAAGAAAGAAAGAAAGAGAAGACTCCCATACAGACGGGCAAGCGTGGATAGCTTACGTTCGCGTGCGCGTAAATATTTGCCGAAAAAGAAAAGAATAAGGAAAAACAAAACTCCCTTGTCCGCATGTGTTTGCGAGGTGGTGCAGTTTCGTAAGCGACGGTAAACTTTACTTCATCTTGTAGTCTCTTCGTCTTGTAGCACGCGGTGTTTTTTGTGGGTTTTGTACGCATTTAACCCTGTCGAGAAGACTTCGGAAGGTAATTTTTTTTTCTTTCGCGTAATTGGCGATGGATGACGTGGATTTTCGTGTCTCTCAGATTGACTTAGCTCTCTGGTCCGACGACAACGTAAGATTCCTTCGTATACATTCTCAATTTTCGAACTGCCATCCGAACACCTACCCCCCCCCCCCCACCCCCTCCCCTATCATCTATAGGCTCTACAGCATTCAGTTTCCCAATTTATTCCATATCTATTTCCTTACTTAGATAATTACTTAACTCTTCGTACGTTCAAGTTATGCCTAACTTGACAGCGTATCTATTAGCGTCGTCACAACGCGTAAACTGTCACGTGACTCCTAAACTCTCACACGTTCATATACTCTAGTGAATGAATTAAGTTTCTCTGAACAATGGCTGCAGCGTGTCGCTGGCCAGATATTTAGAGGCGCAAATTTTCGCTTAACCTATCGCTGCCGTTGCTATCGTGCGAGCGACGCGAGATATAGCCTCTTCAGGATTTTACAACTATTACAACCCCCGCCCGAAGTATCCAAGCGGCTCCTCCATCTTAGCGTTTCCCGCCTCTTCCTCAAACTGTTGCCAAACTGCTGCCAGGACGCGCCGGTCTTTGTATCCGGCTCAACGTTCTCTTCCCTAAAATAGCCACGGAAAGCTGCAGCGCTTAAAGCCCCCCCTCTGGTGCTTGTTTTGCACTGCCCCTCATCGGTGGTACAGCTATACAGTGGCGCACCACCCTAGGAGCAGCTGCTGTCGCCATTTGAGGCTTCACAAACGTAAACACACACACACACATACGCCCACACGGACCTTGCATAAAGAAACCCTGCCTGTGACCGCTGTCCCGGCGAACATATATACGTCGCGTCGTGGCGCATTGCCCGAGGAAGGGTTGATTCGCCTCTCACACGCCTTCAACGGACACGGCCCGGCATGCACTGGCTCCGGAATCGCCCCCCCCCCTCCCCCCCCCGCCCCTCCCTTGTAAAGAGCGTCGGCCTTCGTAGCCTTTGTCTACGCTACGACAACGCGGCTAAATCAAGCGCATATATATTGGCCGCTTTATGCTTTCTCACGACGCCCCACCCGGACCTGTCGGGCGCCGGCAATATTTTCTTTCTTTCTTTCTTTCTTTCTTTCTTTCTTTCTTTCTTTCTTTCTTTCTTTCTTTCTTTCTTTTTTGCCGCAGCGTTGAGCAACACTGGGAGGCCCTCGCGCCACAGTGGCACGCTCCAAAACCGTTCCTCATGCCAACACCCGCCTTTTTTTACGTGATGCCTTTCGCAGTGCCTCGACGCCGTCACTACAGCCGTGAAGGGTCGAACTGTGGCTGTTTATTTCGCTTCTCGGAAGTGTTGGGACATTTGAATTTCCAAAGAAGCCACGTTAGGCCGGGTAGTAATGGCGACGAAAAGAAAGACCGCGAAGCTCTGAGAGATTTGCGGCCGATAACGAAAATGAATGATTTTGGTTTAAAAAAGCACACGCGAAGTTTACATCTTCGCGTGGCCCCTTATGTATCATACCGCGCAGTGCCTTCAATACTTTTCAAGATTTAACCCGTGATCGATTAGGTGAAATATTCGTCCCGGATATATCCGGGATTGGCATCTTATCGATCCCGGATATAAAGGTCGAGTGCGATGCGGAACTATACGGAAGTGGTTTAAACATGTTCTTCCCGTCAGCTTTCGTGAAGATCGACACCAGTTTGATATAGACCGTTGAGTCGTCACATACAAACGAGAACGAGTCGTGATTAGTTTTGTTTCAAGCATCCCCCGCGAGTTGACCTGAAAATCCGCGATTTAAAATCAACACGCCGTACTACCAGACGATGTTACGCCTTCACCTCCGTGCTTAGGCCAAGAAACAAAAAATAAGTTTTTACAACAAGAAATACTTTAGGAGACGATTACTTTCACGCCACATACGCACATCCTGCGTCCCGCATCTAACCGCGATGCTTAAAAAAAAACGGGTTTCTAAAGTTCGTAGCGCAGCGCTCGATGTGCCAAGCGCCGACATTAAAAAAGCCATTTTCGTTTCTGATGCGTCCTCAAGTCTGAGGATAGTATAAGCTTGACAATGTTCGCAGTATACGAGAAGGGCTTCGAAGTGTGCTTACTATATTTCCAGCTTATCCATGCATCTGGTACCGTGCGTCATTCGGTTTGTTCCAGCCAGACGGAGCTGACTAACCGGCTCGGAACGCGTCGTTTTACTCGGTTATACGGGACATCACGCAACTTGCTCGACCTTTCATCCAGTCACAGCTCGGGCGCGCGTGACGTGAATAGAGTGTTCATAAAGGCATTGTGAGCCGATCGCAGCCGAGCCGGAACCGCGTTAAAAGTATACCAGCTTATCTCCCTAAGGTCAGCGTTCGCTGGTCGGGATTGCACCATCTGCAGACGCTGTATAGCAGCGACCTCGAATTAATTATAGTTTCTGCGACACTTCTTAAGGGGAGGGAAGATAACCGATGGTCATTAAGGGTTACGGAATGGATTCCAAGGGAAGGGAAGCGTAGCAGGGGGCGGCAGAAAGTTAGGTGGGCGGATGAGATTAAGAAGTTTGCAGGGACGGCATGGCCACAATTAGTACATGACCGGGGTTGTTGGAGAAGTATGGGAGAGGCCTTTGCCCTGCAGTGGGCGTAACCAGGCTGACGATGATGATGATGATGATGATGATGATGATGGTGTGGAGTGGGCGCAATTTCTGCAACACTTCTTAAGTGTCACGAGTTCTCGGAAGAGATGCCAAGCGCTCCTTTGTCATAACGCTTAGCGCGTTGACGACGCCCAACGTGCGTTTAAACGGACCTCGTCTTTAATTCTTGTCGAACCTAAATCGGGTGCGGTGTTCTCGGGCGATCGCTTTGCGCAGCGCCAGGAACGGCGTCGACCGAACACTTCGACGACGAGCTTGGTTCCGAGTCACGCGAAATCTCGCGAAGATGATCTCGTGCCCGGAAACTATCGCTCGAGAATACTGCCCCTAAGGTATATAGTATCAAAGATAGATAGATAGATAGATAGATAGATAGATAGATAGATAGATAGATAGATAGATAGATAGATAGATAGATAGATAGATAGATAGATAGATAGATAGATAGATAGATAGATAGATAGATAGATAGATAGATAGATAGATAGATAGATAGATAGATAGATAGATAGATAGATAGATAGATAGATAGATAGATAGATAGATAGATAGATAGATAGATAGATAGATAGATAGATAGATAGATAGATAGATAGATAGATAGATAGATAGATAGATAGATAGATAGATAGATAGATAGATAGATAGATAGATAGATAGATAGATAACAACCAAATACTGAGCCTGATGAATGCAGAATCATCTGTCACGAGTCCCATTGTGGCCGCCACCTTTCGAGAGAACTGACACTAATTTTTTTTGCGAAGCCGTGGTGTTGTCACCGACAGAAAAAGCAACCGGTGAAGTATGCTTTTCGAATTCGTCCTCATGACGTCACGAAGAAGGATACAGCATCGACACATTGACTTTCCATACAATGTTGCATAGGTTACGTCGAACTACACATTTCTGTGGATGTTCAGCTGCATACGCTGAACTGCAGTGTTGTTTGAAGCAGAAATGCAATGCGACACGATAATGAGAACTCGCTAAAAATGCCATTGCGTCGCGGCGCTTTCTTCGGCTCTCTTAAATTTAAGGCCGTGAGACTGTTTTTACCATTTGTGCTATTACAATTGACGTTACGCCGAGAACGCCGAAGAACGCGCTGGTGCTTAAGTTGAGCTTGGCAATACTGCGAAATAAAAGAAGAAGGCGCCACATAAATGCAAAGCGCAACCACCCAGATCACTGCAATATGACCCACACGGACACTATACTTGGAAAGTATACAGTAAAAGCTCGTTAATTCGAACCGCAAGGGGAAGCCGCTTCAGTTCGAATTAACGAAAGTTCGAACTAACGAAAGTGAAGGAGGGCAACAGTACACTGCGATTTGGAAGCAGGAGGGCATGTCAGAAATTTGGCGTGTCAGAAAGTGATGGCGTGTGTCGCGGGCACACGCCATCTTCAAGTCGATGCTCTGGGTCCGACTGTGCCACACCACCGATGTCCACCGAAACGAACGTTAGCCGAGGCTTAACACCATCACAATGAGTAGCGACGGCCGATACCTCCTAAGCAGAAAACAGAGGTGCACAACCGATGAAGGCTGCCGAGACAAAGACGCTGAACATGTGAACGTGGCGAAGGCCCTGATTCGTTGGTTCTTGATTGCAAGCGCAGCTGCGACGTACTTGATTGGCTGTGTTTTGGAGCTTGCCGTGCCATCTCCGCACAACATTAACAGCTGTACAAGATTTGCAAAGCCTGGCACACCGAGATTCGCAACGGGTAAGAAGTCTCGGAGGCTACGTAGAACGGAGAGGCGGCCGCCGCCGCCGCCTTCTAGCTGACCCCGCGTCAGTTCGATTTTTGTACGATTTTGCCTTCTCTCGCCGTTCTCTCCGTTTCGGAGGCAATATAGCCTTGTGTGTAGGCAGTAGGCGCGTTTCTCTGGCCGTGTGCCAGGCGAGCGTAGTTCGAATTATCCGTGAGGGAACCTTCTCGCGTTCGAATTAACGGACTTTTTTATACATAGACTTCTACGGAGCTTGGCCGGACCAAATCGTACAGTTCGAATTATCCATAAATTCGAATTATTGAAGTTCGAATTAACGAGCTTTCACTGTATATGCAGACTTCGCATTTCACCGTACTTGCAACTGGCAAAAACTTCGACGTTTCACGCTCCGCCTTGGCACACTCTTCCCAGGGCACATCACTGGGAGTCACTTCGTGAGGCTTGGAGGACCGCGTGCATGCATAAACTATGCAAATGCGCGCGCGACGTAATTCAATTTCGATTTGTTTCCAAGAGTGCCTTCGAAGCCCCTCTAGACGCGCATCGTTCTTTCTTTTTCCCTCTCTTTCTCTCGTATTTTTTTCTTGGCGCGACGCTAACGTCACGTTTTTCGGTCGCTCCCGGAGCCAAATGCGCATGCGCGCGTGCGATTTGCCGGATGTACATAACAGGGAGCTCCGCGGAGTTTGTCGACAGCGACGAAGATGGCCGGGCCATCCTCCGTTCGGATCCCGACGCCAAGCCGGAAGAGGAAAAAAAAAAACGTAAAGTGTTTACACCGGCGGGGCGCTGGATACCGCGTCGCCGCATCTGGCACGACCTTTGCGCTATGCATAGCAGCGGCCGACCTGAGGCAGCGCAGAAGGCTTCGTCAACGCCTGGTTCCGAGAACATCCTGGTCGCCGAGCGTCTTCCTTCAAAAAGTTAATCGAAGGAGAGGAACCTTTTGTTTGCCAAGACGGCTGCAGCGACGCACGGAGAAACGGCGATGCCATTTGGCGCCTTCTTCATCCTCGTTTTCTTTTTTTCTTTTTTCATTTCTGTGTTCTCTCTTTCTCTCTCTCTCTCTCTATGGTATGAAACGCTGTCGCGCAGGGGACGGCTTCGTAAGGAGATAGCCTAGCGCTATCCGGTTTGTGCAAAGAGCTACGCGGCAGATTCGGGAACTGAAAGCGAGAGTGCAAACTTTGAATTCTATTCCACTCGTCTTGCTTTTCTTTTCTTTCTTCAGTCGCAGAGCTAATAGACGATCGAGGAAAATTTGTTCTACAAGCGTGAAATGGCTTGGCTGAAACGTTATAATAAATAGCGAAGTACGTAACATGTTACCGATAAAATTTCGGAGGGAGTGAGAGAGAGAGAGAGTGAAAAGGCGAGGGAGCGGGAGGCGGGATGATTGAAGTGTTCGTTTTTCTTTTCTTTCGGTTTTCGGTAAACGAAGTACCGAATACCGAATACGGGAAAACGTAAGACGTGTTTTACGCAGCCGGACGATATATGTCACGAGCATTTAGCTTATTTATCTAAGAGGGAGGGAGGGAGGGTTGGGGCAACTTCACTGCGTCATGTCGTTGCCGCTTGTCGAACCTTGCTTCGAGATTGAATTTCAACTCGTTCTGATGCACGCTATTCTGAATTATTAGTTCTCATCAAATCAACGTACAGTGTGACAGTGAGCGTTACTATACATTCCGGCTTCGGAATACGGTAGCAGGTGGGAGTCGAACTCATGACGTCGGTTTTTAGTAACCGAATCCACATCCCCTATGCCACAGTGGCGGGTCAGGCTGGTGGGAGAGTTCGCGTCGTATGGAGACAGGCATATATCAGAGGACTGTGAAACATATGGTTTCACCTGAAGAGCGTTTAGTTTGCACAACTCGAGCAATTGCGACTCCGTGAGTACACCATGCCGCTCTTCGCATGTCACGGTAGTGCTTTATTTTGAGCTGTCCCCTACAGCTGCAAAGTGATCGGTATGCTATAAAAACACGTAGTGAAGAAATGTAACGAATCGGTTGCTTTTCGCTTCGCATAGCACCGCCTGTCTTCCTGCTGAGTCATCCTGTACTAAGAGCCAAGGCGAAGGCGAAAAAAAAACTTAACGAATGGCCTTGACTGTTTACAGTAATGCGGGAGGTGGCGAAGTCAACAGCTAGAACATACCATCGCAGTGAGACGCCCGAAGGCCACTTTATTTGCATAATGAGTTCCACGTTGGGAGATACCTTAGCAATGTGGCGCCTGTCGTCCTTTGAGGCATTACGCGCGACGACGCCTACTCTGCCCGCCCTTCATTTGATGGAGTGACTTATGGCTGCGTAGGCAAGATCCTCTGCGCCTTGGCCTCGCCCCACTAGAGGACTCACAACAAAGTCAAGGACGCAGACATACTGCATACAAAATGCTCTGAGCGAAGTAACTTTTAGGCAGCCGACGTTTGACGACTTCTCTGTCCCACATGACAGCTGCAATATACGTAACTGGGATGGAACTAACACTGATGTAGAGTGCCACTTAAAGAGTGACCGAGGTAATGTTTGACTACTGTTCCAGAATATGTCTACGTTGCATTTATAAACACTGGGGACTTACAACCTTGCAGCACGCTTTGCGTTATATGCTGTCAATCTACAAACGTCAAATCATTCGTGCGGAAGCTTTTTTTAACTCGGGGAGAGCGCGTTAACCTAACAAGACGTGACACAATAAGGAGCGAAATGAGAAAAAAAAATCGAACACGCCTACGCACTGCTTTGTCGATCGGATCACAGAGCGTGGAGAGAGGAAATACTATGAGAGCGAGCGCGACGTCAGACAGTTATATATATCTACGACAAGCCAACCTCCTCTGACGCATCTCCACCTTTTCTTCGGGGTCCACCTTGCGCCTCGACTCTTGGCAATTAGGCCCCACGCAATTGACCAATCTTTCAAGGCATTGTTTAGGTTCGTGGGGGCGCTTAGTAGAGCCCTCATCACAATGGACCTTCGCCATCCAATCCCCCCTTTACAAGCAGCTCATCCGTGCCCTCGGCGCGCTCAGCGCCTAGAAATTACCGCTTGCCAATCACGTGGTAAGGACCTATTTCCTATGAGCATTTCGCTTATATATATACATATAGTTTAGGCTTCGAATTTCTGACGTGATGCTCCCTTGTTGCATTGTTTCTTCCTCCACTTCTGATAGAGCATGAAACTGAATGGTTCAGAACATGCCCTGTGTAATCGGGTGGTGAACTTGGAGCTCGGAGGCTATGCTTGAAAGTGTACGATGGTTCTTTACTTCGGTCTCGGCAGGCATCTTAGCGCCGGCGGAGTGGCACAAGAGGCCGACGTAGCCGCCGCTGTTAGGCGCTAACAAATAGTCTGACGTTTCCAGCACGAGTGCCGGATTAATGAACACAGCATACGAGTGCGTGAATTTCTAGAGAATTAAGTCGGTGCACCACGGTGTCTGCACGTATTCCTCGAGTCCCCTGCCTGCCCGCGCCCAAAAGATTTTCCAAGTGGATTTACCGACCCACGCAACACGAAGGGTCATTTGATAGTCAGCTCGTGACCGCTCCCGTATAGTTTCGTTTCTCCCCTTCGCCTTTGTTGTCTGCGCCGTATAGAATTAACGGCGCGATACTCGAGCGAGTTCTGTCATTTAGCTTCCGTACCGCTGCCAGAAAGGGCGCGCGGCCGTACGCTAATCACCGCGAGCCTCACCCAGCGCGCCGCTCCTGACCGGAGCCTGTAAATGATCGACTCCCCCGTGTATCGCGCAATTCGGACCTTGGCACGACTTTGCCCAGCGTCCGGCCTTGCAGACGCATGAGTTACGCGGCGACCTGGCCAGTTTAGCGTATACACACGGCGAGTCTCACACCCCACAAGGGAAAGTCGTCGTACTTCTGGTTCTCTTTGCGATAGTCTTCTGGCAAGGCGTCAAGCAGACTTCCGCTGCGGGACGCGGCCCTTCCGGCCAGTTTCGCTCGAGATAGCCGACGCGTCGGTTTTGTCCCCTCGTTAGATAGAACAGAACGCACGACTGTATGGACAGTTGTACGTCGCTGTCTACGTGATACACTACGAAAGTAAGAACTTGCGACGAGCGGCGAACCTAATTTGACGGCCTTTAATAAACGCCGTCGGACAGGAGCGTAGAGTTTACTATAGAACAATTACTAGAGAGGGCGCTGAGATCGATTCGGCTACCATGCTTGGATGACAGCAATACAGGGGGACATGTTTAATGTTCGTGCTCGTTGCTCGAAACGTTCGCGTGGCTTCGTTTATGACGCTTTGCCCTTACAAGTTTCGCAAGAGATCACGTTCTTTTCGAAATGCGTGAAGGCAATAAATTTTTGCGTACACGCGTAATCATTGCAAATGGTTGCATTTATGAAGCGCATTGTTTAAAGCGATCGATTTGCGAAATCGCAAAGCCGCCGTTTGAAGCCGAAAGCACGAAGTTTAGGCAAAAAAGCGAGTACTAACCACTAGTGGAAAACTGGCTTAACCCCCGTATACTTGCGACTCCCGTAGACACTAGCGCCACTGTTTGCCCTAGCGATTTTCGTAGGAAGCTCTAAAGAGGCGATGTAAGTGAAATCCACTATAAGTGAGTAGTCTGTATAAGTGTCGAGACAAGCGCAGCGGTTGTTTATCGTCTCTATTTTGTTGTCGCTTCTTCGTTTTGTGTCATGTACACGCATCTGTTTCAAGGTGAACCGCATATATACACATACGGGCGACCGCGTACGCTATATAAAATGCACAATCGCGAACATTTCGTTGAGATAACGCCGCTGTGCACTCGTAAACTTAGCACTTCACTTCCGGTTCCTGTGACACGCTTTCCGTGAAAGCGATCGACGTCGATTAGCATTTCATGTGCTGATTTGCATATACTTTCTTTTTCTGTTCTTTTTTTCTTTCTACTTTCAGAGCAGCCAGATAATGACTGCTCGTTTTGTTCGCGTCACCGGCATTATCAGTTCTTAATCTTCTACCGTAAGGGGGAAAGGGAAGCGAACAGAATGGCGAAGAGTGAAGTTATAGTAAGTCTATACACTGGCTGTTTTCCGTCTGGCGACTGCCTTCTGTCTGCCGAACGGAAGCATTCCACAGCGCCTAAGCCTCGCGGAACCAGCACGTTGCGGCAAACAAAGAAGGCTACTCGCAGCCCTTTATGCAGGCAAACGCATTGTAAAAAATAGAGACACAAGGGCTCACTGTTTTCCAGGCGGCACGCCGTGCGCTTGAGCTCGTAAAATGATCACGTATCTTTCCCGGAGGTAACGCCCAAGGAGAAACGATACGCTCGTCTTTGCGTCCTCACAAAGGCGAGAGAAAGAAGGAAGAAGAGCAAGGAGGGATGAAAGAGATCTTTGAATAATGCATTCGCTGCGTAGTCCATAGCAGCGTTCACAGCGGGCGTTGAGAAGAATCGCGACGGTCTTCGAGCGCGTCTCAAGCAGAAGGAATGCAGCAGACGACTTCGTCGCAAAGGTACGAAGCGTGTGTACCGGCATTGCGAGTTAGTTACCGAATGCCGTCTGCTCGATCGAGTTCCATCTTAAGTCCGCGATGTCATCGCCGATAGTGCCCGTGACGTCACTATAATTCCGACCACGAACGAGGCCTCGCCGCTGCTTTCCCGCTCCTCCACAGATCGCTTTAGCGGCACGGCGCTTGCAATGGGAAGGAAACAAGCCGGAGAAAAACCGAACACCAAGAAGAAGAGCGTTTGACGTCGCCACGTGCTTAGATTGTGATGAGTCCTCGCTCGCTTCGGCTCGAGCGCGTCGTCGTTGGCACGCTGCCTCTCAATATAAAAAAAGAAAGAGACGAGGCGATTGGTGCCGCCGCCAGCATCGCGGCTCTGTACAGCGCCCGCCCGATCGCTACACACAAGAGGAGGGCACGAGCGTTACCGCACCACGACCGTTTCTCCGGTTCGAGCCAACCTTCACGCCGGAGTCGCAAGGACGCCGGCGCGGCGGGTTCTGCCGAGCTCTCCGCGACGCCGTAATCGAAGGCGGTGTGCTGCTAAAGCTGGGAGGCTCACCCCCTTCTCCTCGGCGCGACGTCGCCGATATACACCGAGCGACGCAAAGTCGTCGCGCTGCCGCCGGTTAGGCTTAAGGCGAGGCACGACGTCTGCGTCGACTTCTCGGGCGGCGGCGGCTCGAAGGAGCGCTCAGCGATGCAGTCGAGACAGTCGCCGTAAGCGGAGCAAGGACGCGAGGCCTCGCGCATAGGCGCGCGCGAACGCGCACCGCCATGCGCCCGCGGCCTCCTCTCCCTCTCTCGACAGTTAAGTGCAGCGTAACGCTGAGGCCGTCAAACTGTAGGGGCGGACTCGACACGACCGGCCGGGAGCCTAAGGACGACTTAGCGCGCTAATGCGCGAGAAATGACCCAGTTGCGAGTTATTAAGACGTTTGTCACCTTCGATGTATATACGAACGCTTTCCGGGGGGGTATGCGAAGTGATCAAATGCGTCACGCATCTCTCTCCCTCGCTCGGTCCCGTATCACAGTTGTCGAGTGAAAACGACGCGTAAAGCGCCCGAGACAGCGCGTGTAACGTATGCGGCGGGACTGACCAGCGCGAGTCGTTTCTCGCCTCGGTAATGCTCGAAGCACGACTTCGCGATAAGTAACGGGAAAATGACCTAGTTATGAGTTATTAACGCATATATGTTCGACACCTTCGACGATGTATAATCCCCGTGCAGCAAGGAAGAGCGTTAGCGTTGGTCTCTGGCCACAGTTAAATGCAGCGTCGCCCCAGCATCAAGGTAGCGCGTAAGGCAAGACTGGACCGACGACCGACGCGGCAACCCAAAAGGGCCTCAAAGGACGACGCTGCCTGCATAATTATGATGACCCACTTTCGGTTTAAAATACACTCGCCACCTCGATGAGCTACGTGTCTTGGGGTAAGGCATGCCGATACGGCACCGCTTCGGTTACAGATGCCGAGTTCGAAAAAAGAAAGCGAAATACCGCAGGGCTGCTCGGAGCAGCGCAGTAGTTTGTCCCGTGCCCTCGGCGTCTCCGGCTTCTCAGCGCGCGCTATAGATGTACACGCTGCACGGAACTACAGCGTGCATGGTCCGACAGGAGGAAGGGGAAGGATGGTGCTAGCTATAAGGGCAGATCTGGTCCGACAGCGCCCGACTCGTCGTCTAGGTTTCCTTTTCTTCAGCGGCGCGCTATCTCTCTCGTTCACGAGGCATTTATACCGCGAAGTTGCCGCGCGTATCTCCCGAAGGACCACCGCATTGAGAACGCTGGATACGGTGCGATAGATACGCACGCTGCATCCCTATAGCTCCGGTGTATACACTCGCCTTCTCCGGACGGCCCCAATGCGAAGGCCCCGTATACATGCATGTAATTCGTAACACAGAGTTTTATACCGAAATTATTCTATAGAGGGAACCCTGTCTCTGCGAATCGATCAGCTGACGTTGGAATAGCGGCTAGTGTATACATGGAGCGCATTGTGGTGTCGTCTCTCTTCCGTCCTTGTTTGCTGGCGCTACATATGCTTTCAGTTTACCAACACGCCCAACAAATGGCAATGCTGCATACATGGATTTGTCTGATCTTCATGCTTGTGGCTTCAGAGGTTCTTGTGACGTTGTCTTTACTTCCTTTCAGCTGCCTTTACTTGCCTAAATTTTGAAGAAATCCGCCCCCCCCCCTTCTTTTTTTACATGTCTAAACGCAGGAGGCAATAAGACTCTGGGTGCATGCATAATCACTGCGAGGTGTCGCGTTTACAGCGCAGCATCTTTTTGCTGGAAGTGATCAGTTTAGAGAGTCGCAGAGCCGTTTGAATCCGGTAGGACGGAGTTTAGGCGAAATCCACGTACTAGCAATGATTTCATACTGACCGAAAACGCCGTGCTTATTAACTATATATACCCCGGACGCTATAGCTCCAGAGTTCTCTCTCTCTCTCTCTCTCTAAATAAAGTTTGTACCACCACCAACCACCTCTCTCTCTCTCTCTCTCTCTCTAGTACATCTTTTTAGGAAACTGCGGCTCGCGCAGCACCACCTGGTGCTTTATTTAGTAAGCCAGTTCCTCTGTTCTCAACGCACCCTGAAGGGCAGTGCACCCTGAATGTATGTATAGATCGCATCGGGCCCTACGGGCGCCCAACAGTTGATGCAAAACGATGACTGCGGCCGGTTGGCTTTGCGACTGGACGAGCAGAAAAGTTACGTCCGGTGGCGGAGATGCGATGTCGTGACGAAACTTTACACGATAGTGCTCTGGCAGCGCCTGCGTGGCCACCGTCGCAGCGTGGCCGAAACACGTGGCTTACGGTGCCGCGAGGCACGAGATCGCGGGTTCGATTCCATCAGCTGCATGCAGTGCAGTGCGACCGAATTTCCCTGCACTCTTAGAAAAAATTACACCCTTTGGGGCGTGTCTTGTCCCACAACAAAAATCGCCATACGTGCTGCCCGCGTTTCCTTTCTTTAACGCTGCGAGCCTGGTACTTCCCAGTCACGAACGGCATGCGCGTTATCAGTGTGACGCAGCATTCTCGACAGGAAAGTTTTCAAGAAAGGAAAGGCAAGCAAGGCAGATGACGATTATCGTTGTGGGACAAATATACACCCCAAAGGGTGCAACCGTTTTAAGAGTGTGGGTGTGAAATGCAAAGGGAAGAGGAAGAGGAAGAAGAAATAAAAACGGCGGGAAGGGATCTTGCGCGCGCGGTAGAGATTTCAGCACGATTTAAGGAAACCCCAGGTCGCCTATCGAGAACCAGTCCAGCCCCCTTCGTTCCACGAAGCGGCCCGCATCCTCTGGGATTTTTGTCCTCTGATACGGAAACTGCGAGACTCGGTTATGTATCAGGGGTTTCCTTCAATATTTGTTGAAGGACCCTCCATGGTTACACGTGCAACACTTTGCGAAGTGAAGTTGGTTCGAGGCAGCGTCTTTCTTCTGTACGATCCCTGCGAATGGCTGAAGTTTCATTTCGAACGCTCTTGGCAACGTTATTTCGAAATTTCTCGACGGTAGCTGTCTTTTTTTTTTTTTTTGCAATGCGCCTGTTCACAACCTTATCTAAACTGGAGAGGACGAGTTGCGGCACAGACGGGGTTCGTCGCCATTGTATACGTTTCGTCTCGCGCGGGTTTGCACACGACTTCGCGAAACACGCGTTAAAGCTGCTATACGCTCGCGATTGAAGAGTTACGCAACGTAGAAGTGTTTCGGAGGAGCTCCCCGAACGAACCGCGCGCGCGATTTCAGTCAACGAAATCGAGAATATTCGTGCAACGTCGTCGTCTCGGCAAGTGTACCGCACTGTACAGCACGCGTGTACACCACGGCGTTGCGATAACCGAGCGCGAAGAAAAGAGCGCGGGATCGAGCTCAAACCGGCGCGGCAGATGAAAGAGAACTTCGACGGCGCGAACAAAAAACCAGTCTCTCTCTCTCTCCGCTTCCCACCGATACAGTTATCTATTGCACCGCTTTGAAAGGCCCCTCCGCTCGCTTCGCTGTCGCAGCTTATTGGCATCGCAGAGGCGGCGACGGGGTTGCATTCTTCTCACCGCGGGGCACGACACCAAGCAGTGGGACTCGCAGTGAGAGTCCGGTTTGTCGCGTTCCTTTCTTCGTTTCGTTGCTTTTTTTTTTGTTTTTTTCTCGCTACGTCAGCTTTCCCTCTCCGGGCGCGGGTGTAGAGACGCTACGGAGTCCGGACACGTATCTTGCGAAGGATACACTACTATGGTGCCAGACCGCAGCGGCTCGTTCTTCAGCGAGCTTTCCGCCGCCGTCCATGCTTTGGGTTAACGATGCCGCCGGACTTGAAGCACGACAATGTAAATAAGACATGAGGCGGGTGGGAGGAGAAGAGTACGGCCGTCGCGGGCTGCCCTCGCAATGACCGTTGCCTTTGGGATGAGCCCGGCGCGTGAACTGAGTGCGTACTGTGCTTGACCTCCAACACCGCGTGCGCCCGTGGTTGCTCAGTGGCTATGGTGTTAGGCTGCTGAGCACGAGGTCTCGGGATCGAATCCTGCGGCCACGGTGGCCGCATTTAGATGGGGGCGAAATGCGAAAACGCCTGTGTGCTTAGATTTAGGTGCACGTTAAAGAACCCCAGGTGGTCGAAATTTTCCGGAGTCACCCCACTACGGCGCGCCTCATAACCAGAAAGTGGTTTTGGCACGTAAAACCCCCGTATATTATTATTAACACCGCGTGCGCGGACAAAGTGCGTGGCACCGCAGCCCTCCTGACGGCGAGGCGATGCCGTCACGGACCATCTCACCGGAGGTGGATGGTGGACCACGGGTGGTTACGAGCGAATGGTAGCGGTAAAAACATTTTAGGAGGCAACGCTTCTTTTTTCAGCCCTGACGGTCGCAGGTACGACTGCTGTGACGTTGGCGACGGTCCTTTCGACACCGACGCGGAGACAGCGTCGTGATTGTGTGCCAGGCAGGCTAACACTTCCATCTCGTTACGATTAGATTAACGGATTTATTTGGCGGCTCGCTCGGCACCACTACGATCTCTGCTGGACTATTGTATCAGCGCACGAGAACAGCTACCGCAAAGCGATGTGGCTAAGCGTGCTTTCTGATCCTTGAAGCGATACCTCCGAGAATCATGCGCATACTGACTCTTCAACGTCCGCACTAGAAATGTGTCCCCCTCCCCCCCCCCAAAAAAAAGAAAAGAAAACCAGCACGGAGTTGTTTCAGTTGGCAAAACCATTAGTCTCCTCAGTCTCTTGAATGCCGCAGGAGGAAGGGGGGACTTCGCTTACTGTTTTGAATACTTCCCGCGGTGTCGTACATCCCCTAAATTCGAGTGCTACATTGAACTAGGAGAATACACTTTTGCATCGTACATTTCTACAACTGCAGACAGCTTTCCGCAAAGTGCAAAGGACCGCTAGCAAAAAGCGCAAACTAAAAAAAATATGGCTGTGGCTTAGCTAAGGTTAAGGCCAGGATGCGAAGCATACTAGCCTTTATTTTAGTTGTTGAACGACTGTTTAGCCTGGTGAACTGCTGTTGCTTGGCTATACTTGGTTCGGCGCTAGACGAAGAAACAACTCATGCAGGCGAGCGCACGAGCTGAGACCCGGCTATGTAGCTACGCGGCCGCAAGCGAGCGCACGAGTTGAGCCTCCGCTTTTGCAGCTGTTATGACGTCATATGGTAGCTATACGCGGCCGCGCGCGGCGCAGCAAGGAAGAGCGCGGTTGTGCGGCTGGTATGCTTCGCATAAAAGGAAAGAAATCGAGGGAGAAGGGTATGTCGGAGGCCGGCTGATGACCTCGGGCGAGTTTATAGCGCCGGGGGCTGCGCGCATCGCCTTCGAGACTCGTCGCAGCCGACGACGACGACGACGCAAGGCGGACGCATTCACACGCACACACAACGCGCACGGAGCGGTACGCGCGGTCATTCCTCGAGGTGCGCAGAACGAGCCCGTGCGCGTGACAGCCGCGCAGTGGACGCTCAACTCTGCGGAGGCAAACGCGTCCGCTGAGCTGGACGTGTCAACGCTGAGGGGGACCGTACATACAGCGAGGGGACGACAAAAGCGGCGGCGGTGGCTGGGGGAGGCTGACCGGAATACTGATCCGACGCCGCAGAGCGTGCGCTCTTCCTTCCCCCTTCCAAGGACGTCCGGTATATGCACTCCCGACTTCTTCCAGTGCATACACGGTTGCTGCTCGCGAGAGATGCCTCTGCCCGCCCGCCCGCCTGCCGGCTCGAGATCTCGCCTTGAATTGCGAAGGCTGCTCGGTGTGCTCCCGTGTCGCGGAGGCAGTTCTGTCCCGTTCCGGTTGGCACGAACGGACGCCGGTCCACGCATTCGAACAGTTCGCGCCGCTGAACAGCGTGAAGCAAGGGTTCTGCTGACGCGGTTCGGCATCTGCAATCGGCGATGCGGGGGCAACGAAAGGAAAGGGGCGGCGAGAAAAGGAACACAGCGAGGCACACTGTCTGCATCCGAACGTTTTTTGGCGTTTTAAGAATGCAGAGCGCGAAGAAAAAAGAACCGGTGTCACCTGGCTGCAACGAGTTATTGGGAGTGAGGAAACCACATTATCCATTTCGATATATGTGCTTGGTACAAAGAGCCGCAGCGCGAAGAAAAGCGGAGACAAAGGGGCACGCATATGCTTCTGGATTTGACAGAAGTCTGTTGAATGTTGATTTGACAGAAATCTGACAGAAGTCTGAAGTCTGGGAAGTCTGTCTGCTTTTCGAATATAAGTAGCATATACAGACACCGATTCGCCACCAAGGCCGTGCGGCACTGACGTCAGAGGCACGCAGCCAGTGACGTAGCACCGAAACAAAGGAAAGCTGGGAAAGGGTGGAGAAGGGTATTGGAGAGGGAGCATGCGATCCGTTACGTTCCGGCATTTAAAACGCGCTACACAACACATGGGGAGGAAAGAAAGGTAGGCGTATCAACCATGCTTTTGTGCTTGAATGGCTTGAGGCCACAGCGGAAATGGGTTGGGGGCAGTAAAAGGAAAGATGGAAACAAAGGGGGACGGACGCTATGCTGCCGAATGCGCCTACGCGATCGGTCGCTGAGGCCATTTGATTCCAGTAACTGCGGTAACTGCTTGTGTTGCTTTGTAAGCCTGCGGCGCGCAAGACCGAGGTCGTAGAGTATCGGTTGCCTTAAAGTTATCTGCACAAAAGGCTCGATTCATCTTGCTGCAGCAAATTATGGAAAGTTGCGGAACCTTTCCTATCATCGATGTGTGCTTGACATTCGCACAGAACATTTTGCTCTCCTGTAAACACCACAAGGCTGTAGAGTTAATACTGGCGCACTCATTCGGCGTCAGACAGCGTTAGCTAAAGGAAAACGACTCGTAGCGTTGACGAGTGGTATATTCGCTGTACGAGTCTCCAGGCAGACACCTCCTTACCCGCGAAGACTGATGCTTCAGACGTGCAGCCAGTGACGTACATCCAGCTTCTTACTCGGCGATGGAAAAGCGATGGAAACAGCAGGAGAGGGTTGGCGGAGGGTGAGAGGAAGGCGCAGTCTCCGCGTTCGAAGAGATTTCGTTTGCTCTTGAAAGCTGTGCAGGAAATACCAGGGTCGCCAAAAAAAAAAAAATGCCGCTAAGAATTATTGACAGTGTTGGAATCGCGTTCGCTTATCGAAGAAGTGCTCTTGGCGCGGACGGAAGCTGTCGCGTTCCTCATATTGAAATTCCTCGTGCAGAGCGAATGCCTTCGCGCACTACGCAAACTGGTTTACCGGAAGGCAGATAGAAACGCAAGCCGCGCGCGACGTCCTCTCTCCCATCTACGATCTGCTCCAGATGAGCGCAGCTGAAGAGGTTTCCTCGTACTGGGGACGAGCGAGACATTTATGGCTATTAGCTCTCCGGATGAAATGTAGGCAGATGCGGGAGGCGGGGGAGAGGAGGGTAGGGCTGCTGCTGATAAGCCGTTCTCGAGACCCTTGGCGGCTACCTCACGGAGTGCATCCAGCTACGGAAAGCAGTGCAGAACACATTGGCAGAATGCCAACAAGCCATTTACCGTCGTGTTTCCATATGCACAGAGCCCTTCGCTCACGCGTGCGCTGACGTAGAAGGAAACTTAATTTTGTATGCATTTTACTTCGAAATATTTTTTGCCTTTTCTTTTTTGCCATGACTGTAGTACGGCTCCTCTGCCTCGTCAAGCTGCTTGTAGCAGCTTTTAGACAGTGCCGTGCCTCCTCAGATTACCTTGTCAGCTTTGGAAATAACGTTAAACCATGTTCATTTCAGCTCAGGTCACTCCTTAGCACGGCATTGTGATAATCGGAGTATAAATAGTTGATAACTATCTTGCAGCATACACCATATGGAGCCTTGCACATCTTTAACCATTATCGAAATTGACGACGGTTGACAGATACGCATAGATTACAGCTTCACATATAGAATGTCATAATGTCTCTCTCACCTATGGCATCCCTTTGTCTCTCCCCCGCTACAGGATGGCAAACCTGAGATAATCTATGGTTAACCTCCTTGTCTTTCCCTTGCCTTTCCCTCTCTCCCTCCCTCTCTTTCTCTCTCTCTCTCTCTCTCTACTCTCAGTCGCCTTTGGCCGACACGCGAACTTCCTTAATGATAGCTGGGGCCCTTCGGTACAACACATACACGAATGTGCTCAAGCTTTAGTATATAAAATATACGAACTTGCCACGAAAAATAAAATTAAAGCAAACTAACGCAATTACATATCGAAGTGTTCAATGTCTTAATTGATGCGTCACATGCCGAAAGCAACTTTCACACACTAGCGTTCCAGGCATTCGCAAAGAAAACTACGAACAAAATAAAAACACAGCGTGTGACAATGTTTCGACAGTTGTACGCTCAAGCCGCGTTTCTCGGACCTCCGTCAAACTTTCAGTCAAACAATACTTAAAACCACTCTTGTAGCAGCGTTCGGTAAAGGCGTTAAGAGTCCTTATATTCAACGGGACTTTGGGAGCTACACATGTGACACGAATATTAGGCTGTCCATAAAGAACAGCTCAGACAACGTTCACTACGCTAATCTTGCCATTCGCAGTTTTACAAGAAACGCTGTACGCATGCAGCCAAGCAGGCCTACGTCATCAGGTGGCGCAGAAGCAATTGACTGACATATTCAGGTGATATTTCAAATCTGAGCAATGGACAGGTCACGGTGTTTTCCGCAACAATACATCATTGTGTGACTAAAACATAATGACGCATGAAGCAATGCAATGCAACACATCCCCGCAATAAGGGCGGTTTCACTAACGAGTGCGCTCTTTAAGTTGCTTATGAGAGAGATTAAGAAAAAACATAATAGGAAAGCAAATAACTGTGCAACATCGCCCGCAAGTGTTCATGAAGTAGAGCCCGAGGGACCCCCAAAAGACTTCACTAAGGCAGCAAGGTTAAGTCAAGACGAACGGAAAGTTGCATCAGCGTATAGAAAGTGAAACATTAAGAAAACATTACTCTCAAGCAACGAAGAAACCGAGAAAGCAAAAAAAAAAAAGAAAATACTACACAATAAACTTGAGTGTCAAAGGACTACAACAAAAAATTGCGGCCTCGCTGAGTAGCATATCAGCGGTGGTATGTACGCCGGCAAAAACATCTGCCTTCCAATAAAATCTATCTATCTATCTATCTATCTATCTATCTATCTATCTATCTATCTATCTATCTATCTATCTATCTATCTATCTATCTATCTATCTATCTATCTATCTATCTATCTATCTATCTATCTATCTATCTATCTATCTATCTATGTGCGGTTCCATTACAGGAACGGGTGCGGTAACTTCCCGTTGCACTGATGAGGTATTACGTGGCGAGAGCATTTCGTTATAGAGCGCGTTTCTTTAATTGAACGGAAATTGATGTTTCATAATTCCTCTCGGTCAGCATCTGTTATTCAGTGTAGATTCGGGAACATACGTTTACACTGCATGGGGTTCGCGTAAGAATCAAACTTCCGCACAGCCTCGATACAGAGACTGAAATTCGGTTATTCAATCGGTTGTAATTTTTTTGCGATCTAGAAAGTGATGCCTCAAATTAAAGACGGCGCCCCTCAAGGGAACAGAAGTTTGCATTTGTCGCGTAACCCGCGTCCCGTAAACATTTGTGGGCGACTCTACATCTTGATGCAAATTACGTCCGAATGGAACATTTCCTTCTCGCTCTTATAATTGTGCAACCCAATCCAAACCGAGTTCACACATCATACGCATATATGTATCCGTGGCCACGCTTATGTATGCACGAAAAACCTGTTCACCGTTGCTGCCGGCGCCGATACATTGACAGATGATATATTGCCGGTGAAGGATGGAGCCGTCGCTTCCCGCGCCACGAATGCATAACGAGGAGACACAAGCGACAACTAAACTAACCTAACGTGCTTCTTTGTATAGGCCAAGGAGTCTTGGGCGTGCTTGCGTCACTTGACGGAGTAAAAACACAAAGCGGGAACCACTCGGGACGGCATTTCTAACGGGACATTTATAGCGTCGCCAGACGTCGGCGCGTCTATTTCAGGACGCGCGGTCCACCACGCTGGTTTCCAAACCGAAACGCATACCCTTGAGGCGTTCGCTCAATTCGGTAGCCTCACGAAGCAAACTTCGTGTATGCTGCGGCATCGCAACATGGTCGTCGCGTGGAGCCAAACGTGCGCGCCGACGCCGGGCGACGCCACTTTGTACGTCATAAACGTGCTTCGTCTGGCTGCCGCTAGGGGTAAGTTGCGACACCAATCTATATACGCGCTTGCTCAGCCCGGTTCGATGCCGGAAGAGGAACGTTGCGCATCGCTCGGCGATTACGTTCGTTCGCTTCCTCATTACGGTCGAGTCGACTTCGACAGGTCTCTCTCCTTAACGAGCTTTGCGGAGCGCCATCGAAGCTCTCCTTTGCCCTCGATATGTATAAGGCGCGCGGGCACGCCTTCTGCGGAAGAATCGGAATTGCTCGCTCGCGTGTCTCGAGCGCACGGTGAGTGTGACGATTCGGGAAGCGCGGCGCGGTTTCGCGCGCTCTTACTGCAGTGACACGAAGCAGCCTTGGGCATTTTCTTAGATCGACGTGTTCTCCGTTCAGTGAATATCAACGGGATTCGGCGCCCCAATAAAATGCGAGCGCGCTATGTGGAAGGCGTCACCAACAAAGTTAAAATGTATACACGATTAAGCGCGTGCTGATTTGTCTCATGTTGGACGTGAGACAAAGATTGTCAACGTGAGACAAGACATGAGACTCTTAAGGGGTGAGATCGAGCCGTTGACGGGGTCTAATCAAATTTTCTTTACATTTTGAGCAGCGCACAACCTGACAACGGCAAAACAAGGAAAGAAAGAAACGACGACGGAAGAAGCACAGCTTGACTGCGCACATTTTGTTACTGTCATTGTCAATTTGTGAGTTACTCAATATGTACACCTTCCAACTCGCCCGCTTCTGTATTCTTTTGGGTTTTCCTTTTTCGACGACATTTTTTTCGGCAAGTAAACGCGACGACGGTCAGCGCGAAAGCTGCACGAAACAGTGGACGTGACCGCACGCAAAGACTGCACGCAATATACTGTAAGGCCTGTGCACACACCCGTCAAACGCCCTGTCCCGTCATCCTCACGTCACCGTCACGTCGCCGTCACGTCACCGTCACGTCGGCGTACGTCACGAGACAGCGTTTGCCTGCTGGCTTCTCATCCAAACTAGCATGCCGGTGACATTAGCCGGTGCCCTCCACGTCGCCGGCGTCCCATTGTTGGAGGCGAATCCGTCAAGGAAACGCTATCTTGTGACGGATGCCAGTGACGTGACGGCGACGTGACGGCGACGTGACGTGACGGGATGGGGCGTTTGAAGGCTTTGTGAACCAGGCTCAATAGTCATATCGCTCTCAAACTCTCGTGTCAAACATACATCGGTGCACACCAGCTGGATAGAAAGTGCACACTGTTTTCGACTATTGTTTCTCTTACTGCAGGTGCATAGTGACAGTTCGTTATCGTCTACAGTTAAAAGTAGTTTTTGCAACCTTAAGGATAAAAGTGTTTTGTGCCCTTCGAACAAACTATCACCTCAGAAAGTGCAAAGTATGAGAAGCTACGATGTGTTTCTTTTACCTTTTTGATGACCGGCGACATGTGATATAAATTTCAATATTTCTCGCATAAAAAGAAGTATAGTCGGCACGATCTCCTGATGGTCAACACCTCTTTAATTGACCGTTTCAATAGAGAAGGCACTAAAAGCAACAAACAGCAGCAGAGCAGAGCATTCAGTCTCGGGACTGCCGTCACGAACGCTCGTCAGTATTGTAATAAATAAACAATTATTGTACGGCCGTACTCCGAGCAACCAGTTGCGTTGGAGAAAGACAAATTGACCAAATCCGAGCATCTCAAAAATATGTCGCGTCGCATGCTTGATATCGCTTTGCCATCTCTTTGATGTCGACGGTGCATGTACGGTTCTTCGTGCCATGTGGCTTGATAGTTCGAGCAGAACACTTCTGGTATGAAGTCGCGCATGCTGGCACTCAACCGTTGTGTGCCGTACGGAAGCTCACGAAAGCAATTGTGTGTAAGCAAAGGCTCCCCGGGGAGTCCCGATTAATATTTCGCACGATGAGTAAAGTATTTAACAGCAACACACTCTGTTTGCTTGATCTCGTAAGGCGACGACGTTCGACACGATGACTCGGGGTTTCATATACGCAGAGTCTTTTAAAATTGCTCTAATTTTGCCTTAAGCCCCAAAACTCGTTGGATTGATTTTAGAAATGGTAGGCTGAGGTGTCGGGGAGGACGGAGAATGGGAACAACCTTTTATTACGACCCGAGATTACCTGTTATACGTCTATATTAGTTCGCCGGCAATGCCGGGTGCATGCAGATAAGCACTGTATACAAAAAAGTCCAGACGAAGAGCAAACGCAAGGTCTGTTTTCTTTCTTCAGAGTTATGCCGATATATGTATTATGCATATATATTTTTTTTCTTCTTGACCAACCGTAAAACCATTTCACGTTTTTCTTATTCGACATCTCCCACGGCCAGGACCAAATGCGGTAACTAAGCCCACGTTTACTATAAGCAATGGCTTGGGGAACCCAATAACAAGAGAAAAAAAAACGGGAGCAAAACAAAACAGCGAAAGATGGGTGGCAACGTCATCTTGAAGTTTCCGCGCCAGCTACTCATGAGGTCACATGAATTTTGGTAGCAACTCCTCCAGTTTAGTTAATTGTTTATCGGTGAAGAAAGATGACATGTCGTTGTAATCGAACCAAAGACAGCATCTGGGAAGCTTCGCAAATCCTAAAACAAGCCAAATATGAAAAAAAACATAATAACAATCCGAAATTTCTGGCACCACACTGGCGTACCGAAGCTGGGGCTCGGGCATAAAACTGAGGAAGAGAAAGTTTTTCGGCCTTCAGTTCTCTCCTCTATGCCAACCAACGTTTTCTTGCATTAGGCGAAAGCGGTGTTCTGAAGGGCTACTTTACCAGCGCGAACTAATTTGATATTTCTCGCTAATGACTCGATCGAAACCGGGTGATAATTAGACCCGCCGGATACTTCGCTGAGCGCGAGATACGAGTGCGAAAGACGAAACTGCCGCCCCATGGAGCCCGGCTCGGTCGCACACGATGGCGACCTTCGGAGCGGGTACGCGTGTTACAAACCCACACTGCGTGGGCAGCACGACGTACACGCACCGGTGCAGGTAGGAACACGCGCGCCCTCGCGACGGTATCAGTCATTCCCTCCCTTGACTTCCTTAAACGGTGCTGCTGCTGCTGCTGCGACGTTCACACTGTTCATCCGCGGGGACACAAACGTGATGCCTCAAGGCATCGTGCCCTTGCAACTGCGGGACCAGCTTTCCTCGGACAAGCTGGTCTACAAATGCCGGAGTCCATTCCATGGCGACGATAATGTCGTATAAAGTGCCCGTCGGTCGTATTGACCCCGTGTACATTGACGTCTGTCTGCCATTGTTAAACGTTTACGTCTGTCCGCTATTGTTAAGCAATTTTGCAGTTAACGAGCTCAGCCTTGGTCAGCTGAGCGCATGCTTCGCACCAACAAATGGGCCGCGAAGCTGAAGTCAATTCGGACGAGGACAACGTGTGGCACCCTGTCTAAATTGTTCTTACGTATGCTCCGTGGAGGCTTCCAGCTTAATAACTCGGTTTCAGTTGTCTGGACGACCCCTTGGAACCGTTCCTTTCGTGCGCTAGCTTGGGATCTGCTATCCAACGAAGTTTCAACATATAGACAACGTAAAATTTTCTCTACGCTGTCCTTTTATACATACTGTACCAATGACCAATAAACCAGCTCAGTTAAGAATGCACCCCTCGTAGCCTTTCTATTTCCGCCTTGGTTTACAATCGTCTATATACAGTAGGTACTTTGTATTTGTTCCGATGTTTACTCGCTCTGCATGGTCCGGTAGTTAAAGCCATGGGTGCTTGCCTTCCCCCCCCCCCCCCCTCTCTTCTCCTTCTTGAAGAAAGCTGTGAATGGAAGAAATATTCTATTCTCACGATGAAACAAAAAAGGAGTGCGCGGCATAACTTCAGGCAATCCGTGACGTTTAGGAAGCGACTCTTGTCCCCATGGCCCACAAGTTTCTTGCTGGCACGAGTTTCACTCCCTCACCCATCGTATTCATGCCTGTGCGGATACCAACGTCAATAACCCTCAAGCGGTAATATTAGATGCTACATCCCAAGAAAGCAGATGTCCTCTTGGTGTTCGCCCCCATCGGCAACCTGTGCGCGCCTTCTAACCAGCGCTTATTTTCCTTACAGAATGGTTCTTTCTTTCCGGCGTCCAACTAACCGGCCGTGGTTCACCATAGGTTGCACGCTACTCCCTCACGACTACCCTCCGAGCTTCTCTACAGCGCGTGCAAGATCTCACAGCTATTTGCGCATACGGACGCGCGATCGCCCCATCCTTGTCCCATTTTAGCTCGTCGTCGTTCGGCTCGATTAGCCAGCGACAAAGCTGTACGCGCACCGTGTACGTACCTCTCGGAAAAGCACGTTCCTTCCGTATAACAGTTGGAAGCGCGAGCTCGTTGTGCTCTGCCATATCGATTCCATCCTTGTCCCCCTTTATGCCACGCGCACTGCGTGGATTAAACGGCCTTCCGGAAGGCTATCCCACCGCCGATGACACCAGCGCCACTTTCCGGCGATAGCGCCAACAATGTACAACCTTCGCGTCGTTGGACAAAATCGTCGTCATTCGTATCTCGACGGCTTTCGGTCTGCACACCTTCCTCCTATAGCACGATCCCTCTTCCGCCTTACACTGTGTACGGTGTTCTTAGGAACGAAGAACAGCTCTACACAACGCCGGATATTCCGCAGCGCTGTCTTACCACCGGCGACCCGCGCGAAAGAAAATAAACTGGCCGTACGAGTAAAGCGAAGATATCGGGACTTCTTTTCTCTCTAGCCGCAACGCCAGACATTTCCGAAAGCTACGCTATATCGCCGTTGAAGCTTTCCGGCAAAGCCCGTACGTCTTTATGCCACGCTCGCATTCGTGCGTCACTGTCGAGCCCCGGTGGAGCAGTCTACAACAGAGCCATCTTGCATATCGCGCACGCATAACTTAAAGACTCTCTTGATATTTCCGCAAGAACCGCGAAAGATAACACCTTTAGTTGCGAACCATTCCCGCAGAACTCCGATAAAAGCGCACAACGCTGGCCTCGCGCTCCTCCTTCGCTCCCGAGTCCAAGGACTGAGCATCACTCGTCTAGCACTGGAATGCAACACGAAAACTGGCCTCTTCTCTCTCTATCTATAGTAACGCGCGAAACACGAGATATCTACAGAAGTGTCGCGAACAATCACCGGAGCACTCCGCCCACAAAGCACTATAGAACCTCCGGGTTCGCGCTCCTCGGAACCACGGGGGGCCAGGGCAGGATCCACATCCACACATCATCCACGCGCGCGCGCATCTCACGCAAGAGCTCCAAGCGTAGAAGAAGCTCGGCGCGCGCTCCATCGTCGGTCCTCCCAGTGTCGTGGTGAAAGGAAAGTAAAAAAAGATGGCCACGCCAGGCGGGGGGGCACGACCGCGGCCACCACTGTGCGCTGCTCACCTTGCGAGGTGTTTCTCGTGTCGTCCTCAGTCGTCGTGGTCGGCGAAGCGCGTGGCTGCGGCGAGACGGTCTCTCGCCCGTCGTCGAACGGCGGCTATCCAAGGGGCCGGCGCACACAGTGAGAGTATTCGGCCGAGTAGCGTCGGAGTCGAGCCGCTGGAATTGGGTTAGCGGAACGACGACACGCCGCCCTCCCCCTCGACGCGCCAAGCCGGTTTGCGGCGTCGTCGTTCGTCGTCGTCGTTCGTCGAGACGAGAGCGGTTTCGAGTGAGCGGCGGCGGCGGCGGCAGGCGCTGGAGCGGCGGCGGCGGTGACGACGGATTGTGCGGCTCGGAAGCGGCAGTGGCGGCTGGAAAGGTGCAACCTCCCCCGCTTCCCCCCACCCCGTAGTATACCCCCCCCCCCTTCAAGGACGCCACGCCTTGACCCCCCACAACGCGCGGACCTCCACGAAAGCCGCTTTGCTGCGGAAGAAACCCCCCCCGGAGTAGCCCACCCTCGTTCCCCTTCCTTACTTTTTTCTTCGCTTCCGTGTACGAGGAAGTAAACGGTCTCCGTATTCAGGAGGTTTCGCCGGAGAAAGTGTGTTCCGCACTTAGAGAAGGGACGCCTTTTTTTTGTTTCTTGCGTGCTTTTTTTTTCTTTAGCTGTATGTTTTCGTTTCGTCGCCAGTCGACTTCCAGCCTCGTACGACTCTACCCGTTTCTTTCGAAATTCGAAGGAAAAAAAAAGAAATCGCCCGCAGCGTCGTGGATTGACGAGGTGTCACCGCCGTGACGGCAGTGTCAACACTGAACCAGTGGTGCGCGCCTATATCGGCAATCGGCAGTCGAATCGCGACCTCTGACCTCCGACACTAAACAACGGTACGACAGCCGTGCTTGTAAAAGAGCTCCTGGGAGTGAGTGGCTTTCCACATTCGGGTTCCTTTCCGTGCTTCCGTAGGAAGAATATAAGCGGACTCTCCAGGCCGCTATTCTACAAGAGGTCTCGCTGGAGAAAGTTGTTCAGCCTACAAAAAAAGAGAGAGAGAGAGAGAGAGAGAGAGAAAGGGGTCAATTGCATTTTTTTTTAGCCCCTTATTTGCTTCGCCGCCCTAGTCGACTTGACCTCATTTCTAGCCATTTCTTCGAAATTCGAGGGAAAGTTTTTGAACACGCACGCACTTACGATGCGTGTCACCGTTCCAGTGTCAACAGATTGGATGCGTGAGCATGTGTGCGATGTTATCGACAACCGGGAACCCGATTTTGCGAAGCGATCGCTGCCTTTGATCCCGACCGTGACGCTGAGGTCTCTGAGAAGCAAATATTTATAGGGTGCCTCGATGCCAGCGGCGGCGCTGGCATCGAGGCACCCTAAATATTTACTGACTACGCACAGAAGAACGCAAGCATTTCTGAATTAGCTCGAAACTTCCGCAATATATTCCACATCACTCTCTACAGTCGCCTTCCTCTATCCCAGTGTCCAATTATTATTATTATTATTATTATTATTATTATTATTATTATTATTATTATTATTATTATTATTATTATTGCACAGATAAAAACAAACACAGCGAAGAGAGAAAGGAAATTAGCTGGCAACCGTCACCAGGAGGGACGCTGTACCTGCCGGCTCTACAAGAGAGAAGGTAGATAGAAAAATAATAGTGAGCGAAGAACAAGAGAGAGATTAAGAAGGAGATCAAATAATAAAAAACAAAGGGAGGTGGGGGGGAGAACAACACAAGAATAAAACTTCGATGAGCGTCGCACATTCATTGGGCGGCACTTTGCACCCGGAAAACGGTCAACAAATTAGCACAAAAAAAAGGATGAAGGGGTGGGCTATAATCAAATGAACGAAGAATCTTTTCGCATTCTGCAGATAGACCACTCGCAGGCGGTAATCCTCGGCGCTGTTTGTTGTCAACTGCGTTGACATACTGTTTTGTCCTGCCAAGTCCACATTTAGGCGCCTCCTGAAGAAACATGAAGTACATGGGGCAGAAGCTTGTGAACCAACTCAAACAGAAGCAACAAACATAAAGAAAAAGCTGTTTTTTTTTTACTGTTGGGTGTTGCGTCAGCCACACCAGTTAAATTATTAATGCGATTAGTAGTCTTTGGGAAATTTACTCATTTTGTGGTACGTGTATACGTACTAGCACATCTTTCGCGGGGCCCTCTTCAATAATTTTAATAAAAGAATCCTTTAAAATGTATCCGGTTCTGGGCGGAATCGAAGCCGCGTCACACGGGCTCTTCAAGCTCAGCAGCCCGACGCTTTAGCACGCTGTTCCAGACTTCGCGCGTGCTTCGCGGCGGCGCCGCCAGATGGCAGCATGTCCAGTGGGCACCACGAGAGAGGAGCGCGGTTGCAGTACATGCCTCATACATGACGCGTTTCGGCGTTGGAAAGAAGTTGTGTCGCTGCACTGCCTGATTGCTAATCGCATTAACGTCGACAATCATCGTGAGATGGCTTCCGCCGACATTTTTTTTTCAAGTATGCCGCAAATGTCTGCAAAATTTTGACCATCGTTGTTGCATATGCATACCAAGAACGTCCGCAGCTCTGTAGGCTATAACTTCCGCCGTCTTTAGGTTGCAAAGCTGTTGCGACGCAACTTCGCAATGGCCCGGCGTTCGAAATTCTGTGAGTGCGCTTCCCCACACGCACGCATTGTTTGACCCGCACAATATGGCGGACATTGATCTAGACGTAGAAATAAAAACCGAGCGTACGAGCCGTTGCCGCTGTTCTTTCCACCATCCCTTCCTTACTACACCCTCACTGTTTGTAAGCCAACTGCGGCTAAATTATGCCGTGAACGGGAGGTCGGCGATTTTTTGTGTGGCAACCAAATGTAAATGTGGAGAATACTGTGGAAAAGCTTACTTCCAGTACTTGGCATACACCCTATTAAGAAGCGTCGGTGCAATTTCGATTGATATTAAGCATACCATGGGGGTGTTCGCTAAACTGCATCATCCCTTAAGCCAACCGGTGCCATTGCTTGAAGCTGTGCCAAGATCACGATTTCTTCCTTCGAAGTTTTCCTAACTACGACTCTGCAAACGCTGTTGCAGAAACGGTCTGCTTCTTCCATAGCTGAAGGAACCGCAAAAATTGTGAGGACCTTACGGCCGTACTACTAATGCTTTTGATTTCAAAGTGTTCTTCGTGGACGGGCCGCTATCGCCAATAATATGCTTGCTGCGAAAATTTTACTTGTTACGACCAAGTGCAGTACACCTCACGAGCTGTTTGTGAATTCGGATTGTGGGGTTGAATTCACAAAGCTTTTCGTTCATAAGGGTTCTTTGCCATTGGCTCACCGTCTTTGATAACGTTATGTCCAGCGCCAGGATTGGCCGTAATTTTATGTTACTGAACAGTTGTAGTTTGAGAACGTTTTGTGAATACAGGCCCTGTTTCACAGCCCTTGCATCACTGCCGCCTGGACTTACTGACATATGTTTGTTAGGCTACATACAGAGGCTTGCAGGCTGTACTGCAGCATCGTGTTACAGTGGTACCTGCCCATTTCAACATAGCGGGCAACGTTGAAGCCGGTCGGGCTTCTAGAGGGGCGCATGGCGACTCATCGAAACTGGCACCCGTGCCACGCTCTAAAAGGGAAGGATCAACCTTCGTGAGTGCCGCTGCATGGCACTCTCTACTTGCACGCTGGTGTTATGCGCGGTGACAGCACGGACGCATTAGAATTGTAGACCCAAAATGTGATATTCACATGCCGAGTGGCCTTTCAAGAAACGACCGCAGATGTCTAAACCGCATTCGTGTGAACGTCGCCGATAATACCAACTACTTCTTAATATAATGTGTACAATGTGCGCGAAGACTTAAGCCATGTTTTGCGCGTCGACACACTCATTGCGGCCACAAGAGCGGTCTTCAAATCTTCAGGCCAGGCAAACATCCCTGGCACTCAATAAAAATTTCTCCCTCTCTCTATCCCTTGACAATCTCCACCTTTCATTTTTTTTTTTTTGCGTTGAGTGCTATTCCTGGGCCTGTGTTCACGAAAAGCTGTTACTCTAGAATTGTTCGTAAGGGAAAATTCTAGCCAATCCTGACGATGGACATGTTATTAGCGAAGAAGACCGGCCAACGGCCAAGAACACTTACGAATGCAAACCTTTGTGAATGCGGGCCCTGGACCTGCGTTATCCTGCCACAGATTGTAGCTTGGATATGCATAATATCTGCCACTTCTTTTCGATAAAGGAGACAGAGATCTGCCAGTTACATTGCCTTTATTAGAGGTTGATTCGTTTAATGGTTTATCGTACTGTAGCTTGGAGGCTGCAAATAAGTTTCCCATGTAGTTCTACCCCGACTATTCTGTTCACCAAATTCTGTACAGAGAGCGAAATATAGCGATGTGCGAAAGCCAATTGGCTTTGAGCGAAAGTGTGAAGACTCCTTCGCGCACGCTGTTAGCACGGAGATAGGGTTTCTCTCGAGGCGGAGGTCAAAGCTATTGAACTCGCGCGCCAAGAAGAAGTGCGAAGGTCACAATGACTTCGCTTTCGCTCCAAGGACTCATACCGGCGGCCTACTTTCTGCATATATGCAGCCCGTATCGTATTTCCTTTTCGCCCCTTAGGAGGCCACCTCCAACGCTGTTACGTCCTGATGAGAGAAGACTTGATCGAACACGTTGATGGCTGGTTTGTTGAGAGCAAATGAATGCGCTTTCGTGAAACGTCGTTCACGTGGACCGTACAGCGAGATTTAAGGATAAAATGGCAGGTTTAATCACTAGTTGCCACTACGATGCACTAGAGAGAGAGAGAGAGAGAGAGAGGGAGCAAATGATAAAGGAAAGGTAGGGAGGTTAACCAGGACTGAGCCCGGTTGGCTACCCTACACTGGGGAAAGGGAAAAGGGGACGGAACGATTAAAAGAAGAAGAGAAAGTCTACTGGGTATATCGTTTGGTCACTCAGTCCGGATCGCAGACGCTGACTCAATCCAGTAGCTTTCAAATATCGCAGCAGAGCTTTTGTGGCCTTTTGTAGCTACGATATGCGAGGCCATGGACCCAAGATCTTCTTCAAGGTGAACGGTGTTCTATCTAGCTGACTGAGAGCTGTGCAGAGGTCATGTCTTTCGTTTTGAAAAGATGGGCGGTAGCACAGTAGATGTTCTATAGTTTCCTCGATACCGCAGGCATTACAGTCGGCGCTATCAGTCATTCCAATCAAAAACGTATATGCATTGGTGAATGCGACGCCCAAGCGTAAGCGGCACAGCATTGTTTCCTCATTTCGCAGAAGCCCTGGTAACAGCCGCAGTTGCATAGAGGGGTCGAGGGAATGCAAACGTTCTTGGGTGAATTCAGGTGTGTGCCACTTCTCCAATGTCATACGGTGAGCTACCTTGCTCAGGTGTTGGGCTACGTCGGTCCGCGATAAAGGTACAGAAACAAGAGTTGCTCCTTCGTGGGCTTTCTTAGCAGCTTCGTCAGCGAGGTCGTTGCCGGAAACACCGCAATGGCCAGGCAGCCACTGAAACACGACGTCGTGTCCTTTCGCTATCATACGATGGTGCATTTCTCGTATCTCCGACACTAGTTGTTCACACGACCCGCGACGAAGAGATGACAGAAGGCATTGTAAGGCCACCTTCGAATCGCAGAATATTGCCCACCGATTGGCGGGTTGGTTGTTAATTGAGATTACGATGCACTAAGTTATTTATGAAGTAAATTAGTATACCTTGTTTTTTTATTAATATTTTTTCGGAGCAGTCCAGGCAGTCGCTTGGTCGAGCAGCAACTAAACGTCACTTCTGTGCCTGCTTATGCGATACGGCTTCGTTTTGTCATATTTAGAAGCCGAGTGTTAGCGCTGACTGAACTGCTCCGCGTGTGCTTTCACGTCAGTGTGCCTTGCCAGAAACATCAGTGACAAACCTCGTATAACAATAAAACAACTTAGCCTAGCGTTGGAGTACTTAAGTGTTCGTGGTGAAGCTAAAAATGACGAACTTAAGGATGACTTAAGGGCAATAATAGAAACAGAGCTACAACCGATGAGACAGTCGACTGAACGTAAGCATGACGCGCTCAAAAAAAAATACTTGTCTAAATCGATGGAAGATGAACTGAAATCCATTAAAGTATTTGTGGGATTGATGATTACGAAGTTCAGAGGAATATTGAGAAACGAGTTCGGAATCAACGAAACTGAAAACAAAGAAGTCAAGAAAGATAATAGGTCGGCTCATGGCTGAGAAGCAAGGAAAGAACTGACAGAGTTACGACAATACAGCCGCTATAACAATGTGAAATCAAGGGGATTCGAATACAAGAAAGAGCAAACCTTGCGTCAGTGATCAAGACGATTTCTGCTCACCTGGAAGCTGTTGTTAACGGATCTGACCTATAGGTTGTACACGGATTTCCAACCAGGAACAACGCGCAATGAAACGCAATCGCAAAGTTTATCTCCCGTATCTCCAGAAATAAGTTCATGCGTGCAACGATGAAACACAGACTGATTTAATCAATCCTAGGCATTGACGATGCCACTCCTATCCATATCAATGACCGCATATGTCCAGCTACCAAAGTACTGCTGGCAAAGCACTGAATGCGAAGCGTGAAAATAACTGAAAGCTCACGTGTGTCTGGGTTAAATACTCGTGAGAAAGACAGAAAATTCGCTGGTGTTGCACATAAAATGTGCAGAAGAATTATCACAAATTACCTGAGCAATGATGCTTGATGTTGCCAGAATCGATCAGGCATGACTTGAGCGCGAAAACGTGTCAGTGGAACATTGTAACGTTAGAAGTGCACGAAGAAACCTGGACCAACTGCGTATTTGTCTGTCGCGTCATTATTTTATGTGATGTAATCGCTATTACTGAAACATGGCTGAAAGTGGGTGAATTTGCACATGCATATACCAGGATACCCATCGTTATCGCTATCCTAGAAGCAGTCTTTCACTTAGCGGTGGCGTTGGTCTGCTCTTAAAGAAAGGTGCTAAGTATTATTGTATCACTAAAAGTCCAGAAGCCAGCCTGAATGCTAAGCTCTATTTGCACATTTGAAATGTGGCGTTATTCAAGACGTAGTTTATTGCCTGCCTAGCGCTACTGTAGAAGGCTTCATTTCTGTAATGGAAGCTATCTGTCATGGACAGCTTCCATTAGTTATCATCCATTAGTTATCTTTCATCAGTTATCTTCCATTACTTTCCTGTGGTGATTTTACCATGCAGGAATGCCCCGACTATGGTTTGCTGCTTCAGTCATGCAGGTAACCTAATGAACGTGATCACGCCGTCTATGCGAATAAGTGACAACTGTTTTTCTCTGCCTGACCACATGATTCGTGAAATTAACATCACTATCTCCAATGGAGTGTACGGCGTCACCATTGCTGACCACTTTCCCATTTTTATGTTCATACCACGTACTTATTTATATCCTTTTTGTCATGCTCATTCGAATGGTACTGCGCGCAAATTACTCAATTGTATATATTTTGAAGGTTTATGCGAAGATATGTGAGCATTCTATGAGAAAAGTTTGGTGACTGTACAATGAAAGTAGTTAGTCACGCAACGCACGAGTATCCAGGCCGCAATTACAAGGCAGCAATGCGTCCGTGAATAACACGTGACATTCCGGAAATATCAAAGAAAAAACAAGATTTGTTCTACAATAGATGGGAACAAAACAAACACCTACTATAAATTGCAACTTAAGTATTTCAGAATTAAGTCATTTGGGTTGCTAAGGAAAGCTATGAAACAGTATTACAGTGCTAGGATTGTCCAACAGGGGCGCTGATGTCAACCAAGTACGGCAAGAGTTTGGTGGCGCAAGCCACCGCCCCGTTCCAAAGGGGACACTCATAACATCCATCAATCCATGCATATGGAAGCTTGTGTGTGCAGTAACGGGTATATGTAACAGAGAGTACATTACTCCTAAAAACCCTTCAGTGCACACGGCGGACGATTTCAATTTTTTTCGACTAATATCGGCAATAGCATTTCCGCTCAATTCCCGGGAGTCAGATCCTTTCCATCCTTGCATATCAAAAAGAAAAGAGAAAAGAAAAGAAACAGAAGATAACCCCCACCTTATCGGCTTCGGCAAAGACAGAATTTCACTAAACTCCCTTTTCTTCACGTAGCAACTCTTTCAAGTATTCATTATTCCCACGCAAAATAGTGGACTGGAACCCCTAAAAAATAACGCCATCTATGCGACAACATTGAATTCTTTCTTATCATGTTTACAGTGACATTGTTTTATTTGTGTCATGTTATAAGTGACAGTGTTTTAGGTCTTTGGTGTAACCTAGTGGTTGTCTAGCCTGTGTGCTTTGCATTTATATATATCATAGCTTTTTTGTATTATTAACCTGTAAATTTCTTGTACATACCGTTGTATTAATTAAGTTTGTACCACCCTGCTAAAATTACCGCGCGGTGATTGCAGTACTTATAAAAAAAATAATATATCTGTGGACTGGACAGTGGCTCTGACCCATGCATACTCAATGTTACGTGACCAGTCCATGTATACAAATCTAGGAACTGAGACAACCCGAGAAGTTGTCAACCAATCTCAGTATTTAGCATTCTCAATACGCTTTTATTCAAAGAATAATTAGGTCTCCTCTTAGCCAATCTCTTACTGAGAACGGATTAATCTATCCGGAGCAACTCGCCTTTATTGCCAATAGATCAGCATCCACAGCTGTCTTTACACTGGGACCCGCCGTGGTTGCTCAGTGGCTATGGTGTTGGGCTGCTGAGCACGAGGTCGCGGGATCGAATCCCGGCCACGGCGGCCGCATTTCGATGGGGGCGAAATGCGAAAACACCCGCGTGCTTAGATTTAGGTGCACGTTAAAGAACCCCAGGTGGTCAAAATTTCCGGAGTCCTCCACTACGGCGTGCCTCATAATCAGAAAGTGGTTTTGGCACGTAAAACCCCAAATATTATTATTATTATTATTATAGTCTTTACACTGGCACAGTTAACTCAGTCCTCCATAACAATGTAATAGTCACACACACACACGTGCGCGCGCGCGCGCGCGCGCACGCACGCACCCACACACACACACAGACGCACATACACACACACACACGCGCGCGCACACACACACACACACACACGCGCGCACGCACGCGCACACACACACACACGCACGCACAAAAAAAACATTTGATACGGTCTCGAATTTCATCTCAATAAAAAAGGTGGAATCTCATGGTTTTACTAACAAGATATTTAGGCTTTTATTTTCAGCTTAAAAACCAGAATCAACGCATAGTAATTGATCTCCTAACTCTTTAGTAATTGATCTCCTAACTCCTCAGTGGTTTGCGGCTATGGTGTTGCACTGCTGAGCACGACGTCGTGAGATCAAATCCCGGCCGCGGCGGCCGCATTTCGATTGGGACGAAATGCAAAAAAAAAGAACGTATCCCGTGCGCTGGGGGCACGTTAAGTATTCCCTGGTGGTCAAAATTAATGCCGACTCCCCCACTACGGCGTGTCTCATAATCGAATCCTGGTTTCGGCACGTAAAACCCCATAAGTGAATCCATCTCCTAACTTTTCATTATGAAAGTGTTACCTGTGGGGTACCTCGAGAACCATTATGGTTCTCTGTATTGCTTTCCTTGTACATAAATGACTTCCCACGGGCCTTATCTTTCTGCAAAACTCTGAGATACGCAGGAGACACCGAATTATTATTTCAAGCTAACTCGCCTTCAATACGAGTACAAATTACGACAGAGTTAGCTGCGATTACCACGTGGTTATCTCGTAACAAGCTAATATTAAATACTATAAAAAAAGAAAACAACTTAATGCGTTATTTTTCATTCCAGAAAAAGTGTAGATTTTAGCTTGCTGTACTTGAATGTTGATAACAAGCCCATTGATCGCATTTTCGCGTTCAAATATTGGATGTCGTAATGAATGAAAGCTTGCATTGGAAATAAAAAGTTAACAATGAATCTAAACACTTTTTGCGTGTTTTACGCCTATTAAGGCCAGAGGTTACTTTCAATATAACGTACTTCGTTCTTTAGTTTTTCTTTGTTTCACTCACAATTAATTATTGTAGCGAAATATGTTGCCTTACTTAGTTAATGTACATACATAGCACCCATTGTACGTTTTCAAAAACGCACCTTGAGGATTATAACGCTTTCACTTACTCATTGTCCAAGCACCGAATGGTTTGAATATACTCGGATATTAGCGTTCATCTCACAGCAAAATTATAAAACAGCGGTTTTTTTTTCCATTACCATTAAGTATGCTTTGTTTACCGCACCGTAACACAAGGAATGCAATCCTCCTACCTGCAGAAGTGTGTACGGAAAAAGGTTAAATCAATCCAATGGCACTAAAATTGGGACTTACACTAGAAATGACACTTGCATGCAACTTTAAGTTATCATATCCGGTATATCTTAAGTGAGTCGTGTAGCAATTAAATTACTACTGTGAATACTAAGTCTATGTCCTTCGTGTCCTATTTCTAGCGCGTTAATTAAAATGTTTTCCACTGGGACGCTTTGTAGTACTAAATGCATGGGCACATTGTAGTTTCGTTTGTGTGTGTGACATTGTGTTAAATGTTAGGCATTTCTATTCTCTTTAGTACGCATATATCGTTTTGTATTTGTAGTGATTTTTTATTTGTGTTTGTATTGATTGTGATTTCTCTTTTCCGTGTGATTGTACAGTTACATTGCTGGTATGCTCATGCACGCTTGCGTATAAGCTATTCATTACAGCCCTGCTCATAAACTTGCCTTAAGTAAACATGTGTATTAGAGCGCACCGACAAATATCCATATTGACTAACGGTCCAAATATCGTTTGTTAAATACTTGTCCTGTGTTTATCTGACAAGAAACTCCCATTAATTTCATTTAGTTATATATATATATATATATATATATATATATATATATATATATATATATATATATATATATATATATATATATTGTAACGAAGAAGAGTATGTAATGCAAAAGGATAGACAGTTGGGCGAGTTGATACGGTATCGTGATCTTGGCTTGAAGTGCGAAATGAACACGGACACAGAAAGGAGCAGAGTAGCCTGCCTACGCCACAGCAGCATCGCTACCGGCATGAGCTCGTGCTTGCTGTTCTTCGCTGAACGCTTGTGACTGCTCCCTATTCGCGCCCGTTGCTAATAAATCTCTTAGCAAGTGGTGGATTGGATTGGATTGGAGAAAACATTATTTATGCCTGCAGTTGGGCGCTCGCGCGCCCCGACGAGGGCCTACGTCATCCTCGAAGTCGCCGTTACTCGGCGCGGGTCTCCGCTCGCCGTTGCCGGCTCGCTGGGTCCGTGCCTTTCGAGCGCCTCGAGGACCTGCTGGACGGCCCAGAGCTGATCGTCTCGGTCGTAGCTCTTCGCGGCTGCCTCGAGCCGCGGTGGGAGTGTTCTCGATTTAGCGTCTTCTGGATATTTAACGCAGTCCCACAAGATGTGCGTGTAGTCTGCGGTCTCCCTCCGGCAGACTCTGCACATATCTGTCGGATATGTCTCGGGGTACATGCGATTCATCAGTTTCGGGCTCGGTAGCGATCCGGTCTGGAGCAGGAGGTGCTGGGTTTCGACCACCCTGGAACTTCGGAGTCGCGCTCTACCCCCCATCATGCCCGACGACACACGCACTCCTCCAGCTCCTCCAACGGCGCCGGCCACCTTGGTTTGTGCCGGTGCCTTGCGTCATCGAGATCCCCCTATCTTCTCCGGCACAGGTGACAAAGACGTTGAAGATTGGATTTCGTCTTATGAACGAGTGAGTGCCCATAACCAGTGGGACGATGTTACCAATTTAAGAAACGTCGCATTCTATCTTAAGGACGTTGCGAAACTATCGTTTCTAAACCATGAAGCTGACCTCACTTCGTGGTTGGTCTTCAAGACCAACGTTACCCAAATTTTCGGTCGGCCAGCAGTAAGAAAGCTTCGTGCAGAACAACGTTTGCGCACACGATCCCAAGAGGCCTGAGAGAACTTCAAAAGCTACATTGAAGACATTGTTGACTTTTGCAAACGGGTCAATGCGTCGATGTCAGAGGAGGAGAAGATCAAACACATAATGAAGTGTATTCAGGACGACGCGTTTCAAATGTTATTATCGAAGAGTCCTCACCCTGTCGCTGAAGTGATAGAATTGTGCCAGAGTTACGACGAGCTACGCAGGCAACGGCTACATATATATATATATATATATATATATATATATATATATATATATATATATATATATATATATGCTTCATGGCTACATGGCTCATGGCTACATGGCACTGTACTATTGTCCCTTTCATTTAAAACCAAGAGCTTTGAACGATGTAACCTACTCCTCCCCCCCCCCCCCCCCTACTACCATCTTAATTTCCGTGCCCCGGAATGCCGCCTCCAGCTCTCTCTCCTTTTCCTCAGTGAAATGCGTTGGTAGGGTGGTTGATAAGCCGCTCTGGTAGGGTGCTTTGCCCGCAACGAATGCTGTATTAGCTTTCCTGTACGCGACACTGGCTTCTAACAAACACTAGAGTTGTCCGTTTCTGCGCATGCTTGCGTGCGCTGTGTGCAGGCGTACTGTGTACGGACTGTTTATTTCGCGCGTCACCCTCGTCGTCTCTGGGTTACGGGATTTTACGTTCCAAAACCACGATACGATTATGAAACACGCTGTAGTGGGGGACGCCGGATCAGTTTTGTTCACCTGGGGTTCTTAACGTGCACCCGAATCGAAGCACACGAAATGCGGACGCAGTGGTCGGGATTTGATCCTGCGGCTACGTGCTTAGCAGCGCAACACCAAAGCCACTAAGCAACCACCGCGGGTGCCCTCGTCATATCGAGTAGTATGCTAGGCGCATTGCCTAGGAAGCATTTACTGCAGCATCGTTAAAGAATGTCTTTCTCTCTTTCTCTCTTTCTCTCTCTCTCTGATGATGATGATGAAGCAACATTTACTGGGCCCGAAATAAATCGGTGGTGCACGCAGGCACCAGACGGGGTGGTTCCCTAGTTACGGGACCCATATGTTTCCAGCAGCTCCTGGCCCCTGTCCGTCAGTGCGAGCTGAATCGGTAGGGCGGGGCTGGATAACAAGGTTTCCCATCGCTCAAGGGGTTGGGGATTGGCGTTGTTGGTGGAAAGGGGAGGAGGGGGGTCATGAGTTCTGTGCACTCTGCCAAGACGTGAGGCATGGTGCCCTTTTCTCTTCCGCAAAAAGGGCAGAGCATATCGTATTCCGCAGGGTACATGTGGTCCATCAGTACGGGATGCGCAAGTGATCCAGCCTGCGCTCGGCGAAGGATCGTCTGTTGTTGCCTGGTGAGTTTGGCGTGCGGTTCTGGCAGTCTGCACCTTTCCTCTCGGTACATCCGGGTAATGTCCCGAAAGCTGGTAACCGGGTGCGGTAGCTCTTCCGGCTCGTTCTCGGCCCGGATTGACATTTCTCGGGCCTGACTAAAACAGGCGTATTCGACGTGACATGGCTGATGTAAAGTTGCCGAGCCACGTGGATCCCGAGAGACATCTTCCACCGTGGTAGAACTGTTTTCAATCCTGTGTGCTTTGCGTTTCATAACATCAGAAAAGCATTCGAAAAAATGGTTTATCTCTATCGGTTCGCAAGCCGCGCTCACATTACTACACAGCAATAAGAAAAATTCTTTGAACACTTCGCTATTGTATGAGACGCTCAAAGAACTTACAAAAGCAAGCGCAATGAACCACTTCATTGCATTTCAGTGGATACCTGGGCAGTGCAATACTCCTGGTAATACTGCAGCGGACGCAGCTGCGAATCGGGCGCACAATAACGCAGAGACAACGAATCTTCCCCTATTGCGTAGTGAAGTCCGTGTGATCCTGAGACAGATTTCCTGTCGCCTCAGCAAAACTAACTGGTTTGATTAGCAAAATAAGAACTCGGAGTTAGACTTTATAGACCCATGTATAATCTTATCAATGCCGGAAAATTCAAGAGACAACAGAAAATTTGAAATATTAATTGGTACTCCGCCTGCGTCTTGGTACTGCATTTACGAAACACTTCTTGTGCAGTGTTCTTGTGGCCATCCAGACGAAGATGTGCATTATCATCTCCTCGAGTGCACGAAATACGATCCACAAAGAAGGGTACTGCAAGCAAACTTGTTGATATTAGACAGAATACCACTCACTCTAAAAAAGATACTTGGCGCATGGCCAACTGCGATCCTTCGGAAAAAAGCACTTCTTGCTCTGAAAAAGTTTTTAGAGAGCACTAACATTTTGGGAAAATATTAAGTTTCAGATGATCCGAATACGCTAAACGAGTAACATAAATGTTGTTCGTGGTTCAGAACTGGTTTATGTGGTGGTCGCAACTTTTACGCAATATGTATAACTCTGCTCTGTACTGGCAGTGTATTACATGTGTTGTGTGTTTTGGCTGTTCAAAATATCTGGCTTTATATATGCGTACGAGTATTGAACTCATGCACAAAACTTTGCGATTCATGTACTGCTGGACTGTATATTTTTTATTCATCCAGTGTTCTACTGAGTGTCATACTTTGTGTCGCTATTCTTCCTTTTTACGCAAATTTGTTTCCTTTGCCAAGTGACAAGGAGTAGCCGGCGCCACCATAAAGGCGCCAGCCTCTCCTAATATTCATTTCAATAAAAAAACATTGATCCAGTGAGTGAGTGAGTGAGTGAGTGAGTGAGTGAGTGAGTGAGTGAGTGAGTGAGTGAGTGAGTGAGTGAGTGAGTGAGTGAGTGAGTGAGTGAGTGAGTGAGTGAGTGAGTGAGTGAGTGAGTGAGTGAGTGAGATCTACTACAGCGCATGCCAGGTTATTTTTGCATGAAGGTGCCGCCAAATTACCGCCAATGTTACCCACCTTGCACACATACAGTGTAACAAAAATGAAAATAATAATGCCAAAGATGTCACGAAATTTCGAGAGGAAGAGAGAAAGGCAAAACGAAAGACAGGAAGCTTAACCAGAGGTTATCTCCGGTTGGCTGCCCTGTACCGGGGGAGAGGCAAAGGGATGCCAACCGGAGATAACCTCTGGTTAAGCTTCCTTCCTGTTAAGCTTCCTCTCCCCCTGTACCGGGGGAGAGGCAAAGGGATGAGAGGAAGAAGAAGTTTGGTTCGACACAGTCGCACTGCTGTCTCGCTCCCTAGTGTTTTTAAATTTTTTCGACGTTTTGTCAAATAGCTTTGTCGAAGACGTCGGACGACTCGCCAAGGTACCTTCCCTACCGGAGGCCGGGGGGACCTTCGCCTCCCGCCGCTTCGATAGGAGCCTGCAGAAGAGCCCGATCTGGTAGCGGCGAGAGCTCCGTCATGACTACGCCTGACCTGACACCGGGACAGCGGCCACCGACTGACCCCGAGAGCAACCGTAACTGTAAGCGATACAAGGCTGCAGAAACAGACGACTAGTCTACGCTTATTGACGATTGTGACATAGCTGACATCACAGATCTGGACGATGAAGGCTTCAGGCTTGTGCGTCACCGCAAGAAGAGGACCGTCGGAATCCCAGTGATTGTTACGCCTGCCACAGAAGGAGCCGACCTGAAAAAAGTAAATCCGATTGTTCTGTCTACAGAAATTGAAAAAATTCTTGGCGCATCGCCAGTTAGGAGCCGATTTACTGCTCAAGGAGCCCTGCTTCTAGATGTACAGACAGAAGAGCATGTGAATTCCCTTCTCAGCTGCAAGTCAATCTCAGGGACTGCAATCTCAGCACGAGTGCCCAATTCGTACCTGCAAAACACGTGCATTATTAGAGGAGTACCGAAGTGGTACACTGACGAGGAACTGCTGCTATACCTAAAACCACAAGGAGTCTACCATGCAAGGAGAGTCACGCGACGCGTCCAAATTTCCGAAACTGATTGGGAGTCCAGGCGAACCAGCTCCGTGGTTCTTACGTTCGCTCCAAATACAGACCGCCCAGAGAAGATCAACTTGGGCTTCACAAGACACGAGACCATTGACTACGTTGAGACACCACCTCGGTGCTTCAAGTGTCAGCGCTATGGACATGTGGCCAAGTACTGCCGTGGTGAGCAGCGGTGTAAGAGATGTGGAGGACCCCACGATTTCAAAACATGCGCGTGCAGAGAGAACTTTCTATGTGCAAACTGTAGTGGTGGTCATCCAGCTAGCTATAGCAAGTGTCCTATGCGGGCAGCGGCAATAAAGCGTAAAAAAACGTTTATCTTGGGGCCAACAGGAAACGATGAGAAAAATACGACGAAGAAAAAGACAGAAAGTAAAAGAGAGTCAGACGAAATGAGATGGAGCTCAAAGAGTGAAACTGATTTTCCAAGCCTGAAGCCTTCTCCAGGAATCCAGGACACAGTGGTGCCATCGCGCAGCGGACCGGGTAAAACAGACAAATCAATGAACAGAGGCCCCGTAGACGAGAAGACTGCTGAACAACCGGAACAGCGAAGTTATGTGTCTGTACTGCAGCGACCCCAATCGCGTTGCGATGAAAACACACCACAGATGGACTGTCAGCAGGTGCTACGTGCTCTCTTCAAGGCCTTGCGATCACACATAGAGAAGATGCCGGCGAGCTCGATGAAGGAAATGCTCGAAGTAGTCCTGGCTCTCAAGTCAGTGATTCTCAGCTCTGCCTCTCTTTAAATCACCTATCAATATGGATGCGGTCAGGACACAATGTTCACCATCTCGTCCACAGGTGCCACTTATTATACAATGGAACTGTGCGGGTCTTGCATGCCATTTACCTGAACTGTCGCTTTTCTTGCGTAACATGCCTGTGCCGATATTGGCTCTGTCCGAGGCTGGTCTTCCAAGTTCCAGATCAATTGCTGGTTATGTCGCACATGGAAACCAAAGTATTCCGACATTTCCGAACGGAAGCGCCATGCTATATGTGAGACGCGAAATACCACACTACGTTCTACCAGTGCAAGACCTTTGCAGCAGTGCTTTGGAAGTCACTGCTGTACAAGTGCGGCTCGGAAACCGAAGCCTCAGCGTGGCCTCCGTGTATGTGAGCTCTCGCCTGAAGGTCTCGATGCGAGAACTTATAAGAGACCTCTGCAGCCGCTGCCCAGCTCCTAGGATTATATGTGGCGACTTCAACGCGCACCATACTCTCTGGGGCGACAAGGCGATTGATGCACGTGGAAAGCAAATTGTTAGTGCTTTAAACACCGAGGGACTCTGCGTGGCAAATGACAAACAGCCAACGTTTTTTCGACCACCGGCCTCTTACAGTGTCATTGACTTGACGTTACACTCAACGGACATCCTCGCATCGTCAACGACTAGTAAAGATAGAATGGGCAGTGATCATTTTCCTGTCTTCGTTAACATTGCTGGATATAGAACCAACGGCCGCAGATCCTGTCCTGTGACGCATTGGGTTACGTACAGGGACGGCCTAAGCGAATCATCTGGAGACCTGTTCGCGGACATGTTACGTAGCAAAAGATTGGCTACCGCTGATCTGAAGCTACCCGACCACTTCCCCGCTCCGGATCTAAAGCTCAAAAATCTATGCGCTGCCCGTAGAAGAGCGGAACGGAGGCTGATGAGGACGAAGGGCGACCCACCAATGAAGACTATATATAACAGGATTAACGCAGTAATTCGACGTTATACAAGGAAACTAAGAAGAGATCAATGGGCATCATTTTGTGCAAGCTTATCTGTCTTCACGCCAGTTCCACGGATATGGTGGGTCGTTAATAACCTTGCTGGCACCTTTCGACCAAACAAGCCATTTGAAGCCCTAGCATTGAAGTTAGGCAAGACACTCGCTTGTCTTGCGAATGCCTTCGCTGAAATATACTCTTCCGGAAGGTCAGCCGGCACAACCAACCCACCCCCGCTGCTATCGTCGTCTCTAATGGATGCTCCTTTCACACTCAGAGAGCTGGAACTAGCTATGAGCAGCCTACGACGTCGCTGTGCGGTGGGACCTGACCTTATCAGTAATCAGATGCTGACTAATCTACCGGTTGAGAGACGGCGTGATTTGCTGGCATTTTTTAACCAAGTCTGGGCCAGTGGGGCTATTCCACATTTATGGAAGGTAGCATGGGTGGTACCGGTTCTGAAGCCTGGAAAGAATCCTGCAGCTCTGGACTCATACAGACCGGTATCACTGACCTCGTGTGCAGCGAAGCTAATGGAGAAGATGGCGTGCACAAGACTCACTTGGTATGTCGAGCAGGGTCGAAAACTACCATCGTGCATGACTGGGTTTCGGCAGCGTCTAAGCGCTCAAGACAATGTGCTGGACCTGCTAAGCCACATAGAACATTACAGTGCGGATGGCCTGTCGACACTTGCTGTTTTCATGGATGTTTCTAAGGCTTACGACTACGTGTCCCAAGGAGCCATCATCAGCGAGTTGCAAGTTATAGGCGTCACGGGGCATCTCTTGCACTTTATACATACGTTCCTCAATGACCGTCGCATCAGAGTTCGTCTTGGCGACACTTTGAGTGATGAAATACGTATATTTCGCGGTGTGCCACAGGGGAGTGTTTTATCTCCCTTATTATTTAACATTGCCATGAGTAGCCTCCCAAGAGTACTAAACCATCGAACACCAGTGAAGATATCCATATATGCCGATGATATCTGCATATGGGTCTCCGGCTACCAGCATCGCCGCCTTGCACGAATAGCCCAGGGAGCAGTAAAAGCCATTCAGGGCCACTTGGCAACGATTGGGTTATCACTATCAGCAGAGAAATCATCATTCGTACTGTTTCCTGGAGTGAAAAGAAAATCTACACGCTTGACGCTGAATTTGGACGGATACCAGATTCGACAAGTCACCAACGTCCGATTTCTGGGCGTTACCTTAGACCACAGGCTACTCTGGCGCCGCGGTGTTGACCACGTTGTGGCGTCATCGTCACCCAGGCTACACGTGCTCAAGCGAGTCGCTGGCATACGCTGGGGCAACCACCCGACGTCGATGCTACGACTACATACAGCGTTGGTTACCAGTCGAATCCTGTATCAGCTACCTCTGATGTCACCCTCAGACAGCCAATACGAGCGCTTAGAAGCCATCCACAGAAAAGGTATCCGACTTTGCCTTGGAGTCCCTCAGCCAGCGTCAAACGAGAAAGTGCTCTACGAAGCTGAGACACGCCCTCTACGACTTCAGGCTTCCCAGGCTCTGATGATCCAGCTCCTACGATTGAGTGAGTCTACGCCCGGTAGAGCCCTCTTAAGACGTATAGGTAACAGGCCACGCTCACATTTTTATGCAGCATTGAACACGCTTCGCGTATTAGGATTGCGCTGCTCGAGACAGAGGGAAAGGATAGAACCACCCTGGACATTCGAGGACATCACATGCAACTTAGGTGTACCACGATTGCAATCAAAGAGCTGCATTCCATCTGCAGAAGCCAAGTCATTGGTCCTGGAGTACCTGAGCACGATTTACCCGAATCACCTACAAGTATACACAGATGGCTCTGTCAAGGCAGACGAAGACCGCTGTGCAGCTGCATTCTGTATTCCCTCTCTAAGATATACGTGGTCTGGCCGTCTGGACTGTATAGCCTCGTCGACAGTTGTGGAAGGCGTAGCAATCGCTTCTGCTCTGCGCAAACTAAAGACTTTGCCTCCACAGAATGTGGTGGTCCTTACGGACTCAAAGGCCGCATTACAGCAAATATGCCGTGGTTTGCCATCCGTCAAGTTCCCACGCAAATCACTAGCCATCGTGAGAGAACTCAACAACAAAGGCTTCACCGTAAAGTTTCAGTGGATTCCTTCCTACATTGGCATCTCAGGAAACGAAAAAGCTGATGCGCTTGCATACGCAGCACTCTATCATCCTCCCAAAATCAAGGCTCCAAAGAGTAATCAAGTGCAAAAATCTGACGTTCGAAATCACTTTGCGTCGCTTTGGATTCCACCGCATATGCCCTGCGTAACCAAGAGATTGCACCGAGAGGAAGCCACACTTCTATATAGAATAAGGACAGGATCTGCTTATACACCGGCCTGGTTATTTAAAACGGGGCGAATCAATTCTCCGAACTGTACGGCATGCAACGAGACAGGAGACATTGAGCACTTTTTGTGGTCCTGCCAGCAATTCCAAGATGAAAGAGACACTCTCCTGAAAAATCTGCAAAACAAGGACCTTCCGCATGCACGCCTGCAAGACCTTATATTTCCCGAGGGATCAGTTATAGCCCGCAAAGAAACTTCACGTCTCCTCATCGACTTTTTAAGGGAGACCGGTCTGATGGACATATGGTGAAACCCTTCAGCGGTATTGTGCGAGACGCTCGGGCGGAGCAATTGCCGGCCTTGTTCGCCAGGCTAAACCCGCCTGTTGCTACAATTCACCACCACCACCACCACCACCACAGGCAAAGGGATGCGATAGGTGAGAGAGAAAAAAAAAGAAAACACACACACACACACGCACACACACACACACACACGCACGCACACACACACACACACACACTCTCTCTCTCTCACACACACACACACACACACACACACGCACACACGCACACACACACACACACACACACTACAAAGCTGTTTTTGTGCGCACTGTCACGCAGTCTGTGAGGGTGCTCCTAGGTTACACAGTGTCAGCGTCCCATGCTACGTCACACAGTGTACAGTCACAATTTCTCACAAAGTCCGGTGTCTTTTAAATAACGCAGCAGGGCCTTCATAGCGGCTCGTGCTGGTGTTCGTGCAGACCAGTTTCCAAGGATGTTTCCCGTTATTCGGCGCTTGTCCAGTTGGTCTAGCGCTGCTCTTTGTGGGTTGAAATGAGGACACTCACAAAGAAGGTGCGCAATTGTTTCGTTGCACTAGCAGAAGTCGCAAAGTGGGCTATTGCCCATTCGGATATGAAATGAGTGCACATTTGGAGATGCTACTCCAAGCCATAGATGGACTAGAAGGGTGCAGTCACGTCGTGGAAGGTCGGACGCAATACATAGCTGTAAATTAGAGTGCGCGGTATGAAGGCGTACACTTGTGAAGTCGGATGAATTCCATTGAACTAATGTTAGGTGACGCGCAAGTGCGGAAAGTTTTTGCGATGCCTCGGCTCTCGAAAGAGGAATGGCAATGCAGTTGACGCCGTCATGGGCAGATCGGGCAGCTGCATCCACTCGGTCATTGCTACGTGTGCCACAGTGACTAGGCAGCCACTGATATATCGTGTACTTCATCAACTATGTGATGGTGGACTTGTGTGATTTCTGCGACGAGCTGTTCATGTGATCCATGGCGCAGTGCTGAGAGCAAACTCTGGAGGGCTGCCTTGGAATCACAGAAGATTGACCATGGATGGGGTGGTTCCTTCTGAATGAGCTGAAGAGCCGCACGGAGGGCAACCAGTTCAGCAGCTGTCGTTGATCATAGATGTAAAGTTTTTAGACGTATTTTGACGGATATTGCTGGAATCACACCACCACGGCAATTGAACTTGAAATGCGCCTCACCATCCCAGGAATCACGAAGAAAGCTAACATGCCGTCGTTTGCCCTCAAAAAGGCCACATTAGGACTTTTACATGAGGTGCACAATGGCCGCGTACATGGTTACATCGATGGCTCAGTCACGAAATTTCGTAATAGTTTTTGAAGGCCATGAAAGTAAACTGTCAAATAAAAAGGATGCCACCCAACAACGCTTTCAAACGCCACGTTCAGCCTGCAATACTGGATGAGCGAAAGAACTGTGTTAAGGTTCATCGCCAAAACTACTTTGAAGGGACGTTTCTGAACGTTCCCTACAACCTTTCACCTTCAGCCTCGCTCATATTGTGCTGAACCAAAAAATTCCATAATGCCACATTTAGGTCTCCCGAAAGTATATATCGACTACAAAGAGTGAACTGGGACTCTGGAAAGCGAAAACAAAACATCCGAACGTCAAATTCTCGAGCACGCTAAAGGTCGCCCACTAAACTATCCGCAGATCTTCTCTATAAGGCGTCTGCCTTAGCACAAGTCAATTATCCTTGGCACGTATTATGGTAACTTTTTTTTCTATTTCATCGACGACTTGGACACACCGATGTGAAAGCAAGTTTCATTTGCGTAGCTCAAGCCTCGGTGACTCAATGGCTCTGGCGTTAACCTTCCGCTGAGCTCGAGGTCGTGGGTTCAATTCCGACAGGGATTGGAATTTAAGAGCGTTCGTGTGTCACCCTTTCTGTGCCAGTGCAAACATCCCCCACGTGATCTAACACGTGAGCTGGGGTCCCCCAATACAGCTTCTCTGAGAGCCTCCGTGGGTAACTTCAGGACTTAAACGCCATCAATCCATTTGCGTAGAGGCCGGCGTTCTTTCTTTTCTTCGTTCATTACAGCCGGCGCAACTCGTACGTGGCACGCTTATGCGCGCAGTTACAGACTACAGTTGCAAAGCGAAAGAGGCAGAAAGGTCTCTCGGCCCGTGCAGATGATTCCCGAACTCTACAATCATTTGCGGTAGCACTCGTGCAGCGCTGTCGCAAGCAAATTCACCGATCACGTGAAAGAAGACATGCGAATGCCAACACTGTGTGCGCACGCTGTTCAATTTGCCGAACGTCCGGCTATTGCCCAGCTCTCACCGCCCACTTCGCTGCCACTTAAAACGGTACGCCCTGTGCGTTTGCCGCGTCGAAGTCTCGCGCACGATTTCGCGACCAAACCTCGCGCTTGGGACCTCGTGTTTGTTTACGACACTCGAGCGCGTACGTGTGTACTAGCACGGACTTGCGCGTATGACTCCCTGACCTCGCGGTGTTTGGATGAGGTGCCGGTAAGCCGGATCGACGGAAGATGGCGGCCATGGTCACAAGGGAAGCCATCTTCTTTTGAGGCTGTGCGCCGCTTGGGACATTCCGGTGGCGTAATCGAACCGCTATCACTTTTGGAGATGTTTGTTGCCATTGCGAAGCGTAGCTTGCGCGGGTCGTCCGTTGTCTGCGTCCTACTCACGTGCTGCATCTATACAACGTGTATAGAGGCACGCCAGCCAAGGTCGCGAAGACATGCAGCTTTACATTTCGTACCGTAGTCTAATGTTGACCGTGCGAGCGCCACAGTACACAGATAAGTCTTCGTCTGTGCGTTTAAAATACGGACAAATTTAGGTTTCGCGCTGCACTTATAGTCCGCGTACTTCTTTGTCAGGTGCGCACGTGACAGTTATCTTGAATGTGCTTCGATAGTCACTGTATATATGGTTATATGGTATATATATATATATACATCACGACGACTTTATAATGATTTAAGCCTCACTCGCATTTATGGCAACACTAACGCATTTAATTTCTCGGCTTTACCATGAGCGATTCGGTTATGGAATTCGCTTCCTAATAGCACTGTCGCTCAAATGAGCAATGATAAATTCAGACAACTACTGAACCTGCAGTCTTCATCATAACAAATATATTCATCTGTACATATGTCATGTCATATAATACGTGACTTTCTTGTTATTGTGGTTTCAATTTTGTTTGCTTAATGTACTCGCGATATGTACGTTATTTCGCGCAAGTGTTACATTGCCTTTTATGTTAGAGTGATTTGCCTTTTTCATTCCTTTCCCGATAACTCTTTGTATTGATTTAGCGTTTTTTTTAACACTGTTTGGAAGCATGTGATCATTACAAACATTTTTAGCTCTCACATTTTTTAGCGCTCATATATATGTTTTCTCTTGTCATTTGTTCAATGACGCCCCCCTTACTCAATGCTCCCTTTGGGGCCTGTAAGGTACTTTGAAATAAATAAATAAATAAATAGGTAGCTAAGCGGACAGTGGCCATTTTAAGTCTCGTTCCAATTCTGACAAAGCCGAGAAAGGAGCCAGCTTCGCGGAGACAGCAGGGAAGATGCACTCATGTCGTATATGTTTAGACAATCTTCGTTGAAAGTGTATTCAGACACGCGCCACGCGCGGACTTCGTGGCGGCGCCGCTAGGTGGCGCAGCGTGCCCAGAGGGATGCGGGAGAGAGGAGGCAGGCTGCATCTGTATACGCCTCGTGCATGACGCGTTTCAGTGGCGGCATTAGGGTGCTTCACCGTGTTGCTTCAATGTTAATCGCAATAACGTCGACATTAATCATGCGATTCGTTGTGCCAGATTTGTTTCTTGCATATATCGTCCTTCTTTGTCGACATCGTTTTGTTCGCGACAGCACATGCACAAGTGCCTATGTTCGGCGGCTGTCTAAACTGCCTCGTGGGCGCAGCGTATTTCAGCAACTGTTGCACTCCGTAACGATACAGCCTGCTTCGCGACAATTACGCATAGAAATGAAGGCTTACGAAAGCGCTGAACGAAATTCCCCACTCTGTGGAACAGCCAGTGAGTAAGTCATTTCCAGAATGTCCGACTCCATCAAAAACACAAGTGGTCAATCAACTATAGCACTAACGGTCGAGCGCTGCTACTTGTATGCGGAAACGCCGCTTAAGCTCGGCAACGTCAATTTACGGCGGCCGCTGAAGGCGCATTAACTTCTCCTCTTTCCTCTTTAGCATTATCTTTAAATGTCGGTTTCCATCTGAGATGTCCAAAGAAACGGAGTGGCTTGTCCTGGAGCGGTCATCGAATTCTCGTTCAGCGTTGATGCGCGTCGACATAAAAATACTGCTTTGGCCAAGTGAGTGATTATCGCAGTTACCGTCCCTCGTGGCTCGTCATACTTGGATTACGCATAGTGCAGGAGGCTTATAAGCGTATACATAAGCGCTATATAAGCGTATATATAAGCGTATGCATGTCTTCTATATAATAACGACCCGCCGTGGTTGCTCAGTGGCTTTGGTGTTAGGCTGCTGAGCACGAGGTCGCGGGATCGAATCCCGGCCACGGCGGCCGCATTTCGATGGGGGCGAAATGCGAAAACACCCGTGTACTTAGATTTAGGTGCACGTTAACTAAAGAACCCCAAGTGGTCAAAATTTCCGGAGTCCTCCACTACGGCGTGCCTCATAATCAGAAAGTGGTTTTGGCACGTAAAACCCCATAATATAATATATATAATAACGCAGCAAACCAATGACGTCATCGTTTCACAGCTTGCAAGCACGTTCTGTGAAGCGCTGTACGTCGTCCTTCACGTACATTTTGTTTTCTTCCTTCTCCAGAACACACGTCCAACAACGTTCGCTCGTTGACAGCCGCGTATACGGCGGGAATGCCCCTCGCAGTCAACTCCGCACTCAGCACGTCGGATCACGCCGTGTCGCGGGGTGCGGTACCCGTACGCGGGTTCGCGGCGGCTTGGCTGACGCTCGCTGCGATAGTTTCGTAATCACGCCAGCGCGGTGAGCGCTGCGTGACGCTAAGGAGGTCTTCGCGGGACGCGCGCGAGTCGTCAAAATGGGCGGCGCTCTGCGTGTAAGTGCTGCTACGCGGTGGTCGACAGCTGGCCGAGGCGAAAGTACGCCTCCGCTGAGTGCGCCCCTCCGATGTGGTTGACAGCAGGTGCGGGGGGGAATAGGTGTCAGTCCGACCTCCCTCACCCCCCTCTCTCCTCCGCCCGGGAGTGGTCAACTGAGGAGGACTGTTATCCTAAGGCAAATTGGTAGGTTACGCTTCTGTAGTTGCTTATAACGTGCGAGTTTCGCTTTGCATGAGTGGAGTCTTGGTGTTGCAGAAAGTACGCAGAAGGAAACATTATCCTACAAAAATTGGTTTAGTCAGTCTATAAACTTCTCATAGACTGTCTTGCTGTTCTAAATTTGTTGTTCTTCTTACAAAGCAAATGCGTCTGTGGACTCGCTATACACCAGTTTAAGAAATCTGTCTACAGACACTGCACAGACAAAGTCTAATACCGTACGCTCTTACACTGTCTATAGAGATTTCTGTAGGTTTTTACATAGACCGTCTATAAAAATTTCTTTATAGACAAAAATTGTGAAAGCTATAGACAGTCTCCTAGCCAAACTACAGTAACTTCTACCTCTGCCCACAGAGATGACTGTGCTGTGCTGTGAAGTGTACACGTGCGCGTTGCACAGAAGCAATATGCTGTGCGGCGCTCATCATATTCAACATACCGACACCCTTCTTCCTCTCCCCATCCTATCTCTGTCATTTCCCCAAACCCCTTCCCCAGCGTGGAGTAGCATGTTAGATTCACTTCACTCAGGCCGACCTCTCCACCTTTCTGCCTATAAATATTGTCTTTCTCTCTTTATAGACGTTTGATGTAGAATAGTCGGTAAAACGCATGGGGCCATAAGTCCTTAGACTGTCCATAGACTAGCCTGTAGGATCTGTCCAGAAGCAGCATATGTAAAGAATTGAAACGTCTCGACATTTCCGCAACAGCTTCTCGTGGCGCCTTATAACTTTTGTAAACCTCTGTACGTAGGTTAATTCATTAATTTTTTATGAAAAAAATACAAGGAAACATGACGTTGTAGAAAAACAAAGAAAAAAGAGCTTTGACCTTGTAAATTTCGTTGGCTGTGAATGGCCAGGGCATTCCTTTCCGCGCCTCGTAAGTCATCCAAGTGGTGCTCCGCTTGTGCTTCAAATTCAAATTCATTTACCACACAATATGCTGGAAGGTCCGCTGGGCTAAAATCGCGTTATCACTGGGCTCGGCTGACCGTGAGCAGCAACACCGTGGCGAATCTGATAACATCGCTATCTAGACAACAGGGACCGTATTCACAGATATGTTCTTACGCTAGAACAGTTCGTAAGAGCTTTAGTCAGCCAATCACCACGTCCGATATTATTAGCGACGGCGACCGGTCATTGGCAGACGGCGCTTACGAACAAAAAAGCTTTGTGATTTCGGCCGCAGAGCCCGTATTCACGCACACAATTGCACACAGACACGCACACGCATGCGCGCATATTGTTCTTACGCAAAAACTGTTTATCGACGCTGTTCAGTGACTGCGTTCATCTTCCCTTCCCTTCTTTCTATCTACTCTCTTTTTATTCTTCTCTCACCTTTAGACCCGCGGAGGGCAGCCAACCAGACGCTTTCCATGGTGGGCACATCCCTGCTTTTTCCCTTTCTTTGCTTTATCTCGCTCTCTTTTCTTTCTGTATATTATTTTCGTGTTTTGTATTTCCTTATGTTTCGGACGTGACGAGTTCATCGTAAACATAGGACCGGTCTTCTATATCGCGCGACGGGGCAACATGATTGAACGCCGGAAAAATGAAAGGAGAAAGGAAAGCTTGCTCTCTGTATACACACAATCCATACGGATGGCTGATAATTAAACGCTCGGTACATATTTGCGTTCTCGTAGCAATTCTGTGGAATCTTACCAAGTGTGTGCGAGAAAAAATTCCGTTACGTTACCCGTCTGTATTGCTTCTATACATGACGTCAACGGACGTGTTCAATTTCGGAAACCTCGGAGGGTACGGGAACGTCATAGACAAACACAACGCTCTATCGCAGGCCAGCAATTCAGGGCAGCTGAACTTCAGGACGGTGGCACGTGCTGTACTGGAACTTTCTGCTTCGTCACCGTACATTGCGGTTCACTCTTAACGGAACACCCAATCGGTGAAGAAAGGTTATTGTAACCCTCACATTTATTCTTTACAAAAGGAGGGGCTAATACGCAGTAGTAGTCTGGTGTTTTACGCATAAACGAACAGCCTGCAGCTACTACTGTCTTATAGCAGCAGCAGTCGATTAAGAAATACAAGTAGTGTGGAGACAAGAAAGACGTTATTTAATGGTTGCTGGGAGATGTTCGCCCGGTTAGATACACTCTAAAAAGTGTTCGCGCCCTTTGGGCCTTATCTTGATCCCAAACATGCGATAATTATCATCTCTCCCGCTTGCGTCTCCCTTTTTGAAAACTCTGCACTCGTTACACTTTCCTGTCAATTATGCTAGGCCAAGTTGATAACGCGCATGCCGTTCGTGACCGGGAAGTATACCATGTGCGCAGCGTTAAAGAATGGAGAGGCCAGTAAGGTAGATGAGGATTATTTGTTTGGGAACCACTGATAAGCCCCAAAGGGCGCGTACTTCTTCTTAGAGTGCTTGCGCAACTAGCATGCTACACCATACGACAAGGGCGAAGCCACGGCACGTCCCACTCATACACGCACACGTGCGCACACATTACGCAAGCGCGCACATTAACAGCCACCTAGAGCACTTTCCAAGACAGGAGTCCCGCAGGACACTAAGAGAATGTTTGTGGCGAGAAAAGCGCTACTAGGGCGCTTCTCCGAGGTCCAAGGGCATGTAAAACGAGGTGTAGACGTAAAGTTAAAGCGCTTCGGTGAACAGCTCTTGCCACAAAGCGCGTGCAGGGGCATAAGACATGGCGTAGTTCAGCGCGCGCAATCGCACACATTACGAAATGCCGATCGCCTCGATAGGGGAGTGTCCAAAACATGGCGCTCATGACGTGTTTTCGGCTCCTGCGATCGCTTACGGCACTTGCATTACGAAAATGCATGGCCTCCGAGATTGGCATTTGTTACTCCGAGAGGGTCTGCGCCGTAGGCCTGGTCTGGAAGTGACCTATTGTAGTTTGGACAAGTCGTCACTTATGCAGACGGCGTTTAGCCCAGCAAGGTGAAAATACCCACAAGTACGCCCTGCAAGGCCCCTGGGCATGTGAAAATCACATCATCATCATCATCATCATCATCATCATCATCATCATCATCATCATCATCGGCAGCAGCAGCAGCAGCCTATTTTCATGTTTACTGAAAGTACGAAGGTGACTCGTAGCGATCTCCGCTTACCCCTGTCGTGCGCTACTTGATTCCAACTTGCGCCTGCAAATTTCATAATTTCATCTCCCCAAATAATTTTCTGCCGTCACTCGCCGCGGTGGCTTAGCGGCAATGGTGCTGCGCTGCTATAGCACGAGGTCGCGGGATCAGATCCCGGCTACGGCGGCCGCATTACGATGGGGGCTAAATGCAAAAACGCCCGTGTCCTGTGCAGTGGGGGCAGGTTAAAGATACCCTGGTGGTCAAAACTAATCCGGAGTCCCTCCCTACGGCGTGCCTCATAATCAAATCGTGGTTTTGGCACGTATAACACCAGACTTCAATTCAACTAAATTTTCTGCCGTCCTCAGCAGCGCTCCTCTTTCCTTCATGGCACCCAGTCTGTAACTCTAATGACCCACCGGTTATCTACTCTACGCATATCATAACCTGCCTAGCTCTATTTTCTTCTCACACATCAGGTCAATATTGCGAATGGAATCGTAAAGGGTACCGGGTGTCCTCATTAAGAGTGAACACTTGTGCGAGAGGAAATGGATGGAAGCAACAACCCGCCGCAGTTAACCAGTGGCCACGTTGACGATCGCGAGATTGCCAGTCAAGGAGCCCACTTTTCGATGGGGCACGAAATGCTTAAACCCTCGCGCACTTAGATTGAGGTACACGCTAAGGAAACACCGCGCGGTCAAAATTACCCCGGAGCAGGCGATTACGGTGTCTCTCACGGCAACATCCGGGACGTTACACCCCGTGAACCGATCAATCAAGCACTTAAACTCCTGCTTTCTCAAAGTACTTCCTAATCGATCCTCATGAGACCGTTGCTTCTTGATCCGTCAGCGGAGGGAGGGGGCAGTTGCGTGTAGAACGTGCTCTCCATATATATATATATATATATATATATATATATATATATAGTTTCGCTTATCGACGTTCATGTGGACTCAGCCGAGCCGTGCATGGAACTCTTACGCACAGCATTACCCTTTTGGAAAGCAACCTTGCTGCGCCTCTTGCGGCCTGGCCACGCTTATCCATTTTCATCGACACGGTGGACAGCATCCATTGCAAGCCCTGTAGCTGCAAGCTCTTTCTCTCTGAAACGTGCGATGAGTTTATCCCACTGAGAGCGAGAGACTGAAGCAACGTTGATAGAAGGAGGAGAGAAGTTGTGCAACGCCGTGCGCAGAATGAAACGCAATTGACAAGAGGTGGGGAGAGGAGGGGGAGGGGGGAGAGGGGGGTGGTAGCAGGGCGTCTCTGGACGGGCGGCGCGTCGCGCGCGAAGAGCGACGCAGGCCCGATATTCGCGCGAATCGAACGAAGGTTGCGCGTCGCGTCGAAGTGGCCGTCGCAGACGCGATGCTTTCGCTGACAGAGCACTTAGCGTTGGGAGAGCTTGCAGGCGAGCGCTGTCATTGTGCGTGGATGCACTTAGGAGAAAGGTACTCCGCGTCACAAGACAACTGTAATGTATATAACGTTGTGTATATGTATAGTTGTGGCGGAGACATGACATAAACATGACGCACGTGAAAACACGTTTCGGCTGGTGGGGCAACCTCCGCGTGTATATATATATATATATATATATATATATATATATATATATATATATATATATATATATATATATATATATATATATATATATATATATATATATATATATATATATATTCGTGTTTTTTCCTTGAAGTGCAGCTTTGTGGATTTTTATTACTTCAGTTTTGCCTTTTTCGTGTTTTGACCTTTTTAGTAGTGTTGAAGAGCCCTGCATTGGGACGTATCTTTTGTACGAGACTTCAGAAGGCTGCTTACTCTTTCTTTTTATGCCTTTAATTTGGTAACCCCACTTACACAATGCCCGAATAGGGCCTGTAACGTATATTAAATAAATACATACATATATATTATACATATATATATATATATATATATATATATATATATATATATATATATATATATATATATATATATATATATATATATTCGTGTTTTTTCCTTGAAGTGCAGCTTTGTGGATTTTTATTACTTCAGTTTTGCCTTTTTCGTGTTTTGACCTTTTTAGTAGTGTTGAAGAGCCCTGCATTGGGACGTATCTTTTGTACGAGACTTCAGAAGGCTGCTTACTCTTTTTTTTTATGCCTTTAATTTGGTAACCCCACTTACACAATGCCCGAATAGGGCCTGTAACGTATATTAAATAAATACATACATATATATTATACATATATATATATATATATATATATATATATATATATATATATATATATATATATATATATATATATAAAACGAGGAGAAAGGAAACCGAGGGGTGGTCCGATGTTTATTAGTCATATCATGAGAAGCCAACAAAGACACCAAGGACAGCATAGGGGAGTTACTTGAACTTAATAATTGAATTAATAGATTAATGAAAATGAAAGTAGATGAAAAAAGAACTAACTGCCTGCTGGTGGGATACGAATCCAACTTCACAGTGTGGGATGGATCGCGTTTTTTTATTATTACTAAGAAAAGAAGCGAGGGGCTGACACCATTACTGGCGCCAGTTACTCCTTTTCGCAGGGCAAGAAAAACAAAAGGACAACGAAGTGATATGCACTGGCGACAGTGAAAGAGAACAAACATTTCCGATGTTCTACCCACAGAAAAAATCTAGAAGGACGCTAAGCGACATACACAGTGCCGCAAACGAGTGAAAGTGTACGAAAGAGCCTGAAAACAAGCACGCAAGTTCAGTTCGTATACCTAAATAGCAAAACACATAGCTACATATAACAACGCCGGAGGTGAGCTACATACGTACAACGTACGCCCTGTGGTTTTCAAAGAAAATGTGATAGTTGGGTCAACCACAGTACATTTAGTAAGAACATAATATTTTTGTAATAAAACTATTTCAAAAGCCACAAGCGCTCTTTCTGTAACTCTAATGTTGGCCATGCACCAAGTATTTTTTTTTTCAGACAGGCAGGTTTGCGGTCTGAGAACGTTAAATCGGTCTGTCGTCTTCCTCTCCTTGTATCATGTCGCGGGCACTGTAGAAGAAGGTGTTGTATGTCTTCTTCAGGCGTGGCCATAATGAGATTCCAGGCTAGCAACGCGTTGAGTCCAGTGTAAAAAAGTGACGGGCGAATGCTGCGCTAAGCCGCAGACGATGCATGCAAATACTAAGTTTCTGCCGTCACCCTAGCTTCTGGCGAAGTTGACAATTTAATGTTAGGATCTATAAAGAATAGCTGTGAGCACTTCGATTTTTGAACCAACCCAGGTGTTTGCGCTAAGTCGACAGGATATTGTTAAGAATGGCGAGCTACAATGCAAGATTGCCACCCAGTTACGAGTGGGGAAAGCAACATCTCGGGAGCATCGCCGCGAACTTCTAGCCACAGCGTGAATAAAATGAATTTGCGTCGGGGAACAAGACGCGCATCCTCCACTCTCCGTCGCTTCAGCTAGGATGCATTCGATGAAGCGGGCTTTGTGCTGAAACCGCCGCCATCCTCTAGCCTCATCGCCGTTGTGACGGAATGAGTTCGGCGGGCGAACTATTGTGCCCCAAACTCCCCAGCGCGGACCTGATCTGCTACGCGTGCGCGAGCTGCCGCGGTAAAGCCGTTTTTTGTTGCTTCCCACGCGCCGACCGGGACGCAGGACAACGAACTACCCAGAATGGCTCCGAGCTACCCGGAACGGCTCCCCTCTGACGTCGGTTCCGGACATTCGCCCGTAGGTGCCTTTGTGTGTGTAAACTGTCCTGCGGGGCGGCGGCGAGTTTACAATGAGTAAACGAACGTTCGCGTCACCTTGTATCGCGGGAGGACCGAGTGTTTAAAAACTGCTGTGGTGCGAATGCTCGAGACACTTTTTCTTAAGTAGTCATGTTGGACTGACACACTTTTCTTAAGCAGTCATGTTGGACTGACACTCTTTTTCTTAAGCAGTCATGTTAGACTGATGCATTTTTTAAGCAGTCATGTTAGACTGATATAAATACTGTAAATAAACCCATATTCCTCGTTCTCGATGAGGAGCAGTTTTTCCCTTCATCAACGTCCTCAGCGTGGATAAGTTGGACGACGGCATGGGCCAGCTACCTTCGAATCCATGCCGGACTCCAATCTTGACAACGGATCACGAGCGATGGGATTGAGCCCCCAATCCTGACAATATCTAGTCTCAGTACCAGGCGGATTTCACTATGGTTATGAGGTAGATTTATTGTAGTTTCGTTTTCGTGTGCCCGTTTTGCAGTGCTCAGCGTCTGCTGCAACTTTCCCACGAATAGTAAAGCGTCCTGGAATCCACTGATACACTAAAATGTGATTTGCACTGACTTTCATATTTTCCTCGATGATTTTACATAACAAGTGCGTACTCGATGCACTTCTCTTACCCGCCGTGGTTGCTCAGTGGCTATGGTGTTGGGCTGCTGAGCACGAGGTCGCGGGATCGAATCCCGGCCACGGCGGCCGCATTTCGATGGGGGCGAAATGCGAAAACACCCGTGTACTTAGATTTAGGTGCACGTTAAAGAACCCCAGGTGGTCGGAATTTCCGGAGTCCCTCACTACGGCGTGCCTCATAATCAGAAAGTGGTTTTGGCACGTAAAATCTCATAATTTAATTAATTTCGATGCACTTCTGTCTGCGTTCTTTATTGACGTGAGGGCGGCTTGAGAATCGCCAAAAAAGTAACCCATTTCTGTACGATCTCCACTGGAAGTATTTTAATGATTGGAAAATGTAGAGAGGTCGGCCGGATAATGGAGCATCTGGCCTGCTACTCTACGTAAGGGAGGGGGAAGAGGGGAAGAAAAGGGGTCACAATGATGGATGATAATGGGAGAAACGAGGTGAATGACACATTACACAACTGGTATCACAGGCGTGAGTCCAGGCCAGTGTCACCTAGGAAACGTGAAAGTGCACGCATTGTCTCTGTCGTCTGCCAACTCTGTGGCCACGCGCCTAGCAAGAGGTCCTCCGACAGTGGTCCATTGTGGAAATGTCTCAATGTATCTGCCAATGTCAGTCTTTCTCGCGCATACTCAGGGCACACCACGAGCACATGTTCTATAGTCTCTACAGCGCCACACACTGAACAGTCCGGGGAGTCTGTCCGTCCAATAATGTGCAAATATTTGCGCGTGAAGGCGACGCCTAGTCGCAGTCTGTGTATCAGGCATGTATGAGGGCGTGGAATTCCACGCAGAATAGGAAATTTCCTATCGGGATCCAGGCTTTTAAGGCGGACGTGACGAGCGTCTGGCTGGGCCCAGTATGTTCTCGCCGCACTCCTCATTAATTCCGACAGGAGGCATGTGATGTCCGGTCTAGAGAATGGCACTACAGTTCGCATGCCATTGCTGAGGGCGCGCCTTGCTGCAGCATCGGCCATCTCATTACCGTTGAGCCCACAGTGTCCCGGGATCCATTAGAACACTATGCGGTGGTGTTTTTCTTGAGCGTATGAAAGTAGCTCGGTGATCTGCAGGGCCAGAACCTGATATGCGGTGTGGCGCAGGAAGCATCCCAAAATTTGCAGCGCGGGTTTTGAGTCCGTGAAAATGCACCACTCTTGAGGTCTCCACTGATGCTATGATGCGCAAGGCAGAAAGGATTGCAGATAGTTCAGCGGCTGTAGAAAATGTCATTCGAGGTAATCTAAACTTCTGTTAGGGCTTCTGGTCTGGTATGGTGAATTCGGATGCAGACGAATTATTTTGGCGCGATCTGTCCGTATACACACGAATATGCTACGGATAGAAGGTGTAAATTTGGAATAGTGCGAGTTGTTGGGCAGTTATTATGAACACACCTCTCTTGCGTATGATACCTTCGACTGATAATTCTATCTAGGGCGTTGTCAGCACCCAAGGGGGATAACTGAGGACCAATTTGCACATTTCAGAACTCGGCTATAGCGTTTTATGGTCCTGAATAACCTTATGGATTTCGCTGTTCCTTCTTTCGCGAAGAGACTTCTTGGGTGAATGCCCTTCACGTTGCGTTAATATATGGTACGCGTGCCTACAAGTTTCAACATTCGCACAGTGAGAAAAAGCGGATCACGAGCCTCAGCGATAATCAAAGGACTCGAGGTTGCTTGAGGGACGCCAAGACACACCCTAAGCACTCTTGTTAAATAACGTTGAAGTCTCTCCTCCAAAGTTCGCAATAGACCATAATGACCGCCGAAGAAACTTGTCTTTTCTTTTTTGTTCTTTTTTTTCGATATCAGTGCATTGTGCACTCACAGTAGTGATGAGACTGATCCTTCCCATGTTTATCCGGCTTGTCCGTGAAGCACGTTTATTATAGAACTTACATGATTTTCAAGTGTACATATGCCTGAAGACCATGACAATTGGTGATCGAGAAGGGCGCCAAGAAATTTGTGCTGCTTCACAGCCATGAAAGTTTCTCCTTCGAGACGTAGCTCAATATTATTTAGCTGCCGTTTAGTTAGATACAGTACGGCAGTCTTATACGTGCAGCTATATGTTATCAGAAATTAGGCTTGTGAATGTGTAGTCCATCAACGCGCGTTTTCCGGGTTGTGGGCCATACACCTGAAGTCAAGTACTGCTTGTGAATTTTAAACGCCTGTATGCTTAACTACGCGGGGCGTGCAAAGTTAAAATAATAGATACATTCTATGTTCGCTACGCAAAATCTGCTTGCACATACGATATTTGCGCTTTGACGGAAGCAATTTTCGCGAACAATTGTTCAAAAAAAAAGATTATTTCAACGAAAAATGATACGAACACCTTGAGTCACAATGACGGCACGATCACACCAGGACGATAACTTTTTCAAAGTACGGAACATTGTACACACGGCACGTTTTCGTGTTTAGAAAAAGTTTATTTCGACAAGAGACGATACGAACACTGAGTCATAATCACGGCACAATTCCACTCGGACGATAACATGTAAGAAACGAAACACAGCGCGTTGTCAACGTAAGTAGTGTCCGAGTCCTCACGCACCAACATGTAAACACGTATACCCACGGAAAGGCACAGTTACACATAAACTAAATGCCACATCTACAAAATGATTTTCAATATATACAGTGTACGCAATGGTTATATACAATGATGATGTGATAGAACACTTTATACACAATTTTGAAGTAATGTGCACGAGATGTGTATATACAAAAATGATCATGTATACGAGAGGACACACACACAGAAATCATGGGCACCTGCATTCTATGTGCATTAAATGAATAATTCTGATGGTCTGGCTACAAGAACCAGACTGGACGAAAATTCAGCCATACGCGTCCATTAGCCACCGACAGGAAACGACATGACCACTGTCGAAGGAACTCTTCTTCTCCAAGGAAGAACAACTCCTCCGACAGAAACGACAGTAGCTCAGAGTAGAGCCTCCCCATAAGTGGAAATAGAGCGCGGTGACGACGTCCCATGGCAACTGCCTCGCACCGGTTACGCCATAGACAGAAGGCCCCCGCAGCAATTAAAGGTCGCGCGAAGCGGCCAAGTGAGCAGCGACCAGATGTAATAAAGCGGCTAACTCCAAGGCCACGAAATCCAGTATGCACGGCCCTCCAAAATATCCTGGCAACGACGCATTGCAGCAGTACATGTTTATTGGATTCTTGAAGGGGGCAATTGGGACACTGCGAAGATGGGACAACGCCCCACCGCTCAAGCCTGTAACGAGTTGGAAGCACTTGCCACCCTAGACGCCACATGAAGTCGCGTAGGTGGCCAGGCAAAAATGACGCCGTTATCGCATCCCACGACACATTATTGGAACGTGCGAGGCGCGCTGGGGGAACTAGAGGAAGCAGTAAGGCTGACATAGTATCTACTACACGGTTTTGGAGAACGTCTACATCAGGACATACCTGTTGTATGTGGCGATAAAATGCCACGGCCGTACAGTAAAATGTAGGTGCGTTTAACACTTGTGGGCTGCGATTTAAGTGTACGCCCGGTAACATGTAGCGAATTTTCGTGCCAAGGAAATAGCAAGTGAGTTCACGCGCTGGACACTGATCATGATGTAACAGACGGAGCAGAAATCGCAGAGCAAGCAGCCGGCAGCGGACAGACACGGATGGGAAGGCGAACCCGCCGCGAGAGCGTGGTTGCCCAAGCGCCGCGCGACAGACCAGTTCTGTACGGCCCGACCAGAAGAAGGCACCAAGAAGGGACTTCGAGGACCTAGTATCCCGTAATGGTCGCTGTACGATGTGACAAACGTACCACACTCGGCCGCAAAATACAGACTGCGCTAAGTACCTTCTTTCTGATAGGGGTAAATCATAACCTTGAACATCTTCAATATTTCGCCTTACCACTTCAAGAATGGAGAGCCACACAGAGTCTGATATGCCGTTAGAGGTGTAGTCAAGGCCTAAAATGCGAAGAGAATTGCTCTTTTGAAGACGGAAAAGGGGACTTAGGCGTGTCTCTGGTGAACCAATGAACAAATAACGACATTTTGAAAAATTTAGCGCAGCACCTGAAATATTTCCGTACTCAGTGAAAATTCGAAGGCTACGGGTTAAGCTATCTTCATTCCTGAGATATAATGTGATGTCATCGGCGAAGGCTGTCACCTTCACAACACCGCTACCAGGCAGTGGTAGACCGCATACGTAAGGGTCTCTCACTATTGAGCGCAGAAATGGTTCAAGGCTGAGCACAAAAAGTACTGGGGATAGAGGGCACCCTTGACGAACGCCACGAGTAACGGGAAACGGTGCACTTTCTCGACCATCAAGGAACAATGTACTTCGGATATTTGAATAGGTATTCCTAATAAGTTCAACAAAATTTGACGAGAAGCCGAACGAGGTCAGTACATTAAAAATGTAGTTATGTTCAAGGCGATCGAATGCCTTTTCTTGATCCAGTGAAACTAAGAGACCACGTGCCGACCTGGTCAGCGTGTATGTCATTATGTCACGAGTAACGAACGAAAGACTGTGTATCTCTCTGCCAGGGACTGAGCATGCCTGATGGTGTCCTATTAGGGAAGGCATCAGGCTTCTCAAGCGCCGGGTGAGAACAGCTGTGAAGGTTTTGTAGTCAACGTTGAGAAGCGTGATTGGCCTCCATTCCTCTGGACGAACTGATGACGGATCGTGCTAAGGTATCAGCACAATACGACCGTCCCGAAAACTAAACGGGAAATCAAAGTTCTCAAAGAATTGGCTGATAACCAATACGAAAGTGGCACCAATATCTTCCCAGAACGTTAGATAAAACTCCACGGGTAACCCGTCCGGCCCTGGGGCCGAGCCACGCTTCATAGAAGATAATGCTGCCTTCACTTCCTCGGCTGATGGTCGTGCACAAAGACGGTTATCTACCTCAGGTGGAACCTGAGGCAGCCCACTAAGCAAAGTATGAAGTCTTTGAGAGCCAGAATCTATTTGCATGGTCGTAAGCGCCATGTTTTCAAAATGCGTTACAAAGAGCGAATAATCACGTGCGGGAGGTGGTGTAACAGGAAGTGCTCTTGGGGCCGCAGAACCGAATGCATTCGGCTGTCTAAAAAGCGAGTTTCTTGAAAAGCGCAGAACTTCGGGGTGTGCACACGGATTACGTCTGCATCGCCAAGCAGCATGCTGACAAAGACGACGCCGCGATGAGGCGTTGGAAACGCCTCCGTAGCTCACGCTGCCAGGACCGCATCAACGGAGTCAGTTGATTGACCCGAAGGGCGATGCGGAGCTTCGTGGCAGTATCCGCCAGTTCCTCTGACATACGTCGTCTGAGTGCACGTCCTTCAACCGAACAGGGTAGACGCCACTGCACCTTAAGCGCATCCCATGACTCTCGGTCAGATCTAGAAACCGAGGCGCCCAAAACTCGTGACAAACAAGAGCGTGAGCGCGCGTCATGTAGAACGCGCATGTCCAGACGCCAGGGTTTCACTGATGAGGAAGCAGGCAAGCGAATTTCAAGTATTACTGGTTTGTGATCGGAAATATAAACAGGGGATGAAGGTAACGTTATCACATCAGACCGGGTGACATACTGAGCTAAACTGCTTGGCACATAGGCACGGTCTAACCTGCTTGACGACGCACCGCGTCGCCAGGTCCAGGCAAAGAAAGAACCATGAAAAAGTTGATATGTATCTAGCAACGAAAAATGCTGGACGAGGCGACGCAACTCCCGCGCGTTCCAATCAGGGCGACCCCAGCCCGGGCCCTGCACATCTGCTCGCGTGTCTAAGACGCAGTTAAAATCCCCAACGAGCACCACGTGACGACCGTCAAGGAAATACACGTCCAGGTCACGGAAAAAATCATTGGACTTAATGGCCTGCGCGGGTCCATATATGCACAAAATCCGTAACCTAAATGAAGATACTACACAATCAAATGCCAATATTCGCCCAGTCCCATCATAAAAGACATGATGATCTCGCAAGAGAGCTCTGTTCAAAATAATAATACCAACTCCGCTAGATCGTGATGTAGCGAAGGAGAAGAAACAGTCTAGGTAAAAAAGTGCGTTTGAAAGTGAGGACATGTCCAATGGTGAAAAAATTTGTTTCTTGTAAACACAGTATGTCGCACTGTTTTGCGCGGGCCACGCTGATAATTTCGGCTTGTTTTACAGGACTTCGGAACCCTTGTGCATTTAATGAAATAATTTTCAGGGTATCAGCCATAATTAATTAAATGTATCACCAAACTGACCTGGTCGTGTTGTTCAAGTCGGCGCCCTGGGAACAAGTCCAGGGGTTAAGCAGTCCACGCGTCACTTCTTCGACCCTCTCGAAGAAGGCCGAGGTTTTTTGGGCCGCTGTAACTCGGCACGGCGATCGGGGCCGCCGTCCGAGCCAGAGGCTGACGCATGAGCGCGCTTTACGTCTCGTGGGGCCGCCATTTCTATGTCGAGTTCATCCAGGCTCGGCGAGAGTCCAACGCTGCTATCAACTCCGAGGCTGAAGCTGTTTTCTGATGAGGATGATGTCGGTAGCGGTAGGACGGCGGTATTGGTTTCATCGTCACCGACAACCCCGGCAGCCGGGGGCCCACCCAGATGCAATGGCTGCGCCGCTGTAGGAGATGCAACTGAGGCGGATGAAGCCGCAGCAGACTTCGTGGGTACATGGACTGCAGCGATCGCAGGGTCAGGCACTTGGTGTTTAGAAAAAGTTTATTTCGACAAGAGACGATACTAACACTGAGTCATAATCATGGCACAATTCCACGCGGACGATAACATGTAAGACACGAAACAGAGCGCGTTGTCAACGCGAGTAGTGTCCGAGTCCTCACGCACCAACATATAAACACGTATACCCACGGAAAGGCACAGTTACACATAAACTAAATGCTACATGTACAAAATGATTTTCAATATATACAGTGTGCACAATGGTTATATACAATGATGATGTGATGGTTGATGGTTACAATGGTTATATACAATGATGATGTGATAGAACACTTTACACAATTTTGAAGTGATGTGCACGAGATGTGTATATACAAAAATGATCATGTATACGAGAGGACACACACACAGAAATCACGGGCACCTGCATTCTATGTGCATTAAATGAATATTTCTGATGGTCTGGCTACAAGAACCAGGCTGGACGAAAATTCAGCCATACGCGTCCATTAGCCACCGACAGGAAACGACATGACCACTGTCGAAGGAACTCTTCTTCTCCAAGGAAGAACAATTCCTCCGACAGAAACGACAGTAGTTCAGAGTAGAGCCTCCCCATAAGTGGAAATAGAGCGCGGTGACGACGTCCCATGGCAACTGCCTCGCACCGGTTACGCCATAGACAGAAGGCCCCCGCAGCAATTAAAAGTCGCGCGAAGCGGCCACGTGAGCAGCGACCAGATGTAATAAAGCGGTTGACTCCAAGGCCACGAAATCCAGTATGCACGGCCCTCCAAAATATCCTGGCAACGACGCATTGCAGCAGTACATGTTTATTGGATTCTTGAAGGGGGCAATTGGGACACTGCGAAGATGAGACAACGCCCCACCGCTCAAGCCTGTCCCGAGTTGGAAGCACTTGCCACCCTAGACGCCACATGAAGTCGCGTAGGTGGCCAGGCAAAAATGACGCCGTTATCGCATCCCACGACACATTATTGGAACGTGCGAGGCGCGCTGGGGGAACTAGAGGAAGCAGTAAGGCTGACATAGTATCTACTACACGGGTTTGGAGAACGTCTACATCAGGACATACCTGTTGTATGTGGCGATAAAATGCCACGGTCGTACAGTAAAATGTAGGCGCGTTTAACACTTGTGGGCCGCGATTTAAGTGTACGCCCGGTAACATGTAGCGAATTTTCGTGCCAAGGAAATAGCAAGCGAGTTCACGCGCTGGACACTGATCATGCTGTAACAGACGGAGCAGAAATCGCAGAGCAAGCAGCCGGCAGCGGACAGACACGGATGGGAAGGCGAACCCACCGCGAGAGCGTGGTTGCCCAAGCGCCGCGCGACAGACTAGTTCTGTACGGCCCGACCAGAAGAAGGCACCAAGAAGGGACTGCAAGGACCTAGTAACCCGTAATGGTGGCTGTACGACGTGACAAACGTACCACACTCGGCCGCAAAATACAGACTGCGCTAAGTACCTTCTTTCTGATAGGGGTAAATCATAACCTTGAACATCTTCAATATTTCGCCTTACATCTTCAAGAATTGAGAGCCACACAGAGTCTGATATACCATTAGAGGTGTAGTCAAGGCCTAAAATGCGAAGAGAATTGCTCTTTTGAAGACGGAAAAGGGGACTTAGGCGTGTCTGTGGTGAACCAATGAACAAATAACGACATTTTGAAAAATTTAGCGCAGCACCTGAAATATTTCCGTACTCAGTGAAAATTCGAAGGCTACGGGTTAAGCTATCTTCATTCCTGAGATATAATGTGATGTCATCGGCGAAGGCTGTCACCTTTACAACACCGCTACCAGGCAGTGGGAGACCGCATACGTAAGGGTCTCTCACTATTGAGCGCAGAAATGGTTCAAGACTGAGCACAAAAAGTACTGGGGATAGAGGGCACCCTTGTCGAACGCCACGAGTAACCGGAAACGGTGCACTTTCTCGACCATCAAGGAACAATGTACTTCGGATATTTGAATAGGTATTCCTAATAAGTTGAACAAAATTTGACGAGAAGCCGAACGAGGTCAGTACATTAAAAATGTAGTTATGTTCAAGGCGATCGAATGCCTTTTCTTGATCCAGTGAAACTAAGAGACCACGTGCCGACCTGGTCAGCGTGTATGTCATTATGTCACGAGTAACGAACGAAAGACTGTGTATCTCTCTGCCAGGGACTGAGCATGCCTGATGGTGTCCTATTAGGGAAGGCATCAGGCTTCTCAAGCGCCGGGTGAGAACAGCTGTGAAGGTTTTGTAGTCAACGTTGAGAAGCGTGATTGGCCTCCATTCCTCTGGACGAACTGATGACGGATCGTGCTTAGGTATCAGCACAATACGACCGTCCCGAAAACTTAACGGGAAATCAAAGTTCTCAAAGCATTGGCTGATAACCGATACGAAAGTGGCACCAATATCTTCCCAGAACGTTAGATAAAACTCCACGGGTAACCCGTCCGGCCCTGGGGCCGAGCCACGCTTCATTGAAGATAATGCTGCCTTCACTTCCTCGGCTGATGGTCGTGCACAAAGACGGTTAGCTACCTCAGGTGGAACCTGAGGCAGACCACTAAGCAAAGTATGAAGACCTTGAGAGCCAGAATCTATTTGCATGGTCGTACGCGCCATGTTTTCAAAATGCGTTACAAAGAGCGAATAATCACGTGTGGGAGGTGGTGTAACAGGAAGTGATCTTGGGGCCGCAGAACCGAATGCAGTCGGCTGTCTAAAAAGCGAGTTTCTTGAAAAGCGCAGAACTTCGGGGTGTGCACACGGATTACGTCGGCATCGCCAAGCAGCAGCTGACAAAGACGACGCCGCGATGAGGCGTTGGAAACGCCTCCGTAGCTCACGCTGCCAGGACCGCATCAACGGAGTCAGTTGATTGACCCGAAGGGCGATGCGGAGCTTCGTGGCAGTATCCGCCAGTTCCTCTGACATACGTCGTCTGAGTGCACGTCCTTCAACTGAACAGTGTAGACGCCACTGCACCTTAAGCGCATCCCATGACTCTCGGTCAGATCTAGAAACAGAGGCGCCCAAAACTCGTGACAAACAAGAGCGCGAGCGTGCGTCATGTAGAACGCGCATGTCCAGACGCCAGGGTTTTACTGATGAGGAAGCAGGGAAGCGAATTTCAAGTATTACTGGTTTGTGATCGGAAATATAAACAGGGGATGATGGTAACGTTATCACATCAGACTGGGTGACATACTGAGCTAAACTGCTTGGCACATAGGCACGGTCTAACCTGCTTGACGACGCACCGCGTCGCCAGGTCCAGGCAAAGAAAGAACCATGAAAAAGTTGATATGTATCTAGCAACGAAAAATGCTGGACGAGGCGACGCAACTCCCGTGCGTTCCAATCAGGGCGACCCCAGCCCGGGCCCTGCACATCTGCTCGCGTGTCTAAGACGCAGTTAAAATCCCCAACGAGCACCACGTGACGACCGTCAAGGAAATACACGTCCAGGTCACGGAAAAAATCATTGGACTTAATGGCCTGCGCGGGTCCATATATGCACAAAATCCGTAACCTAAATGAAGATAGTACACAATCAAATGCCAATATTCGCCCAGTCCCATCATAAAAGACATGATGATCTCGCAAGAGAGCTCTGTTGAAAATAATAATACCAACTCCGCTAGATCGTGATGTAGCGAAGGAGAAGAAACAGTCTAGGTTAAAAGTGCGTTTGAAAGTGAGGACATGTCCAATGGTGAAAAAATTTGTTTCTTGTAAACACAGTATGTCACACTGTTTTGCGCGGGCCACGCTGATAATTTCGGCTTGTTTTACAGGACTTCGGAACCCTTGTGCATTTAATGAAATAATTTTCAGGGTATCAGCCATAATTAATTAAATGTATCACCAAACTGACCTGGTCGTGTTGTTCAAGTCGGCGCCCTGGGAACAAGTCCAGGGGTTAAGCAGTCCACGCGTCACTTCTTCGACCCTCTCGAAGAAGGCCGAGGTTTTTTGGGCCGCTGTAACTCGGCACGGCGATCGGGGCCGCCGTCCGAGCCAGAGGCTGACGCATGAGCGCGCTTTACGTCTCGTGGGGCCGCCATTTCTATGTCGAGTTCATCCAGGCTCGGCGAGAGTCCAACGCTGCTATCAACTCCGAGGCTGAAGCTGTTTTCTGATGAGGATGATGTCGGTAGCGGTAAGACGGCGGGATTGGTTTCATCGTCACCGACAACCTCGGCAGCCGGGGGCCCACCCAGATGCAATGGCTGCGCCGCTGTAGGAGATGCAACTGAGGCTGATGAAGCTGCAGCAGACTTCGTGGGTACATCGACTGCAGCGATCGCAGGGTCAGACGCTATATCCGCGTTCAAAACTTTGCTGGGATCAGGAGGAGTGATGGTAACAGCCGAAGTGGAGGCGCTTTCGGCTACAGCACGCGTGTCCACTGCTTGAAAGGGCAGCGAACATGGCGTGTTGCGATCCGCCACGTCACGGTCTTCTTTTTCAGTAGAGGAGGCCGGCGAACATGGCGCGCTGTGACTTCTCGAGCTGCATGCCTCTTCTTTTTCATTTCTTGACGGTAGTTCATGCGGTGTCAGTGCAATTTCTTTGGTTGTGGCGTCACGCGCAGTCGCAACCGCAGTTGACGCCGGCGGTAAGGGGGGAAAGGCTCCAGTAGCAGCGTCTGAGTATGAACGCCGCACAGGGCACGCGACCGTAGGGTGACTATCCCCGCAACGCCGACAAGGACGGTCACACCCGTCGCTTTCGTGGCCATGGACGCCACAACGGCCACAGAACGCTGCGGTGCACTGTGCACGGTAGTGGCCGCTGGAACCGCACCGACGACACACGCGTTGCAAGCCGCGGTAGTCAAACGTTACACGATGACCAGAGACTCGGAGATAATTGGGGACAGGTGTTGTGAGGCTCATTTCCATACGCACGAAGCGTGTGCCCGTGAGCACGCCACGTCGTCCGCTCATGAGACCAGCACTGACAGACAGAACCTTCCCGTATGGTGATAGTGCCTGGACGAGGACTTCGTTCGGAACGAAGGACGGCAAAAAGAGGCAGGTTACGTTGGTTACCTGCGGGCCAACGGGAACGATGGGACAACGCTCGCCACCGATGACGAGGCAGCCAGCATCGACGATTAGAGTCATGGAAGCCATGCTCTTGACAGTGACTTGGAAGTTGAGGCCTCCCATGTGCTGAACGCAGTAGACCTCAGAGAGGCCAACTATTGAGGCCGTCGCGTCGACGACGGTCTCGGGACCATTCCCCGTAGGGACAACAACATCGAAGACGTGGGCCTTCGAGGGAGTCCATGACGCTGTAGGCGCCATGGCGTGAGAGGTGGACGTCCCCGACGTGGAACACGCAGGGGCGTCGGTAGAACCGCTTGTTCCGTGCGCCTTCTCCTTCTTCTTCTTCCGCGGCTTCAGTCGCCGCTTTTGCGACAAGATTGCCCTTTATAGGCACTTTATCCGCGTACAAAACAATGCAAAACTTCCTGCGTCAATCTCGCAAGCATCCCATTGTAGGGCTTTTTCATTTCAACGTCGACAGTAGAACAAAGTATTCCTCCATTTATTTTTTAAGTAAGTCGTTTAAACTGCAATTATATCTCTATCCTTTACAGCCATAACACTGAACTTCGAAGCAAGCACCAAACTTTATATCAAATATTTGAAAAAGGGTTCGCAAGGTATGCTCGAAGCCTAATAATCATTCCTATGTACATGAGTATTCCTCGCATGTTTAACCTTCACCTCACGTTCTCAAAGTGTTCAAATGCTTCTGAAACGCTTCTCGCAATCTTCTTTTAATGCGTCAGCATTTCTATACCTACCCAACGATAAACCTGTCCCTCACGTAAGACGAATGCAATGGATCATTCCCCGTAAGCAGGCGAATTCATCTAAATCAACTCTACAGCACGCAGAACAGCACCCGTTAGAATAAAGAACAAGCTCTGAACAAGCATCCGAACCATCAGCGAAGTTTTGCGTAATGTATTTGGGTCGAATCATGGCAGATAAGGTTGATAATGACACCGGGCTGCATGCACATGAGCAAGGGTAGCGCCGCAGCAGTTCGTGTCGCCGCGACACTGTCGCATTTACCGTAACGGCGCCAAGACGAGTGCAGCCGCTTACATAAAAAGTTGGTGCGTGAGGACTCGGACACTACTTACGTTGACAACGCGCTGTGTTTCGTTTCTTACATGTTATCGTCCGGGTGGAATTGTGCCGTGATTATGACTCAGTGTTCGTATCGTCTCTTGTCGAAATAAACTTTTTCTAAACGCACATAAAAAGTTTTAGTTAAGGGGACGCAAGTGGCTTGCGTACGCAAGAAGTAGGGGTCACGGTACTGCGCATGCGCAGTATTGTCGCCCCTAGTTCTTGCGTACGCAAGACGCTTGCGTCCCCTTAACTAAAACTGTCTATTAGAGACGATTCTGCGCGTGCGCAGTACCGCAGCCCCTAGTCCATGCGTACGCAAGTCGCTTGCGCCCCCTAAACTAAAGCTCTCTATTGTGTGCACTGTATATACTGAACATCATTTTATACATGTGACAAGTAGTTTATGTTTAACCGTGCTTCTCCGTGGGTCTATGTCGTTATATGTTATTGAATGAGCATTCGGACACTACTTCGAGAACGTGCGATGCGTACAATCCTTCGTTTCTTGTATATGTTGTCGTCCCGGTGGGATTGTGACTCAGTGTTCTTATCGTCCCTTGTTTAAGTAAACTTTTTTCTAAACACTGAAGAAGAACGGAAACGCAAGAATGCAGAGTATCAGTGTCAACGCATGAAAACGCCAGAAGAAACTCAACGACTGGTAGCAGAGCGGGGAACTACAGCGAGACGCTCACGGGCTCACCCAACAAGAGGAAGGACACCATGCCGCCGCTGCCGCCCTGAGAACGACGTCCCAGGGAAGGCCGCAACACAGAACAAGCGCGGGAAATACGAGCGCGCAACACCCAGCGTCACCGGCAACAACGCGCCGACAACCGAGGCTTCGCTAAATTAACCCTGATTCACCCTAACACCAAATGCCGAGGGTTCGAGTGCCATAATTAACGCTACATAAATGAAATGTTGGCAATTTGCTGCCCCTTAATTAACACCAGTGATCGGGGGGTTCGAGTGCCGTAATGGACTCTATCTTAATAAAAACCTGCCTTATGGCGTTCACTATCGAACATGATAAGCGAACGACCGATGATGGTTGATAAGGGTTAATACTGATCGGATCAAGTTCCGTAAGATTGATAATGACACCGGGCTGCGTGAAGATGAGCAAGCGGCACAATGCTGATGCATACTTAGGCAAATACCAGATGAGTTTCTGCGTAAATTTTCTTTCTTCTTTCCCATTTTTTGTCCTCCGAGGGGACTCCCTCCTCAATGAATGGCTGCGTAGGATACGTTGAACTTTAGACCAATAGCAATAGAGATTTTTTTAGTTAGGTGGCCGCAGCAGTTCTGCGTACGCAGCAAACCCGCGGAGGCGTCAGTGCGCATGCGCAGTACGCAGGAGCACGCACAGTATCTTGCGTGCGCCCGCAGCTTTTCAAAAGCTGCGTATAGCATCCGCTGCCGGCTCAGCGGCATTTTCGGGACGTTCTCGCGTGTCCACGAGAGCTCATTTTTCGATAACGCTCTTGCCGAAAATATGACTCCGGCTTGTGGTTTGACTTCGTGGCGGCTGTCATTGGCTGCACAGTTTCAGACGGTGACGTATGACGGCGCTGAGTGGGACACTACTGGTTCCTACGCGTGCAAGACAAGCAAGCAATCTCCTTGTCAGTTTAGCGTCCGGCCAACTATATTGCCGTACCGTGCGCGCGCGCTATGCTCCGCAAGCACAACCTCGCGCCCTGCGCACGTATGTGGTTCATCATCACCATCATCATCAGCCTGGTTACGCCTACTGCAGGGCAAAGGTCTCTCCCATATTTCTCCAACAACCCCGGTCATGTACTAATTGTGGCCATGCCGTCCCTGCAAACTTCTTAATCTCATCCGCCCACCTAACTTTCTGCGCTTCCCTTCCCTTGGAATCCAGTCCGTAGCCCTTAATGACCATCGGTTATCTTCCCTCCTCATTACGTGTCCTGCCCATGCCCATTTCTTTATCTTGATTTCAACTAAGATGTCATTAACTCGCGTTTGTTCCCTCACCCAATCTGCTCTTTTGTTATCCCTTAACGTTACACCCATCATTCTTCTTTCCATAGCTCGTTGCGTCGTCCTCAATTGAAGCAGAACCCTTTTTCCTAAGCCTCCAGGTTTCTGCCCCGTAGGTGAGTACTGGTAAGACACAGCTATTATACACTTCGTAGGTGGTTGCGGACGCCCAACTAAAACTGCCTTGACGGGCGCTTGATGCACGTTCGCGTAGCCGTAGCCCTCATGCTAGCTCGCTATCGACGGTGCGTGTCCAGTCCGCGTCTCAGTAGCATAGCATCCAGAGACGCGCAGTGCCTTCGCCGGTGAAAGATACGCAAAGCCAAGCGAACGCACCGTCACACTCAGCTCGACTGACTCTACCGCAGCCAAGGCAGCGCTGCAGCCTAAAAAACATCAGCGTTTCTGCCTTGCAGCTGTTTGCACTTTTTCTTCCCATTCCCCCTTCCCCGTGCAGTGCTGTTGAGGTGTCCTCCTGTGAGAGACAGTTACGGCGCTGCACTCATCTCTTCCGTTTCCTTTCCTAAAATCACTTCACACACACACGCACACATAGCGTACCGCGGTGCGCAACACTGGTCTGAGCAGAACGCATCGTAAACGTCGAGCCAAATCCACGCACTCTCCATTCTCCGCGTCACTGACAAACGCCGAGGGTAATTCATTCGGTCACACCCAGTGGCGTAGCAACAGGGGAGGCCGGGGGGCCGTGGGCCCCGGGTGCAAGGGGCCAGTGGGGGGGGGGGGGGGGGGGGGGGGGTCATATACGCCTGAAGACAACCCTCTTTCCGCCGGCTTGACAGGACGCAAATTGCAAAGAGTGCTCCGGCATCCAGTAGCCCGAGCTCATGCACCCGATGCGTTGCGTCGCAGAATTGTCAACTGCAGCTCTATCAACACCCCACGAGTTAATTGCACGAATGCGCGGGCTAAAGAAATTTAATTCGCGAAATGGTCGCTAAACTACTCGCCTTAACCTTAGCGGAACGTTGCATGTGGGGTGCGCTCGCGCTGTGCGTTCATGTTGGGAGCGGGAGTCGCTAAACATACAGTGAGGCGTTGTAAGGCGTTGGGACTCTTGGGTCCCTCTTCCGTTCAGAACGCGCAGTGAAGACGAACGAAGACAGCAGCAAGAGGGCGTTCAACCAGCGCGCCCAGCGCTCGCGTTTACGGCGAAGCGTTCGTTCAGAGCGACGTTGCATAAGTGGGGCCGTCAAAAGTCGCTAATGGGATTGTCTGGATCGTCTTCAGACTCGGTTCGGCCGAAGAGTTTGGCGGCGTATGATTCCACAGGCTGTAGTCGCGGGCCCGCCGCGATGTCCGGCTCGCTTTTACTTCCCCTCTCCCGCTCGCTCCGAGAAGCCGCTGCCAAACCTGCCGTTATATTTCACGCTTTTCTTCTTACCCTCGAAAGTTTCAGGAAACTGTTGTTGTTGTGTGATTCATGTCACAAGTACAGTGTCTCTATCAGCTGCACAGAATTTTATTTAAAAAAGTGGTGAATATTGTAAGGATATTTCCCGATCGAGGTTCTATGAAGTTATGTCTTTTTGTGATTACTAGGAACTCGGTAGCGCAAAAAATATGGAAGATAAGGAATAACCATATCCTTAATAATCCCGTAATTAGTACTTATAGAGGAAGCACTTCAATTCGAGAATTGAGGACTCAAAGTCAAATAATGAACTCAACAAAAACTTCTTAAACAAACTCGTTTTGGGTGCTACAACCTACTGTACTTTGGCACTGCGGACGGCGTCCAGTATATGGCAGCAGCGAAAGAAATATGAAATAGTGGACCAGTGAGGTTGATCCCTTAATCCTCTCCATTGCGAGTGCAGACCAACAGTAGTGCAAGCTTTCGCTGGCACGGGCTTCATCGCGGCCTTTTCTTTATTTTTTTATGGTGATGCCAAGAATCGACACGAAGCGTGCTCTATTCTGTTTCCAATCTTGCGGTGGTACCGTACCTCAGATAATCACGTTTGTGCGTATAGCAGCAAGTGAAAACAAGGCTTTATTGATCAGAATGAAGAGAACTCGCAATTGTCATAGCATTGGCGCCCGCGCAGCGGCGAGGCAGGTAGCGTTTTCTAATAGGGTGGGGAGATCCACGTCACTGACAAACAATTTAATTTTCGTTTTCGTTCAGGGCTGCCCACAGACAAAATACTGCGTGCCATAGTACCTACGACAATTTTTGTGAAGTTGTTGTTGGGCAAGATATGAATGTCGGGCTTCAATTTTGCAAGAGCAATATTGCCGCTAAAATTGGCAATTAAAACTTTATTATCAAGATTTTTTTTGTTACTTGTGACGTGAGTAATATTTTCCACGATGCCGCATTTGTATAGCTGCCAAGACTTGCAGTCTGGCAGAAGATGTGCACATGGGCTTATCACAGGTTATCAGTGCAGCACCCTGTGTTATTTGGCGCAGGAAAAACAGCGTGTATATTTGCTGCATTCGCGATTTCTGGGAAAGAAAGCGAAGGAGAGGGGGACCCGGGGAACGTGCGCGGTATCTAAGGTGGCTGTACTGGAGCTGAAACCTGGAAATTGTAGATATCCTCGCCTTCCTCGACTACATCATGGGGGGGGGGGCGGGGAGGGTGACACAAGACCTATGGGCCCCGGGTGCCAGACGACCTAGCTACGCCACTGGTCACACCTCGTTCACCAATGTGGTGCGACGCCCGCAACACCGTTGGCGGCGCTGCTTATGGCGCCGGCGTTTCTCAAACGCCTCCCGCGTTACGCCTAAACTTTGTTTATACCTTATGGTGCTTCGCCTTCGAGTGAAACTGGCAATTATTCAATGCGTAAGCATTTCTATGCCTACCCAAAGAGGAAACACGTCCGTCTGTCATGTCAATCGCTCTAAGAAAATTAATGCATAATACGATATAAATTCGAATGGAAAAACTGGTAATGGTGAGTTTCGAACCTACTCTCAGAAGCCGAGTGTCTTGCCCACTGGACTAAACACCCACGCTTGCAGAAAATGAATACATATGAACCATATGAACGTGTTGTACCGGCGGCAAAAAAAAAAAAAGTCGAACGTGAACAGTTTCTATGAAGTCTTTGTTTAACACCGAAGCTCTTAAGGACCAGTTCCCCCAGGATCATGTCTATGTGTATAGACACAAAGCCATCAAGCTTGGCTCCAGCGTTGCGGTCTTCCACAGCTGGTTCGTTGGCGCCCTTCTGCGCTACCGCGCGAATGCGCTCGTGCCACTGCTCCTTCCTTCGTCGTCGTCGTCAAGAATTAATTAATTAATTAGTTAATTAACACAAGGACGTAACCAATTTTGCAGCCAAGCTGCTAAGGGCTAGTTCCCTCAGGATCGTGTTCGTGTGTACACACAAAACTCCCCATACGTAGAGCGATCCCGAAAATAGTGCAATGCCGGGCCGACCCGCGGCGGAGGTGCAGTAAAGGGCCCCACATACACCGATTCGCTTGTCATCCTTCTTCACAGAGTGAAAGGGCACCGAGTTTTTGATGGTGCAATAAAAGCCATCTCTAAGACTACATGTAGAGCCGGCTTGGAGCTTTGCAGATATAAGGAAAATTCCGATTTTGCGAAAAATTAATCTTTAATGCGCCTTCCGTTTTGGCGTTCCTTCACCGCCCGCACGGTTTAACCGAACTACTTGAACGAAAAAACCAGTCAAAAACACAAAGGACAAGGACAGAGGTTCACACCACAACGACTGGTCTATCAACTCGACTGGTTGATAGACCAGTCGTTGTGGTGTGAACCTCTCCTCTTGTCCTTTGTGTTTTTGACTGGTTTTTTCGTTCAAGAATGTACCAACTGGCCCAGATTTCAACCCTTCTGTTAACCGAACTAAATGCCACCGATATGTGAGGGCTCGTGCGCTTCACGTCGAGCAACACACACAGATAAGCAGTCATTGAGTTGATAAGGAGTGATCAGGGGTTATATAGGTTTCATGACGCTTGATACTGGTTCGACGTGGATGGATAACGTGCTAAAGCGCGATAAGGACTTACAATGGTCGGAGCAGTTCTGATAAGGTTAATACGCGCTGATAAGGGTAGCTCACGGTCTTATCAAGTCCGATAAGGTTGATGAAGACCAATGTAAGTTGATAAGGGACGGATCATGTCTGAAAAGGTTAGTAAGGATAGGATTGATTGCGATAAGGTTGATACGTACCGATAGGGGTTGATAAGGATAGGATTGATTGCGATAAGGTTGATACCTATCGATAAGGGTTGATAAAGCTAGGATCGAGTCCGATAAGGTTGAGGTTATCGATAATTGTTGATACGGGTCGGATCTAATGTTTATACTGGTCGGATAAGGTTTCATACCATCGATAGTGATGCGGGGATGCGTGCTGATGAGCAAGTGGCACAATGCTCACGCATACTTAGAAAATTCCCGGAGGAGCATCCGCGAGAATAATTTTTATTTATTTGTGTGTTCGTTATGAATGCGAAAGCGTTGGATGTGTCAAACTGGGAAAAAAATCCATGTGTGTGAAGTGTTGGAAGTCGCTCATATGGTACAGGTAGAGAGGGGACGGGAGAGCTTCGTATAGCGTGCGTATATATATTGTCACGCTCTAACACAAGAATAAGTGACAGTAGGATCAGCCAGAGATGAAAAATGCCAAGCACTGAGCGATGGTTCTCCAGCTGGCGCGGGATCTTCGACTTCGTCGTCTTCTTCGCCGTTTTGCTGGGCACGCAATGCTGAATGTTCGCTGGCTCAAAACACCAGGTGGCATTATTCCCCCTCCCTATGAAGCATCGACTCGATGCTCAAACACAAGACGTACACGAAAGGTACGCGCATTAGGTAGGACATAAGGGAGGGAGGGAGGGAAAACTTTTGAGTCTTTCGAGAGTTTCGCGGTTATGAGGTCTCCGTCGTCTTCATCTTCTTGGCGCTGGCGACTGGAGACTTCTCTTCAGCAAGGGTGGGCCCCTATTCCAGGGCTCCACTGAGTCGCGCTGCATCGCTCGCGTGCTGCACTAGGGCCCTTTGGGCCGTGAGCTCGCTGCTGGTGAGCCGACTCTCCCATTGCTCCGCACTCGGGTGTTCGTGTTTGTGGAATGCTTTGTTGCGTTCGCACTCCCAGGTGATGTGGTAAAGTGTAGGTTTGGCACCGCACCAAGGGCAGGTGGCCTTGTATTGTGTCGGAAACATCTTATTGAGCACGTGTAAGTTCGGGAAGGAGTTTGTCTGTAGTCTGCGCCAGCTGGTCGCTTCCTCCTTTGAGAGGTCTTTGTGTGGTGGCGGATATCTAATTCTAGTTCCTCTATGTAAGTTCAGGGTCTCTGCGTATCCCCCCTCGCAAGCCTGTAGGTGGGTCTCCGGGGCATTCGACCACCCAGCTCGGAACGCTTCACCTCGAGCTAGGCTGTCTGCCCTTTCGTTCCCCACTATGCCTACGGTAGGACATAAAAAAAAAGGGAAACGCGCTAGCACACATACGGGCATGCACACGAAAGAAAAAAAAATGGGTTCTGTCGGCGGGAGCAAAAAAAGAAAAGAAAAATCACTTCGCAGTTCTTTGGAGGACGACGCGACGACAGCAAAAAACAAGGCGTTGTCACTTTCTTCAGAAGGGTGGCCAGTTTTTCGCTGATTATAGAATAATCCGCTCCAGTGTCCACTAAAGCAGTCAATTCGCGACCGTCGAGGAGTACAGGAATGTCCAAGGAAATTCTTTTTCTGTAATCAGCAGGTACCGTCGTCGTCGATGTATCGTCGGTCCGCGTACGCGTCAGTAGGGGTCCTTGAGCACGTCCAGACTGAGCGGCCTCGCCCCCGAAGGTCGCTGTGGTTAGTTTTCCCGGCGCGGGCTGGGCGACCGACCCCGCACCACACTCGAATACGTACGGCGAGTCGGAGAAAACCGCCGCGGCGAAGGGGAGCGTGACTGGTGTCGAGTTGATGGGGATCCGCACTGTTGGGCAACGTATTGTTCAATTTCAGGAGGACGCTGGCCGAACCTAGGTCGCGGCGAGTTTGCTGAAAATCCGCGTAGTCCGAGCTCGCGATAGGAGCACTGTCGGTAGACGTGCCCAGCTTCGCCACAGTAAAAGCAAAGGGGACGGTGATCAGGTGCCCGCCACACGTCTGATTTCCTTGGGGCCTGTCGGTGGTCCTGGTAATACGAGGCCGCTTGGACGGGCTGTAGCATGGCCGGGCACGCGGTGCGAAGCGGGGAGGGAGGTGGGGCAGGTTGCCTCAAAGCTTGCGCATACGACATGCGGGAGCTGTCAGTGCTTAGTGGTCGAGCTTCGGTGTTGAAGGGTGGTTCTCTTAGCGCTTGCTGGACTTCGTCACGGAGAACGCTGGACAAGGAGTTGAGCGTCGGCTGTGAGGGTACCGACAGCTTCTGGAGTTCTTCGCGGATGACGGAACGAATGAGCTCTCGAAAGAAATCGACGTGGCCCCCGAGAGCTCCGAAGAAGTCCGTAGGTGAGGCAGCGTTCACTTGGCGTTCGTAGGATGGTGCCCGCTGCCGAAGCGTCTGTTCAATGGTGACGGCCTCGGAAAGAAATTCTGACACTGTTTTGGGAGGACTGCGCACGAGACCGCCGAACAGCTGCTCTTTCACTCCGCGCATCAGGTACCGCACCTTCTTTTCTTCCGACATGCTGGGGTCGGCTCGGCGAAAGAGACGCGTCATGTCCTCGACATACATTGCGACACCTTCGTTCGGCATTTGTATACGGGACTGAAGATCACGCTCAGCTCGCTCCCGGCGATCAGGGCTCGCGTACGTCTCAAGAATCCGGTGTTTGAATTCTGCCCATGAATTTAGGGCATCTGCACGGTTCTCGTACCAAACACGTGCACCATCGTTAAGGCTGAAATATACGTTTTTCAGTTTCTCTGCGTCATCCCACTTGTTGAACGCGGCAACACGTTCATAGTGGACCAGCCAGTCTTCAACATCCTCATGTATGGCGCCGTGGAAGGGATTTGGCGTTCGCGGATTCAGCAGCGTACAATGAATCGGCGTTGGGCCTTCCATACCTGTTGGCGTGGTCGGAGCTGCCATTTTCTCTGGGAGGAGTCCAAACTCAGGGGCTTGTCCACGGATCCTTCTGCTGGCGCGGTGTACAGGCGTAACCACCGGTACAGGGCTGGAGCTCCTACTGCTCGGAGGGGTGTGGTGCATAGATTAAATTACCCAGCACCTCCACCAGTTTGTCACGCTCTAACACAAGAATAAGTGACAGTAGGATCAGCCAGAGATGAAAAATGCCAAGCACTGAGCGATGGTTCTCCAGCTGGCGCGGGATCTTCGACTTCGTCGTCTTCTTCGCCGTTTTGCTGGGCACGCAATGCTGAATGTTCGCTGGCTCAAAACACCAGGTGGCATTATATATAAAATCCTATTTTTATGTCCACTGCAGGGGTGACGGTGATCTCCATTTACCCCTGTTTTACGCTGGCTGATTCTAACTTGTGCCGACAAATACTCTAATTTCATCTCCCCACTTAATTTTCCGCCGTCCTTGACTGCGCTTTCCTTCCCTTGGTGCCCCTTCTCTAACTCTAATGATCCACCGATTATCTACCCTACCCATTATATGGCCTGCCCAGCCCCATTTCTATTTCTCCTAATGCCAACTATAGCATATGTTTGCTGTCTGATCCACACGCGACTCTTCCTGTCTCTTAAAGCTGCGCTTAATAATTTTCTTTCCATCGCCCATTGCGCGCTCCTTAACTTGTTCTTTCTTTGTTAATCTTCAAGTTTCTGACCCATATGCCAGCACCGCTAGAATGCAGTGATTGTACACTTTTCTTTTCAACGCCAGTGGTAAGCTCCCAGTCAGGCTTTGCTAATGCCCGCCGTATGCGCTCCAACCCATTGTTATTCTTCTGCATATTTCCTGTTCGTGATCAGGATCTCCTGGGAGTAATTGACCTAGGTAAACATACTCCTGCACAGACTCTAGAGGCTGACTGGCGATCATGAATTCTTGTCCCCTTGCCAGGCTATTGAACATTACCTTTGTATTCTGCATAATAATCTTCGATTCCACGCTTACTCCTTCTTTGCTAAGGGCCTCAATCATTTGTTGTAAATCGTCCACAGTGTTGCTGAACAGTACAATGTCATCTGCAAACCAAAGGTTGCAGAGATAACCGCCGTTGATCCTCACTTCTATGCTTTCCCTATCTAATGGCTACCCGCCGTGGTTGCTTATTGGCTATGGTGCTGGGCTGTTAAGCACGAGGTCGCGGATCCAGATTCCGGCCAGGGCGGCAGCCTTTCGGTGGGGGGCCAAATGCGAGAACACCCGTGTACTTAGATTCAGGTGCACGTTAAAAAACTCCAGGTGGTTCGAATTTCCGGAGTCCCAAACTGCGGCGTGCCTCATAATCAGATCGTGGTTTTGGCGCGTAAAACTCCATAATTTAATTATAATAGCTTGAATACTTCTACGCATGCAGGGAATAGCATTTGAGAGATTTTCTCCTGGATCGAATCCCTTCTGGATAGGTCACATATATATATATATATATATATATATATATATATATATATATATATATATATATATATATATATATATATATATATATACACACATCAGTGGAGCATAGACATAGTTTAGGAATAGAATAGGAACACGTAGGAAAAATAACATGACTTGACTGACGTTTCGGACGGGGTCCGGATGAAACCGACTGACTCTTGATGAAGACCGGACCGCGGCCGAAATGTCAGTAAACTCCTGTTATTTCTCCTGCGTACTTATCTTCCTTAATCTACATATATATATATATATATATATATATATATATGTGTGTGTGTGTGTGTACACATATATTGCAATTGACATTGGTTTGCTTGCTGCGGACAACCGCCAGTTGCGCTTGGATCCTCGAAGAGGCAGGACGTGAATGAACTTCTGAGCGAAATTTGGTGAACGCGGTTTAAATCATGAATTCTTGACCTCAAAGAGGTGGGATAATGCTAACGCATTTGCCTCGCATTTGCCGCTAAGTCACCACTCAATGTTTATTACTTAGTTAGCTATGTGGTTAGTTAGTTAGTTAGTTAGTTAGTTAGTTAGTTAGTTAGTTAGTTAGTTAGTTAGTTAGTTAGTTAGTTAGTTAGTTAGTTAGTTAGTTAGTTAGTTAGTTAGTTAGTTAGTTAGTTAGTTAGTTAGTTAGTTAGTTAGTTAGTTAGTTAGTTAGTTAGTTAGTTAGTTAGTTAGTTAGCAGCTCAACATGTTCCAGCATTCAGGGCTGTCCGCACAGATAAACTGGATAATTAGTTCAACCAACGTCGACGCTGCGTGAAATTCTGGGCCGCTATATTCCGTTTCATACAGAGCAGGCAACGCTACGAAGGCTAGGAAGACTTCTCTGACAGTTCGCATTCTCGACCAATAAGCAGTGCGCCGCAAATGAAAGACATATATTTGGAATGCACTGTGTAATTCGATGTGAAATTAACCTTCGTAGTCGAAGGTAAAACGGACGCCGACAAAAAGAAGAGACGTTTCGGCTCCCACACGGGGGCATTGTTCACAAGGTTGTGAACAAGGGCCCCGTTTGGGTGCCGGAACGTCTTTTTTGCAGTTGCAAGTTGTAGTTGCAATGTATCAAGCAGTTATGTCCTAGAACATGTTGCGGAGTGAGACTCCTAAGGCCGCACTACTTGCGCAGATTCCGCAGCGTTTCCTGCCACAAGTACGAAACGGAGACGTGCCAGATGCGTCCTTTACGCATGTGCGCACGCTAAGCACGATGAGCGTGCTCAGACCAAGGAGGTTTTTTTTTTTTTTCTCAGTCTCGCTCACACCTGTCGCGAACGTGGCACTGAGCTTCCTGCGGCTGCGCCGCGGGCTGATGACGTAGACGTTACGCTCTCTCTCTCTCTCACACGTCTCGCGCCAACACTAACCGCATAATCTTTTACCACACGCGTCCTTTAAAATGAACGCGTTACGAGCAGGTGTCTCGTCGAAGGACGATTCGCGGGCTCCTCGCAAAGGCATGAAGGCGACACGTCGCGGAGTCGTTAAGGGCGATGAGACGGTCATAATAACGGCGGCGGTGTTATGGCACGAGGCTTGCGAGAAAATCCTTGGCTTTTCTTTTGTTTTTTTGAAACACGTGACGCCTGCTTGCAGTGATGAGGGACGACGGGAGTGACTTTGGTTTTGCATAACGAACGTGACCTTGCCCATATACGACCTCGTAAGCCCCGCGTCGTGCGATGCATCGACACCTCATTGTTCTTGATCGCATGGGAGCGACAGAAACAAAATGCCAAGCTTCCGTCAACACGTGCTCTCACAGAGTATATAGGGAACGGCGCACTATTTATTTATTTATTTATTTATTTATTTATTTATTTATTTATTTATTTATTTATTTATCACTATACCCACAGCGCCCGCAGGCAATACAGCGGGGGAGGGGGGGGGAGGAAACAAAGAACCAATAAATAAAGCAGGCAAAACAAAACATACACCCGATGGGAGAATGTAGAACAACGCCGCCACGACGGCAGTGATAACCTCCGCATGGCATCAAAATCTCGATGCTATCCGGACCCATGTTAGCCAAGAGTATACAGGCTACGCAAGGCCTTGCTTTCTAAACGCGAACACGCACGCTGTGTATAAAATTATGCGCATCCAGCGCGCAGCTTAGAATGTGCGTCAAGCGAAGTTTTCGTGAAGCGGGTAATCAAATGCTATGAATTTGTCCATTTAACTTCTGCATGCGCCTTGGCGTAAAGTAAAACTGCGCGTGGGTGAATGCCCTCTCTCGTGCCCGTGCTCTGCAATGTTACAAATCTCAAAAGAGCTGTAGGTGGCATTGGCAGGAGAGCGGTATACCTGCGATTGTTTCATCTCTGCTTGAAATGGAGTTCCATGAAAGAAAAAGGGAAGACTGCGGTCTAGGTGTTTGCGCATCGGATTGGTTTGCCGCGAGGGACCGAGGTTCGATCCCACGATCGGGATATCTTTTTCTTCAAGTATATATGAGCTCATAGTAAAATATTTTGCGCGAACTATTGACAAGGCCACAGTGAAGGACACTGTGTCCTTGTCAATAGTGCGCACAAAATATTTTACTATGAATTCGTACCAACTCGCCCAATTATCAGTTCTGCTGCAATTCATATGTGAGCTATTCGACAAGACAACAGTAGCATCCAACAGAACCAGAGCAGCCACGGTCAGGAAAGTCCGGAGAGGTTACGCAAAGAAAGCTTCGCTTTTAAAGAGTGGTCTGTATCGGCCGGTTCGGAACCGGTATTGTCGTCTTTTAAACTCAATGAGTCCGACAGGAGCTTTCTAGTGGACATGTAATGCGAATAATGAAATATCCGCAGCGTTCCCACTGTTCCAAAAGTTCTAAATGCTGCGCCCATATCGTCTCGGTTTGCGACCACCCGTCCGTGTGCTACTTGGTTATCGTCATACTTGGCCAGATGAAGCTTTGTCGATAAAGTGCTTCTTAGCACTGTTCGAGTCCGACTGTAAGTGGCGCGAGTCATTGAACGACGACAACTACACATATTTTATTTACAGCGCATTCGTCATATACATGGATTTTCATTATAACTGTGGGCACAGCCTGGAGCGCTTGCAAGCCTGGCAAAAATTTGCACGCGCGCCGTTTGCGATCTGCGCTTTTGTCTGGTCGGTCGGTTGTCGTGTCAAAACCATCAGCGTCATGCAGCTTGTTTGGTACACATAATCGATGTGATCGAATTACTACCTATCTCGTCGCTTTGTTCGATTTTTACCTGTGTCCGTATCCCCACGGGCATTTCTGCAAGCGATCCACTACTGTCGCATGCACGCTTTCCTCCCGATGCACACTTATCAGTGGAAAAATTGACTCAGAAAGCATGACGTCATGGAACTGAATGCTCAGGCGCGGTGTCATACAGAAGGCACAGCTGTAGTACTCTGTTTTGTGGGGTCAATGCTGCTTGGGTGTGTACGTTTAGATCGTCAAGCCCCAAGTTACGAAATCACAAGAACGGTAGTCGTAGAAGGAATCTCCGATGAAAGCCGGCGAAATCTGAGTGGCTGCTCCGGACAAACGCAGTGACCTGCAGAAACGACGCTTGCACTTAGCGCTGACCACACGTGCCGAAAGCGCCCAAGCGCGTACTGCCAAAACTAATCGCATATCTGGTTGAGGCCTGTGTACCGGGGAAAAGGCTAACAGCGATTTTATCATCATCATCATAATCATCAGCCTGGTTACGCCCACTGCAGGGCAAAGGCCTCTCCCATATTTCTCCAACAACCCCGGTCATGTACTAATTATGGCCACGCCGTCCCTGCAAACTTCTTAATCTCATCCGCCCACCTAACTTTCTGGCGCCCCCTGCTACGCTTCCCTTGCCTTGGAATCCAGTCCGTAACCCTTAATGACCATCGGTTATCTTGCCTCCTCATTACATGTCCTGCCCATGCCCATTTCTTTTTCTTGATTTCAACTAAGATGTCATTAACTCGAGTTTGTTCCCTCACCCAATCTGCTCTTTTCTTATCCCTTAACGTTACACCTATCATTCGTCTTTCCATAGCTCGTTGCGTCGTCCTCAATTTGAGTAGAGCCCTTTTCGTAAGCCTCCAGGTTTCTGCCCCGTAGGTGAGTACTGGTAAGACACAGCTATTGTACACTTTTCTCTTGAGGGATAATGGCAACCGGCTGTTCATGATCTGAGAATGCCGGCCAAACGCACCCCAGCCCATTCTTATTCTTCTGATTATTTCCGTCTCATGATCCGGATCCGCAGTGACTACCTGCCCTAAGTAGATGTATTCCCTTACGACTTCCAGTGCCTCGCTGGCTATTGTAAATTGCTGTTCTCTTCCAAGACTGTTAAACATTACTTTAGTTTTCTGTAGATTAATTTTTAGACCCACTCTTCTGCTTTGCCTCTCCAGGTCAGTGAGCATGCATTGCAATTGGTCCCCTGAGTTACTAAGCAAGGCAATATCATCAGCGAATCGCAAGTTACTAAGGTATTCTCAATTAACTTTTATCCCCATTTCTTCCCAATCCAGGTCTCTGAATACCTCCTGTAAACACGCTGTGAATAGCATTGGAGAGATCGTATCTCCCTGCCTGACGCCTTTCTTTATTGGGATTTTGTTGCTTTCTTTATTTTATAGGGCCCGTTATCTGCGTTCAGACGCGATAATGGTCGTCGGTCACTCGCGGGTGTTCTTCGCTGGTCGTATCGGCGTCGATACGCGACCAGCGCTGCGTCGTGGCACCAAGTGCAGAAGAAGCCTTGCGATAGATATAGGAGGCGTTGGCCGAGGCCGACCTTTGCCTTTACTGTAAATAGACTCTCTCTCTCTCTCTCTCACTTTCTCTCTCTCTCACTTTCGGCCTCCGCACGCGCACGCGCGTGTAAGAGTGATGTCCGGCGGTTCAGACCGGTCCGAACCAGCCACGGCCGCCTTGCGCCGAGATTTGCCGTGACATTGCGGAGACGCCGCCTCGGCACGGTACGACGGCTTCAATGCTAGAGAGAGAGCGCAGAGCGGCAGTCAGCGCGCTCGACCTCATCGCATGCGGTGCTATAGAGAGTGTGGTACAGGAAGAACGGAAAGAGCGAAAGCGGCGGCGGCGGATGTATACCTCGTCGAGGAACAGCGAAGGTGCCGCCGGTCATCAAGATGGAAGTGCTCTCGCCCAGCGAGGAACTGCCGCGGGACGCGGCAGCGGCGGCTCTTTATACTGCGTCGCGAACATCCGCTGCGTGAGATATAACATTTGTATAACATTTGTATAACTTGTGTATTCTTTCACCAGTGCTCTTTTGTAAAAGTGTTCACTTGTATTTTTTTGTATTTTTCTTTTCATCTGTGCTCTTTAATAGTGTTCACTTGTGTTTACCGCTGTATATTCCCATGCATTTTCTGTACATTTTCTTAACCCACTCCTGCTATAGCGCAAATTGCGCTGCAGTATGTATAAATAAATAAAAATAAAATAAAAAATTCTCGCAGCTGCTGGTAAAAAAATAAAAAATAAAAAAACTTTCGCGAGGCGTCTTTACAAACAACGTGACCGTGGATTCGCGGAGGTGTTCCTACCTTATAAACTGCTCGTAAGAAACAAGACCGGCCAATTGTGATCGTGAACTGAGTGGTTCGAAAAGGACTTGCAGGTTGAAGGGACGGAAAGCTTCCTGGAAGCCCGTACAGCAGAGATACTGTATACGACAGCTCCCTACGTCTTCGATATTTATTGCACTATTCCGTGACGACCACGTTATGGTTATCAGTGGTTATCACGGCAACCGGTGGCCTAGTTGACGTGCGAACGCGTTATTATGGTGTTGGCTGCCGGAAGCGAACGTTGGTAACTAGAACGATGGAGGGCGCCGGTTGTAAAACGCCAGCGCCTTTGTCGTCCTGTAGTCGAGAAGGACGACCACAGTGAAGACATCCTCGTGAATGTTATCACAATAGTTGCTTAACGCAATTTGACGTTGTCCTTAACGATTAAGAGCAGTGTTCGACTGTCACTCGGTAATGTTCCATTCGCTTTAAGCTTAAGACATGCTTCTTTCAAAATTAATCTGCTTGTGTGGTTGTTTGGAACAAATCTTCATTATGTTTTTGCCTTGTGTACCAGACGTGCCATTTACGCGTACTTTTCCTTGAGCCAGCTGTGTAATTGTTGGTCCGGCTTCTTCCGGACGCTTTGCATGCCGGTTAGGCTTGCCGTATGTAAACAAACCACGACATCAATCACGAGAAGTTTGCGAACTTTTGATTTTTTTTTTTGTACGGATATTCGAGTTCTTACGATATCGCGACCTTCAAGTGCAAGCGAAAAAGCTCACGCCTGTAAGGCAACCTTCGCAAATTTAACCCCATAAAGGCCAACGTATAGGTTATTTTCAATCTTGGAGTTTGACGTGCCATAACCACAATACTGACACGAGTAGTTTATATTCTTTTCACCGGGGACCTCATTTCACCCGCCGGGAACTTAAAGGTTACCGAAGCCGCACCTGCGTGCATCGGAACTTTCTAGAACGTTACCGCTGATTCCAATTGTTTATCCATCTGTTTATATCAGATGTATTGCGTGACGCAAGTAGGGTCGTACTTCCTCGAAGGTGTGCGAACACCAGCTATAACGCCGGAACCTTCGACGAATCACATGCCAAAAGCCGTTGGTTGTGACCAGTATGTAATATTTCGTCCTTCGACGAGGAGGAGGAGAAGGAAGTAAACTTTACTACTCTAGAAAGAGTAATTCAGCGGTCGGGCCGGATGTCTTGATCTTCTATTGGTTGATAACGATCTCCGGCCTGCATGGTTGGCGCCCCTATTCCAGGGCACCACCGAGCGTGGCTGCTCGTCGGGCATGATCCACCAGCCTCCGTTGGAGGCTAGGGTCGCCGCTGGAGAGCACGCTCTCCCACTGCTCCGCACTCAGATTTTCTATTTTCTGGAATTCCTTATTCGTATTGCACTTCCATGTGATGTGATAAAGTGTGGGTATTGCGCCACACCACGGGCATGTGTCCCTGTATTGACTTGGGAACATTTTGCATAGTATATGTAAATTTGGGAAAGTTCCTGTCTGCAGCTTTCGCCAGTAAACTGCCTGTTGTTGAGTGAGTGTACTGTGGGGCGGGGGATATCTGATCCTCGTCCCTTCGACGAGTATGCCCGCCGCCTTCGTTGTGCCGAGTGTTACTTGTTTTGCTGGGCACACCGGTTCGCCTAATAAACAGTTAGTTTCGTGACTGGCGTTATTTCACTGTCGTCATGTTCAACGTGGCAATAAGATTACGTGAAACCACGCCGTAGTGTGATTAATTTTGACGACCCCGGGGTACAGCGGGCAGTGGCGGGTTAACGGGCACCTATATCTAAGCAACGTATAATTTTTGCAACGCAGAGCTTAACACTTTTCTATTCAAGTGCGGGAGACCTATAACGTAAAGCCTATATTGACGTTTTGGATACGCTGGAGCGGAGTTTCAGTTGTGTATATACTTCAGAAAAGCAATTACTAATTGATCAATACAGCATTAATTACTTCAAAACTGAAATTTTAACTTCTTTTTTTGCGCAAGTGTACGATGGGCAGAAATAAAGGGGAATAATTTGTGCTGATTTTCCTTGATGTGAAATGTTGTTTGGGCTTGTGGGGCTAACGGATCGAGCATCCGCACAGTCATGTTTATAAAATATCTAGCTTTATATCGTGTCCCGCCTGTAACCGCTCGTTTCTGCTTCTCGATGCGTGTCGTAGTGAGAAAGGCCGGTCGGCGCCACTTTGAGGGCTTCCAACACGCAAGAGAGTGTGATAAGTAAACAATATTGCTAAACTACAAGAAGGTTACTCCAAAGCGTAAGATTCCTACTTCCCAACTACTGGTCACGTACCAAAAAAAAAAGAGAGAAAATAGGTTTAAGCATTGCCGACAACACGCACAGATGAGGAGGAGACAAAGGGTAGGAAAGACAGGGAGGTTAGCCAGTGTAAGTACCGGCTGGCTACCCTGTGCGGGGGGAAGGGGTAAAGGGAATAAAAGGAGAAGGAAGAAGAAGAGGGAAAAAATGGAAACCGGAAAATTCACACAGTAACGCGATACTACGCGCTACAACATTCAAGGGCGGTGCGCACAATTCGCATGTGCTTAAAAACTTCAGCAAAGTCCATAAGGCCTTGAGTGCCGAAGCCCGTCTGGACCAGTGCCCTAGAGCTTTTTTCCTCTGTAGAGGGGCGATCGTCCAGTTTTTCGAGCGCGGTCACGAGCACATTTCTTGGCACTTTGTAAAGGGGACAGTCACAGAGGAGGTGCTCAATCGTCTCCTCGCAGCCGCAGGTGTCACAAGTAGGGCTGTGACGCACGGAAGCGTTTTACAACACGTGCACAGTTTGTGACCAGCATGCCCCCAGTTCCTTAGACGAAAATCTCCGCACGTCACTCAAGATCGGCTCGCTTACCTTGAAAAACTGACGGGTCGGTCGCAATTAGCATCACTTGCCCGCTCTGCAACGCTGATCCTATTGGAAACCGATTTGTATCGATACTGCTAAATTCGTGCCCGCCGCACCGTGCCTTTTCAGAGGATCGATCGTAGCCTGCAAGGAAGCTTCAAACCTTGTTCGTACACTGAGACACTTGTTTGCTAGACGTGGTGCTCACATGTAGACAAGTGACAGAGCAAGAGATGTGCTGAGGGCGCATCGGCAATTCCTGGCCTAGATTTTTCCATCCATTTCGATGCACTTTATTTACCAGGGCTGGCCACCTCAGCTGCAGAAAGCTGTAAGGACAGTTTGACGAAGGGCCCGGGTGTCCTCTGCAAGGTGGAAACGGCAGAACAGCGTGCCAGATATTGAAATTACCGGGGCGAAACAAGGAGAATTCCTGTACGAAAGAAACTCGCAGTATTTGCACTATAGAAAGGAAGTCAGATGAACAGGAGTAACCCTTTTAAAAACCCGCACAGCAGCTATAGCCGAGGTAAACCCGTCTGTATATAGCTCCAATCAGCACCCCCACTACCGCCTTTTTCAATGCCAAGAACAGATTGTTTCGGGTAAATTGAACCGAACCTTAAAGATATGCAAATGCTACGTAGCTGGACAGAAGCAAGCTAATGTTGCTTGCTGCCGCCTGGAGATACTCAGGTCATTTTTTTCGCATTCCGCCAAAGTGGACGTGGAGGGGGGGGGGGGGGGGGGAGGGATCGCATGACTACTTTCAGAGCTATCACGCAACGCCACAGATTGAACATATGTAAATACCCACCACCGCACGCCAAACTAAACGAGAAGCAGGTGGTTGCGTGGAGGCAATTGCAGACACACATGTATCCGAATCCAGTGATCCTTCACCTCTGCTACCCCGACATTTATTCGTCCGGCGAGTGTAAAGCGTGCGGAGCCAGAGCCATACTGCAGCACGTGCTGTGGGCATGCTCCGGTAGCGAGCAGCAGGAGTCCCCGACGAACGGGATAGAAATGGCCGTCTCGAACCAAGGGGCGTGTTGGGAGGCGGCCCTGCTCAGCCACGACCTCGCCGATCAACTGTGGGCCGTCCGGCACGCCGAGGAAGCTTAGAACGACAGAAAGCTGAGCTAGTTGGTAAGGATTCATTATGCAAAATAGAAGTGAGGCGTGCAGACAGGACACAAGAGTAGAGAAGTGGCGTTCGTGTTGTCCATTTCTCTACTCTTGTGTCCTGTCTGCACGCCTCACTTCTATCGGCGTTCGTGTTGTCCACTTCTCTACTCTTGTGTCCTGTTTGCACGCCTCACTTCTATTTTGCATAATGACTCCGAGGAAGCCGCCCGTGTCCAAGGACTCGAGGCCGTCACCTAGGCTGGGGTGCTTGTGGCCCCACCCCGCCCAAATCACCGGAGATTCCGAATAAGGTTTTCACCGACTCCGCCGAATTCGATAATTATTCTTAATTAATTAATGAACTTCTCAGTTGCTACAGTTGGATGAAAAGTGTAAATGAGGAAATTGTAGAGCAACTTGAAAAGCTCCCGATACAGCTTTCTGTTGCTCAATACGTGCTACATAAAAGTGTTTTTCCAAGCGAGGGAAGAAGGCGCGAATACATGCAAAATTGCCACGTGACCAGACGCTCGAGGCGCTTTGCATGTAATCGCGGGTTCTTTCACACTCGTGAGAAACACTTTTGCGCAGCATGTATTGAGCAACAAAAAGCTGTATCGGGAGTTTCTCTTCTTGCTCTACAATTTTCTCATTGGCCCTTTTCATCCAATCGTAGTAAGTGAGAAGTTCATTAATTAATTAAGACTAATTATCTGATTCGGTGGAATGCAAAAAAATAATCTTAGTATCTCCAAGCGATGGCAAACTACATTACCTTGCTTCTGTCCAGCTACGTGCATTTGAATATCTTCAATGCTTGGCTCAAGTTAAGTGAACCACCCTGTATAGTGCTTAACATTTATCGCGCTCGTTTGTGTGACATCACATATACGCGGATATACGTATACGTTTAATAAACGTATATACGTATACGTAGAATGTACGTATAGCGGACACAAGTTGTCGTGGCCAGTGTCTCGGCTATTTTCTTCTTTTCGAAGGAACCTGCATGAATGCATGTTCGCATACGCAGTCGGGCAAAGGGACAAGTGGTCCGCGGGTAGCCAAGTTGCTGATAAATGCACTGTCGCAATGCTGCCCCCATCTTGTGGGGCCACATATTATAACTATTATACGAGGAGCAGAATGGTCGCACGCCGTTAACCAGCAGTAACGCGGCGATGGTAGGTCGTGTGAATCAGATTAGGATAGTTTTTGCGCCCCACGGTGGTTAGGCGAAGCCGGCGGAGAGAAAGTCATACGAGTAGCGAGGCCGTCTTCCAGATGCAAGAATAAAAAGAGCTTTTAAAAAAGAGAAAGAAAATTCGAACGCCCCGTTCCGATGCGGTGGTCAGCCCGCTCACAATACGGGTGGCTCGCTGGGAGGGCAAAGGCCTTCTATCGAGCCATCCATATCACACGGACCGGATGGTGGCGTATTGCCGTTGAGTAATGAGGACGCGACGAACTGGCGGTCACGAACTTGCCCCGCGAGATTGTGCAGTGTAGGAGCATACGTTACGCGGTTGCATGTGCGCGAACCAAGAGCTACGGCCGTCAGTAGTCCCAAGAGACTCGTTCGTTTCAATTAGCCGGACGATGACGATCGGCCGACGAGAGAAAAAGCCCTGCGCGTTGCTTAACTGCGGGGGTGGGGCAGCGGTGCAAAGACCGGATGTCGAAGTGCCTGGACTCAGCGGCACTCACGATGTTTCGCAATCATGGCCCTGTGAGACTCCTTCTGGACAACGGTGCCTGCGTAGCTGATGTATGGCGTGAACATTCGCCAAGGAGAAGAGAAGAAAAATATAGAACTGGACGCCTAAAGAGCTCGTTGTGCTTAGTTTTGTGTGTGCGTTTGTTGGTTTTTTTGTTTGGCTGGTTGTGCGTGCGTGTGTGCGTGCGTGAGGGGGAGCAAAAGAGAGAGAGAGGGGGGGGGGAGAGAAAGAGGGAAGGCAGGGATGTTAACCAGAAAAGTATCTAGTTGGCTATTCTACAATGGGGGAAGTGCAAAGGGAATGGAAAAGATTGGTGAGAGATGTATCATCCCGATGGATAACAGCTGGAGACTGAGCTGGTCGGTAGAAGAGAAAATAAGGGGGAAGCGAGGGCTTAATTTGTTTTTATGGTGACCGCAGTGTATCGACGCGGCAGGTGAATTTTCGCTGTCGCGGTGAAGTTCCGTAGAGGGAGGAGGGAAAATCCAGGTGCGATAAGGTTTTCCGATCACGCCCACAATGTTGACTGTCATTTGTAAGGCCGAGAAAATTACGAATCTCTTGCTTCGTGTAGTTGTTTTACAGTTTGCTATATTGCTATCAATGCTTCGCCGATTTCGGGTGAAACTGCGACTTTGTTCGAGACAGCTGCATGAAGCTAACACGTTCATACAAATAGAGCCAGGGAAAGCGTAGAAAAATATTAACTGTTCATATTACTTGAAATGTAGAAATAATAAGGAAAAGGCGAATGAAAGTGGGATGAAACTGAGACAACGTGCTGCTGGCGGGATACGAACCCACCTGCATCTTGCGCGTCATGCGTGCGATGCCCTACCATTGAGCTACCGCAGCGACGTCCTTTCAGTAAAATGTTCTGTATTTGAGTCTACTGCTCGTAGATCTAACCCTTCTCGGTACGTGTGTTGGCACGCACTAGTTGGCGCTCACGTTGTTTTTTTATCGTCTCGCATATTTTCCCCCCATCTTTCTAATTATTCGCTATCTTCGTCAATCTACTTCAGGTCTATATATGAGGCCCTAGCTACGAAGGCAACTTTCTGCTATGGTCTTGCCGTCTACTCCAGTTGAATGGTATTCTCGGTGGAACAATGACCATGCATAGACTGGTACAAATTGCCTCACGCGTTGAGTAGGCATTTCTTGTATAAGCACCATGTGTTGCATCACAACCCCGAATCGCGGCCATACCTACAGCCTTTTTTTTTTTAATTGCTTGCAGAGTTGATTACTTTCAACCGTGAATGACACCGAAGCTGTAAAGAAAAACGATGTCCGCGTGTCGAGAGCAGTCTAGTCGACAAAGTGGCGTCGCTTCTCCGTTTAACGTCAGCACGAACTACGCGATTAGCTTAGCTAGGCTCAAAAGAATGAAGTCACTTATTTTGAGTCGCAGAACGAGATGACACACTTTTTTCCCAATGTGATGACAGAGAGAGGCTTTTCAATTAACAGAGAGCTGTACAGGCTTAAGTAATGTTTAACAGTCTCGGAAGAGAACAGCAGTTTACAATAGGCAGCGAGACACTGGAAGTCGTAAGGGAATACATCTACTTAGGGCAGGTAGTGACTGCGGATCCGGATCATGAGACAGAAATAATCAGAAGAATAAGAATGGGCTGGGGTGCGTTTGGCAGGCATTCTCAGATAATGAACAACAGGTTGCCATTATCCCTCAAAAGAAAAGTGTATAATAGCTGTGTCTTACCAGTACTCACCTACGGGGCAGAAACCTGGAGGCTTACGAAAAGGGTTCTACTCAAATTGAGGACGACGCAACGAGCTATGGAAAGAAGAATGATAGGTGTAACGTTAAGGGATAAGAAAAGAGCAGATTGGGTGAGGGAACAAACGCGAGTTAATGACATCTTAGTTGAAATCAAGAAAAAGAAATGGGTATGGGCAGGACATGTAATGAGGAGGGAAGATAACCGATGGTCATTAAGGGTTACGGAGTGGATTCCAAGGGAAGGGAAGCGTAGCAGGGGACGGCAGAAAGTTAGGTGGGCGGATGAGATTAAGAAATTTGCAGGGACGGCATGGCCACAATTAGTACATGACCGGGGTTGTTGGAGAAATATGGGAGAGGCATTTGCCCTGTAGTGGGCGTAACCAGGCTGATGATGATGATGATGATGATGATGATGTACAGGCTTAGAACTACAGGTGGTAACGACTAGAAATAAAATTATACGCGCAGTGCACGTCACAGACACAACGTGCACAAAGTACATCACAACGCGCAAGATACAACACTTATTGAAATATTTTCGTTGAGACCAGTGCCTCTCGCAAAGGTGAAAAGTAATTCCTTGCGTACGATGCACAGATGGCGCTAGCGCATGCAACAAGTGCGTGTCGTACATCTCAAGGCTTGTCGTCGTCGTCGTCGTGGTTGTAGCTGTTGCCGAAAAGTGGCAGATGTAAGTTGTCAACACTCCTCGTCGTAACAAGTTGTAACACCATCAGGCAAAAATCGCTCAAGTCAAAGGCGCAAAGAGAAAGTCCTGTACACTCCACCGCACGCTGTGCATTCGACCCGCTTACACCGCGCAGGTTGGAGGGGCCCGCCGGTATACATGCGTTGACGTAGTGACGCAATGGAAACCGCCAGTTCAAAGAGCACTGCACACCTACGCGGACTTCGATCAGCTCGCGAGACTCACTGCATGGCAGCCGACTGCGCAAGCCACCCACCGAGGTCGCCCGAATGCGCCGACCAGAGTGCGATACCCATCTGGGCACATGATTGTCTAACGTTCCCGCGGCGTATAGCCGAGGCGTGCGTCTTCTCCAAATGATTCGGGCGCAGAAACAACAACAGAGGCGGGAGCGACGGCTCGATTCCCCGAACGTCGCAGCCGCGACGAAGCTCGTTTGGTAGTCTGTGTGCTCAACGGCGCCCGCCACGTTGTACATAACGAAACACAGTATACGCGTTGCACGTACGAAAAGACCTGCGCGCGCCGCGGTGGAAAAAGGCAGTGCGTTGGCACTCGCGCCGCCTGTATCTCGATCGGTATGTGTACGGGCGATAACTCCGCTCCTGTGCAGACTGTTAAGGAAAATGCCGTCCAATCTGTTTTCGCGGGGCGGGGGAGGAGCGAAATTTCTCGTATAACATGCTGCAACCTTGACCTGTAGAATCGTCGTTATGTACAGAGGAAAGGTGTTCAAAATCTACGGGCTAAAATTTTAACGCACTCCTACTACTCGAAGTAGCCGTTAGGGCTTTTCTTGCTCGCTAGATTTAGCGGACTACGTCAGTGAGCAAAACGGGAAGCCGTCCAGGGCATGTGTTTCTAAACAGCGAAAGGGTCTATACGCAACGAGCGTCACTGAGCCATCCTTATCGAAACTGCGGCGGAGCTCGAATGGCCTGAGAGAGAGAGATGAATATACGAAAGCAGGAATGTTAACCAGTCAAGGGTCTTGTTGGCTACCCTACGCTGGGGGAAGAGAGAAGGAAAGAGAGAGTAGGGAGAGAGAAGGTGTAGAGACGTGTACGGATAGTACTTGAGTTAAAGCCGCTCGCGCAAAGCAGACGTTCTGAGAAAGCACAAAAGTGCCCTCACTGCCTTTTGAGCCGATGATCGATGAGGACGGTGCTCTAGTACTGTCTGTTCACTCAGAGGACGATCATCGAATTTCCTCAATGTGTTGGACAAAGATTGTCTTTGTCCTTGAAATTGAGGACAATGGCACAATAAGTGGTCAATGTTCTCCTCGCATCCGCAAACATCACATGCAGGACTATCAGCCATTCCGATTAGTGCCGAGTAGGCATTCGTGAAGGCAACTCCAAGCCACAACCGACCAGCCGCTCTAAATGTTAAACCAGTCACAGAGAAACGTTTCATTTGTATCTTCTTTCTCTATTTTCTTTTTCTATCTCGCTGTTTTAACATGTGCATGGAGGTTAATCAGCAAAAAAAAAGTTTGACTCCCTATGCGTGTTCGAGGGAAAATAGGGGAACATTAAAATTAAAGGAAGGGAGAAAAGTGAGCGACAAAACAGAGGGCGACGCACGAAATGCCGAGACGACGCGCATCACCGTCGCACGCAGCTATATATGTGCATTGCAAACGGGAAGGCCGAAGGAAACGTTGTAGAGCATCCGCGGGCTGCCATTGGCGCTACTGTACAGACAGAATTCTTTTGCTCTGACAATGGTCGGATGTGCGGTGCCTTTAACGCGGCACGCATTTGCCTACTTTGCGCTATAAAGTGGGCAGACGCACGTAATACATACGCTTGTTTCCTCACAACCGAACGTATCGCAGGTAAAGCTGTCGGACCTGATTATTATAAACGAGTATTTTATTCATACGTACATTCATATACATACATTCATTCATTAATACATTACACTACATTATTATACATTATTATTATTATTATTATTATTATTATTATGAATACATTATTCATTCAATACATTCATTCATACATACATACAATCATACATACTGCTAGCCTCCGTTTGGAGGCTGTTGCAGGACATGGAAAAATACATTGCATAAAAATATGAATGACAAACTTAAACACTTGGTAATGTTGCAGTTAACAAGAAGACGTAGTTGAGCAATACAATAAGAGGGGGTGACCTTCCTGAGTCAGCCCTTGAAGGTTCATGAACAGAAGTACAGAAGCATAAGATAAACAACAAAAAAGTACACCAAAACCAATTAGAGCCAAAATGCGGTGTCTGTAGGCGACACTTATAAATCAAGATGCGTACTCATAGACATATTTTTCCAGCATAGGAAGGAAATCGTCAGGTGAGCAAGTTATAATATCACTCGGCAATGAGTTCCAGTCTCTGATTTTCTGAGGAAAGAAAGAATACCTGAATGTGTCTGTGTGGAACCTGAATTCAATTGAATCTTTAAGATGTTTAGTTCTAGTGTTTCGCTGTTCAGAGAAAGATACATATGCACCACTGTTTAATTTGTAGCCCCCGTTAAGGAGATGGAATAGAAACTTGAGGCGTAAGAATTTAGCACGCTTGCAAATAGTCGGGAGGCAAGCTTTATCAAGGAGTTCTGTCGGAGAATCATTACGGTTGTACCTATTATAAATAAATCTGGTGGCTTTTCTCTGAATTGTTTCTCGTCGTTTTTTGCACTGTTTGGTGTGGGGGAACCGGCAGGTAATACCATATTCTAGTATAGGACGAGCGAATGAGGTGTAGGCTAGCATCTTAGTGTCTGGTGAGACAGCTATTAAAGAGCGTTTAAGTGAACAAAGTGTTGTGAATGCCTTAGAAGATGTGTGTGACACATGTTTGTCCCATTTCATATCAGATGATAGAACAATGCCCAAATATTTATTATCATCGACTATCTTTAATTTTTGCTGTTCGATAGTGTTGGTGAATTCTAGTGGGTTTATTTTCGGCTTACTCTCATAAAAACAGTCTTGTCTAAATTAACCTTCGTTTGCCATGCCTGACCCCAATTTGCTACTTGCGCAAGCTCGTGATTTAGTGTTACTTGATCTTTATGGCTCCTAATCTCCCTATGTATAATGCAATCATCTGCAAACATGCGCATCGTTGATTTCATGCTATCTGCCATATCATTCATGTATAGTAAAAAGAGAATTGGTGCTAAGACTGTTCCTTATGGTACTCCGGATGAAACCTCTACCCAATCGGATTGCTGACTTTCGATTTCTCCGTACTGTTGTCGACCTGCAAGATGGGCTTTTATCCAGTTTATTATGCTACCAGATCCGAGAATGTGTTGCACTTAGCCCAGGAGTTTAGGATGGGATACCCGGTCGAAGGCCTTTGATAGATCGAAATATATTATGTCAGTCTGCCCGCGGTTATCAATTGTTAGAGCGAGATCACGCACAGTTTGTGTCAATTGCGTAACAGTAGACAGTTCTTTTCTGAAACCACGTTGGTTCTTGCTAATCAAGTTATCTTCCGCAAAGGTTACGATGTGTTTTAGCATGATGTGTTCGAGAATCTTGCAAGATGTGCAAGTTAGCGAGATCGGTCTGTAATTTTATGGGCTTGTAATTTGATGACTTGGTAAACGCGACGACGAGCCACGGCCGGCACTAGGGAGTTTCTTCACACTTTGGCATATACCCCAGACGGTGGGCGGATCTTTAGGTCAGGAGCCAGTGAACGTAGGCGATTTTTCGTGAAACTCAAGAATAATCGATGCTCAAAGTGTCCCTCCATGTGGCCCATTACTTACAGGTATACTTATCCTCGACTCCGGGACTGCATTTCGCCCACTCACAACTTAAAGTTATCGCTCAGCGCAAGACGCGCTAGCATGATTGGAACTTATTGGAATGTTATCGATGAACCTATGCGTTGCCTATTGTCACCGAAGCTTGTGTAGTCTGATGGCCTGCGCGACACGAATTGTGTAGTACTTTCTGGAAGACACGCGGGAACCAGCGATTATCCTGGAAACTTCGATGACTCATACATATACAAAACCTACGCGCTCGACCGGCAGATCAGATTCCGACGATCGCCGACTGTGTTCGCCGCTATCGTTGTGCTTTGAGTGTACCTTGCTTTTTGTGGGAACAAGTTGGCCCGATAAAAATACAGTTTCGTTAATAACGGTTTCACATATTTCACATTTCGTTATTCAAATATTTCCTGTAGGCGACGTGTGAGCGAATGCGATATCGACGTGGCCGGCCACGCTGCGTTTCAGACGCCGCGTGTCTTGTCGAAATTGACCCAATTTGCAAAGCCGCAAAGCCGCCGGAATCCAAAGGAACAAAGTCTAAGCAAATCCACGTAACTAACCGCCATTTCCATTGCGACCGAACAACCATGCTTGCAGGAGCCCGTTGACGCAAGCGCCATGTACTCCCTCTGGTATCTTTGACTGGAAACTCTGTGGTGTGCGCTCTTCGCAGTGTAACCACACGGAGTGTGAGTGAGTGAAAAACTTTATTAGCTCTAGATTCGCTGGTCTTCTGCGGTCTTCAGATGGCTTCGTCCATCTTCTAGCACAACTGTCGGTTGCCCTTAGTCCAGGGCTCCGCTGGATGCTGCTGCCAGTTGTGCTCGCCGAATCAAACCTTCTTGGTCGACCTGGCGATCGCTGGAAGCACTCCCTCGCATTGCTCCGCACTCGGGTTTGGTATAACGGGTACCACGTCTATCTTCTGGCATGCCCACGTTATGTGATACAGCGTGGGTGTTTCGTGGCACGAGGGGCATGTGTCATTGTATTGTGTGTAACCACACAACGGAAATATATTTTGGCTGGCTAAGAAGCGCAGTTGTCGCGCAGCAATAAATTACGCGTCGAGAGTACGTTAGAATAAGTGCAGTTTCGCCCGAAGGGGAAGCAGTGAAAGCGATTGCGAGGTCTAGCTAGCGCTGAGCCGAAGGCGTTTCAGAAAGCTGCCACGATGAGGACGCCTTGCAGGCGTCGCATCGGTCTGCAGCGCAGGAGATGAGATCGAAGGAAACCCATCGGCTTTCGGTAGCGCTCAAAGAAAGGATTAGATTTTTTTTTTATTTATTGATACTGCGATCCCGGTATCGGTATTATAGCAGGGTGGGCAAAAGAATGAAGCAGTTTCACAAAAATGGCAAAATGTAAACAAAAGAAATAAGAGTGCAGGTTGAAGTTCTGCATCCAGCATGAGGAATACATTTGAACAAGATATCAAACAGTAAAAAATAAAATACACAATAGAACAGTAAAGTGCTAGATTTAAAGTGCTAGATAGATTCACCTTGACGTTTACTGTCGTTTCCGCTCAGATCACTGTGTGCACTGCGGTGCGGTTTTCGCACCGATTCTGATAAGGAACGCTAATGTGGGTTGCGTACAGCACTCGTGCCAGCAGCAGGCAGAAGCCAGAACGTCGCCCAGGCTCCGGCAAACCGACTGCAGGGCAGTGGGACGGTGCGTCCGTTTGGGTTCGTCGCTTTTGCAGTCAAACGCACCGTGCCGTCTCCGAAGGCCTTAAAATCCCCCACACACGGCCCGCGCATGCGTGTACTTGCACGTGACAGTAAGACAAGGCTTACGGTGGCACCAACCGCGACGACGCAAACGTACCTCGCGCGTCAGTAGAATTGCTATCGCAATAAAACTTGTTTTTTAAGCTTCCAAAGCTGGGCTATAGGTGGTGCTACGTTGATCAGCGCCGCACACGGGAGCAAATGAAGAAAGTAGGCGTGTTGTGTACGGTATAGTACGGATTGTAAAACTACAGAGAGCTTTAGATTAGCGCATGCAAGCGGCTTCCTTACGCAGGGGCGACGCTACTGCGCACGCGCGGACCCCTACGTCCGCGTCTGCGCATGCGCAGTACGGTCGCCCCTAGTTCTTGCGTACGCAAGCTGCTTGCGTCCCCGAAGCTATACACCTTTCTTACATCTCCGTTCCATTTGTCCGAGTACGAAGAGAGGCGATTTTAGCGTTGCACCAAGCGCCACGACTGTGACGTTCCTGAGCTGTCTGAACCCACGACGAGTTCGCTTTTGAAGTTCTCTCGAGTCCGATGCGGGTCAGAGGCATCTACACGGACACCTTTCTTTTTTTCTTGGAAATGTGAGCCCGCAGTTTTTTTTTTTTTTTTACAACAGTGTGCGCAGAATGTTTCACGACACTATTACTTACAATATCGAACGGAGTTGCCGGCGTCCGCACAATTAGTCTGGATTACTCCTGTCTGCTGGTAATCAGTGTGCACACGTTTCCGCACGGCGTCATTCTTCTCGTCATTGCTGTTCCGTTGTCGCGGCGCATCCAGAATGATTTGCTATCTTTTTTTTTTTGACAATGAACTGCTGCTGCACCAGCTTGTCAGCTACTATGCCTGTGCTCTAACACTGTGTTTGTCTGTCCAGCACGCACTCCGTGTTCGGTCGCCGGTTCCGTTGGCCACAGACATTCCAAAATTTCGTTGCTGCCCAGCACGTTAGGCACATCACAAAAGAGAAAAGAGTAAAGGCGTAGCCTTTACTAAAGCCTATGCATTCCGCATAGGGACGACCGAGAGCCCAACCTGTGACCACTGCGGCCATGAAGAATCAATTGGCCATATTTTGTGTGCCTGCCCGCAGTACAGTACACAGGGGGCATACCTTCGCCACGAACTTGACCAACTGGACGACCAACCGCTATCCGAAAAAAAATAATCCTACAACATCGAAAGGATCTACCGTCACAGAAGAAGGCCGTGCAAGCGCTATTGCGCTTTTTACGATCTACCGGCCTGTGTGAACGACTTTAACTGGAACGCCTTTTGTGTGTGTGCCTCCATGTGTGCGTGTTTTTTTCCCTTTTTTTAGCGTTTTCCTCTCTGTGATCTTTCTAACCCCTATCCCCCATCCCCAGTGTAGGGTAGCAAACCGGACACTCATATCTGGTTAACCTCCCTGCCTTTCCTCTTCATTCTCTGTTGACCTCTTGACGTTTGCTGCCATTCTCAAGAAACTAGGTGGTCGCTGCGATGCGTTAATGCATGCACTGCTTTAGTGGCATTGCAGGAAAATGCGGTCCGGAACCTCTTATAGGAGTGCGGACAGAATTGGTGGGCAAAACAAACCTACGTGTCGTCTCGCGCTGCAATGGTGTCGCTCGCAAGATAACTTTGATTAAACGCGATTGCTTCCACCGTGACAGAGTTCGCCCTTGCATGTTATTCGGCTGAGCGTAACCTGCACTTACTCCTGCCATGGGTAGCCAGCGCATTTCTCAGGCGACGTTCGTCCAGAGATGAGAATTCGCGTTATCACGTAACAAAAACAGGGGACATCATTTGCTCAGATCAGTGTTTCTAGCATGTTTTGCCCTGACAACCCGTCATACGTATTTGAAACTAAAGCGAGAAAATTGAGAAGTGTAGTTTTGCTGGTACGTGGAGAGAATAAATAACTATAGCTAGACACACAATAAAAAAGGGGGGTTGAAGGGGGGGACGTCTGAAAGTGCAATCGTATGTTCGCAGGCCCTCCTGCGATTTCTTTTTTCTGTGTAGCATAATGTTTTTATTCTTAGGATGATAAAGTGATTGGTTTCCGCTAGTCTGAAAGTTCGTTGAACAGAAATAGTCTCATGCTAACCGAAACAAACAGACGTTTTGTATTAAAAGGTGGTAGTGAGATTTAGTTGCACGAAAATAGCGTAAAACATGCTTGACGACTGCGACACATTATAGAGCGCGGTGGAGCTAATGTTCGAGATAGAACGCTTGCCAGGAAAATAATTAAACTTTTCTTTTCAGAAAAATATTGTTTGTGCGACGCTAGATGACTACAATCATGATCCAAGTGTAAAATTTGCATGTAGCTACAATGCCGCTTAGTGGACCCCCAATTTTGCGAATGAGCCCTGCGATCACGCTTCATTTTCAAAACTGCGTACACTCTCGTTTACTTGCTCACAGCGACGTTTTATAACTGAGCCACGAAATAGTGTGCCATGCCCGCGAATGCTGTGGATGCATATAAAGAATAATTTTTTTAATGAAGAAATTAAGTGCGGCGATCTTACGTGCCGGAACCACCATAGGATTAGTAGGCATGCCGTAGTGAAGGACTCCGGATTAATTTTGACCACGTGGGGCTATTTAACGTGCAAATAAACCGCGACGACCGCAAATCGAATCAGCGACCTCCAGCTTATCAGTGCTATCAATCGTCATTTACAGCGCATACATAGACGAGGTACAAAAAGGACGACGAAAACGAGCGCTGACTTCCAGCTGATTTTTATTCATTGCAACGCCATAGCCAATAGGCTACTACGTTGCGTGTCTAAATCAATGATACTTTAATTGCATTACGTATGTTGTCTTGATGCTCGTATTTATAAAGCTGACACTAGAAAAACACACGGATCACAATTGAAGAGCGCCGCGTTGCGCGAGTAATCAGTCAGAGCGCGGGCAAGAGCATGAAACTGAAGCTATTTATCCGGAACGTAGCAGACGACAAAAGCGAGCACGTGGGATGACGTCACCCAAGCGGCGTTCGCAGCGCCGCCATCGGTCACCCACGAGGCCATTAGGAGTCGGAGCGTACTGCTAAGAACGGGTTAATGCAAGAGTTGACCTATAATATCGCGTCGTCGCTTTCTTTAAATATGTACTGGAGGCGCATTGAACTAAAAGGCTTTTATTGTTGGCGGAGAGATTGAAAAATCTTTAAGGTGCGGTTTTGGATGACGTCATTGCAAGAAATATTTGTAATAAACCTCCATGGTTTCCTAGAGTGATTCCGGCGGCTGAGTTCAAGAAAAGGTACCCTTTCGCAAGTAACATTCGGCTCCATCAGACAAACCGTGGCTGTGTCGTCGGGTCTCGTATACTACAGCGCTAGCTACATCTTGTGGTGCTTCCGTAACATCGCAGAACGATTTTGGCAGACAAATAGAGCAATGTACCCCAGAATGCGGAAACTACGGTGATAATATGGGGTCGTCTTGAAGAACAGTTGTTCAAACTCGGTGAAGCCGAGTTTCTTCGCCGCTGGTCTACGCGGTACGTAACTGTCTCCCGAGGCAAAGTCTTTCTACAGCCAAAATAATGCTCAATTCGGTTGCCCGAGTTCAGACTGTGTCTATATGTGCCCCGAGTACCTTTCATAAATTCGAGGCCGACAATAATGCTTTTGCGTGGATGCGGTAATGAGTTTTGTTGTTGTTGTTGTGTGTGGCAAAGCCAGTGTCAAGCAGACACCATTTATTATTTCATTTGTTAATCTGTTTTGTTTACATCAAGTATGATGTATTACATGTGATGTACCTCATATTGTACTTTTCGTTTTTACCACAGTTGTAAGCGTGCCTACGGGTGAATAAATTTTCTTGTCATCCCAATGCCTTCCTCATCCGAGCGTCTCAGTGATGGTACCATGTGCAACACGAGTGAACATAAAGTAGCGCACAGACTCTGTCTACAAAAACCGCCATGTACCTGGCCTTTTCTCCAACAGAACTAGCCAGGCCCCTTTGCTCATCAGAACACCTCAGCGATGATACCGTGTGCAACACTATTGACGGTGGAAACATAATTGAGTACAAGCTCCATCCACAAAAACTGCAATACACCTGGTCTTTTCTCCGACTAGCCAGGCCACTTTGCTCATCCGAGCGTCTCAGCGATGATACCGTATGCAACTCAATTGACGGTGTCAACATAATAATTGCGCACAAGCTCCATCCACAGAAACCGCTACTTACCTGGGCTTTTCTCCAAAATAACTAGGCAGGCCCCTTCCTTGCTCATCCGAGCGTCTCAGCGATGATACCGTGTGTGACACTATTGACGGTGGCAGCATAATCGAGTACAAGCTCCATTATTATTATTATTTGTTTTGCACACATATACACATATACACAGGCAACAGGAAAGGGAAAGCGAGGAGCAGGCTGGCAACTGCCACCGGAAGGGGCACAACGCCTGCCTACTCTTCTGAAGGGAGGCGACAGCAACACAGAAATGGAAGATAGGAAGGAGGGGAGGAAAAAGGAAAAAGGAAAGGAGAGCAACAGGACAAATCTAAAGACCAAAGTAGAACACTGCAACAGGACAAATCTAAAGACTAAAGTGTAACTCTGCAGCCGGAATTAAAGTGACGCCGCGTCGAACAGCCTCCACAATTATCAACCACGTCCATGGCTAGTTCGCTATGCGGCTGATTGTGTTCTCCACGATGAGACGCCAAGTAAAGCTGCACGTAATCACCGTTTCACGTAATCACCTGCACGTAATCACCGGTTCACAATATACACTACAAGGTGTCCGAACCCGCCACCTCCCATCTTCGAAGGAAGAAGCGTTAGGGTACAACATTGATCACACACAGTAGGGCCGGTCACTGAAGGTCACGCTACAACAGAATGTCGAATGTTCATGCTACAAACGTGAACCTAAGTTAGTTAGGTCTATAAAGGTTAGTAGGGCGCGATGGGCCTGATCACGTTTAGATGCACAGCCACTGGGGTATAAACATTCCTCGAGTGTCGCACACCGCAGGCCAAGGAGATGATAGTTTCTCACTAGTGACATGCGCTTCGCACTGAAAGCGGGACACTCAAGTATAAGGTGCTGAAGTGTCTCGTAACAGCCACAAGACGTACACAATGGACTTTCCGCACGCCCTTGTCTGTATAAACGTTCGTGCACGTTCACGCAACCAACCCTCAGCTTGAGCAGTTGTGCTCTAGCGCGACGAGGCAAGCCTCGACCACGACAAGCTCCATCCACACACAAAAAACGCAATGGTCCTGGCCTTTTCTCCAACAGAACTAGCCAGGCCCCTTCTTCGTTAAACCGAGCGTCTCACCTATACGATACCATGCGCAACAGCATCCGACCGTCTCGGCGATGATACCTTGGGCTCGATTGACGAGGTAACATAACAAATGCGTAAAAACTCCGTCCACAAAAACCGCAATGGACCTGGCCTTTTCAACAGAACTAGTCAGGCCCCTTTGCTCATCCGAGCGTCTCAGCAATGATACCATGTGCAACACTATTGAGGAGGCAATATAACAATTGCGTAGAAACTCCGTCCACAAAAACCGCGATTCACCTGGCCTTTTCTCCAACAGAACTAGCCAGGCCTCTTTGCTTATCGATGATGCCCTGTGCAACACTATTGACGGTGACAACATAACAATTGCATACAAACTCCGTCCAGGAAAACCGCAATGGACCTGGTCTTTTCTCCAAAAAAACTTGCCAGACCCCTTTTTTGCTTATCCAGCGTCTCAGCGATGATACGGTGTGGAACACTTTTGAGGAGGCAACACTGCAATTGAGTACAAACTCCGTCCACAAAAATGGGAATGAACCTTGCCTTTTCTCCAACATATCTACCCAGGCCCCTTTGTTAAACCGAGCGTCTCAGTGATGATACCGTGTGCAACACTATTGATGGTGACAAAACAATTGCGCACAAGCTCCATCCACAGAAACAGCTACGGACATGGCCTTTTCTCCAAAATAACTAGGCAGGCCCCTTCCTTGCTCATCCGAGCGTCTCAGCGATGATACCGTGGGCAAGACTATTGATGGTGACAAAACAATTGCGCACAAGCTCCATCCACAGAAACACCTACGGACATGGCCTTTTCTTCAACATAACTAGGCAGGCCCCTTCCTTACTCATCCGAGCGTCTCAGCGATGATACCGTGGGCAACACTATTGATGGTGACAGCATCACAATTGCGCACAAGCTCCATCCACAGAAACAGCTATGGACATGGCCTTTTCTCCAAAATAACTGGGCGGGCCCCTTCCTTGCTCATCCGAGCGTCTCAGCGATGATACCGTGGGCAACACTATTGATGGTGACAAAACAATTGCGCACAAGCTCCATCCACAGAAACAGCTACGGACATGGCCTTTACTCCAAAATAAGTGGGCGGGCCCCTTCCTTGCTCATCCGAGCGTCTCAGTGACGATACCGTGTGCAACACTATTGATGGCGACAAAACAATTGCGCACAAGCTCCATCCACAGAAACAGCTACGGACATGGCCTTTTCTTCAACATAACTAGGCAGGCCCCTTCCTTACTCATCCGAGCGTCTCAGCGATGATACCGTGGGCAACACTATTGGTGGTGACAGCATCACAATTGCGCACAAGCTCCATCCATCCACAGAAAGCAGAATGGACCTGGCCTTTTCACCTGCGAGGGAGAGCCGAGCCTTTTGGAGAGTCCATTCGCTGCTTAAGAGGAAGCTTTAGCTCGGGCCTACTCCAATGTCTTCTATTCAAGCACCTGTAAAACGCCGGAACACCTTTCTAAAGCAACGAGTTCACCGATTTTAATGGAATTTGTCGCATTTGAGAAAGTTAACTTCTAGTGACTGTTGCAAGTGGAATTTCGATTTATGGCCCGAATGTCTTAAACGAGCTTTCAGAAATTGGTTAGTTTGAAAAGAACGGCACCATAATGTTTCTAAATAGGTAACTCTGCACTAAAAACAGATATCGCAGTTTTATAAACTGCATCTGCAAAAGCATGCAAAGCGGACAAATTTAATGCATTCATTTACATCTTACGTTAATATTTCACGTTGTTTACGAGGGTATTGCAATAGTCCTACTCCCATATTAGGTGTCAATTTGAGAGCCATGTGTAATATATCAATTTTGTCCGCTTTATATTTGCTATTGGATGCAACTTACAGAATTGGGATATCACTTTTCATTCGTCAGTTACAGAGTTGTAAATTTGATTGTTTCGTTTTCTGAAAGTTAGCAATTTTCGACAATTTTCATTAAAAATTGATGGCCTAAATAAAATTTCGCCACCAACATTCACTAGATTTTAAGTTCTTTTTAATATAAATTCAAAAAAACATCATCAACTTTCGTGTAGTGGTTACTGAGAAAAACAATTTCTTTCCCATGTATTTAGATAGGAGCCCCGAGCTAAAGCTTCCTCTTAATGAATTCGCCAAGAATGTGCGCTGCTAATGTAAGCGCTAGGCTTATTGGGAAATGAGGTATGGTTGTTTCAGACTAGAATTTTATTTTTGGCTAAGAGCTGATATCAGGATGACTCATTCAACTTGCCAAGACGTTCAGGTTTCATCCTTAGACCAGTGACGCAGAGATAGATCGGTAGGGAAAAAAAGAGTCGTTTTAAAGTTTTAGGCGCGCAAAACCGCTCGATATCACGGAAATAAGCGAAACTAATTGACTGGTGCATCTGTACAAACTGTGTTCAGGTTGGACAGCCTACATATAACATATTATTGCGTAAGCACTATTTGGTGAGTACCCCAGCTGCGTCACGCAAACATACACGCGAAAAGTTTAAGGCCCTGTACATGCACAAAAATACGAAATAAAATTTTAAAAACTTATGAGGTTTTGCGTGCCAAAACCACTTTCTCATTATGAGGCACGCCGTAGTGGAAGACTCCGGAAATTTCGACCACCTGGGGTTCTTTAATGTGCACTTAAGTCTAAGTACACGGGTATTTTTGCATTTCGCCCCCATCGAAACGCGGCCGCCGTGGCTGGGATTTGATCCCGCGACTTCGTGCTCAGCAGCCCAACATCACAGCCACTGTGCAACCATGGCGGGTAAAGAGTACAGAGTTCAGGTGCGTTAAAGAAAAAAGGAGCTGGAATATTCGTCACTGCCTCGCAGATGGTTTCTCAGACAGGCTGTATTCAAAAGCTGGAGCAGCATTCACAATAAGCCAGTAGAGAAAGGGAAAAATCCTCTTAAACGAGTGCGTACAGCACTCGTGCCAGCAGCAGGCAGAAGCCAGAACGGTCGCCCAGGCTCCACCATCATAATGCCCGTTCCACCATCATAATGCCCGTGTCGTCCGGCCATCGTATTTATGCAGTCGGCGATATGCCTTTGTCGTCAATGTGTCGTCGACAAACGGGCGTTGCCATTTCAGTGTCGTCATCGCCGTTGTAGTCATGCCATCGTAACCCTGCAGTGAACGTCATGCCGTTGTCATCATGCCATTGTCGCCATTGCGTCGTCGTCAATTATTCAGTTTCACGCGGTCATCGTCATTCCGCAACCAACATTTTGTCTTTGTGATTCCACTTTTATCGTAGTATCGTCGTGATGATTTTGTCCCCACGCTGTCTTCGTGATTGCAACGTCGTCGTTCCACATTCTTCAAACCAGTGTCGTCACAGCGTCGTAATCGTGTAGTCGTGTCGAGCCTTTGTCGCCAATGCGTCGCAGTCATGCAGTAGTAGTTGCCACTTCAGTGTCGTCATTCCATTGTCATGCCATCGTAGTCATGCAGTCAACGACCTTCCATCATCGCCATCCTATTCTCGTCGGGCCGACGCAGCCATTCTAGATTCCGAATATCGTTATCGACAAGCCGTCCTCGTCACAATGTCGTCGTCGCACTGTCATCATTCTAATAATAGTCATTCCTTTTTCGTCATTTCATAGTCGTCATCGCATCGTCATACATTCGTCGTCATGTCGTTGTTGCCATTCCATGGTCGTCATTCTGTTGTACTCATTCGAGTGTCGTTTTGCATTGTCGCCTCACTACCAACACCAATCTGTCGCAGGTATGACGTCTTTCTATAACACAGCCATGATTCCACCATCCTGGCTACTCCTTTGTCGTAATACTAGTGTTGTTATCCGAATGTTGTTAGAGTATCATCATCATTGTTAGAGAATGTTGTTAGAGTGTTGTTAGAGGCGTGTACGTACACGTGACAGTAAGACAAGGCTTACGGCGGCACCAACCGCGACGACGCAAACGTACCTCGAGCGTCAGTAGTATTGCTATCGCAATAAAACTTGTTTTTTAAGCTTCCAAGGCTGGGCTATAGGCGGTGCTACGTTGATCAGCGCCGCACACGGGAGCAAATGAAGAAAGTAGGCGTGTTGTGTACGGTATAGTACGGACTGTAAAACTATAGACCTTTTCCATCAGCGATGTGGCAGCAGTGCGTTCATGACCCCAGAGAACTTCCGGTAAGCCATTTTCAAGAGTTCAGTTAGGCAAGAACGGAGAAGTAGTTTGCCGAATAGTATACTGTAGGCACATATTTTTGATGTTTTCAGATATAAAGAACGTGCACCATGCGTCTAACTCATGTGCGGGCTTTTTTGTTGCACTTCACAATACAATTCACTGTCTACGCAGGACGTACTACTCCAACTCAAGGAGGAAGTACTCGAGAAAATGCCGAGAAGTGGCGAAAACGTTGTCATGGCCCTCGACATAAAGGGAGCCTTCGACAACGTGAGCCACGCCGCCATCATGGAAGGCATCAACAACACCAACTGCGGGGGAAGAACCCACGACTACATCAGGGCCTTCCTGAGCGACAGAACAGCGACCGTGGGACTAGGCGAGCTGAGAAGCGACGTCTTCACCACGCCTTGCAAAGGAACACCCCAAGGCTCCGTGATATCGCCCGTCCTGTTCAATATGGCGATGATCGGGCTAGCAAGACGCCTCAAGGAAATCCCGGGCATCCAACACGCGATGTACGCCGACGACATCACGGTGTGGGTCACCCAAGGATCGTTAGGGGAGAAGCAGGACAGACTACAAGAAGCTGCGACCTGCGTAGAGACCTACGTCAGGGAGAGAGGCCTCAGATGTTCGACGGAGAAGTCGGAAATCATCAGGATCGGAAGAAATCCTACCAAAGCCTCGCTGGAAGTAGTTCTAGAGGGGCAATTGATCCCAGAGCAGAACATGGTACGAATCCTAGGCATGTGGCTGCAGAGCAGCCGAAAATGCAGCCATACCATCAGCCTGCTGAGAAGAGCCGCGGAGCAGGTTGGCAGAATGATCAGTAGAGTCTCTCAGAGAAGGTACGGGATGAAAGAAGAAGATACCCTCAAACTCGTCAACAGCCTAATCGTTAGCAGAGTTATGTACTCCTTGCCCTACCACGCAACAACAAAGGCGGAGCGAGAGCAAGCCGACTGTATTCTCAGGAAGGCGTACAAGATTGCTCTACACCTGCCCAGAAACGCATCAAACGAGAAGCTACTCCAACTCGGAATCAGCAATACCTTCGATGAGCCTGCCGAGGCTCAATTGGGGGCACAACTCATCAGACTCAGAGGCTCCTCTACGGGAAGGGCGCTCCTGAGAAGGCTGGGTCGGAACACGTGCGGACTGGTAGACAGATACGCGGACGTACCGGACGACCTTAGAAAGACCTTTAATGTAGGACCCCTGCCTAAAAACATGGATCCTAACCTACACGAGGACAGACGAACAGCAAGGGCCGAGCAGCTAGAAAGGAGGCTAGGCCGGTCAGAGAACACAGTCTATACGGACGCCTCCATGTACGTACATGCAGGGAAGCGCTTAGCCGCTACGGTGGTAGCTAATAGCACAGGAGACATGGCCACATGCGCCTCAGTGGAGGTCGTGGGCATAACGGAGGCCGAGGAAATTGCCGTCGCGCTGGCGGTAGCAGAAGGCTATAGGAAAGGCCGATCCCTAAACATCTTAACAGACTCGAAAGACACGTGTAAAAACTATACGAAGGGCAGAATTAGCGGCATGGCCCTCAGGATAATCAGTGGGGCAGCAGCCTCTGCTGAGCAGACACCCATACAACACATAATCTGGGTCCCAGGCCACGCAGGCGTAGCGGGGAACGAAAGAGCAGACAGCCTAGCTCGAGGGCTTACATACCGAGCAGGCATGTCAGATGTTCTGGAGCTTCAGCTACTAGCATGCGAGGGGGGATACACAGAGACATTACAACTATACAGGGGGACTAGATTCAAGTACCCACCACCACACAAAGCCCTCACGAGGGAGGAAGCAGTCGGCTGGCGTAGGCTACAAACAAACTCCTTCCCCAACTTGTACATCTATAACAAGATGTCACCAACACAATACAGAGCAAACTGCCCCTGGTGCGGCGACACACCCACACTATACCACATCACATGGGAGTGCGAACGAAATAAAGCATTCCACCAACACGAATTCCCGAGTGCGGAGCAATGGGAGAGCCGGCTCACCAGCAGCGAGCTCGCGGCCCAAAGGGCCTTAGTGCGGCACGCTGCTGATGCAGCGCGACTCAGTGGAGCCCTGGACTAGGGGCCCAACCTTGCTGAAGAGAAGCCTCAAGTCGCCGGCGCCAAGAAAGACGACGGAGGCTTCGAATCCGCGAATCTCTTAAACGATCTCATTAAAAGTTTTCTACTACTACTACATTGTCAAACACTCCAACTCTCGAACAAAACTGGTGCCAGCTGGAGGGTCTTCTAAGTTTATAGGCTATTGTAACTTGCGTTGTTCCTGAGGGTTTAACCGGAAGTCTTCTGGGAACTCCGAGCGTTAGATTAGCGCACGCAAGCGGCTTGCTTACGCAGGGGCGACGATACTGCGCATGCGCAGTACCGTCGGCCCTAGTTCTTGCGTACGCAAGCCGCTTGCGTCCCCTAAACTATAACTCTGTTACGTCTCCTTTCCGTTTGTCCAAGTACGAAGAGAGGCGATTTTAGCATTGCACCAAGCGCCACGACTGTGACGTTCCTGAGGTGTCTGAACCCACGATGAGTTCGCTTTTGGAGTTCCGTCGAGTCCAATGCGGATCAGCTGCTTCTACACGGACACCTTTTTTTTTCTCTCTTGGAAATGTGAGTCTGCAGTTTTTTTACAACAGTGTGCGCAGAATGTTGCACGACACTACTCCTTACAATGTCGAATGGAGTTGCCGTCGTCACCACAATTAGTCTGGATTACTCCTGTCTGCTGGTAATCATTGTGCACACGTTTCTGTACGGCGTGATTGTACGGCGCGTTGTACGGCGTACCTGTACGGTGTGATTTTCTCGTCATTGCAGTTCCGTTGTAGCGGCGCATCCAGATCTGTACGGCGTGTTTGTACGGCGCGTTGTACGGCGTACCTGTACGGCGTGATTTTCTCGTCATTGCTGTTCCGTTGTCGCGGCGCATCCAGATCTGTACGGCGTGATTGTACGGCGCGTTGTACGGCGTACCTGTACGGCGTGATTTTCTCGTCATTGCTGTTCCGTTGTCGCGGCGCATCCAGAATGATTTGCCGGCCTTTTTTTTTTTGACAATGAACTGCTGCTGCACCACGTTGTCAGCTGCCATGCCTGTGCTCTAACACTGTATTTGTCTGTCCAGCACGCACTCCGTGTTCGGTCACCGGTTCCGTTGGCCACAGACATTCCAATTTCGTTGCTGCCCAGCGCGTTAGGCACATCACAAAAGACGTTTGCTGCCATTCTCAAGAAACTAGGTGGTTGCTGGGATGCGTTGATGCATGCACTGCTTTAGTGGTAGTGTAGAAAAATGCGGTCTGGAACCTCTTATAGGAGTGCGGACAGAATTAGTGGACAAAACAAACCTACGTAGTCTCGCGCTGCAATGGTGTCGCTCGCAAGATAACTTTGATTAAACGCGATTGCTTCCACCGTGACACAGTTCGCCCTTGCATGTTATTCGGCTGAGCGTAACCTGCACTTACTCCTGCCATGGGGAGCCAGCGCATTTCTCAGGCGACGTTCGTCCAGAGATGAGAATTCGCGTTATCACGTAACAAAAACAGGGGACATCATTTGCTCAGATCAGTGTTTCTAGCATGTTTTGCCCTGACAACCCGTCATACGTATTTGAAACTAAAGCGAGAAAATTGAGAAGTGTAGGTTTGCTGGTACGTGGAGAGAATAAATAACTATAGCTAGACACACAATAAAAAAGGGGGGTTGGGGGGGGGGGGGGTGGACGTCCGAAAGTGCAAGCGTATGTTCACAGGCCCTCCTGCGATTTCTTTTTTCTGTGTAGCATAATATTTTTATTCTTAGGATGATAAAGTTATTGGCTTCCGGTAGTCCGAAAGTTCGTTGAACAGAAATAGTCTTATGCTAACCGAAACAAACGTTTTGTATCAAAAGGTGGTAGTGAGATTTAGTTGCACGAAAATAGCGTAAAACATGCTTGACGACTGCGACACATTATAGAGCGCGGTGCAGCTAATGTCCGAGATAAACCGCTTGCCAGGAAAATAATTAAAGTTTTCTTTTCAGAAAAATATTGTTTGTGCAACGCTAAATGACTGGAATTATGATCCAAGCGTAAAATTTGCATCTAGCTACAATGCCGCTTAGTGGACCCCCGATTTTGCGAATGATCGAGCCCTGCGATCACGCTTCATGTTCAAAACTGCGTACACTCTCGTTTACTTGCTCACAGCGACGTTTTATAACTGAGCCACGAAATAGTGTGCCATGCCCGCGAATGCTGTGGCTGCATATAAAGAATAATTTTTTCTACTGAAGAAATTAAGTGCGGCGATCATACGTGCCGGAACCACCATAGGATTAGTAGGCATGCCGTAGTGGAGGACTCCGGATTAATTTTGACCACGTGGGGCTATTTAACGTGCAAATAAACCGCCACGACCGCAAATCGAATCAGCGACCTCCAGCTTATCAGTGCTATCAATCGTCATTTACAGCGCATACATAAACGAGGTACAAAAAGGACGACGAAAACGAGCGCTGACTTCCACCTGATTTTTATTCATTGCAACGCCATAGCCAATAGGCTACTACGTTGCGTGTCTAAATCAATGATACTTTAATTGCATTACGTATGTTGTCTTGATGCTCGTATTTATAAAGCTGACACTAGAAAAACACACGGATCACAATTGAAGAGCGCCGCGTTGCGCGAGTATTCAGTCAGAGCGCGGGCAAGAGCATGAAAATGAAGCTATTTATCCGGAACGTAGCAGACGACAAAAGCGAGCACGTGGGATGACGTCACCCGTGCGGCGTTCGCAGCGCCGCCATCGGTCACCCACGCGGCCATTAGGAGTCGGAGCGTCCTGCTAAGAACAGGTTAATGCAAGAGTTGACCTATAATATCGCGTCGTCGCTTTCTTTAAATATGTACTGGAGGCGCATTGAACTAAAAGGCTTTTATTGTTGGCGGAGAGATTGAAAAATCTTTAAGGTGCGGTTTTGGATGACGTCATTGCAAGAGATATTTGAAACAAACCTCCATGGTTTCCTAGAGTGATTCCGGCGGCTGAGTGCAAGAAAAGTTACCCTTTCGCATGTAGAATTTGGCTCCATCAGACCAGCCGTGGGTGTTTCGTCGGGTCTCGTATACTACAGCGCTAGCTACATCTTGTGGTGCTTCCGTAACATCGCAGAGCGATCTCGGCAGACAAATAGAGCAATGTACCCCAGAATGCGGAAACTACGGGTGATAACATAGGGTCATCTTGAAGAACAGTTGTTCAAACTCGGTGAAGCCGAGTTTCTTCGCCGCTGGTCTACGCGGTACGTAACTGTCTCCCGAGGCAAAGTCTTTCTACAGCCAAAATAATGCTCAATTCGGTTGCCCGAGTTCAGACTGTGTCTATATGTGCCCCGAGTACCTTTCATAAATTCGAGGCCACAATAATGCTTTTGCGTGGATGCGGTAATGAGTTTTGTTGTTGTTGTTGTGTGTGGCAAAGCCAGTGTCAAGCAGACACCATTTATTATTTCATTTGTTAATCTGTTTTGTTTACATCAAGTATGATGTATTACATGTGATATACCTCATATTGTACTTTTCGTTTTTACCACAGTTGTAAGCGTGCCTACGGGTGAATAAATTTCCTTGTCATCCCAATGCCTTCCTCATCCGAGCGTCTCAGTGATGGTACCATGTGCAACACGAGTGAACATAAAGTAGCGCACAGACTCTGTCTACAAAAACCGCCATGTACCTGGCCTTTTCTCCAACAGAACTAGCCAGGCCCCTTTGCCCATCAGAACACCTCAGCGATGATACCGTGTGCAACACTATTGACGAGGCAACATAACAATTGCGTACAAGCTCCATCCATGAAAACCGCAATGGACCTGGCCTTTTTTCCAACAGAACTAAGCAGGCCCCTTCTTCACCCATCCGAGCGTGTCAGCGTTGATACCGTGTGCCAATCTATTGACGGTGACAACATAACTATTGCGCACTAGCTCCATCCCCGAAAACCACAATGGACCCGGCTTTTTCTCCAAGAGAACTAGGCAGGCCCCTTCTTTGCTCATCAGAGCGTCTCAGCGATGATACCGTGTGCAACACTATTGCCGGTGGCAACATAATTGAGTACAAGCTCCATCCACAAAAACTGCAATAGACCTGGTCTTTTCTCCGACTATCCAGGCCACTTTGCTCATCCGAGCGTCTCAGTGATGATACCGTATGCGACTCTATTGACGGTGTCAACGTAATAATTGCGCACAAGCTCCATCCACAGAAACCGCTACTGACCTGGCCTTTTCTCCAAAATAACTAAGCAGGCACCTTCCTTGCTCATCCGAGCGTCTCAGCGATGATACGGTGTGCAACACTATTGATGGTGACAACATAATCGTGTACAAGCTCCATGCACAAGAAAAAAAACTCAATGCTTTTGGCCTTTTCTCCAACAGAACTAGCCAGGCCCCTTTTTCGTTAAACCGAGCGTCTCACCTATATGATACCGTGCGCAACAGCATCCGAGCGTCTCGGCGATGATACCGTGGGCTCGATTGACGAGGTAACATAACAAATGCGTAAAAACTCCGTCCACAAAAACCGCAATGGACCTGGCCTTTTCAACAGAACTAGCCAGGCCCCTTTGCTGATCCGAGTGTCTCAGCAATGATGCCATGTGCAACACTATTGACTAGGCAATATAACAAATGCGTACAAACTCCGTCCACTAAAACCGCAATGGACCTGGCCTTTTCTTCAACAGAACTCGCCAGGCCGCTTCTTCACACATGCGAGCGTCTCAACGATGATGCCGTGTGCAACGCTATTCACGAAACAACATAACAATTGCGTAGAAACTCCGTCCACAAAAACCGCGATTCACCTGGCCTTTTCTCCAACAGAACTAGCCAGGCCTCTTTGCTTATCGATGATGCCCTGTGCAACACTATTGACGGTGACAACATAACAATTGCGTACAAACTCCGTCCAGGAAAACCGCAATGGACCTGGTCTTTTCTCCAAAAAAACTTGCCAGACCCCTTTTTTTCTTATCCAGCGTCTCAGCGATGATACGTTGTGGAACACTTTTGAGGAGGCAACACAGCAATTGAGTACAAACTCCGTCCACAAAAATGGGAATGAACCTTGCCTTTTCTCCAACATATCTAACCAGGCCCCTTTGTTAAACCGAGCGTCTCAGTGATTATACCGTGTGCAACACTATTGATGGTGACAAAACAATTGCGCACAAGCTCCATCCACAGAAACAGCTACGGACATGGCCTTTACTCCAAAATAACTGGGCGGGCCCCTTCCTTGCCCATCCGAGCGTCTCAGCGATGATACCGTGGGCAACACTATTGATGGTGACAAAAAAATTGCGCACAAGCTCCATCCACAGAAACAGCTACGGACATGGCCTTTTTCCAAAATAACTGGGCGGGCCCCTTCCTTGCTCATCCGAGCGTCTCAGCGATGATACCGTGGGCAACACTATTGATGGTGACAAAAGAATTGCGCACAAGCTCCATCCACAGAAACAGCTATGGACATGGCCTTTTCTCCAAAATAACTGGGCGGGCCCCTTCCTTGCTCATCCGAGCGTCTCAGTGACGATACCGTGGGCAACACTATTGATGGTGACAAAACAACTGCGCACAAGCTCCATCCACAGAAACAGCTACGGACATGGCCTTTTTCCAATATAACTGGGTGGGCCCCTTCCTTGCTCATCCGAGCGTCTCAGCGATGATACCGTGGGCAACACTATTGATGGTGACAAAAGAATTGCGCACAAGCTCCATCCACAGAAACAGCTATGGACATGGCCTTTTCTCCAAAATAACTGGGCGGGCCCCTTCCTTGCTCATCCGAGCGTCTCAGTGACGATACCGTGGGCAACACTATTGATGGTGACAAAACAACTGCGCACAAGCTCCATCCACAGAAACAGCTACGGACATGGCCTTTTCTTCAACATAACTAGGCAGGCCCCTTCCTTACTCATCCGAGCGTCTCAGCGATGATACCGTGGGCAACACTATTGGTGGTGACAGCATCACAATTGCGCACAAGCTCCATCCATCCACAGAAAGCAGAATGGGCCTGGCCTTTTCACCTGCGAGGGAGAGCCGAGCCTTTTGGAGAGTCCATTCGCTGCTTAAGAGAAAGCTTTAGCTCGGGCCTACTCCAATGTCTTCTATTCAAGCACCTGTAAAACGCCGGAACACCTTTCAAAAATAACGACTTCACCGATTTTGATGAAATTTGTCGCATTTGAGAAAGTTAACTTCTAGTGACTGTTGCAAGCGGAATTTCGATTTATGGCCCGAATGTCTTAAACGAGCTTTCAGAAATTGGTTAGTTTGAAAAGAACGGCACCATCATGTTTCCAAATACGTAACTCTGCACTAAAAACAGATATCGCAGTTTTATAAACTGCATCTGGAAAAGCATGCAAAACGGACAAATTTAATGCATTCATTTACATCTTACGTAAATATTTCACGTTGTTTACGAGGGTATTGCAATAGTCCTACTCCCGTATTAGGTGTCAATTTGAGAGCCATGTGTAATATATCAATATTGTCCGCTTTATATTTGCTATTGGATGCAACTTACAGAATTGGGATATCACTTTTCATTCATCAGTTACAGAGTTGTAAATTTGATTATTTCGTTATCTGAAAGTTAGTAATTTTCGACAATTTTCATTAAAAATTGATGGCCTAAATAAAATTTCGCCACCAACATTCACTAGATTTTAAGTTCTTTTTAATATAAATTCAAAAAAACATCGTCAACTTTCATGTAGTGGTTACTGAGAAAAACAATTTCTTTTCCACGTATTTAGATAGGAGCCCCCGAGCTAAAGCTTCCTCTTAATGAATTCGCCAAGACTGTGCGCTGCTAATGTAAGTGCTAGGCTTATTGGGAAATGAGGTATGGTTGTTTCAGAAGAAGAAGAATAAACTTTAGTAAAGAATAGTCCGGCAGTTCTTGATGTGGTGGCCTCAGGTGACGGCTCGAAGTTCTTGGACTCGAGCGGCATCTTCGGCTTGCCGGACGGCCCAGAGCTGGTCTGCCAGCTCTGAACTTCTGATAGCCGCCTCCCAGCGGCGGCGACGCCTACGGAGAAGGTCCCCGGCGGCTCCCGCATCCGGGGCGGCGTCGGGAAGAACGGAGCTCGAGCCTTCTACTCTGGCAACAGCCGCGATTATGGACGCGTCGCCAACGGAGCTGCTTTGATTACCGTTGATGCCGGTACACTCCCAGAGCATGTGTCGCAGCGTTGCTCTGCGTCCGCATGTTTTACACGCGTCTGTTGGGTACAAACGCGGATAGCAGTGGTGTAAGATAGCGGGGCTAGGGTGGGTGTGTGTCTGGAGCAAGCGTAACGTCACGGCCTCGTTCCTGTTCAGTTTATCGTGCGGTGGCGGGAATCTGCGTCTTTCGAGTCTGTAGTGTTGGGTGAGGTCTCTGAACGTGGTTAGGCGATCGCCCCACGCCCAGTGTGTTTCTTGTTGCTGTGTTTCTGTTGTAGTGTCCCGATCCGGCAGATCCGATGCCCCGCTCTCGGGGGCGGAGGCGGCCACATAATCAGCGGCGGCTCGGCGTGTGAGACCTCGAGCCGTGGCGTGGGCCGCCTCGTTTCCCGCTAGCGGAACATCGGCGTGTGCCGGGGTCCAGAGGAGGAAGACCGTAGAATTTTGGGGTTGCGAGGGCGATGACGAGTCGCCGTCGTCAGAAATTTGGAGTATGCGGGCCGCTTCCCGCGAGACACGACCGCGCGCGAAGCCGCGGATTGCCGCCTGCGAGTCGCTGATCACGATCGCAGCGTTCGGCACCGCGACGAGCGCTAGGGCTATCGCGGCTTCTTCGGCCGCTTCCGTGTGTCCCGTGGTCACCGTGGCGCTCGCGAGGCACCTACCCGAGCGGTCTACAACCGCTATCGCGTGCGCGCTTCTCCCTCCTCCATATCGCGCCGCGTCTACGTACACCGCCTCGTTGCTGTTACCAAACTTCTTCTCAAGGTCGCTTGCTCGTTTGTTGCGTCTCCCGGCGTGGTGCGTCGGGTGCATGTTCTTGGGAAGCGGCGGGATGATCAGGCGGTCGCGAACAGAGGCGGGAACCGCCATCTTTTCTCCATGCTGAGTGTGGTACGCGATGCTGAGCGACTCGAGGATGCAACGACCTGCCTTTGACCTGGATAATCGTTCGTATTGCGCAATGTCGTGCGCCTCGACTAACTCGTTGAGAGAGTTGTGAACTCCGAGCTCTAGAAACTTGTCGGTGCTCGCGTTGAGTGGAACGCCGACCGCCCTCTTGAAAGCTTTTCGGATCATGCATTCGACTTTGTTTTTTTCGGACCCGATCCACCTCAGGTAGGGGGCAACATACGTTATGCGGCTTATCGCGTACGCCTGTACGAGACGGATCGCGCACTCTTCACGCATACCATTGCGTCTGTTCGTGATGCGACGCAAGAGTCGGATGGTGTCATCTACCGAACGACGAAGTATTCGCACCGTCTCTCCGTTATGGCCGTTTGCCTGCAGGTGTAACCCTAGGATTCTAATTTTCTCTACGTGCGGTACGGGAGTACCATCTGCCAATGTAATGCGTATTTTGGAATATTCGCGTTCCTGTTCGCGCAGGGTTTTACGACCTCTCCTTGTGGGTTTGTAGAGTAAGAGTTCGGACTTGGTAGCCGAGCACTCGAGGCCCGTTCCACGCAAGTAATTCTGAACCGCATCTACTCCTGCCTGTAGCGTTCGCTCGACGTGACCGTCACATCCCCCTCCGGGAACCCAGAGGGTGATGTCATCCGCGTAGAGACTGTGATGTAATCCTTCTATTTCTGTTAATTTCTCGGGTAGACCAAGTAGAACTAAATTAAAGAGTAATGGTGATATGACGGATCCTTGCGGCGTGCCGCACGGACCCGTCTGAAATTCCGGTGATTCCTCGTCACCGACGACGACGCATGCGCGCCTGCCCGTGAGGAAATCTCTAACGTAATGATACATTCTTTGGCCTAGTCCTAATGTTCTAATTGTTTTTAAGATCGCTTCGTGCTTAACACTGTCAAAGGCCTTTTTAATATCTAAGCCTAGAATTGCCTTAGTGGAGCTGGTAGTGTCGTCTACGATCTGGTGTTTAAGTTGAAGCAATACGTCCTGTGCGGAGAGGTTGCGGCGGAATCCTAGCATGGTGTGCGGGAACGCGTCATGATCTTCGAGAAAGTCGGTCACGCGGGTGAGAACTGCGTGTTCCATGACTTTTCCGACGCAAGACGTAAGCGAAATCGGTCTTAGATTATCGAGCGTAACTTGCTTGCCAGGTTTAGGAATCATGATAACGCGGGCCCGTTTCCACGCTTCGGGAAGGGAACCCTCTCGCCAGCACTCATTGACGTAGGCCGCGAGTCGGGAGATTGACTCGTCGTCTAGGTTTCGGAGAGTCTTGTTGGTAACCCGGTCCGGGCCGGGCGACGATCGGGTGTTGAGTTCGACCAGGACTAACCGAATTTCCGATTCGCTAAATTCCGCGTCCAGTTTCTTGTTTGTGACGCCGTCGTACTCAGCGTACTGGATGCTTTCGGCTTTCTTAAAGTAACGGTCACGTATGGCGTCAAGGAAGTTATCGCCTTTATAATCTCTTAAGAGTCTACGAGTCTTGTGGCCTTGAGCGGCCCGAGTCTCCTCCGGATCTAATAGGTGTCTAAAAAGGCGCCAAGCGCTCGCCCCGGTCATCTGCCTCTCGAGGCCGTTGCACGTGTCTTCCCATTGTGCTCTGCATACCTGAAGTGCGTGTTCTTCGATGCCTCTGTCTAACTGCGCTATGCGTTTGCGCAACGCCTTATTATGTCTTTGGCACTTCCATCTCTTTAGGAGGGCTCGCTTTGCTTCCCACATGTGTAGGAGCCTGCTGTCAATTATTTCGAGGTTCGCCTCGGGCGGAACGTCGCTCGTTGCTGCACCTACGTCCCTTCTGAGCGTCTCGGTCCACTCGTCTATGTCCGTAATCGGCTTATCGCCTCGCCCCGCTTCTTTTCGTTTCTTGCGGAACGTGTCCCACTTCACGAGCTTGAGCTTACGACCTTTGCCCTCAGGGTAAGTACCACGATCGCTCGGGCCCGTGCCTATCGTTATCTCGATCAGCGCATGGTCGCTCCCCAAATCTTCCTGCGTGTTTTGCTAGTGCGCTGTTGTTACATTTGAAACAAACGCAAGGTCTGGTAACGTATCGGCACTCACGCTGTTCCCTCTGCGTGTAGGATCGGCGGGATTCGCGATCAGTGCAAGCCTTTGGTCTTGCGAGTCTTCCCAAAGGTGTTTGCCCTTGGGTGTTTCTCGGGTGTAGCCCCAGGCTCCGTGGGGCGCGTTAAAGTCGCCCGCAACAAGTAGAGGCTCGCCGCCGGAAGCCGCGCGCGCGGCCCGCAGTAGGTCCCCGAATCTGTGCTGCAGCGTGGGTTTACTATACACGTTAAGGACGAAGAGTCCTCGGCCGCTCTTAGGGATTAATTCTACGAACACGTGAGGGATGTTTACGCAGGCAAGTTCTCGCTGCGCCACAGTGACATTACGCCGAACGAGCACGGCGGCGACCGGCAACGGGCGTGGCGGGGGAGACGGCCGGCGCGGCACCATCGCCCCCGGCCCAGCGCCGCCCGCCACGCGGGCTGTAGCCCGTTTCCTTCTTTGCCTCTTCTCCGTCGCGGTCGCGTCTATGGCTTTGTAGCCAGCTAGTTTAACCGGATGGTTTGTCTCCTGTAAAAGGATCACGTCTGGTTTCGTCTCGCGGCTGCGTATGAATTGCTGGAGATTCCCCCGCTTCCTCCTGTAGCCCCGGCAGTTCCACTGCCAGATTGTGTATTGTTGTTTCCCAGTGTTAGTGTGCTTCGTTGCGTGTGTAGCCATGGTGATGCCTGTATTTAATTTAACCCGTCACTATCGAGGCGACTTGGTTGCTGCTGCGGTTGCAGCTGCGGTTGCGTCTCTACGTCTGTGAGCGTGATTTGCTGCTGCTGATTGTGTTGTTGCTGTCTAGCGTATGGCTTGCTCATTGTTCTGATTGGTCTGCCTGCAGCTGGCGACAGCCTCGTTTCTATGTCGTCTATGCGCACCAAGTGCGCGGCGAACATTTGTGTTATTTGGTCAGAGAGCTTAGCTAGCGCGGTATTAAACATTTCGTTCATAAGAGCCGTCTGTGTTGTAAAACGTTCCTCGAGGCTCTTCTCAATATTGTCCACACGTTTCTGTAGTTTCTCATAACGGCCGCATCCCTGTTTGCTGTCGGGTCTTGCGGGATCTAGTGCGATCCTTTTCGCGGTAACTGGACGATCATCGCGTTCATCCGCCGTCTCCCTCGAGCTGCCCTCGTTGTCCGTGTCCATCCCGGCCGGCTCAGGCCGTGATGGAGTCGGTGATCGAGGCGCTGAGGTCGGCGGCATCGTCGTTTGACGTTGCGATGGTTGCTGCGGTTGTGGAGCCTCGCCTTTCAATTTGATATTCTCCTCTCTAAGGAGCGCATTTTCGCGTTTAAGCTCTGCAATTATCAATTCTAATGGCTCTAGACGTTGTTTTAGGACTCGCTCTATCGCTCGCTCGAGCTCGTTCCCACCGCCGCCGCCAACAGCGGGCCCGCCAGAGCGGCCCGCCGAAGCGCCTCCGCCGCCGGGAGAAGCGGCGACAGCCGCCCAGCTCACCTGTTGGCCAGTGCTCCTGTGAACTTGCTGCTGCCATGGCTGCTGCTGCTGACTTTGTTGGTTGATGTGGCCCACAGCTGCGGTGCCCAGACCGCCGCCACCACGCGTCATCGACGTACTTCCCGGCCTCTGTGCTCGGTTGCGAGAGCGGGATCGAGATCGGGATTTTCCCGCACGGCCCTTCCCGCCGCGGCTAGTCGAGCGTCCTCTTCGGTTGTCGGTGACTGAATGGCGGTCTATCTTTGGAAAATTGAGGTAGTAGCTGTCGTTGCCATTACAGTCGCTGCTGCTGTTGTAACCGCTGCCGTACGCTGTGGCTGCTTCTTCCTCTTCTTGTCTTTTTCGCTCTAGTTGGCGACGCTTGACTACGTATGGGGTCTTGTACCTCGCCTTGCACCTGCGGTCTCCCGTGAAGTGCCCCTTGCCGCACAGTCGACACCGCGGCTCGCATTGATGGTCAGGCGACGGATTGTTGCGTCCGCATCCACGGCAAATCTTGTCGTTGGGATTGGGGCACACGTCGGCGCGGTGTCCCAGCCTGCCGCACTCGTAGCACACGTCAATCTGCTTCCTGTAGAGGGAGCATCTGACGAGCATAGGTCCGTAATATACGTATCTCGGTACGTGGAATCCGTCGAACAAAACGATTATGTTGTCGGTGTTGCTCATGCGTTTCGCGTGTAGCACTCCGGGGTTGCGCTGCGTCACTAGATTAGCGATGATGTCTGCCGGGCTCTCGCTCTTGGAAATGTTCCTAATCAGGCCCTTGGAAGTGTTCTCCGGGGCGGCTTGATAGCTATTCGCCTCGAACTCTCGGTCTCCGATGCACAGCTTGCTAATGGCTCCGTAGCGTTTGGCTCTGTCTCCAGACGGCGTGCTGAGCACCACCACGTTCTGTTTAACGTTGAGGCAGATGCTATCTTCGCCGGCCGCTTCTCTGCCTACACCCGCCGCGTTACGTAGGCAGCAGTAAATGCGATCCGTGCCGTAATCGCGCACGTTGAAGCCGCCTCGAGGGCGTACGATGATTTTGTAATCGTCCGGCGGTAACTCTGGCATTCGGCTTGCCATGGCAACCTGCTGCACTTGACGGGCGTACTTCCTTTTGTACTGCGCTGTGGTGGTTCCCGTATTCGACGTGGCTGCCGTCCGTCGCTGCATATGCTCCTGCTGGTTATCCGCCGACTCGGTCACACCGTTGGCCTGTTTCTTCCTCTTGACATCGCACCACCCCGCTCCCTTGCCGAAATCTTCCGGCCTAATATCTGTTCCTTCTACCTGTACAACTTCCATTGAACGTCAGGAAAGGCCTGGCACCTTGCCGTCGGAGTCTGGGAGCTCCAATGAGGTCCGGCGGCACGGTAGGCTTGGCACGCCCCGCCGCCGCGGCGGCCGGGCAATAGTAGCCTACGTGGAGATAGGCTTAGCTCGCCCCGCCTGCGTGGCGGGACAAAAGGCGCTGCTTATCGGCCAGAAGATGGGCCCACCTGGCGAAACTTGGTGTCGGGGGAGTCCTGAAGAGTCCGCCGATCGCTGGTAAGAAGAATTACCACGAGAAGCTCGATAATCGGCCAAAAACATAGGAAAATAGAGGAGCCGACACGAAGCACGCCTGCACTCCGTGGTCTTCTTCTTCTTCCCCCCCTGGTTGTTTCAGACTAAAATTTTATTTTTGGCTAAGCGCTGATATCACGATGACTCATTTAACTTGCCAAGACGTTCAGGTTTCATCCTTATACCAGTGGCGCAGAGATAGATCGGTAGGGAAAAAAAGAGTCGTTTTAAAGTTTTAGTCACGCAAAACCACTCGATGTCACGGAAATAAGCGAATCTAATTGACATGGTGCATCTGTGCAAACTGTGTTCCAGTTGGACAGCCTACATATAACATATTATTGCGTAAGCACTATTTGGTGAGTACCCCAGCTGCGTCACGCAAAAATACACGCGAAAAGTGTAATGCCTTGTACATGCACAAAAATACGAAATTAAATTTTAAAAACTTATGGGGATTTACGTGCCAAAACCACTTTCTGATTATGAGGCACGCCGTAGTGGAGGACTCCGGAAATTTCGACCACCTGGGGTTCTTTAACCTGCACCTAAATCTAAGTACACGGGTGTTTTTGCATTTCGCCCCCATCGAAACGGGGCCGCCGTGGCTGGGATTCGATCCCGCGACCTCGTGCTCAGCAGCCCAACAGCACAGCCACTGTGCAACCATGGCGGGTAAAGAGTACAGAGTTCAGGTGCGTTAAAGAAAAAAGGAGCTGGAATATTTGTCACTGCCTCGCAGATGGTTTCTCAGACAGGCTGTATTCAAAAGCTGGAGCAGCATTCACAATAAGCCAGTAGAGAAAGGGAGAAATCCTCTTAAACGAGTGCGTACAGCACTCGTGCCAGCAGCAGGCAGAAGCCAGAACGGTCGCCCAGGCTCCGGCAAACCGACTGAGGGCAGTGGGACTGTGCATCCGTTTGGGTTCGTCGCTTTTGCAGTCAAGCGCACCGTGCCGTCTCTGCAGGCTTTAAAATCCCCCACACGCGGCCCGCGCATGCGTGTACGTACACGTGACAGTAAGACAAGGCTTACGGCGGCACCAACCGCGACGGCGCAAACGTACCTCGAGCGTCAGTAGAATTGCTATCGCAATAAAACTTGTTTTTTAAGCTTCCAAGGCTGGGCTATAGGCGGTGCTACGTTGATCAGCGCCGCACACGGGAGCAAATGAAGAAAGTAGGCGTGTTGTGTACGGTATAGTACGGATTGTAAAACTATAGACCTTTTCCATCAGCGATGTGGCAGCAGTGTGTTCATGACCCCAGACAACTTCCGGTAAGCCATTTTCAAGAGTTCAGTTAGGCAAGAAAGGAGAAGTAGTTTGCCGCATAGTATACTGTAGGCACATGTTTTTGATGTTTTCAGATATAAAGAACGTGCACCATGCGTCTAGAAGAAGAAGAAGCGCCGAGCAGTGCATGCGTGGAAGCATCGGCTCCGTTGCTTTTTCCATGCTCCGCTCGCCAATTTTGAGAGTACAACGAAAAGAAGCATACCACTGGATCCACGAAGCGACGGCGAATCGACTGACACCAAGATTCGAGGTGGGACTCCTATTTTCTCAATTTTACAGAACCTTTTCTGCTCCTAGACCCCGACTTGAGCTTAGCGGAGCTAAGCTTAGTGAGGAGTAGGGCCCTTGTTGGGCCTAGTAAGCCCACCTGCCCGCAGGCATGGCGGATACAAGCATGGAAGATGAAGATTTTTCTGGAAATGAAAGAAACAATTCTCAGGAAGACTTCGGCTGGCAAGTCGTGGCTGGCCGAAGATCACGAGCTAGCACAAAGGCTGTGGATGAGGAGAGCACCTTGCCACGCAGTCAGCGAGATCATGGCGCCAAGAAAACCGCCGTCGGTGGAATGATTAAGAATCGGATTATCAGAGCTTCGAGAATGCCTCAACTGCCTGAGGAGCACAGCAAGATCATTATACGGCCTCGAGGAGGGCTCAATTTGAACAAGGTGAGCACCACCACGATTGGTTCTGCAGTCATTGAGGCGTCCGGCCTAACGGAAGACGAGGCCCGTGAAGATGTTGTCTGCCCAAACTTCACTCAAAATATCATCGTAGTCAGCACACCTAAGCCCGAACATGCTGCGAAGTACGTCAGAATCAAGTCTTTCAAGATCATGGCAGCGGAATACGAGGTAAATGCATACGAAGCGGCACCACATGCCACATGCAAAGGCGTCATCCGAAGAGTGGACATCAGAGACTCCCAAGCTATGATAACAAGAAATCTCGTGCATGACTTGAACCCGCTTGCGCTGGCTGCTAAGCGCATCAAGACGTCGGAATCGGTCATAGTACTTTTCGATGGACTAAAAGTGCCCAATTTTGTCAGGTATGGATCCACACTACTGAGATGCTACCTTTACAGGAAGCAATTCGACGTCTGCTTCACCTGCGGAAGGGTCGGGCACCGCTCTGATGTGTGTCCAACACCTGACTTTCTTCAGTGCAGAGGTTGTGGAACTCGCAACCCAGGAGATGAACATGTGTGTGTACCTAGGTGTAAATTTTGTGACGGCGATCACCCTACCGGCGACAAATTTTGTAAGAAAAGATTTCAAGTCCCTTACGTCGTACGACTCCGTCGAAGAGAGCGCAACAGGACTCGGTCGTCAACAAGAGCGCAGTCGGAGGCGCATCAGCTGGCGCCCAACCATCGCCCCGAGGACAGGGAGCACTCGCGCTCCAGGAGTCGCACCAGATCCAGGCATCGTTCGCTATCCAGGGAGAGAAGGCGCTCCAAGTCAAGGGACGCGCAGGTGCACTTCGTGCAAAGAGACTCAATCCCTGGCGAGAAGACGACGCCAGGAACCACCTGGGCTGACAAAGTCAAAGGTATGGCGAGGGTTGCTGGGGGCGCCTCGGCGGCTGTGGGTGATGACAATGATGCCAGAATAGAGAAATTAATTAAAGAAGTAGCCTCTTTAAGAAAAGCTAATGAAGAATTGACCAGGCAGGTAGTAGAGCTTCGTAAAAAAGAGCAGTCAAGCCCTGCTAGTGTAGAGATAGATAGACCTGTGAGCAAAAGCAACGATCCAGGGGAGTCCAGCTCCCCTGCCCCTAAAAAGAGAGCGGTGAGTTCTGAGGGCGATTCAGTCTTCTCAGCCCTCAGTGAAATAAAAGAGGCAATTAAAGCGTTAAGAGAGACAGTGGAAACGACCAACTTTAAAGTGGACAAATTGTGGAAATGGAGGCTAACGGCAGAGAAAAAACTTAGGAAAATGGAGGCGCGAGGGGATGACGACGATGAGTATCTGCCATCGCAGGCGGATAGTATAAAGTCCATTCCTGGATTGTCGGGGGCCATCACAAAGAGGAAAATAGCAGGTAATAGAAAGGCATCCTCACCTAATAACAATGGACAGTAATCATGGATTTAACGTGTGGCAATGGAATTGTCGTGGGTTCCAACACAAAAAAGCAGCACTGCAACAGGTGATCAGGTCATCTGAGGCCAGGCCAAAGGTAATTATGCTGCAGGAAACCTTAGCGGACGAAATTATGCTCACTGGGTACAAAGTTATATGTAGAGACAAAAGAATGGGGAGGGGGTTGGCGACCCTCATTGACAAAAAGTTGCCGTACATTGAGCATGAGATTCACCTTAGACATTCCAGGTTTGAATTTATTCTAGTTGAGATTATACTTAAAAGAAACAGAGGTAAGACGCAAAGCATTTTCTGCTTGAATATTTACAGCAGTCCTAACGACATGAGACAAAGGTTTAGAGCACTATTCAACAAGGTGCTTTCGGTTGCCAAAAACTCCCCTCTCATTATTGGAGGGGACTTTAATGCTCCCTATCATACATGGGGATACGCTTGGAACACAAAGAAGGGAGAGGAGCTATGGAGTCTTGCCATGGATCTGGGATTATGCTTGATTACTGATCCTGCGTATCCCACCCGTTGTGGCACTTCCACAAGCAGGGACTCCACGCCAGATCTTACTTTTGTGAACAATTCAAGAGGAGCCAATTGGGAAAATTCAAACTTGGATCTCGGAAGCGATCATTACATCATACACATAACCATACGCATACCGAGACAGGAAACAAGAACCTTCAAATTCACTGATTGGGATCACTTCAGAAAAATTAGGGCGAACAGAGGGACAGTGGGGCCTCCACATGCCGAGCAGGAGCCCCTTCAGACATGGGTCATCCAGCTCAGAGAGGACGTCAAGGAGGCCACTAAAGAAATCAGGACAGAGGAAAATATTGAAGCTATGGACAGCAGGCTGGCGCATCTGATTGAGGCCAAACAGGCTATATTACAGAGATGGAACACGCAGAGACTTAACAGAAGGCTAAGAAAAAAAATAGCGCAATTAAACAGAGAAATTGATGATCATTCGAAGACCCTCGTGAAGCAACAGTGGGATGAGATCTGTAATTCGGCTGATGGTAGACTCAAACATGGAGGTAGCTGGAACCTCCTCAAGCACTTGCTCAACGAGAATGAAACAAGGACAAGCAAGAAAACAGCTATAGCTAAGTTGGTTCATCAGGAAAGCCAAGATAAAACAGAGAAACATATCATGGATAGTCTCGCAGCCAAATATCTCCCACTTAAACAACGAAACGAAGGAGAGGAGAGCCCCGAGTATACGGGAGGCATATGTGAAGAACTTGACCGGGACTTCACTGAGAGTGAAGTGAGGGCCGCTCTTCACAGTCTTAATGATAGATCGGCGGCTGGACCTGACGGAATAACTAACAAGATGTTAAGAAATCTAGATGATGCATCAATCTATTATCTAACTGAACACTTCAATGAATGTTGGAGAAAAGGGGTATACTCAGAGGAATGGAGGGTGGCCAATACTATCCTCATACCAAAGCCAGGCAAACAACTCACTCTAGACAACCTCCGTCCTATTTCCTTAACGTCATGTCTAGGCAAAGCTATGGAACATGTCATCCTAAATCGACTCGCGAAATACGTTTAGCAGAACGAGATCCTCCCATACAACTTGATCGGCTTTCGTCCAGGGCTGTCAACTCAGGATGCTATGCTGCTGATTAAACATCAACTTATACAGGCTAGCCCAGCGCATACGAAAGCTCTTTTGGGATTGGATGTGGAAAAAGCTTTTGATCGTATAAAGCATAAGGCAATACTTGACGTTCTCTCGGAGATGGGTTTGGGTAAGAGACTTTTTAACATGATTAAGGACTTTCTTAGAAATAGAACTGCACAACTCATGCTGGGTGAGCTTAAATCAGAAGCTAAGAATTTTGGAAATAGGGGCACTCCACAAGGGGCTGTGCTCTCACCCATGCTATTCAATTTAGCAATGTCCAAGGTTGCAAGAAATCTGGAGAAAATTTAGGGTATGTGTTACGTGATATATGCCGACGACATAACCATATGGAGTGCCAGGGGCAATATAGGACAGACAGAGAACAGATTACAGGAAAGTTTATACGTTGTAGAGAACACACTGAAAGCCATGGGGTTGAAATGCTCGGCAGCCAAATCAGAACTCTTAGTCATTAAACATTGCAGAAAAGGTCGTAAACCAAGAAGTTACATTCCGGAAGATGAGCCAAGAGTGTGCTTATATACTCATGAAGGATCCGCAATCAGGCTAGTTGAAAAAATCAAGGTTCTTGGGTATCACATAGACGGAAACAATACTAACTACAGAACAATACAACATATCTCGAATAAAACAGATGAGGTCATTAGGTTACTAAGGAGAATTACCAATAGACACAGAGGCCTGGGAGAAGACAGCGCTTTGAGGATAATTCATGCCTTTGCTCTCTGTCACTTCACTTATGTGGCTGGATTATTCAAATGGAAGCAGGCAGAACTTAACAAACTTAATGTGATGCTCAGGAAGCTCGTTAAGGTAGCCCTAGGTATACCCAGTAACGCTGCAACCGACAAACTCATGAGTCTAGGGGTGCACAATACAATGCAAGAAATTGCGGAGGCCCAACAGCTAGCGCAACACGAAAGATTGACAAAGTCACGAGCTGGCAGGAACATATTACAGGCAATAGGTGCAGAACTGAATACATCGAGGAGTCCAAGAGAGGCTGAAGTAGAATTAATGACTGAAGTTAGGAGCAAGATCAGAACCAACCCTCTCCCCAGAAACATGCATCCAAAATATAATGTCGAAAGGAGAAAGGCAAGAGCTAAAGCACTCTTGAAGGAAATAGAGCAGCAGAACCAACTGGCAGCTATAGTTGATGCCGCCTGGGTGAACGGTAAAGAAGCCTATACGGCCATTGTATCAAATTATCAAGGGAAGGTGCAAGACGCTCTCACAATTTTTACCAAGGACCCCACGGTGGCGGAACAAGCGGCAATTGCTCTAGCCATCAGGAGTAATAACTGGGCCTTCATTTACAGTGATTCGAAAACCGCTGTAAAGTGTTTTGATAAAGGCTACGTAGCTGGAGTTGCAGCTAAACTTTTTGAAAACATTGTGATTATGACAACTGAAATCCGATGGTTTCCTGCGCATATGGGAAAAGTGGACGAGACTCGGGTAAACCTCAATGAGGTTGCTCATGACTTGGCACGAGGACTTGCTAACCGTGACAGTTACAACCGAGCCGTTCACCATCAAGCGAGGGAATCCAGAGATCATTTATTAACATACAATGATGTTACCAAACATTACTATTTAGGACGCAGACAATTCCCATTGCCACATTCAAAACTGAACAGGGCTCAGGCAGTCTCACTGCGCTTATTGCAAACGGGTACATATCCCACACCGTACACCATTAATAAAATATATCCAGAGAGGGAGATTAAGATGGAATGCAATGATTGTAATGGCATCATTGGAATCAGACATATGCTGGCGGGGTGTCCCGCGAATCTCCCCAACCTCGTTGAAGAATGGACACAGTGGGAGAAAAGGATTCAAAGCCCATTGTTTCAGGACCAACTAAGGGCAGTCCAGAGGGCCCATGATGTCGCTGAAAGGCTTGGCCTGACAGTGCCAACGTGGGAGTGGCCCGCCTTGGCTTGAGAAGTCGAGCCTCCGGACCTCAGTACAATAAAAGTTTTCACACACACATACCATGCGTCTAACTCATGTGCGGGCTTTTTTTGTTGCACTTCACCATACAATTCATTGTCAAACACTCCAACTCTCGAACAAAACAGGTGCCAGCTGGAGGGTCTTCTAAGTTTATAGGCTATTGTAACTTGCGTCGTTCCTGAGGGTTTAACCGGAAGTCTTCTGGGAACTCTTAGCTTTAGATTAGCGCACGCAAGCGGCTTGCTTACGCAGGGGCGACGATACTGCGCATGCGCATTACTGTCGGCCTAGTTCTTGCGCACGCAAGCCGCTTGCGTCCCCTAAACTATAATTCTGTTACGTCTCCCTTCCGTTTGTCCAAGTACGAAGAGAGGCGATTTTAGCATCGCACCAAGCGCCACGACTGTGACGTTCCTGCGGTGTCTGAACCCACGATGAGTTGGCTTTTGGAGTTCTGTCGAGTCCGATGTGGGTCAGATGCTTCTACACGGACACCTTTCTTTTTTTTTTCTTGGAAATGTGAGCCTGCAGTTTTTTTACAACAGTGTGCGCGGAATGTTGCACGACACTACTCCTTACAATATCGAACGGAGTTGCCATCGTCTGCACAATTAGTCTGGATTACTCCTGTCTGCTGGTAATCAGTGTTCACACGTTTCCGTACGGCGTGATTTTCTCGTCATTGCTGTTCCGTTGTCGCTGCGCATCCAGAATGATTTGCCAGCCTTTTTTTTTTGGACAGTGAACTGCTTCACTAGGTTGTCAGCTACTATGTCTGGGCTCTAACGCTTTGTTTGTTTGTCCAGCACGCGCTCCGCGTTCAGTTGCCAGTTCCGTTGGCCACAGACATTCCAATTTCGTTGCTGACCAGCGCGTTAGGCACATCACAAAAGACGTTTGCTGCCATTCTCAAGAAACTAGGTGGTTGCTGGGATGCGTTGATGCATGCACTGCTTTAGTGGTAGTGTAGAAAAATGTGGTCTGGAACCTCTTGTAGGAGTGCGGACAGAATTAGTGGGCAAAACAAACCTGTGTGGTCTCGTGCTGCAATGGTGTCGTTCGCAAGATAACTTTGATTAAACGCGATTGCTTCCACCGTGACACAGTTCGCCCTTGCGTGTTATTCGGCTGAGCGTAACCTGTACTTACTCCTGCCATTGGTAGCCAGCGCATTTCTCAGGCGACGTTCGTCCAGAGATGAGAATTCGTGTTATCACGTAACAAAAACAGGGGACATCCTTTGCTCAGATTACTGTTTCTAACATGTTTTGCCCTGACAACCCGTCATACGTATTTAAAACTAAAGCGAGAAAATTGAGAAGTATAGGTTTGCTGGTACGTGGACAGAATAAGTAACTATAGCTAGACACACAATAAAAAAGGGGGGTTGGGGGAGGGGGGGGGGACGTCCGAATCTGCAATCCTGTGTTCACAGGCGCTCCTGCGATTTCTTTTTTCTGTGTAGCATAATATTTTTATTCTTAGGATGATAAAGTTATTGGTTTCCGCTAGTCTGAAAGTTCGTTGAAGAGAAATAGTCTTATGCTAACCGAAACAAATAAACGTTTTGTATTAAAAGGTGGTAGTGAGGTTTAGTTGCACGAAAATAGCGTAAAACATGCTTGACGACTGCGACACATTATAGAGCGCGGTGTAGCTAATGTTCGAGATAAACCGCTTGCCAGGAAAATAAACTTTTCTTTTCAGAAAAATATTGTTTGTGCAACGCTAGATGACTAGAATCATGATCCAAGTGTAAAATTTGCATGTAGCTACAATGCCGCTTAGTGGACCCCTAATTTTGCGAATGAGCCCTGCGATCACGCTTCATTTTCAAAACTGCGTAGACTCTCGTTTACTTGCTCGCAGCGATGTTTCATAACTGAGCCACGAAATAGTATCCCATGCCCGCGAATGCTGTGGCTGCACATAAAGAATAATTTTTTGAATGAAGAAATTAAATGCGGCCATCTTACGTGCCAGAACCACCATAGGATTAGTAGACATGCCGTACTAGAGGACTCCGGATTAATTTTAACCACGTGGGCCTCTTTGACGTGCAGCGTTCTTGCATTTCGCACCCACGCGAGCACCACCAACGCGAATCGAATCAGCGACCTTGAGCTTATCAATACAACGTCATAGCCAATAGGCTACTACATTGGGTGTCGAAATCGAAGATAACTTAATTGCATGACGTCTGTTGTCCTGATGCTGGTATTTATAAAGCTAACACTAGAAAAAAAAAGGATCACAACTGAAGAGCGCCGTGCAGCGCGAGCACTCAGCCAGAACGCGGGCAAGCGCATGAAACTGAAGGTGTTTATCCGCAACGTAGCAGACGACAAATAGAGCACCTCGATGACGTCAACGGTGCTGCGTTCGCAGCGCCGCCATCGGTCACCCACGAGGCTGTTAGGAGTCGGAGCGTACTGCCAAGAACGGGTTATTGCAAAACTTGACCTATAATGTCGCGTTGTCGCTTTCTTTAAATGCGTACTGGAGGCGCATTGAACTAACACGCTTTTATTCTTGGCGGAGAGGTTGAAAATTTTTCTATGGTGTGGTTTTGGATATCATCATTATAAGAAATATTTGTAACAAACCTCCATGGTTTCCTAGAGTGATTCCAGCGGCTGAGTTCAAGAAAAAGTACCCTTTCGCATGTAAAATTTGGCTGCACCAGAAGGACCACTACGATCTTCAAATGCCGATTGCTTCCTTATCCGAGCGTCTCAGTGATGGTACCGTGTGCAACACGAGCTAACATAAAGTTGCGCACAAACTCCGTCTACAAAAACCGCCACCTACTTGGCCTTTTCTCCAGCAGAACTAGCCAGGCCCCTTTGCTCATCCGAGCGTCTCAGCGATGATACCGTGTGCAACTCTGTTGACGGTGACAACATAACTATTGCGCACAAGCTTCATCCCCGAAAACCTCAATGGATCTGGCCTTTTCTCCAAGGGAACTGGGCAGGCCCCATTTTTGCTCATCCGAGCGTCTCAGCATTGATGCCGTGTGCAACTCTATTGACGGTGACAACATAACTATTGCGCACAAGCTTCATCCCCGAAAACCACAATGGATCTGGCCTTTTCTCCAAGGGAACTGGGCAGGCCCCTTCTTTGCTCATCCGAGCGTCTCAGCGATGATACCGTGTGCAACTCTGTTGACGGTGACAACATAACTATTGCGCACAAGCTTCATCCCCGAAAACCACAATGGATCTGGCCTTTTCTCCAAGGGAACTGGGCAGGCCCCTTTGCTCATCAGAGCGTCTCAGCGTTGATGCCGTGTGCAACTCTATTGACGGTGACAACATACCTATTGCGCACAAGCTTCATCCCCGAAAACCACAATGGATCTGGCCTTTTCTCCAAGGGAACTGGGCAGGCCCCTTCTTTGCTCATCCGAGCGTCTCAGCGATGATACCGTGTGCAACTCTATTGACGATGACAACATAACTATTGCGCACAAGCTTCATCGCCGAAAAGCACAATGGATCTGGCCTTTTCTCCAACATAACTAGCCAGGCCCCTTCTTTGTTAAACCGAGCGTCTCAACGATGACACCGTGTACGACACTATTGATGGTGACATCACAATTGCGCACAAGCTCCATCCACGAAAACCACAATGGATCTGGCCTTTTCTCAAAGAGAACTGGGCAGGCCCCTTCTTTGCTCATCCGAGCGTCTCAGCGATGATACCGTGTGTAACTCCATTGACGGTGACAACATAACAATTGTGCACAAGCTCCACCCATAAAAACTGCAATGGCCCTGGCCTTTTCTCCAAGAGAACTAGGCAGACCGCTGCATTGCTCATCGGAGCGTCTCAGCGATGATATTATGTGCAACGCTATAGACGGTGATTACATAATCGCGTACAAGCTCCATCCACAAAAATCTCAATGGTCCTGGCTTTTTCTCCAAAAGAACTAGGTAGGCCCCTTCCTTGTTCATCCGAGCATCTCAGCGATAATACCGTGGGCAACACTATTGATGGTGACAACATAATCGCGTACAAGCTCCATGCACAAGAAATGCAATGGTCCTGGCCTTTTCTCCAACAGCACTAGCCAGGCCCCTTCTTTGTTAAAGCGAGCGTCTTAGCTATATGATACCGTGTGCAACAGCATCCGAGCGTCTCGGCGATGATACCGTGAGCTCGATTGACGAGGAAACATAACAAATGCGTAACAACTCCGTCCACAAAAACCGCAATAGAGTGCGTTAGGCGAGAAGAAAGATGCGCTGGATGAATGTCTTGTATGCCTAGTAGCGGGGAGGCGATTAGTGAATCAAAAGAACTTGAAAAAAAAAATAAAATTGGGCCGTTTTGCGGTGAGAGGCGAGCTTTTGGAGTGCGTTAAGTTTACCTGCTGGCGCTTTCCAGAGAGTATTCAGAAATTCCTGAGAAAAAAAAAGTGACACGAGTGGCCTACGCGAGTGTATGCGGCTGCATATTTGTTTATCTATACTGATCTCTGGCAACTTTAGCCGAAAGTTGAAGGATATGCGGCAGCGGCAAGGTTCAGCGCTGCGCTTTTATTCCTAGGACGCTGTATCTCGCTAACCCTGACTGCTGGAGAACGCCGCCAGATTTATACAATGAAGCACACTCTTGTTTGAAAGTTGCTAGAATAGACAACGCAGGTCTCTGCGCACAGAAGCCGCGCCGATTTGTGCTGCGAAGTGGCCAGCGCGGTCTCCGGCAAGCCACCCGCCGAGTCGCTGCCGGCTCGCCGCTAATAATAATTGCCGCGCGGCCACCTCACATGGCGCGAGCGAGCGCGAGCGACCACAAAGAAGTGGGTCCCTTCAATTTTCCATCCCTGACACGCTGACCTTCCCCCCCCCCCTCCAGGGGAAGGCGCATATAATGGACGCGTTGCATTCCCCACAGTTCAAGAACGACGCCTGCAGCGCATACACACGCGGCATCTGCAGGTTTGCACTGCGGTGGCGGCTGTGGTGGTTGTTTACCGCTTTTTAAACGGCACGTCCAGCGGGCGAAAACGAAGTGGCCATGGCTGTTATCAGCTACAAATACGCCCCCCCGTGGTAGGGTTGCGCCATTTCATTATGACCAAGCAGCCGACTGGAAAGCCGCGAGGCAGGTGCGGTCGCAGTAAGGTGTCCACTTCAGAGGCGCGTGTGCAAACGCGGATGTCACAAGCCCCGCTTGCGAGCTGCCACACGCGTGTACGAAATTGGCGGTTTTGGCGCTGAATTCTCGAGCGCATGCGCAGAGGGGCTTTGCGTCTTCCTGCTTTTTATGGCGATGGCAATCATGTGGGCACTGCAGGCGCATTTCTGTCCTCGGCGTTGCCGCAGGTTCCTTGTAAAGTCCAAGAGCGATAAAAACGTGCGAGTGAAAGCGTGAGAGGGTGGGCCGCCGATTGCGGCTCATATCTCGCGCATGCAACGGAGAAAAGCGCGGAGAAAGCGCGCCGCCTTCCGTCGCGCGCAAGGATTCGGGGGGAGGGCAGAGAGAGGGAGGGAGGAGTTATACTCCGGGCGGCGCGGGCGTATCTCGAAGGCCATCTGCGATGGTTAGGGGATTCCCGCTAGGAGGTCACCATGTGCGGACGTGTTTTTACATGGGCTTCTCTTTCGTATCTCTATTTTGGACGATCATCGGCTCCGGCGCCCGATTCATCCTCACTATACGACCCACCTAGTGTACCGGAGCTACTTGATACCGCTAGGGTCATCGAGTCCATTTTCCATCAACTCACGAGCCTTAAAGACTTCGACGCGGCAAACGCCGATTAAGCCTAACGGAACCGGCGTCTGCCCAATCTGGGCACGGCACCGTCGATGCCTGCCGCTCACGGCGGGCAGCGTTCCACCTCGCGTTCTTCATGACGGCACGACCCGGCAGCAAGGCAGCGTCTAGCGTCATAACCGCTATTATGCGCCGATTCGGAGAGCGCTAACGAGCTAATGGCGCCGACAAGGCTTAGCGACACCGAAGAAACGCTCACAACCGACAAGCCAGCAACTGTCGGGGCATCACGTAACCACGACGCTGCCAGCGTTCCAGTAGCAAAACATACGAATCACTAGCAACCTAAGGAGTACATGGACGAGGATTCCACGCCTTTCGCCATCGACACGGACACAACAAAGGGTGAAGCGTGCAACGGTGCCTGCTGGAAAGTGGTCCGCAATAAGCGACGCGCACGCAACCCTGCTGCCCACGAAACAGCGTCGCTCCCTCAGAATGCTTCTGAGCACCTTTGCACCGGGCACAGGCAGATTGGGCCAAAGCGCCTGTTTTAACGCGACACCGTTAAGGAGCTCTCTCTCAGGCACCCTGGGCACTGCGAAAACATGGTCGATACTCAGCACACTAATAAATTATTCCACTACAGACATTTCATCGCCCACACAGCTTAATACATGCCGAGACGATCCGACTGCTCTTCTCAAAGAGTTACAGTAATTCTTCATTCCTACCGGCCCACCTCCACAGTACGTCGAATACCCGTATGCAGAAGGATCTAACGAGGAACTCGACGCGGAAATCACAGTCGATGAGGTTCGCGTGGTACTTCGATATCTTCGTTGAAAGACAGCCCCAGGGACAGGTGGTATTAGATCTTCCACCTTTCGAAACCTCAGTGATACAGATCTCCATCATCTAACAAACCTATTCAATGATTATTGACATCAAGGCACTCCGACAGGCACGGCGTCATGATGCCATTTAGCTAGGACCCAAACTAGGCAAGCCCATATCCACAGCAAATTTAGGGCCGATATCCCTGACTTCATGCATCGGAAAGTTAATAGAACACGTCCTTCTTCCACTCACAGTTCGGTTTCCGGGCACATCTCTCCCCGCAGGGCGTGCGTCTACAGCTCAAGGAACAGGTTATCGGCCCCCCGCTCCGTGCCCAGACTAGGGCCATTCTCGTTCTTGATCTAAAAGGAGCATTTGATGACGTGGCACACGATTTGATTCTTCGAAATCTTGCACAATTGCATTGCGGTGGCCGCTTGTGTAACTACATTCGATCCTTTCTGCGCGACAGAACAGCCATGAGGATATGGCAACATCGGTCGGACACGATTCGCCTCACAGGTCCCGACGCCCCACAGGGATCAGTTCTGTCCTCACTTTATTTAATACCGCCCTCGCAAGAGACTACCTCAGCAGCTCGACCAGATCCCCGAAGTTGCACATGCGATTTACGCAGACAACATCGCGATCTGGACGACGCCATCGTCAGACGTGGCATGCAGGACCGGCTGCAGTAGGCGGTCGACATTCTCACCGCTTACGCACGACAGGGCAGCTTGTCCTGTGCCCCACATAAGTGCAAGCTTGTTCTCGTCCTCGCGCGTAGCATCACCCCTCCACCCGAGATCACGGCGAACGTGGATGGCGTTCCTGTACACCATGTGGACCGTGCTCGCATTCTTGGACAACACGTTCAGGCGAACGGGAAGGTGAACTACACTGTCTCTCTGATGTCCCAACAGAACCGACAGACACTGACCATGATTCAGCGGGTCTCTAGCCGGCGCTAAGGTCTACGAGAACGCAGTTCACTGCGCCTGGTGGATGCCTGCATGGTCAGTCGTATTACGTACCATCTTCTCTTCCACAGACTTACGCAGTGGGCGCAGATTCGCGTCGACGCTATGCTGCGAAAGGACAGCAATCTCGCCTAGGGCCTCCCTCACTACACCGCCACGAAACTCCTGCTAGCCCCAGGGACACATAACCCTCTCGGTCAGTTATTGAAAGCTCAGAGGGCCAGTCAGAGACAACGCCTTTTGCTCACACCCACTGGGTGGCACCTGCTCTCGAGATTGGGATACCAGTTTTTCATAATGACGATGAGAACATCGTCATCACTTTTTCAACTTGGGTCCGTACAGCCTTAAAGGTGCACCGACCACCACGAAACATGCATCCTGAGCAAGGCGCGTGATGCCGGCGCGCCCGTGAACGCCACCTGGTGCGTATGCTCGGCGATATCCCTGAGACAAATACCCTAGAAGGGTACTGGTTTGCGCTAGTTGGTTGCCATTCATGATCAATGTCACTTGCGCGCCACTTGGAATGATGACTCGAAAACGACAGACACAAGCGCAAACTTTCAACTGGTTTGAATGGTAGGAATTCAAGTGGTTTAGGTTTAGATCACATTCATGTGTGTATATTTATTTATTTATTTATTTATTTATTTACAATACTGTCAGTCTCTACTGAGACCATAGCAGGTGGGCACTATATATATATATGTATATAGACAAAGAACACTGATAATGTGAAGTATCAATACATGTATAACGTCAGTTTTGCACTTTAAACATAAACAATTTTCACTACAAAATGTATACACCAAACACAAGTACAAGCGAACTTAAAAAAAAAAGGCAATTGGGGTATTCTACGCTTCATACCCGACTACATACACAGGGCACAAGTACATGGTGGTTTGCACGATCAATAATAGCACTAGCAACTTTAACCTGCTAAGGGAGGGGAGGGAAAACTTTTGAGTCTTTCGAGAGTTTCGCGGTTATGAAGTCTCCGTCGTCTTCATCTTCTTGGCGCTGGCGACTGGAGACTTCTCTTCAGCAAGGGTGGGCCCCTATTCCAGGGCTCCACTGAGTCGCGCTGCATCGCTCGCGTGCTGCACTAGGGCCCTTTGGGCCGTGAGCTCGCTGCTGGTGAGCCGACTCTCCCATTGCTCCGCACTCGGGTGTTCGTGTTTGTGGAATGCTTTGTTGCGTTCGCACTCCCAGGTGATGTGGTAAAGTGTAGGTTTGGCACCGCACCAAGGGCAGGTGGCCCTGTATTGCGTCGGAAACATCTTATTAAGCACGTGTAAGTTGGGGAAGGAGTTTGTCTGTAGTCTGCGCCAGCTGGTCGCTTCCTCCTTTGAGAGGTCTTTGTGTGGTGGCGGATATCTAATTCTAGTTCCTCTATGTAAGTTTAGGGTCTCTGCGTATCCCCCCTCGCAAGCCTGTAGGTGGGTCTCCGGGGCATTCGACCACCCAGCTCGGAACGCTTCACCTCGAGCTAGGCTGTCTGCCCTTTCGTTCCCCACTATGCCTACGTGACCCGGGATCCAGATTAGTTTGTGTCGGGGCTTTTCCTTCTCGGCGGAGGTGGCTCCGCTGAGTATTCTGAGGGCAGTTTTGCTGATTCTGCCTCTCGTGTAGTTTCTGCACACCTCTTTTGAGTCCGTCAGTATGTTGAGAGATCGGCCTGTTCTACAACCTTCCGCTGCCGCCAGCGCTACGGCAATCTCTTAGGCCTCCGCTGTGCCAGCGACCTTTGCTGTGGCATACGTGATCGGGTTTCCTTCCCTATTAACCACTACCGTCGCGGCCACGCGTTCTCTTCCGTGTGGATATACGGCGGCGTCCGTGTATACTGTATTGTCTAGCTGGGCTAGCGTTCTCTCAACATATTCGGCCCTAGCTTTTCGCCTGTTTTCGTGTAAGTTGGGATCCATATTTTTTGGCAGTGGTCCCACATTAATGGTTTTTCTGAGGTGGTCCGGTACGTCCGCGTATCTGTCTGCCAGTCCGCTCGTATCCCGACCCAACCTCCTCAGGAGCGCTCGTCCCGTAGGGTTGCCTCTGAGTCTCGCGGTTTGCGTACCCAGCAGAGCCTCGGCGAGCTCGCTGAAGGTGTTGCTGATGCCCAGCTGGAGCAACTTCTCGTTCGACGTGTTTCTCGGTAGACACAGAGCCGTCTTGTACGCCTTCCTGAGGATGGTGTCTGCTTGCTCTCTTTCTGCCTTGGTCGTCACGTGGTACGGCAGGGAGTACGTGACTCGGCTGACAATTAGGCTGTTGACTAGCTTCAGAGTGTCGTCTTCTTTCATTCCGTATCTCTTTTGGGACACCCTATTGATCATGCGGCCCACCTGTTCTGCCGCCTTGCTCAGCAGGCTAATGGTGTGGCTGCACTTCCGGCTGCCTTGTAGCCACATGCCCAGGATCCTAATCATGTTCTTCTCCGGGATGTTGTGTCCCTCGAGGGTCACGTCCAGTGTCGCTTGCGTTGGGTGCTTGCCGACCCTGAGGAGCTCCGACTTCTCAGTGGAGCATCGCAGTCCCCTAAACAATTTTTTCAATTTTTAATTCAAACTGAGACAGTGACTCTGTGTTAGTGGTGAGAGGCGATAACATATTCCATTCACGGATGGCAACCGGAAAAAAAGGAATATTTAGGAATATTCGTATATAAAGGAAAAAAAGGAATATTCGTATATAAACCGCTTGACTTCCTACCATTAAAATAGTTGAAAGTTTGCGCTTGTGTCTGTCGTTCCCCAGTCCTTGTTCCAAGCGGTGCGCAAATAACATTGATCACAAATACCCTATGCACGGATGCCGCTCGGTGCCTCAACGGGTATTCGCGGTAGTGTCGCTGGCGCTGAAACATTTCTGACGGCCGCCTCCTTGCGGGCCTCTGCACCTACACACGGGGAATTCCTTGGAGTAGCGTTTGCTGTGCGACCCGCTCTCCAGATTCCTGGGGAAGTGTACATCCTAACCGATTCCCAGCAAACATGCCGCGTCTTTTTGACGGGACGCGGCTTCTCCAAGGCGGCTCTCCACATCCCATCATCATCATCATCATCATCATCATCATCATCATCATCATCATCAGCCTGATTACGCCCACTGCAGGGCAAAGGCCTCTACCATATTTCTCCAACAACCCCGATCATGTACTAATTGTGGCCATGCCGGCTCTGCAAACTTCTTAATCTCATCCGCCCACCTAACTTTCTGCCGCCCCCTGCTACGCTTCCCTTCCCTTGGAATCCAGTCCGTAACCCTTAATGACCATCGGTTATCTTCCCTCCTCATTACATGTCCTGCCCATGCCCATTTCTTTTTCTTGATTTCAACTAAGATGTCATTACCTCGCGTTTGTTCCCTCACCCAATCTGTTCTTTTCCTATCCCTTAACGTTACCCCTATCATTCTTCTTTCCATAGCTCGTTGCGTCGTCCTCAATTTAAGTAGAACTCTCTTAGTAAGCCTCCAGGTCTCTGCCCCATACGTCAGTACTGGTAAGACGCAGCTGTTATACACTTTTCTCTTGAGGGATAATGGCAACCTGCTGTTCATGATCTGAGAATGCCTGCCAAACGCACCCCAGCCCATCCTTATTCTTCTGATTATTTCCGTCTCATGATCCGGATCCGCAGTCACTACCTGCCCTAAGCAGATGTATTCCCTTACGACTTCCAGTGCCTCGCTGCCTATTGTAAATTGCTGTTTTCTTCCTAGACTGTTGAACATTATTTAGTTTTCTGCAGATTAATTTTTATACCCACTCTTCTGCTTTGCATCCTACACCACATCCTACACCAGTCACCAGACACAGACACACCTGCCCCGCAAAGCATCCACTTGCTCTGGTCTCCTGACCATGCCTCCCTGTCAGGTAATGACGGCGCACACGCGTTCACTCGAGAAATTACCCTCCGAGCTGCCCAACGTGGCAGGGACGGAGTCATGATCAGATGGGCCCTCCAATCACATTCAGAGACATATTCAAATGCTACGCACGAGCTATAGGCACACCGTGGGCCCGCCGCCGCTGTCGCTCTCACGAGAGGAAGAGGCGGCACTCCGCCAACTTCAAACACACACATCTCTCAACCTCCTCTCCCTACATAAATTTTACTCTGACCGCTACGCAGACTCTTTTCCGGGCTGTGGCACCTCCCCAACCGCGTTCCATGTCGCTCTGGAGTGCGCCGCAACATTATTCCGTCCCCTGCCAGTCATCCTGCACCCCTTCCGTACCAAAGAGCGGTGGGAAGATACTCTCTGCGACGGGCCTTCCGTAGTCCACCGGGCTCTAATACAATGGGCCCGTGCTGTCGCGGAGATCGTTCCAGGGACCACGGACTAAGGGTCCCTCCGACACCATTACTACCATTTTTCTTTTGTATCAAATGTTTTCTCTATCTATCTATCTATCTATCTATCTATCTATCTATCTATCTATCTATCTATCTATCTATCTATCTATCTATCTATCTATCTATCTATCTATCTATCTATCTATCTGAGATGGGTACAAAGTCCGCGCTGCGCTGTGTTTCCGCGGATTACTTCGCTTTGATGGGAGCGGCAGCACGAAGGTCAATTGGCTCGCTGCTGCTGCAGCGTTTCCTCACTGCGGCGTTTTGTCGGCGTGTTTCCGCGGTCACCGAGTGAAATGTGTTCCATGTTTGCTTGTGCGCGCGTGACACCAGGTTTGTTAATTTAGCATGCCTATGTTTACAAGTCTATACGGCCTATAAAACTACTATTCTTACATCGTGTAGCTGTGCACTAATTTGCTATCGCAATCGATGCTTCGCCTTTCGGGTGGAACTGCGAATTTCCTCACTATACACACACACATGTACTGTGCGTGAGACGTTTCGTAAGTTTCGTCCTTTTTTTAAAAAAAGTTATAATGTAGATGGTGCACCAGATAGAACAAATAATCGCCGACAATATGGGAAAATATTGCAAAGTGTATAGTTCACGATGCCATCCGTTTTTATTTTTATGACAGTAAAGTTTCCGCGTGAAAATGAATGAACGAATGATTATTTCACCTTGAGTATAATTTCAAGAAAGGTGCAGGGGCAAAAGGCGCACAGCGCTTGACAGCCAGGGAACCCTGTACCCGCAAAGTACACATGTATTATACATTATTTAGCGGTAGTCCATTGGCAGTGAGCGAACACACATAACGTTGCATATTTTTACGCATTGTACAGGAGTTTACACAGAAAACTGAGAACAACTAAAAAAAATGACGAACCTTACTTTCGGAACGTCCCTCATACCTAAGCATGAAGAAGCGCTGGTCTTAGGTCGCAGACGACCTTATCACAGGTTTCATCTAAGTATAAGAAGGTGCACCCCTACTTACAAACGGAACTTTCATTTGCTTATTTATCCCAAGACACACTGACTGACCAGGTAACCCTACAGTTTATAGCCTCGTTCTATCAGGGCCGAATATCTGCATATAAAGCTTCTGAAAGCACGACAAACGCTACTGCTTATATATATATATATATATATATATATATATATATATATATATATATATATATGTGTGTGTGTGTATTATGGGGTTTTACGTGCCAAAACCACTTTCTGATTATGAGGCACGCCGTAGTGGAGGACTCCGGAAATTTCGACCACCTGGGGTTCTTTATCGTGCACCTAAATCTAAGTACACGGGTGTTTTCGCATTTCGCCCCCATCGAAATGCGGCCGCCGTGGCCGGGATTCGATCCCGCGACCTCGTGCTCAGCAGCCTAACACCATAGCCACTGAGCAGCCGCGGCGGGTGCTTATATTTTGTGAGATGCTATATATGATATACTACAACACGAGTCTCAGGGCGGAGTTGCCTGCGAAGGTCGAAAATAGTCATGTATCGTATACCTGTACCAGTGGAGCAGCACCGCGAACAAGTTCCTGCACCTTTAGGAGGCCGGCTACGCACAAACACTTTCTTTCTTATAATATGCGGCTCGCTTGAAAGGCTCTTTGTCTTTAAAATAAACCCGATGTGGTTCGCTGGGCAGGTCGCACATTTGCACTCACAATGCAACCATTTCAGTGGTTTCGTCGCTGAAATCCTTGAGACCGGTCTAAATGAGGTGGTCGGCAGCAAGGACCCTTTCGTCTTCGACATTGTTGCCAGCCCGAGTAACGGATTGTGGAGTTGCCAATGGTAGTTTTATAATGGCTGTCTTTGGAAATGTTTATTTGCGTTTTGTGTATTAACCAGCATACACTATTTACGACACCTACTTCTGATGCGTATGCATTTTCGTTTGCATTGCTTTTTAACAACTATTGGATCCATCCCTAGCCTGCACTCTAAAAACAGTTGCACCCTTTGGGGGTGTATATTTGCCACACAACTATAATCGTCATCTGTCTTGCCCGCATTTCCTTTCTTTAACGTTGCGAACCCGGCACTTTCAAGTCAAGAACGGCATGCACGTTATCAGCGTGACAGAGCATTCTCCACAGGAAAGTAACGATCGCAGCGTTTTCAAGAAGGGAAGCGCAGGCGAGACAGATGACGATTATTCTTGTGTGGCAAATATACACTCCAGAGGGTGCAACTGTTTTTAGAGCGTAATAGGCTAAGTATTCAGTTGCGTGCTTCACAATATTAGTGTGCTATTATTCTTCGTCGTGAAGCGCTTTATCTTTTCTGAAAGTGGTTTGGCACGTAAAACCTTCTAATATAAATTTTTGAATATTTTATCTTTAGATTATCTTAGTACCAATACCACCAACGCGTGAACAGTGATCCTTCGTTAGGCACTGCGCGATGGCAGCATTGTGGCACCACTGCTTGCGGCATTCAATAATAATAATATTTGGGGTTTTACGTGCCAAAACCACTTTCTGATTATGAGGCACGCCGTAGTGGAGGGCTCCGGAAATTTTGACCACCTGGGGTTCTTTAACGTGCACCTAAATCTAAGCACACGGGTGTTCTCTCATTTCGCCCCCATCGAAATGCGGCCGCCGTGGCCGGAATTCGATCCCGCGACCTCGTGCTCAGCAGTCCAACACCATAGCCACTGAGCAACCACGGCGGGTCGCGGCATTCAAAGATTGCTCGTAAAGGCATCTACTCCCTTACCCTAAGCAGCGCGAACTCGGTGCTTCGGCACGTAGTAGCGGCCACCGACCGCACGACATGTCGACACAGCGTGACAAGCCGTCTAGCCACGCTTCGTCTGATACCATATACCAAGTTGCCGGAATGCTAGCAACAGACCCGACTAAATTTGCGCGCCTTCCCAGGCAACCGCGGCGCAACAAAGTTGAAACAGGCCGCATGCTTTTCGTTGCCTTCGCCTCGTTGCACATTGGCGCGAAACCAAACGGCGAGGCATTCGCGAAACGGAGAAATCTGCGAGAGCGCAATAAACGGCTCCTAGATATGTTCGGGGAGACGTCGTAAAAATGTCTCGGATAAGTTCAACATTGGACCGTTGCGAAATCGCTGAAAGCGCGCTCTTTATCGCGGCGCGACAACATACCGACGCATCGAAGTAGCTTCGAAGGTCTTCGAATGAAGATAATAGCGCAGATGCAATGAAATCAAGAAAAATATAATGACAATCCCTGTCTCCATAACGAAGAAGAAAAGAGCGATTGCCGAGTGCTGTTTCTTTTCTCGTATCAGACCGACGTGATTGTAATTTATATGACCTGTGAGACCATCGGCGCCCCGATCTTGGCTCCGCTTTCTTTATCATTTCGGTCGCCGTCGAACCATGTTCCAAGGCACTGTTTCGGTTACACGCTTAGTGAAGAATTCCAAGTGCTCCATTACATTGACTTCTATCCCTCTTACGAATTCCCGCGAAGCACCCCAACGTTTCTTTCTGTTCTTGTTTTTTTTTTACATCAATTTCATGTAAAACATAATTTCAGATCGCCTCACACTCATTTACGTCACTCATTACGACACCTACCTGCGAAAACATGTTGAATGACTGAAGCCTTTCTGAGGCACCTTATCCCTGTTTATAACCTTTATACCATGAATGGACTAATCTACTAGAGCACAAAAAAAAGAAAAGAAAGAGCTAGAAAGCCTAACAGTAAAGACTCAGAATTGCCCACTCAAGGGTTATACGTGTATTCATCTTTTTTTTTTATCCAGTATTGATGCCCGAACCTTTCCTTTAACTAGTGTACATACAAGCCAGGTTGGCATGTCTAACTCCCAAGGAAGTTGTAAGGCACAACTCCGCAACCTTTCTGATGGCCGCTTATAATTTTCCTTCGAGTGCATTCTGCCGCAGGACACGAGACCGCAGATTTACATTCTATCCGAGGCTGCCGAACTGTTATCGAGGCGTACATAAACAAATGTACACCCTTTGGAGTGTGTATTTGCCACACAACGATAATCGTCATCGGCCTTGCTTGGGTTTTCTTGAAAACGCCACGCTCGCTGCTTTCCAGTCGAGTTAATGATCTGTCATGCTGATAACGCGCAGGCCGTTCGTGACTTGGAAGTACTGGGCTCGCAGCGTTAAATAAAGGAAATGCGGACAAGACGATTATTGTTGAGTGGCAAGATACGACCCAAATGATGTATTTTTGTTTAAGAGTGTGCACTGTTTAAAAAATGTACACCCTTTGGGGATTATGTTGTCCCGCAGCGATAATCGTCATCTATCGTGCCCGCATTTCCTTTCTTTAACGCTGCGAGCCCGGTACTTCCAAGTCACAAACGGAGATCATTCTCGACAGGAACGTCGCGAGCGCTGAGTTTTAAAGGAATGAAACTCAAGCAAGGCATATGAAGATTATTGTTGTGGGACAAGTACCAAAGGGTACAAACTTCTTTAAGAGTGTAGGCGAAAACTGTCGTGTATTGTGCATTAAACGCATAATAAAAAACCATGTTAGTTAGTTAGTTAGTTAGTTAGTTAGTTAGTTAGTTAGTTAGTTAGTTAGTTAGTTAGTTAGTTAGTTAGTTAGTTAGTTAGTTAGTTAGTTAGTTAGTTAGTTAGTTAGTTAGTTAGTTAGTTAGTTAGTCGGGTTAAACTCAGGGCCTAAAGCGTTGCTAAAGCAGGCGTCGTGTACAGTCGAGGCGATCGGTAGGTCTGGGAAGATAGCTCCGGTCCTGATATCCGGTTAATAGACGATGGTGAACACGTGTGTGGCTTGCATAACACTATTCCCACGCTCTTACACACGATCAGTGCTGGGTGAGATGCAGAAAGAAGACGACATGGCAGCGTTGTGCAGGTTGGCATTTCAATATATTTTGCAAAATAAATGGATGCGAGCGGATTTACGACGACAGGAAAGGGATGGAAGAAGTAATAAGAAATACTCCATTGCAGTTATACTCGCGGTACAGCAGGTACGACAGGTACGGTGAAATACAGTTATGCCCACAACAGTGCCCCACGACGTCTGCGGCGCAGCTATAGCAGCGGGTGTACGTACAGATATCTTTATAAATGAGCGTCCGTGTCTCTACGGTTATACTCTTCTTGCAAGCTAAAACACTGCGAGGGCGGAACGAAACAGGAACTGGAAGTTTGCCTAGGCTTTGCGCAGTGAAATAATGACGGTACACACTGAGAATGCTGGGGTTCGTGCCCCACATAATTTTAGATGACTTAACCAAGGCCGTCTGGGTCGTAGGCGAGCATCCCATTCCGGAACCAGACTGAGTGCCTTCGCGTGCCTTACGGATTTCTTTTTTATTCTTCCGGAGGTGGAATTGACGAAAATGATGCCTCGTATTTTCTACATTTTTCGAGGTTGGTTCTGGGTACACGCACACGTGTGTGTGTGTGTGTGTGTGTGTGTGTGTGTGTGTGTGTGTGTGTGTGCGTGCGTGCGTGCGTGCGTGCGTGTGTGTGTGTGTGTGTGTGTGTGTGTGTGTGTGTGTGTGTGTGTGTGTGTGTGTGTGTGTGTGTGTGTGTGTGTGTGTGTGCGCGTGCGTATGTGTGTGTGTGTTGACAATTAGAGAGGCTTGAAATACCTGGAAGTACGAAGAAGTACCACGTTCCTTCCATTGACTCGAAAGAACTCACACTGTCCCGTATGCGAGCGTATTTGTATTATATATTGTGGGACTGTGCGAGTATAAACAGGTGGTCCGGTGACATCTGCCACAATGAGTGTGTTTGTTAACCCGCAACTTGGCATTACCCGGCGGTTTTAACTGGACCACAAATGGGTATCCATGGCTAAAGAACAGGCGCTGTAATACGTGAGGCTGGTCGCTTTGTCACAGCTCGGACAACTCAGACGCAACAGCACCGTGGCAAGCGCTAGAAAGCCTTTTCCTGAAAAAAAAAAATCCTACTACTTGTCCTGCAGTTGGGTATTCATAATACCCTGGAAGAAATTGCAGAAGCACAAGAAAGGGCACAGATCCTCAGGCTCTCCGGCACCAGGGCAGGCAGACGACTCCTAATAGAGATGGGCGTCCCCCCGGCCACTGTCGAAGACGCCTACCAGGGCCTTCCGAAAGAGCAGAAAGATAACATCATCATATCGCCCGCCCCACGCAATATGCATCCCCAGCGCAACGTAGAAAGAAGGAAGGCCAGAGCGGTGGCGCTCCTACGCCGCGCAACTGAACTCCCTGGCGGCAGCTGCTCCGTTGACGCGGCCCAGTATGGCAACAGCAACAATTTCACGGTAGTGTCGATCAACTACAGGGGTTCGACCGTTAACGCCGCTTCGGTACGAAGCACGTCGTCGCGTGCGGCCGAGCAAGTGGCCATTGCCTTGGCCCTCCTGGACCACAAACATGCTAATATCTTCAGCGACTCCAGGGCAGCCATCCGCGCCTTCAGCGTTGGCGCTGTGTGTAAGGAAGCCTGTCGCATCCTCGACGGCAAAAGCATCGCCACCCACACTCTCACGTGGTTCCCCGCTCACATGGGATCCATCATGGGAGGCCCCACAAACCTCAACGAGCTGGCCCACTCCAAGGCGCGAGGTCTCGCTTTCCGCGACCATGGAGAACTCCAACGCCAGCCCGCAGTGGTGGAGAACTGAGATCAACCGACCACATACAATGAAATTCCTCAGCACTTTTATCTCGACAGGAGAGACTTTCCCCTTCCACACAAGAAGTTAAATAAAGCGCAGGCATTGACCCTCAGATTATTGCAAACAGGCTCGCATCCCAGCCGGGCTTTATACCACAAGCTTTATCCCGACACCTATGCCACTAGTTCTTGCAGGCACTGCAATGACATCGCTAGCCTAGACCATATGCTCTGGCGTGGCCCCTCGTTACGAGGCACAGAACAAATCAACGAGGACAAGTGGCTCTCCGCCATCAAGAGCCCCGATGCCGGGGCGCAACTATGGGCTGTCCAGAGGGCCCACGATGCGGCGGTCGGGCATGGCCTGACTGTCCCAACGTGGGAGCGGCCCGCAGCGCGCAGAGTCGCGTACCTCAGGACCTTCATTAAAGTTTTGCATCCATCCATCTCCAGCTCCCATCTATACTGCTTTTTCATGCTAGAAATCGCACGACACGAGAGCCCGGCGTATTGATCGCTGATGGTCAAGAATTATGTTCACCCATCAGCATACATATTCGTTTGTAGTAGCCGGAGCGTTAATGCTTGAGCTCTATAGAGTCGGGGATGAGGAACGAAGTAGGTTCTACGACTGAGATAGTAGTGTTAAGTAATCTCGTTGTAGGTGGAGGGCGTGTCTCTGTTCTCTGGGGAGTCGGCTTCCGATTGGTCGAGGGTAGCGCGGTAAGCAAGTTCATGCGCAGCCCCATGAGCCGACTCGTTGAGGTTGGGTGGAGCAGCCTTTATCTGACCCTGATGTGCGGGAAACCAATAAATGAAGTGGTGCGTGATTGCCTTGCCCCCAAGAAGTCTGAGGGCCTGTTTGGAAAGGGTGCCTTTTTCAAATGCTCTGACTACAAACCTTGAACCATATAGATGACATCCCGTAAGCTATCCATCAGGGCTAGTGCAATAGCCATTTGTTCCGCAATTTCGAAGTTTCTCGTCAGAAACGAGTCAGCATTCTTGATTCCTTGCCGACCATCGACAGTGAAATAATATCTATCCGGATACTTACCGCAATGGTACTTACCGCGATTGTGGAGAAATAGCCACGTTAGAACACATGCTCTGGCGGTGTGCCCGGTCACACTCTATCATCGATAACAGCTCGGCCAGATGGGAGGCGGTTCTCCACAGCCCTCTTCTGGCTGACCAACTCTGGGCTGTCCAGTAGGCCCACGATGCGGCCGAGAGGCTCGGCCTCCCGGTTCCCACGTGGGAGCGGCCCACTTCGTGAAGTCTCACGATCTGTAGTAGGACTTCAATAAAGTTTTACCATACCATACCATACCCATCAGCATCACATCCGACTTGGAGATCTTGTGGCTTCTGTGCCGTACCTCACCACACTCCGTTCTGATCGGCGTACGTTATAGGCCTCCGCATGCTAACCCAAAACCTTCCCATGAGCTTAGCAACACGCTAAACCAACTTACGACACCATTTCCGAACGCACATATTCTTCTCCTCGGTGATTCTAACTACCTATAGGAATAGAATGGCATAACCACTCTCACTCACAACTAATCATCGCAGAATCAAGGGATTATCTCGATGTTTGTGTAAACTTTAACCTTAATCAACTAGTATCCAGCCCAACACGCATCGTAGGCAACTCCAGCATCATTTTAGACTTAATACTGAGCACCCATCCTAGCAGTTTATCATCCATTACGTACTTAGAGCCCATTAGCGATCATAAAGCTATTCAAGGAGATCTTTGTTTCCGCACCGAGCGCCATGAAACACAAAAGAAAACAATCACTTTGCATGACAATGGTAATGACGACGCCATTACTCATGTACTGAGCAACGTTTTCCCACTCTTCGAAGCCAATTTTAGCCAGAGATCAGTTAACGACAATTGGTTAATATTTAAGAACAACAGGACCTAACACAAAGATTTATCCCCAGAATAACGTTTCGTGAAAATCGTTATAAACCTTAGTTTTCCAAGAGACTGAAAAAATTCGAAAATAAAAAAGAAGCGGTTTTATCGCGCTGCGAAGCTAAAAGGAAACCCCGAGGCGTGGGGAAAATACTACTCAGCCGAAAAAGAATGATTGACTGCGATCACCGACGCAAAACACTCTTTCTTTAAAAGCGACCTGCCGCGCATGCTATGCGATAAGACAAAAAAAAAATTGGGGCATCATCAACCCTGCGCCAACACTATCAATAGCTTTCGCTAATGCATCGGTTGAACCAGACTCCGACATAGACTGCGCTAACATTTTCAATACCGCAGTTTCAACACTTTTCACACAAGAGTGCAGTTCACTTTCATGGAAGCCACCTACTAATACCACGTCACCGATGGATGCGGTAACCTTTTCTTCAAGCGGCATCTCGTCCTTAATTGAGAAATTGAAACTTTCCTTGTCATCCGGCATAGACGAAATCAGCTTAAAACTACAAAAAAAAATACGAAGTGTAATACTGCAGTGTACTTGACATTGTTTTTACAGCCACTTTCCACAGGTCTCATTTCTAAAGACTGGCAACCTAAGAAGGTCGTTCCGCTTTACAAATCAAGTAATAAAAATTTTCCTCTTAACTACCGTCCCATGTCTCTAACTAGCGTTCCTTGTAAAATCATGGAACATGTCCTATACTCTCACATTATAGACTTCTTAGACGCTAACAATTTCTTCTATCCATCCCAGCACGGCCGGGTTCCGCAAGGGGTATATCCATGCAAAACACAACTAGCCACGTTTTTCAATTATTTACATGCCGACTTGGATACACCTTCAGGTTGACGCTATCTTTCTGGATTACGCTAACGCATTTGACAAAGTTCGACATCAACGGTTAATACAACAACCCTTCAGGTTAAACCTGCATTTTAAGGTACCAAAGTGGACCAAAACGTTCTTAACAAATCGTTCTCAATCAGTCATCATAAATAACCAGTCCTCCATTCATCTTCATGTAACACCAGGCGTCCCACAATATTGGGGTTTTACGTGCCAAAACCACTTTCTGATTATGAGGCACGCCGTAGTGGAGGACTCCGGAAATTTTGACCACCTGGGGTTCTTTAACGTGCACCTAAATCTAAGCACACGGGTGTTTTCGCATTTCGCCCCCATCGAAATGCTGCCGCCGTGGCCGGGATTCGATCCCGCGACCTCGTGCTCAGCAGCCCAACACCATAGCCACTGAGCAACCACGGCGGGTAGGCGTCCCACAAGTCTCCGTTCTCGCCCCTCCTTTGTTTGTTATGTATATAAACTACCTCCCGCTGCACGTATCTTGCCAAATTCTAATGTTTGCTGACGACTGCGTTATATACCGCCGAGTAACTAACACTACGGATCAAGAAGCCCTCCAACAGGATCCTAACCCCTTCCAACAATGGTGCGAAGATTGGCTCATAATCCCTAACCCTAGCAAATGCAAGCTCCTTTCTATTACCCGCCGACACAAGATTCATGCCTTTCAATGCCATATCGCTAATGAGTCCGTAGAATCAGTATCGTCTTTCAAATACTTCGGCATGACATTAGCTAATGATCTAACAGGGAATGAACATATCACTCACGTGATATCATCAGCTAACGAAACACACGGGTTTTTTAAACTTCATCTTCTCTTCGCCCCACATCGCGTGAAATTGCTTGCTTTCAAGTCACTCCCTCGACTCAAACTACAGTATGCATCCGCCTTATGGAACCCGCATCATGTTAACCTCATAAACGATCTAGAAGCAGTCCAAAATCGCGCTAAAAGGTTCATCCATTCTTCTTATTCGTATGACGTCAGTGTTTCAGCTCTGAAAACAAAATCTGCCTTATCACCTCTCTCAGTTCGCTGTTGCTTAGCCACCCAATTACTGCACCACAAGTTCAATTACTCATCACTCAATCGTGCACCTTACATCATGCCAGCGTCGAAAATTTGTTACCGCACCAACCACAACCTTCAAGTTCTTTGTCCACGTGCCCGAACTGCTACTTTTTCAGCTTCCTTCTTCGCGCGTGCAGCTAAAGATTGGAACGGCCTTCCCCAATATATCGTTGACATCTGTGCATCATCGTTTGCTCAAAATTTAAATTATGGCGTTTTACGTGCCAAAACCACTTTCGTTTTGTTGAAAATTTAAATAACCTTTTTGATATATAAACACATGTGGCATTGTTCTTTATATGTTCTTTTTAGCTGATTCCACCCCTTATGTAGTACCCCCTCGTGGGGCCCTTAAGGAAATGAAATGAAAAAATGAAAATGAAACTTCATGGCGGTGCCCAGCGAAGTGGCCACATTATCGCGTTTCAATGGGTGCCTACGGTCACCGTGGTGCGATTGGCAATGAGCTCGCAGACAGTGAGGCAAGATCGGCATTCTCCACCTCTGATGAAACTCGGGTTGCCTACTCGCGACCTGGCAATAACTCACTGATCAAGGCACTCATGCAGGACCTTACTATGATATACAGACCCCATGCTGACAACACCCACGGACGTCTGCATGTGATCGACCCAGATGGGAAATTCCGTATGCACCCGAAGGTTGCGCGGAGCCAAGCGCCATTAAGGCAGGATTCGGCTGGGCGTTTTTCTTGCACCCGCCGCTACGCGCACCTCGTGGGCCTGCCGAGTAGTCCCGACTGCGAACACTTTCAAAGGCCTGAAACTCTGGAACACATATCACGTGGTTGCCCACGTGATTCGTATTACGTGCATATCACGTGATTCGCTCTTTCTCTTCTCCTCGTCACTCACCCCTATACCTTCACTTCGCCTTTCCTCTTTCCCATTGCGGAATAGCAAATTAAGAGAGCACCAGCTCAGGTTGACCTCTCTGCCTTTGCTGTAAATACAATCTCTAATCTACTACATCTACCGCACTCTGTATGACATATTGCCTCTCTCCTTGACCTTTACTTTCATTATTAAAACGTATATCTCTGTATTGTACAGCCACCTGTGTCTGCAACGACTCCGGCTCTATCAATCTCTTCCCTGCTTTTGTTTTCAATAATATCATAAACCTCGCTCGCTGATCTGCACTGCTGACCAATTACTGCTTTGATCCACTTGGAACGCCAGCGCTTCTGGAAGGCGGACGTTTCTTACGGGCCTTGCTGAGTGAACTTCAACTTGGCGTGCCGAGTGGTTTTCGGACGTTTTCTGCAGCAGACGCATGCCTCATCCTGTTGCGAATAATTGCTCCGATACGTTTCGCTCTGGACACGATGCGCGATCTAGCGGCGGCGGCGCGAACTCTGCGCGTTGCTTCAGAGATGCGTGGCGCGCCAGCGCGTGCGATGGCTGACTAGTTTCCCCATTGGCCGCGCACGTACGTGGCGCAGCGCGCTGCAGCGCCACGATGCTGTGCTTGAGGCACCCACGGGACGCAGTGTCGATTCCATCCAGCATTGGAGACACATTTAAGAACATTGTTTCATAGAAGAGTGGCGCACATATATACAGAGAAAACACACATACCGGGAAGTGAGTAAAGTTTCCAAGGAATGCTAGTCGCATTAAAACTAATTATTTTCAGGCACCTCAATTGTGTTTCTGTGCATAGATTTCTTTCCATATGTTCTCTTCTTTAATCCTCGTCTATTCTACCCTTTCCCCTTTTTGCACTGCACAGTAGTTAACCGGATGGTTATTCTGGTTACGCCCTCTGTGTTTCATCTGTTAGTTTTTCTCGCTCTCTCTCTTGGAGAAAGAAACCACGCTCAGACGCTTTATTCCCTTTGTTAAACGTACCAGAAACTTAGCCTACAAAATTTAGGAATAAGTTGCAGCTTTACCCATCTACTGCCTTTCTTTTTTCTTTTTTTTCCTCTCTTTTTTCTTTGCGACTAGCGAAAACTGAATCAACGCTCTCAAAAAAGTTTACAAACTTTAGGGCTCATCTTGTCTCCAAATAATCGTCAGGTGCCTTCCTTGTGTTTCCTTTCTGGAACACTCTGAGTCCGCTATTTTTGCTGTCGGTAATGCTGTCACGCTGAGGACGCGCATACCGTTCGTGACCTGAAAGTACCGGGCTCACAGCGTTAAAGAAAGCAAAGGCGCGCAAGATAAATGACGAATGTCGTTGTGGGACAAGCCCCAAAGGGGGCAAACATTTTAAGAGTGCACCTCGCAGAGGTGATATCGCTTCACGAGCCGACCATAAAAGTGCAGAAGGCCAGCACTGATGCAGGGCGCCATACAGCGGTCATCAAGGCCAATAAAGAACGTTTGTAATTCAGTTTCTGCGATGCCCAAGTATGCATAGCCAACAATCGCACCGCTCTTGTAATAAGTTACTGAACTACCATTTACACCTCCTTTTTTCTTTCTTGTTCATTTTTCTTCTTATTTTTTCATAGAGAAGCGAAGACAAGGTATGTCACGCCACCGGAGGAAAAAAGTAATGAATAAAATAATGTGACGAATGATTGCAAGCTATTGTACGTACGTTACTCTCCGTCGCCGTTTGGCATCAGGTGTTGACTCATGGAAGCTTAACGCGTCATAACTAAGGTGGAAGCAATGTTATGCGACTCTTTCAACGCATTGTATACAGGGTGTTCCACGTAACTTGAGCCAGACAAAAAAAATACACAAATATACACACACAAAACAATCAAATTTGACATAATATCAAACGTACGGACAATACGAAACAAAACCAAGGCGCAAAAAAAGGTCGAAGGTCACGCGAGCCATGCCGGAACGAGACACTTCCGCAACCAGAAGTCCATGTCGCTTGCAGTCCACGAAACCCTAAGCCTGGCTGAAAAAGTATCTCTTTTTTTTTATTTATTGCGCGGTAGCCTTCGCGGTCTGGCTGCTCAAAACGTCACGAACGGACAACATTTCTTTGTTAGGCAACAATTTCCGCTTGCACTTCGCAAACGCGCCAGGAGGCGCGACAAAACAAACCCGCTCTTACTGCCAGCCGGCCCGTGCAGTGAGGCCTTTGCACACGTGCCGAGAATCCCGCAACGACTGGAGATCGCGTATAGCCTGTGTGCGCCACCTTCGCGACGCAGCCGAGCATGCGGCACCCTGACCGCGTGACCGCCAGCCGCGCTCGCCGATCGCGTTGCCACGGCAACGCGTGCTCGTCAACACTGCATGCCTGCTGGCCGTCCTCGCTGGCAACCCGCGGCTTCGGCACAGAAGAGGCCGATGTCCGAGTTTGCATGAGGTCCTCCTACAGCAGCCGTAGCCGAGATGTAGCGGCCATGAACCGCTACATGACGCTGGGTCCGCTCGGGGACGGCACCTACGGATCCGTGGTGCTCGGACAGCGGCTGGACACCGGCGAGAAGGTGGCCATCAAGCGGTGAGTGAGTCACCGTGGGTGTACAGCGTGAATGAGAGCGTCGTTGTCCACATTGACGTCCTACGGCCGTGTGCTGTCTTACGTTTGCTTAAGCCGTATCATACCGAGTGCATTGCCCATGTCGCGCTTGGCTATCGAATTGAAAACAGCCTGAAATAGTAAGTAAACCTTGTTGCATTAGCTGGGCAGTCAGACAGATACCGTGGTGATTCACGGTAACGAAAGGAACTCGGCGCTAAGACTCAAGCGAAACATAATACGAAGCAGCCGGAATATTTCGTCAAAAAAAAAAGTGAATATGCGGCTGGCTTATATGAGTGCGCTCTGCTTTCATGAAAGTTTCAGGAGGCTAAACTTATTAAAAAGAAAAAAAAAACAAGACGCGATTGACATTACGGCTTACGTCGCTACGCTGTGCCTAACTAACTGATGATAGTGACACCTTTAAAGTGTTCTTATCGTTTCAACAGCCCAATCTGCAGCCTTATCTTACCGGCGTGATCACTGTGTACTTCAGTGTTGGACGTAGTAGTTGTGCGGAAACCTGGAAGGTGAAGTAATTTATAAAGTAAAAATCAGAAATCCACTCGTTTGTGGTACTTGCTACAAAGGAAACCCATACGGGTTCCTCGAAAGGAAAGCCTCACAGTTCCTTTAACGGTATTTTACGTCTATCATGCATGTCGCACGTTAAAGCAATCTGAAACACTAGCGCCAATGCTCGTAGCATTTCTTGGGCAATGAGACAAATCCGGTGGGATCTGTCTGCGTTTCTGCATTCTGTGGGGCTGTCCGGTCACTGCCGTTTCTTCAACCGCATATTATTCCCATGGCGCTGAACATTATGCACATGACTATTCAGTTGAGGTCTATCTTAAACACTATAATTGAAACTTGGAGTAGCAATGAAACAAATACTGGGGGAAGGGTTTGAACAGATTTTCCTACGTATTGTTCAATTTCAGCATACCTTCAGCAATATCTTTATTTATGCTCAGAACGTCGCATATGTTCAATTCTTGGCATAGCGTGTTTAAGCTTACGCTGCTTACGCTCACCTTTTACATCCTCTTGTTCTATTCATCACACTCGAATACAATGATTCCGGAGCATCAAGCTACTTTTTTCTTTCCTGTCTTGCGCGTTCTTTCTAACAAGCGTGTTTCCCGCGGTTCTGTGTCGTCGCGTCTCCGTGCTTTTATCTTTTATCGGTGCACCGTTTCGTCGCCGCGCAGTTTCGGCAGCGGCTCTGCTCCGTCTTGTGCCGCGCGCTGTGTCGCTACCACCGCGCCAAGCGTCACACTGCCGTTATATACGCCGGACATCTGGCCGGCGGAGTGACGCGTTAACCGTGGAATTCGCGACCGAGGACGCATGACTTTTTATATTCCACACATTCCGCGGCGAAACGCTCGAAGATATCTTCCGGCTCGTTGTGCTACCGCAGATGCACTTGCGCGCTGGCGACAGCATTGCGCACGTGCTGGCCAAATTGATCGTGCACTAGTGCGGTACTTGAAGTGCACGGGCTTAACAGACCGTTTATAGTGTCCTTGTGTATGGTGTCCCTCCCACGCGTACTCAGTACTTACTCTCTCCCTTTCTTCCTCTTTCTATTCCCCTTTCCCCCACCCCCAGTGTAGGGTAGCAAACCGGATGCTGTTCTGGTTGACCTCCCTGCCTTTCCTACCCTTGTTTTTTCTCTCTCTCTCTCCTTCCCGAAACTGTCAGTGATTGCTCTCTCTCTCTCTCTTTTTTCTTGCGGAGAGCATTCGTTGCCAAAGCCGTTAAGAGCATTCGTATACGGCCTGCTCTCGTCAACTGAGTTACTCTAAAGACTGCCTGCTACACGCGAACCTTCGTTGCGGTACTCGCCAGCAAACTTCAGAGATGGAGTTTCTTGAGGCGAAGCGCCACGGCTCACCAGCAAACTCTAGCGATGTGCTTCTGACGTTTGCGTAAGGTGGAGCGACAGTTCCTGGCGGGATAGACGAAATCTTTGCGCGCCCAGTTTATGCTGGTACGATCGATGCGGGTCCGTTTTAAACCGGAGCAACGGGGACGACGGTCTTTCGACCCGCCAACGTTGACTGACCCGACGGGCTCACTCGTAAGGCTGCAGTGGTCTGTGCGGCGATCGATTACTTGAAAGGTAGATGCAGTTGATACGATATTTCAGGCTACATTTCTTTAAACCGCATGGCCTCCGTGCTTTTCACGGCGGAGCAAGAGAGAGAGAGTATAATCAGGTGTTTATCTTACGTCTTGACTTACTGTTGTGGATGCGTGGAAGTCACGAGCCCGCCGTGTCCTACCGCACGCTTAATATTATTGGCCAGTAGACACAGCACATTTTGGTGGCCTCTCGTGGCCAAGATGGGTATGAGCCATTGAGTCAATCTCTCCTCATTTGAGAGAGAGAGAGACTAAACTCTATTACGGGCGTATTAGTTATTGAGACCCTGGCAGAGGAGCTACCGTGGAGGCCATGTGGTCGCAACGCGGTTAGCCCATTCTGCCAGCATGACTTGGCATTTTGGGTCGTCAGTCTCGATCGTATGCTCCCAGGCCTCGAGCGTGAGAGCTTGCCGAAAAATCGTTCTTGTTGGGCGGGGGTTTGAAGGGCGCCCCCAATGTATGTGGTCTGGGTCTGAGGTTAGTGCTTCGCAGTGCCTGCAGTTAGGTTTAAACTCTTCCTTATAAATTTCAGCCAACCTTTTGGAGCTTAGCAGGGATCGAGTCTGTGCCCGCCGTAGAGTCGTGGCCTGCTCCAGGGAGAGGATCGTGCTTGACAACGGATACTCTCTGCGCGAATCATTGTAAACTTGAGTTAATTCGCGACATGTAAGGATGGGTTCAAGCCGGCCATCCGGGTGGAGCGATCCCACCTCCCAGTCATATGCTGCTCGGGTGGCTAGGTGAGATGCTTCGTTAACCGGGTTACCGGCATGAGCTGGCACCCACATTAGACGTATAGTGTCCGCGGAGGCTTGAGAAGTCTCCTTGCAATGGGGCTGATTGCCCCAATAGAGTACAGCTTCTGAGTCTGACACAACGAATTCAACATCAGGTAGGGACGCGACCATGGCAATCGCGGCCTCTTCCGCCTCCACAATAGAGGACGTGTTGACCTAAGGGCCGATTTACTCTCGAGCCGCCCATCACCGCAAGCCGCACCGCACGCTTGCGGTCGCGCGAAAAAATGCACGTATCCAGCACTTGTGCACAAATTACCATTTACACTGTGTGCACAGTGTATACCTTACACATTGTAAACCGAAATTTGTGCACAAGTGTTTGATATGTGCAATCTTTCGCGCGACCGCACGCGTGCGGTGCGGCTTGCGGTGATGGGCGGCTCGAGCGTAAATCGGCCCTAATGGTCCGACCGCAGCCGTCAACAGCAGTGATTGGGCAACGGTCATTGCCCGCACAAGCGGCGTCTACGTAGATGGCCAGTTTGTTTTTGAGACCCCGCCAGAGAGAGTCGACCCCGGCTTTACGTCGATCCGTGTTGTCCTTTCCCGTGTTTTCGGGGAGAGGGGTAGCAGTAATTTTCGGCGCTGATGTTATTAGGAATTCAGCAGCGACGTGGGATGGCCAAAACGAGACTGTACCCTAGGGCGCAAAGTATTTCCCGTCCTGCGGCAGTTCCGGATGGTCTGATCATCTGTGACCATTTCTGGGCTTCAGTAATTTCCTCAGCCGTATTGTGAATGCCAAGCGCTAGCAGCCAATCGCTGTTGGTTCATTTTGGCAGTCCAAGGGCCTGTTTATAGACTGTGCGGCTGACGCTGTTGATCTTGTCCAGGTCAGTTTTCCTAAGATGAAGGTATGGGCACACTTAAGCAATTCTGCTGATTTGAAAGGCCTGTATTGGTTGTTGTGCGATCATCTGTGACCATTTCTGTGCTTCAGTAATTTCCTCTGCCGTATTGTGAATGCCAAGCGCTAGCAGCCAATCGCTGTTGGTTCCTTTTGGCAGTCCAAGGGCCTGTTTAAAGACTGTGCGGCTGAGGCTGTTGATCTTGTCCAGGTCAGCTTTCCTAAGGTGCAGCTATGGGCACACTTAAGCAATCCTGGTGATTTGAAAGGCCTGTATTAGTTGCTGTGCTTCTTTTTCTTTTACACCAAGCCGCCCATTCGACACCCTCCCGAGGAGGTTATTTAGCTGCCTGGATGTCGTCTCAACTCTACTAATCACTTCGTGATTGTGCGTGTTCTGTTGCACTCATAGTCCAATTATCCGAATTTTGGGCACTGGCGGGACCAGGTTCCCGCCTGCTTGTGCGTACATGCGAGAAGGCATATCGCAATCTGAGCTCGTTTTCCTCTCTTCATTTGACGTAGTTATCGCTGTAACGTTTTTTGTAAGTTCGTTTCTTTTATCAAGGCTCCAGCGCCGGCTCTTGGTGTCGCATTTATTCTGTTGTAGGCGATGTTTATTTTTATAAAGTTTTCCATGACTCAATATCTGACAATCAGTGCTTTCTTCCTTTATTCACAAGTGCTTTTCTCAGTGCCTTTCGCATATAGTGATTTTATTTTCTACGGCGCAAACCATTTTGTGGTCTAACCATATTGTTCGTACTAGGTTAAATTACAAGTTGCTCCTCACATCTTTAATCATTATTTTTAAATTCTTTTGTTTTGTCTTCTATCGTGTGAGATCTAGTGCTACTAAGTGTTTAATTGTGTATCTTTGTGACATAAGTTGTACTGATTTCTGTCCCACCTCCCCCACTATGCATATACATCCTCCCAAAACCCCTTGTCCAGCGTAGTGTGCGTTGCCTACAATATATACAGCATATATTTTTCCTAAATTGACTCAGAAGCGATTACTCGAAATACTCATCCTGGATATGAATTCCGGAGCGCCTGGAACTGTAGAGATATGGTTTACCCACATTCCGGTTATCCGATGTCGAGAAATTTGACACTTATTTGACATAGAGCTCCGTGTTGTTACAGACGGCGGAAAGCAACCTTGAAGTGTTTTTCGATTTCGTTGAGACTGCGTCAAACTCCAGTATGCAGCAGCAAGATGGCGATGTACTGCACGTAGTTCCATATTCATATCTGTGTTTAGGCAGCGAAATGTAGCTTTTTCCTTAAAAACGTGAGGAGACGGTTATTTTTTTTTCCTGTACATGGAGATTCAGTTTGTGGCATCTAGCCCTGGTGCTTTAATTAAAAATAAAAAGTAACCCGCATTCGTAACATACCAGTCGTCAATAAAAAGCAGCTTTAAAAGCGACTCGGTCCCATAGCTGTATTAGAGTCTCTTTCTCTTCCCCTTCTCGCTTCCCCCAGTGTAGGGTAACCAACCAGACTATTGACTGGTTAACATCCCTGCCTTCCTGTATTCTCTCTCTCTCTCGGGAGGATATAATACCCTCATCTCAGGGCATTATATTGTCACGTGGTAGTGACGGTGACGAAAGAAGCAGTACGGTGGAATACAAAACTAGCTTTTATTGGGCGAACCTGTGCCCACAAAACAGGCTACACTTATAGCACAACGAAAGCGGCGAACACGCTCGGCGATCGTCGAAAATCTGATCAGCGGGTCAAGCGCGTCGGCTTTTATAGATCAGTCGTCGAATGTTCCAGATTAGCTGATGGGACCCGCGTGCTTTCTACAAAGTTCTACATCATTCGCGTCAAGCGATGAAATCAGATAACACAAGGTTCGGCGACAACAGACAGCGGATAGAAGCATCGATAAATTTCCAGAAAGTTCGGATACATGCAAGCGCGTCCCGCGCTGTGCGATAACATTTGTTAGGCGGCTAAACGTGGTCGCCCGATAAAGATAAGTACATGTGTCATTACCCCCCTCTTAAAAAGCATCGACCCGATGCTGCAAACAAACGAAAGTAATAAATAAGCACTCGTAGCAATGAAAACAACAAAATAAGGGAAGTTCGTTAGCGTCCGTAAAACGGTTTAAGACGCACCACGTGGACCACTTCAGGTCGTGCGCGGCGCCGCTGTGAATGCGAGATGCCGTCTGGCACGACCTCATAGTCCAGTGCGCCAATACGTCGAATGACCTTGTAAGGTCCGAAGTAGCGGCGCAATAGCTTCTCGCTCAGTCCTCGTCGGCGTATAGGGGTCCATACCCAAACACGGTCGCCGGGCTGGTACTCGACGAAGCGTCGTCGGAGGTTGTAGTGTCGGCTGTCGGTCCTCTGCTGGCTCTTGATCCGTAGGCGGGCGAGTTGTCGGGCTTCTTCGGCGCGCTGGAGATAGCTAGCGACGTCAACATTCTCTTCGTCTGTTACGTGCGGCAGCATGGCGTCAAGCGTCGTCGTCGGGTTCCTGCCGTAAACTAGCTTAAACGGCGTGATTTGTGTTGTTTCCTGCACCGCCGTGTTGTACGCAAAGGTTACGTACGGCAGGACGGCGTCCCACGTCTTGTGTTCGACGTCGACGTACATTGCTAGCATGTCGGCGAGGGTCTTGTTCAGGCGCTCCGTGAGACCATTCGTCTGCGGATGGTAGGCAGTTGTCCTCCTGTGACTTGTCTGGCTGTACTGCAGAATGGCTTGGGTGAGCTCTGCTGTAAAAGCCGTTCCTCTGTCGGTGATGAGGACTTCTGGGGCACCATGTCGCAGCAGGATGTGCTCGACGAAAAATTTCGCCACTTCGGCTGCGCTGCCTTTTGGTAGAGCTTTAGTTTCAGCGAAGCGGGTGAGGTAGTCCGTCGCCACGACGATCCACTTATTCCCGGATGTTGACGTCGGAAACGGCCCCAACAAATCCATCCCAATCTGCTGGAATGGTCGACGAGGAGGTTCGATCGGCTGTAGTAATCCTGCTGGCCTTGTCGGTGGTGTCTTGCGCCGCTGACAGTCTCGGCATGTCTTGACGTAATGGGCGACGTCGGCGGTGAGACGCGGCCAGTAGTACCTTTCCTGTATCCTCGACAGCGTCCGGGAGAATCCGAGGTGCCCAGCGGTTGGGTCGTCGTGTAGGGCGTGCAGTACTTCTGGGCGCAGCGCTGACGGTACAACAAGAAGGTAGCTGGCGCGGACTGGTGAGAAGTTCTTCTTCACGAGCAGGTTGTTTTGTAGCGTGAACGAAGACAACCCGCGCTTAAATGCCCTAGGGACAACGTCGGTGTTCCCTTCCAAGTACTCGACGAGGCCTTTTAACTCCGGGTCGGCTCGCTGCTGTTTAGTGAAGTCTTCCGCGCTTATTATTCCAAGGAAGGCGTCGTCGTCCTCGTCGTCTTGCGGCGGGGGATCGATGGGGGCGCGTGATAGGCAGTCGGCGTCTGAGTGTTTTCGTCCGGACTTGTAGATCACCGTGACGTCATATTCTTGCAGTCTGAGGCTCCACCTCGCCAGCCGTCCTGAAGGGTCCTTCAAGTTAGCTAGCCAACACAACGCGTGATGGTCGCTGACGACTTTGAATGGCCTGCCATATAGGTAAGGGCGGAATTTTGCTGTAGCCCAAATGATGGCGAGGCATTCCTTTTCAGTCGTAGAATAATTGCCTTCCGCTTTTGACAGCGACCGGCTAGCATAGGATATCACCCGTTCATGTCCGTCTTTCTTCTGGACTAGGACGGCACCGAGGCCTAGGCTACTGGCGTCAGTGTGGATTTCGGTATCGGCGTCTTCGTCGAAATGTGCGAGTACAGGCGGTGACTGCATGCGTCGTTTTAGTTCTTGAAATGCGTCGGCCTGCGGCGTTTGCCATTTGAACTCGACATCAGATTTGGTTAGATGCGTTAGCGGCTCAGCGATGCGTGAAAAGTCCTTGACAAAGCGCCTGTAGTAGGCACACATGCCAAGGAATCTACGCACTGCCTTCTTGTCGGTGGGCTGCGGGAACTTTGCGATGGCAGCTGTTTTCTGCGGGTCGGGGCGTACTCCGGTTTTGCTGATGACGTGGCCTAGGAAGAGAAGCTCGTCGTAAGCGAAGCGACACTTTTCTGGCTTCAGAGTGAGCCCTGATGATTTGATGGCCTCTAGTACTGTTGCAAGCCGCCTAAGGTGATCGTCGAAATTTCCGGCGAAGACGACGACGTCATCCAAGTAAACAAGGCAGGTCTGCCACTTCAACCCTGCTAAAACCGTGTCCATCACGCGCTGGAACGTTGCAGGCGCCGAGCACAGTCCAAATGGCATAACCTTGAATTCATAGAGCCCGTCTGGCGTGATGAAAGCGGTCTTTTCGCGATCCCTTTCGTCTACTTCTATTTGCCAGTAGCCAGACTTGAGGTCCATCGATGAGAAGTATTTAGCATTGCAGAGCCGATCCAATGCGTCGTCTATCCGTGGGAGGGGGTATACGTCTTTCTTCGTGATTTTGTTCAGTCGACGATAATCGACGCAGAAACGTAGCGTTCCGTCCTTTTTCTTCACTAAAACAACTGGAGACGCCCACGGGCTTTTCGACGGCTGGATGATGTCGTCGCGCAGCATTTCGTCGACTTGTTGTCTTATAGCTTCGCGTTCCCGCGTCGAAACTCGGTAAGGGCTCTGGCGTAGTGGTCGAGCGCACTCTTCGGTTATTATGCGATGCTTTGCGACTGGTGTTTGTCGAATCTTTGATGACGTCGAAAAGCAGTCTTTGTATCGTCGAAGCAGACTTCTGAGCTGTTGCTCCTTAATCACGGGGAGACTTGGATTTATGTTGAAGTCTGGCTCGGGAACTACGGTCGTCGGGGTAGAGGCAACAGAATCCGAGAGGGCCAAGGCATCGCTGGTTTCCTGAATTGCCTCGATGTAAGCGATCGTCGTTCCCTTGTTGATGTGCTTGAACTCCTGGCTGAAGTTTGTCAGCAACACTTTCGTGTTTCCTCCGTGCAGTCGAGCGATCCCTCTTGCGACGCAAATTTCACGGTCGAGCAGTAAACGTTGGTCGCCTTCGATGACGCCTTCTACGTCAGTGGGTGTTTCGGTGGCGACCGAAATAACAATGCTGGAGCGAGGCGGGATGCTCACCTTATCTTCGAGCACACTCAAGGCGTGGTGACTACGAGGGCTCTCCGGCGGTATCGCTTTATCTTCCGACAGCGTTATTGACTTCGACTTCAGGTCGATGACTGCGCCGTGTTGGTTCATTGGTTCAGGAAGTCCATACCGAGAATGACGTCTCGAGAACACTGTTGGAGGATAACGAAGGTGGCAGGGTAAGTCCGCTCATGAATGGTTATCCTCGCAGTGCAGATTCCAGTCGGCGTAATCAGGTGTCCTCCAGCGGTCCGAATTTGGGGGCCCTCCCATGCAGTCTTAACCTTCTTCAACTGGGCGGCGATGTGTCCACTCATTACGGAGTAATCGGCCCCTGTGTCGACTAAGGCAGTGACTGCGTGGCCGTCGAGTAGTACGTCGAGGTCGGTGGTTCTTTGTCTGGCGTTGCAGTTGGGTCTTGGCGTCGGATCACGGCTGCGTCGTGTTAAGCTGAAGCTGGAACGTCGCGTCGTCAGGTTGTCTTTCGTCGTCGTATTCTTTACTTCCAGACTTCGTCGGGACGGCGGCGTGTCGTTATATCGTCGAGGTAGTTTCTTCGGCGTCTTCGTCGGCGGCGGAGGATCTTCGTCAGTTCGACGAACAGCAACCGCACCTCCATCGGTTGCTGCTTTTAGTTTTCCGGATATGGGCTCGCTGACCGGCCCCGAGTTGGGCCAGTGTATGGTCGGCGCTGCGGCGACAGGTAGCGGCCTGGTGACGGCGAACGGGATGGTCGTCGAGGGCTCCATTGAGTAGCGGCGAGGTAATCGGCGATGTCACGTGGGCGCTCGCCAAGCTGTGGACGCGGCGCGTTGACGGCGAAACCTCGCAGTCCCATCTCCCTGTACGGACATCGTCGGTAGACGTGACCCGCTTCTCCGCAGTGGTAGCAGAGCGGGCGGTGGTCAGGAGCACGCCAGATGTCCGTCTTCCTCGCGTAGGTGCGCTGGGCGACGGGTGGTCGTGCTGGCGGCGGCGGCGGCGGACGACGAAACTGTGGCGTGACAGGGCCCTGGCGCGGTCGCGGAGGGGGTCCTTGACGGCGTGCGACGGCGGCGTAGGTCATCGCTTGCGGCTCACGCTGCGGCGATTCAGGGGCTACTCCAAGTTGTTGTTGGAGCTCCTCACGCACGGCGTCGGCAATCGAAGCCACTTGAGGCTGTGATGATGGGAACAGCTTTTGTAGCTCCTCCCGCACGACAGCTCGGATAGTCTCGCGTAGGTCGTCGGCAGCGAGTGACTGAACTCCGGCGTAGTGGGTAGAGCTTGTACGGCGGTTGAATTGCCGGTTCCGCATTTCGAGTGTCTTCTCGATGCTGGTGGCCTCGCGAAGGAACTCTTCTACGGTCTTCGGTGGGCTTCGTATCATTGCGCCGAAAAGTTCTTCCTTCACACCACGCATGAGAAGGCGGACTTTCTTCTCCTCAGGCATATCCGGGTCGGCATGGCGGAACAGACGTTTCATTTCTTCCGTGAAGATGGCGACGTTCTCGTTAGGTAGCTGCACTCGGGCGTCCAGCATGGCTTCGGCCCTTTCCTTGCGCACGACGCTCGTAAAGGTGCGCAGGAAGCCGGTACGGAAGAGGTCCCATGTCGTCAAGGTCGACTCCCGGTTCTCAAACCACGTTCTGGCGGCATCTTCTAAGGCAAAGTATACATGCCGCAGCTTGTCGTCGGAGTCCCAGTTGTTAAAAGTCGCGATTCGTTCGTAGGTCTCCAACCAGGATTCTGGGTCTTCAGTCGCTGCTCCATGGAAGGTCGGTGGGTCCCGAGGTTGTTGTAGGATAACGGGGGACGCTGGGGCAGCCATTGGGGTTGTTTTGACCACGATCTTCTTTGTCGACTCAGGTAGAAGTCCGTGCTCTGGGGGCAGTCCTTGCAGTCTGCGGCTAGCGCGCTGGTCTTCGGCGATGTTAGTTTTGTCCTCGGGCTTTGGGCTTGGATCGCGGCTTTGCGGGGGCGTTCGGTACACGAACGCACAAGCACCTCCACCAGATGTCACGTGGTAGTGACGGTGACGAAAGAAGCAGTACGGTGGAATACAAAACTAGCTTTTATTGGGCGAACCTGTGCCCACAAAACAGGCTACACTTATAGCACAACGAAAGCGGCGAACACGCTCGGCGATCGTCGAAAATCTGATCAGCGGGTCAAGCGCGTCGGCTTTTATAGATCAGTCGTCGAATGTTCCAGATTAGCTGATGGGACCCGCGTGCTTTCTACAAAGTTCTACATCATTCGCGTCAAGCGATGAAATCAGATAACACAAGGTTCGGCGACAACAGACAGCGGATAGAAGCATCGATAAATTTCCAGAAAGTTCGGATACATGCAAGCGCGTCCCGCGCTGTGCGATAACATTTGTTAGGCGGCTAAACGTGGTCGCCCGATAAAGATAAGTACATGTGTCAATATAATGGTGTGGTGGGGGCGGGGTGGTATTTATTTTATAATAAATGAAATAAATTAATGAAAGATTGTGGCGTACGTTGCCTAGGGAATCAGTGTGGCCACATGAATTCGTGACCACATGCGGAGAAGTGTCACGAAGCAAGTCCGCATATATGTCAGGGCTTGTCCTACAATGTCCAACTGGGAGCGTAGAGAAATATTCCATCGAAAGAATGCAGCTTGTTGAAATCACTGCGTTACACTTTCGTGCATGTTTCATGCACCTTCTTAAGAACGCCAAGGAGCAAAAATTAGCGCACTATCGTCATCAGGGATTACTCCGGTATACCTTGCGCTAATCAACGATAACGCTTCTGACGAGCATTGGACCTCTAAATGGAGGCTGCACTGTGACTACCTGGAAACATCCGTTAAACAGCTAAGGAATCTTTCCCTGAATGTTTTCCCCTCACGCTGCTTCTTCATTACTTCTTTTCTGTCTGTCTGTTATCTAGCGGATATATATATATATATATATATATATATATATATATATATATATATATATATATATATATATATATATATATATATATATATATATTGACACGTGTACTTATCTTTATCGGGCGACCACGTTTCGCCGCTTAACAAATGTAATCGCACAGCGAGGGACGCGCCTGCATGTATCCGACGTTTCTGGAAAGTTATCGATGCTTCTACCCGGCTGTCTGTTGTCGCCGAACCTTGTGTTATCTGATTTCATCGCGTAACGCGAATGGTGTAGAACTTTGTGGAAGGCACGCGGGTCCGAACGATTAGTCTGGAACATTCGACGACTGCTCTATAAAAGCCGACGCGCTTGACCCGCTGATCAGATTTCCGACGATCGCCGACCGTGTTCGCCGCTATCGTTGTGCTATAAGTGTAGCCTGTTTTGTGGACCCAGGTTCGCCCAATAAAAGCTTGTTTTGTATTCCACCGTACTGCTGCTTTCTTCACCGTCACTACCACGTGACAATATATATATATATATATATATATATATATATATATATATATATATATATATATATATATATATATATATATATATATATATATTGTAGCGAGATATAAGCTATTCTTTGTCATCTGTACATGATCATCATCATATTGGGATGGGATTTTCTTTCTATGGCCTCCGCCTCCATCTGCTGTGGACAACGCGTTCTCCATATGACCGACACGACCTATTCACTTCATGCAGATGACACACCCCTTCACTTCCGTGCTGCAGAAGATACCGCGTTACCTCCTCGCCATCAAAGCATCGTTACTATCACGTCTGATGTGATTGACTGCGGCGACGTGCTCGTCTTACCATCTGCACGCTGTCTTGCAAGAGGGATAGCCTTTGCATCAGGGCTCGTTAGGTTTAATGATGGCTCTGCACTTCTCTACGCTACAAACCCGACATCCGAAAAGATTCTCATCCCTAAAGGCACTACATTGGCTTGCGCCACTGCATCAGAGTCTATATCTGTTATTTCCTTTAAACCAGCTTCCTCTGAAGGTCCTTGTACCGGACGGGCCGCATCTCCTTCAGCTCTTGCAGCTGCCATCAGTTCCGACCTGACACCTTCGCAGTCACAACAATTGCTTGCTTTGCTCCAAAAACATGAAGCTTCCTTTGACGCGCATTCATCTTCGTTGGGAAAGACTTCGATTACGACGCATCGGATAGAGACAGATGGTACATCCATCGTGCGCCGTAGACCATATCGCGTATCGCTAGCCGAGAGGAAAGTCATTGACGAGAACGTCACCGACATGCTCCAACGCAACATAATACGCCCTTCTGCTAGCCCTTGATCTTCCCCCGTTGTTTTGGTTCGCAAAAAAGACGGCTCTGTTCGATTTTGTGTCGACTACCGAGCACTTAACAAGATCACACGCAAGGATGTATACCCTATGCCGCGAATAGACGATGCCTTGGATTCCCTGCAGGGTGCCGAGTACTTCTCCAGCATCGATCTGCGTTCAGGCTACTGGCAGATACCTATGCATGAGGACGATAAGGAGAAAACAGCGTTTTCAACACCAGATGGGCTCTACGAGTTTAATGTCATGCCATTCGGCCTTTGCAATGCGCCCGCAACGTTCGAGCGCATGATTGACACCGTTCTTCGTGGCCTAAAGTGGAAGACTTGCCTGTGCTATCTCGACGATATTGTTGTTTTCTCGTCAACCTTCTCTCAGCACCTGCAACGTCTGGATGAAGTTCTCACGTGCCTTGCCAACGCTGGACTTCAGCTAAACACCAAGAAATGCCATTTTGCGAGCAAGACGATCAAAGTTCTAGGTCACATTGTGAGCAAAGATGGCATTCGTCCTGATCCTGACAAGGTTTCCGCAGTTCAGCGCTTCCCTCGTCCCGAAAAGACCAAAGATTTGCGTAGTTTCTTAGGCCTCGCTTCCTATTTTCGGCGATTCATACGGGGCTTCGCCTCAATAGCGTCACCTCTGCACAAATTACTGGGTTCTAATGTTCGCTTTGTGTGGTCTCCCGAATGTGAATCTGCGTTCACCCATCTGAAGCAAGCTCTTACATCTGAACTCGTACTACGCCATTTTGATGAAGCTGCTCCTACCCTCCTGCATACGGATGCTAGTGGTCACGGAATTGGTGGCATTCTCCTACAGCGAGACGACACTTTAGGTGAGAGGGTCGTCGCATACGCAAGTCGCGTTCTGACAAACGCCGAAAAGAATTACACCATCAGGGAGCAGGAATGTCTAGCTATCATTTGGTCTGTGCAGAAGTTTCGACCTTATCTTCACGGCCGCCACTTTACGGTCGTTACAGACCATCATGCATTATGCTGGCTTTCGACGCTGAAGACCTTGTCTGTACGACTTGGTCGGTGGATTCTTCGTTTGCAAGAATACGACTTTACCATTGCCTACAAGTGCGGGAAAAAACACCAAGATGCAGACGCGCTTTCTCGCTGTCCGCTTCCTACGACACCATGCAATGGAGCTCCAACTACCATCCGTGACAAGCTTTCGCTCAATCCCTCCTCAGATGCTTTCTTGTTGGCCACTGTCGGCGAGATGCCTCCACACGACAACAAATCCTTCCAATTTCATCAACTTGCCGACTCTTACTGTCGGCGCATCATTGACCACCTTCAAGGAGCTTCGCGCCCGCCTAACGCCCGCCTTCGTCGGCAGCTGACGCAATTTAAGATTGACAACCGCGTCCTATACCGTCATGTCTATCACCCTGACGGTCAACGCTGGGTTCCTGTTCTGCCACGCTCTCTACGTGCTCATGTCCTGCGGGCTTCTCACGACGACATGTCTGCTGGTCACCTTGGTTTCCAGAAAACCTATGACCGCATCAAAGGGCGCTTCTACTGGCCTGGATTGTCCGCCAGTGTAGCGAGGTATGTCGCTTCCTGCGCTCTATGTCAGCGTCGAAAGCTCCCTACATCAGCTCCAAGCGGACAACTGCAACCGGTTCCATGTCCGTCGCAACCATTTGAGGTCGTTGGAGTTGACCTATATGGCCCTCTTCCTGTGACTCTCACCGGTAAACGATGGATTGTGACAGCCGTTGATCACTTGACACGCTACGCCGAAACAACTTGTGTGAGTTCTGCCTCAGCCTCTGAAGTTGCTGCATTCGTACTTCAATCCTTAATACTGCGTCACGGTGCTCCTCGCGTCCTCCTGAGCGACCGTGGAAAGGCATTCCTTTCGCAACTACTAGACGAAGTACTCAGAGCCTCCGGAACCACCCACAAGACTACCTCCAGTTACCATCCGCAAAGCAACGGCCTCACAGAGCGATTTCATCGCACGCTGTCAGACATGTTAGCCATGTACATTGACCCGGATCACAGAAACTGGGACGCAATTTTACCATTCGTGACCTTTGCATATAATACCGCCGTTCAACGCACGACCGGTTACTCGCCATTCTACCTTGTCTATGGTCGTTCGCCCTCTTCCTGTCTTGACGTCTCTTTCTTCGCGCCAACTGTCCATCAATGTCCTTCCTCCTGCGAAGAATATGTGTCCCGCATTCTGCGTTGTCGCCAGCTCGCCCGCATCAACACCGAAGCACGGCAACAGGACCGCAAGCAGCATTACGACGCCTCTCATCGCGTCGTGTGCTTCCGCCCTGGCGAGGAAGTGCTACTCCGGACACCAGTTCGTACTCCTGGCTTGTGTGACAAGTTTCAGCTTCGGTTCATCGGCCCCTACAGAGTCTTGGAGCAGACTTCTCCAGTGAACTATCGAGTGGAACCAGTTATTGTTCCAAATGACCGCCGCTGCCGCGCCGCTGAGATTGTCCACGTTTCCCGTATGAAACCTTTCACGAGACGTTCACCGCCCCTTTGAGTTGCGGCCAGGATGGCCGCTCTCGCGCGAGGGGACATTAGTGTAGCGAGATATAAGCTATTCTTTGTCATCTGTACATGATCATCATCATGTGGGGCTCATATGGGGTTCTTCTTCATCATCGCTTGTGGGGCTGGCTCTCGAGTGTGCTCCTGGCTGTGGGCGTGGTCGGTTCGCCTAACCTTTTGACGCGGAATAAAAGCCGTGATTACTGCTGCGTCACAATATATATATATATATATATATGCCGGGTGTTTCAGCGAAGATATTCAACAATTATAAAAAGTTGTATCTTGTAGATAGCACAATTCTAGTTGATGAGTTGATGATGGACATTACTTGCACAAAAAATTGGAATATGCACAATCGACTAATTAGCAGAAATACCCAAATTAAGTTTCTTACTAAGTGCCTTATGGCCGATATTGCAATTTACAAATTCTAGCCGTGGAGTTCGCAACGCGGATCCGCTTGGAACGAATTATCAGTATGACACCAGTTTCGAGATATTAATTCCCGAACTTTGCGCAGAAATGCATTGGCGTTCCAGTTACTTTCTTAACAAAACGTCGTTTCATGCATTGAAGCACAAAAGTGCCTGGAACCTGAAACATGAAAGGTCACCCTGTGTAAGGGTAGCAGTCCTCATTCCTGACACATTGCGATGTCATCAGTGAAGGCTGTCATCTTAAGAGGAAGCTTTAGCTCGGGCCCAACTCCAACGCGGCCTATTCAAGTACATGTAGAAACGCAAAAACGTTTTTCTGAGATAACCCCTGGACCGATTTTAGTGAAATTTGTTGCATTTGAGAGATAAAGTTAAATTCTAGTGACTGTTGGAAGCGGAATTTTGATTTAGGGCTTGAATACTGTTAAAAAGATTTTCAAAAATTCAAAAGTTGGAAAAAAATAGAAGTACGAAGTTTACAGGCTAATAGCTCAGCATCAAGCAGAGATATCACGGTTCTGTGAACGTTATCCATTAGGTCATTCAAAGCGGACAAATTTCATATGTCATTTTACATCTTACGTGAATTTGTTACGTTGTTTACAATGGTTCTGCAAAAGTTGTAATTACATAATAAGAATTTTTTTTAGATTCATGTAGGATGTCATATTTGTCCGCTTTAGATGTGCTATTAGGCACAATTCACGGAATTGCGATATCATTTTTCCTTGCTGAGTTACGGAGTTCTAAACTTAATAGTTTCGTTTTCTGAAAATTTGCGATTTTTGCCAATCTTTAATAAAAAATTGAAGCCGTAAATCGAAAATTCGAAACCAACAGTCACTAGATTTTAAGTTTTTCTTTTAAATGCAACAAGCCTCGTCACATTTGGTGCAGTAGTTGCCGATAAAAACGAATTCTCCTTTTACATGTATTTAGATAGGAGCACCGGAGCTAAAGCTTCCTCTTAACTACACCGCAACCAGGCAGTTGGGGAACGCACACATAAGGGTCTTTCAGTACCGAGCGCATAAATGGCACGATGGAAGGTCGCCCTGTGTATGTAGCTATCCTCGTTCCTGATACAATGTGATGCCATCGGCGAAGGCTGCAACTTTCACAACACCGCTCGCACTACCGTGCGCAGAAACGGCACAGACGTAAGAGCCCAGGCAACACTGTCAACGGAGCCACGGTTAGAATAATTCCTCGTGTACGCCACATTAAAGAACCTGCAATATCATTCTGGCGATATCTGATATTCTAAAGCAATTATCTTGTGAACATAACAAGTTTCAGAAAAACTAGAAAGATTTATGAAAAAAAATTTGTCTTTGGAACGGGTCCTTTAATGTAACATTTACAAAATATAAACGGGGCGAAAAATATATGTGCAGTCAGGCGCATTTATCTAGCAGATGTTGTCAGGATTGGGGGCTCAATCCCATCGCTCGAGATCCGCTGCCAAGATTGGAGTCCGGCATGAATTCGAAGGTAGCTGGCCCATGCCGTCGTCCAACTTATCCACGCTGAGGACGTTGATGAAGGGAAGAACTGCTTCTCATCGAGAACGAGGAATATGGGTTTATTTACAGTATTTAAACCAGTCTAACATGACTGCTTGAGAAAAAGAGTGTCAGTCTAACATGACTGCTCAAGAGAAGTGTCTCAGCATTCGCACCACGGCAGTTTTTATACACTCGGTCCTCCCGCGATACAAGGTCACGCGATCGTTCGTTTACTCATTGCCAACTTGCCGCCGCCCCGCAGAACAGTTTACGCACACATAGGCACACACATCCCGATGTCCGGCGCCGATGTCAGAGGGGCGCCGTTCCGCAGAACAGTTTACGCACACATAGGCACACACATCCAGATGTCCGGCGCCGATGTCAGAGGGGCGCCGTTCCGCAGAACAGTTTACGCACACATAGGCACACACATCCCGATGTCCGGCGCCGATGTCAGAGGGGCGCCGTTCCGCAGAACAGTTTACGCACACATAGGCACACACATTCCGATGTCCGGCGCCGATGTCAGAGGGGCGCCGTTCCGCAGAACAGTTTACGCACACATAGGCACACACATTCCGATGTCCGGCGCCGATGTCAGAGGGGCGCCGTTCCGCAGAACAGTTTACGCACACATAGGCACACACATCCCGATGTCCGGCGCCGATGTCAGAGGGGCGCCGTTCCGCAGAACAGTTTACGCACACATAGGCACACACATTCCGATGTCCGGCGCTGATGTCAGAGGGGCGCCGTTCCGCAGAACAGTTTACGCACACATAGGCACACACATTCCGATGTCCGGCGCCGACGTCCGAGGGGCGCCGTTCCGGGAAACTCGGAGCCAATGGTGGGTAGCTCGTTGTCTTGCGTCCCGGTCGGGCGTGTGGGAAGCAACAAAAAACGGCTTTCCCGCGGCAGCTTGATCATGCGTAGCAGATCAGGTGCGCGCTGGAGAGCTCGGGCACAATAGTTCGCCCGCCGAACTCGTTTCGTAACAACGGCGATGGGGCTGGAGGATGGAGGCGGTTTTTCAGCACAAAGCCCGCTTCTTCGAACGCATCCTAGCTGCAGCGACGGAGAGTGGGGGGATGCGCGTCTTGTCCCCCAGTCGTAATTGGGTGGCAATTTTGCCTTGCAGCTCGCCATTCTTAACAATGTATCGCACCACAATGTCCCTCCCCTTCATTACGTTGGCTCGAATCGTGAAGTCAACAAGATTTCACATTTATTGCGATCGCAATTTAACTGACACCGGAGGCGCCTTCGAGCCGTTGGTGCCGCTGCCGTGCTGTCCATACATATTGATGGCGCATGCGCAACCTGCACGCGAAGCAATTAGTAGGCCCCCAGATACGAAGGCGCATGCGCTTGGCTGCAAAAAAAAAGAAAATACGACTGAAGCCAAGTGGATGCACCGCCACGTTCGGCTCAGTCGGCTTTGTTAGAGCGATGGCAGCATTCTGGCTTCCGCTGTTGGCATTAGGTGGGGCCCAAACACATAGCAGCGTTCCTTCCAAGCGGTCATGTGCATAGCCCACGGTTATGCACACACCGATCTGAGCAGAACTAATAGTAAACGTCAAGCTAAATCCATTTAATCTTCTCACTGGGCGCCCACAAACGCCGTTAGTTTCCCGTCGGTCTCATCTCGTGCACCGTTGACGTGCGACGTCTGCAACACTGCCAGCTTGCTCCTCATTACGCAACCGTTTTGAGACGCCTGGTAGCTGCTAGGGTGATGTTCCTGTCGAGCAGCAGGACTTCTCTTGCGTGCTGCGCCGCTTCAACGTGTCGTGCTCGCAGGTGGTTAGAACACCGTCTGAGGAGTGCAAGCACAACGCGACACCTCGATATCGCGCTGTCAGTGCTTCAACCTACGGGCAATAGTGCCAGCTTTTTTTTTTATCCTTTTGGTTTATTCATATTTTTCTAGCCTTTGTCACCCTACCATACTGTCAGTTACTTTCACTGCCGTTGTTCGCCGTTACTGCTCATTGTCAGTTACCGTCTTCGTTTCCCTCTTCTGATCGGGAGTTCGATGATGTAATCAGTCTTATTATTCACGTAATATCCCTACAACATCTAGGCTTATTTAGATGTCATTTACCTACATAATACCTGCTCTGCTGCAGCATTATTACTGCTCGAGGAGAGGGCCGGGTAGTGGCGGGTGCATTAATCAACGAATCCACATATTCTAATTAATAATTTAATTATGGGGTTTTACGTGTCAAAACCACTTTCTGATTATGAGGCACGCCGTAGTGGAGGACTCCGGAAATTTCGTCCACCTGGGGTTCTTTAACATGCACCTAAATCTAAGTACACGGGTGCTTTTCGCATTTCGCTCCTATCGAAATACGGCCGCCGTGGCCGGGATTCGATCCCGCGACCTTGTGCTCAGCAGCCTAACACCATAGCCACTGAGCAACCAGGGCGGGTTCCACATTATGGCATGCTGCATGATTGTGAAAGACGTAACACATCAAATGCCAGAAACAATCCGAAATCAGAGTTTGCGGTCGATGGACGAGAGGCACAGGCAATAGGGATCTCCGCCAGAGGTCGCCGACTTGCGGTCGATACAAAAACGTGATGATGATAATGGCGACGATGATGATGACAGTTCGTCGTCGGGTATTTGCTCGGTCGCGCTACCTGCCCTCTCCGGCGCGCTCTATCACCTTACCTCTCTCCACTATGGCGGGTACCCTCTACAAACTTCTCTCAGTGGCTCGGGTGCTGACGTCAGAACGTTATTTTAAAATGTAGTCTCGGGTTATACGGGCCATGCATAACGACGAGATCTGATTACAAGACATGCCGTGGTGGGAGGACTGCGGATTAATTTTGACCGCCCTTGAATTAACACAGCAATATGGCGATTTGGCGACTGAACATATTCCTAGATGTGGGCAGCACTTGTTTGAAAAAAATAAACCGGTTGTCAGTCTGCGCTCGTATCGTTCACTTCCTTTTTGTCCTTCATCCGGGTTGCGCTGCCCACCCATAAGAATGGGTTCTTTAACGGCTACCTAGATGCAAGTACGTGTTGGCTTTTTTTTTATACGAATCATATTACTAGAGCTCAACCCAGCTCCTCAGGCGCGGCGGTGTCGCCTTCAATACCACGTTACACCGTGACGTCGCGACATGTGGAAAAACGGGGCTCCAACTCGCGCCGTCGCTCGCGGCGTCGCGGCAGTATATAAGCAGCTGCGCTTGCCTCTGCTAGACACTCACGAGGTGAGATGCCTCCTGGAGACAGAGCTGCTCGTTGGAATGAGAAGCGAAGGTTGCGGCGTGCTACAGAGACTGTTTCTAGGTGGCTTTGCTACGGCGCAGCGACTACGCGCCCCGCATCGGACGCGGTGAGCGTCGAGCAACGCAGCGTTCGGCGCGACAGCGAAATGTGCGCCTGAGCAAGCGCCGCACGCCTGAGCCGACGCCGACGACATCGGCTTTTCTGCGACACGAGCTCCTTAACGCTGTCGCGTTAAAATAAAGGCTAGTATGCTTCGCATCCTGGGCTTAACCTTAGCTAAGCCACAGCCAGTTTTTTTACGTTTCGTCCCACATAGAAATGCGCGGCCGCAGCGGTCGGGATCGAACCCCCGACCACGAGCTGGGCAGCGCAATATGCCATAGCCGCTGGGCAACCTCGGCGGTTGCGGTGACGTCAGCGCTTGCTCCACCCAGTCACGGCGGCTCCCTCTGCTTTGGGGATCCCGTCTCAGTACTTCCCCGCCTTCATTAACCTTTCAGCACAAGAATCACGCAAGGACTAAAGGTAGAAGCGCACGACTGGAGCGCTGGCTATCAAGTACAATACAAGTACGCATATACAAGTACGCATATTTTTTATTGTTTCTTTTTGTTTTCTTCAAACCTATCCTTCAATATTGCTACGGAACAGTATTTCCAATAACGAAGAAGCGAGCGGTGAGAAGACGACGACGACGACTAGAGGCTAGCGCGGGCTGTTGCCTCTTGGCTAAGTGCGGCGTATTCCCTTGTGAATATACTTGTATATAGCTTTTCGTCTGCGTCTTCCTACGTGACAGCATAAACGTTCAGTTGATATAGTCAGCACTCTCGTCATGCTCTTCTCCCTTTAGTCGTTGTGTAACTTTCGCACTGAACAGTTAACGACGAACACTTACCAACTTGCTCAGCTCACCACGTTTCCCCCCTTCCTTTTCCCGGCTACCGCTGTAAGTGTACGACGTGCCCCACTTGCAAAGCAGAAGCCTCGATGGGTCGTGGTTACGCGCACGCTGCAGCCTCCTGCAGTTTCGATTTCACGAGGTGTGATCATCAAAATTTCACGTGCCACATATCCGCGGGTAATCGAACATTTTTTTTTCTTTTTCATGCGCAAACGTTGATATGACTTGCATGGAGCGCCGGATCCAATTTTCCAATTACAAAGAACCCCCTAAAATTGTGTCCAAGAGTATATTATTGGATTTTTTTTATCATATTCGATGGCAACCTAATAATTGCAAACAGTTACAAGCTCCGGCTGGCGAGGTGAAGGATTACACTGCATTTTAACGCAATAGCATTAAGGCACCCGTATCACCAGACGTCATTACGGCGAAAAGAATTTTGAACCAACTTCCGAACTACGCATACCCAACCACCCTTCTTCTACCACCAAAGTTGCTCACACCTTGTCTTTCATTCTTTGCAAAGTTATTCCTCGAAACTTTGAGAAAGGCAGCTCAAAAACAAATGTAGTGAAAAATAACGCACCGACAGCACTTGTCCTTTATGTTAGCTCTTCTCAGACTGAGATATTAAAAGTGCGAAACGATAACAGGAGATCGACCCACGCAAGAGGCCGCGTTTCTTCCAGAGAGCTTGCCTTCGAAAGCTTACCTTCGAGCATAGCGCTCGCCGTCAGCGGTTCCCGGTAAACGTTACGCGGTTGCATAAGCTGCGATTACCGGTAAGCATGGAACCAGTCAGGGGTCTTTGAATGCTATCGCGTTCCACGCTTAAAAGTTAAGCTTAAGCGTCCACCAAATTTTTGTGGGTGGAGCTTGTCTGTAATTTTGTCACCGACTGTGTAGTGACTACGTGTCCCGTATCAGCCACGACCCCATCGTAGCCACGGCAGATAGCATGTATTCAAAGTAACCTGGTCATTCATTTCTAAAACGCTATTTTTATATGTTACTTAAATGTTTTCGTAGGAGCACCCGGTAGTAAGAGCAACGTTTCCTCGTTAAGCTCAGCGAGAAGACCGTGAAAGTCAACAACGGGGGCCGTATAGCATGAAAGTAGCGATACATCTATAGTATTCAGTAATTATTTTCCGAGCACACAAGTAACGTGTACACACTACAAATTTCCATTCACATCACCCTCAACCTGACTTCCGTTCTCGCCGCGTGTAACACTGTTGCCACCTTTTGTTTTCACATGGTAGCGGGGAAATTTCGTGAGCGTTTTATATAACGTTTCTAAACAGGCAGGGAATGAAGGTTTAACCATTTTAATTTAGCCCCTAATTAACCTACAAACTTCGTAACTTTTTTTTTTGACGTCGTGTTGAAGTTCGATAATTTCGCACCTTAGCTGTTTGTAAGCTCCACGTCGAAGAACTGACGACTACACACAGTGTAAAGCGAGTTTCAAGTCGGTAAACACGGCCCATATACTGGGACTCTCTGCGTCTATAAATCTCGGCGCAGAGCCGAGATTTCTGCAGCCGTAGACGCCGTGACGTGTGACGTGTTGAATCGCAGAGTAACTCCTCTTGTCGGTATAAATACAGCGCCGCCAGAACTGGTCGTTGTAGTCCATGCGTCAGTATATGCAGGTGCGTGGCTATATACTGTAATCCTCGTGTAACAGGAATAGCCTCGAAATTATTTTCCACTGGCTTTCCTGGCCATTGCGAGTTCAGTGGAAATAGCCACGCAGACAAAGCTTCCCGCCAGTCGCACATCACGAACACAGCGTTCACATTCATCTTTCCAGGACAGACGCTGCGAGCCAGCTTCGCCACCTGGCACTCACGCTCTCTTTAACAGAGTCGAACCTGCCAAATATAAGGTGCACCAGGTTACGCGAGCTGAACCCTTAGCTCCAGCTCCGACCTCCACCCGGGCTTCACCGACGTGAGGCATCGCTCCTATGTATGCCAACTCTGGCTGGGAGTGGCTTTCACGAAGGCATATACGCTACTTTGATTGGACTGACCGATAGTGCTGCATGCGACGTCTGCGGTATCGAAGAGAACGTCGAAGATCTGCTGTGTCTCTGTCGTCGATTTCAGTCGCAAGGACAAACAGTATCTATCGCGTTGCGACGACCGGACGATCGGCCGTTGTCCGTCCATTCGCTGCTCGAAGACCGTCTCCATCTCTCGTCGGCCCCCAAGGCTGTGAAGGCACTTTTGTGCGAAGCATACTAGCCGCACAACCACGCTCTTCCTTGCTGCGCCGCGCGCGGCCGCGTAGCTACCATATGACGTCCTAACAGCTGCAAAAGCGGAGGCTCAACTCGTGCGCTCGCTTGCGGCCGCGTAGCTACATAGCCGGTTCTCAGCTCGTGCGCTCGCCTGCATGAGTTGTTTCTTCGTCTAGCCGAACCAAATATAGCTAACCAACAGCGGTTCACCAGGCTAAACAGTGGTTCAACAACTAAAATAAAGGCTAGTATGCTTCGCATCCTGGGCTTAACCTTAGCTAAGCCACAACCATTTTTGTCTTTCTTCAGGGCGACTGGCCTGTGTGAACGTCTTTGACTTGGTGGGGCCCTGCGCGCTCGTGCGCGAACTAACCGCGTCTTTTCTCCCTTTCCCCTCCTCCAATGTAGGGTGGCCCACGACACGCATTTCTGGTTAACATCCCTGCCTTCTCCCTTTCTTCACTCCTCGTAATTTGGCTGTACGGCACTCCTAGCGTTTCCTCAAAGAGAAACTCGGTGAACGATCCTGTTATCCCAGGACACCGGGAAATATGCATATAACATTTTCGAGCGCTTCTCATCGCGCTGTCAGCTTCGCCGTAAAACTTAACAGCGGGTGACCTGGAATTTCCGGCACTAGCGCCGTGTGAAGTCGGGGATTCGGCATCGTCTGCTTGGCGGTACTATTAGAGCGTGTTCATAAAATCAGGATCACACCGCACTGTACACAGAGTACAAAAAGACTAACAATTCCCTGCATTTTTCCTTCCTTTCTTAATTCAAGAAGTGACAGCAAAACTGCGTCATGGCGTCACTGTGACGTCATAAGCACTGAAAAACGAACGCGTAATTTCACTTTCACCAACCTTTTTTTCCCCACTTTCACCAACCTCTTTTTTTTTTTTTTCTTCAGCCTAACCCACGGGTGTCGAATGACCGCATTTCCCATCGTAAGTGATTCACTGTTCCTTTTAGATCCCGAACTGATTTCGCGTTTCTTATTGGTGACGCTTTATGACAAAAGGTCACACAAAGCACATGTACGCAGTGCATCACGGATACAGCCACCCCTCTCGTACCATTACCACCGCCGCGGGCGCTCGGCTGATTCCTGTTGGAACCGGAATCGCGTGGCAGTAAGCCCGCAACGGGGTGTTTGCCGTCTGGAGAAGCATATGTGCCTGTGTGTTTGTGCGTGTGTTTGTGTGTGTGTTTGTGCGTGTGTGCTTGCTTGCTTGCTTGCTTGCTTGCGTGCGCTCGTCCGCCAGGCCGCACACAGCTACGCGGAGATCCTGGCATGGCCGGGAGCTGTCCTTGGCACCGACGAATGTCGTCAACGTCTCACGTGCCGCGTGGCTTACCCTCTCTCTCTCTCTCTCTCTCTCTCTCTCGCTACGTCGCGCGTTCTGTTTCTTCGCGCTTGCTTCCTCTTCGCCCGTTTTTGTTTTTTTTCTTTCCCTCAAAAAGCCGCGCCATGCTTTCTTCGACTCCGCTCGTCGCCGTAGCACGGTGACGTCACGCGAGTGCGCGCGTATTCTGCGCGTCGGGATGTTGCCGGCGCTTGCACACGCGGGCGCGTGGTCATCGCTTAAGGGCTTTTCAAATGTGGGCCATGTGGGTGTACGTCGTTTGCCGGATCTCTTATACGGCCTTGTTGATTCCGTGTCGAACGAAAGAAAGGACGACTTCGATCTCGAGCCGCGTTTGTTGTTCCGGAAACGAAGCGCAAATACTCGGAGGGGGGGGGGGGGGGGGGGTACAATTTGCTCTTGCCGGCAGATTTCGAGAAAGCCGTTCGCACGGCACGCGCTCCAACCCGCCAGCGACCGACAGCGTCGTCCTGCTCTGACATGTGGCGAACAGCCGTTTCACGTGTTCTGGCATCGCGTTTATAAATATGCATCGATGTGCGCCTATAGGAGTCAAAATAACATTGAGCAATTGGATGTTACCCCGTACCTGCCGGTGCCACTATGTGTGGCTATCGACGCGAAGACAACCTATAGACCGCAAGATCAAGACAGATTTCGTTGCGTTCGTTCTCTGCCAGACATCATATCAATCCTCGTCGTTTGATCGATTGACTTTGAGTTTAAACTTATGGGAACGCTGGTCACTCGTTATTAAAGCGGCATATGTTCGTTATTGCGCCATACAAAGGCGAAACGGTGAATTAATTTTATATTGCCGATTCGTTCGGTGACTCGTTCTTCAAGGCTGTGCATGCACGCGGAGGCAGGGCCGACCCGAAACCTGCGCACCGATTCGAGATGACAGGCCTGTGCGCTCTTGCGGACATGATCGTACAATAGGCTCTCGTCTGTGAATGCGGACATACATTAGGAATACATCGCAAAAGACTCGGACAATGAGGCGCCCGAGACGCATGACTCTATCTTTCTCTAAGTGGGCCTCCACTCGACGCTGCACAAGTGAGCTGGGAATCTGAGATAAAAAAAAATTCTGCCTATCCACAAAACGTCCAATATGAAAACGGTTCTGTTCCTTGTGTTTACTGTATATTTCCTGGAGGTCGCACGGGTAAACATCCTTTTATGTTTCCTACTCGTTCAAATTTGGCCACTGCTTTTATGTTTCCTTCATCTGTCTCGTTTATTTATCTTTTGCGTTACCGTACTCTGTGTATCCTAGATGTTGCACAATGGCCATTGCGCTTATGTTTCCTTCATGTGTGTGTCCTTTACGTATCATTTACGCTGCTATACTTTGTGTGCCCTGGACATTGAAGTTTGGCCACTGCTTTTATGTTTTCTTCATGTGTCCGTCTTTTACATATAATTTATGTTACCGTACTTTATGTATCTCGATGTTAAAATTTTGCCACTGCTTTTATGTTTCCTTCCTGTGTCCCAACTTTATGCATCCATTATGTGGCCCTATTGATAAAATCCTGTATCCCGTATTTTATGTAGACATACATATAGCTATCAATTGCGATTTCATTGATATAAGAAAATCACCTAGTTGGGAATCTTTTCTTCAAATTTCAGCTATGTTGCAATGAAGCTCTATTGGTTCCTGCACAGTTTGAGTGGGTGACCCAATGAGGTAATCGAACTAGCCAGGAACTTCTATAGGGTGTCGCGAATTCACGAAAGGCTTGAATTTTGCGTCATTTATGCGTTTAAGTGTTGCCAATGAAAAAAAAGGAAGACAGCCTGACAGCTGACAGGTCAGGGTTATTAAAATGGAACGCTATACGAAAGAATAACTCGTTTTTGTTGTTGAGCAATATTTTTAATGTAACGAAGGTTTTGCAGATTTACCGTTTTGTTGATCAGAATTGGCAGCCCAGATCATGCGATTTACTGCCGTTTGACTTTTTCCTTTGGGTATTTTTTTTTTTGAAGTCCAAGTTTTATGCCAACAAGCCCACGACCACCCCCGCCTTGATGGAGGAAATTGAGCTCCTTATGAACAAAATTATGCAAAACGGTCATGGAAAATTTCAGCAAAAGAGTGCGTATGTACCAACAAAGCCATGGAGGCCATTTACCCCTTACGCTATTCCATACATAAGCCTATGTTTTATGAACAATTTAGAAATTTACAATTTTTAATCATAGCCCTGTGTCTTACATCAAAATTACTTGCGTGAATCTCGGGACGCCCTATAGCTTTATTGCCGCATAGCTGAAACATGTCAAAGATATTCCCAACTGCATCTTTTAATATATCGATCAAAGCCTGATTGATAAGTGCATTTTTGAAGGAGATTATTTTCTTTTCTTTTTTTCCGATCTCCGATGCTCATTCATTTGTGAGTCGCCGAGCGGAAGACCACCGATAGAGGGCGCCATGCGACTCGTTGACTTGAAAGGAGTAATTGTGCCAGCGCTAACCGTTCGCATATGTCATTCTATGCGTCTAATATCGTGTCGGGGTTGGAAGCTTACCAAATATCGGTATAGGCTGCTTTGCCTTAGGAGCCCACGGTAAAACCACACATCAGACAGCACAGGGTGACATGTGTTAGGCCTCTTTTGAAGTGAGAGAAACGTACAGCAAAATTAGTTTTGAAGGAAGACTCAGGAATAAAGATTAAAATAAATGGGCGGCTAAAGTACACAAGTATCTGTACCCGAAAAGCATGAATACAGAAAGGAGGAAGAAGTCAAGAACGTTGGCAACCAAGTACATCATGATTGAAAGTGTAAACAGACAGCGGCAGTCATCAAAAGGAAAGTGAGAGAAACAGAAACGGCTAATTGGATGCAAGGAATGGAAACAAAAAAAAGGGCCATGGAGATATACAAGATGGGAAAGAAACAAATTGAAAGTAAATATCTGCACGCCAACACAAAGGTCAGTGACTTGCTATTTGAGGCTCGAGCTGGTTGCCTAAGGATAGGAACATACCGGATAAAATATTTGCAACAAGATGAGGCATGTGTATGCTTCAGCGAAAATCCGGATACCACTCGGCACATCCTAATGGAACGCGAAGGCATTCACCCAGTGATAATCATAGGTAACTTAGACTCTCCAGAAGCGCTTGGTTTTAAAGAGACGGAAACATCAACTGTTCGGCACTCGAGATACGCAAGAGGCGTTTAAAGTATTGGTGAAAAAAGAAATGCAGGGAAAAAATTGATACGACCGGATCTGTTAAAGGCACATTTATTGATACAAGGTAGACAGAAGAGAAGTTTTGATGGAAAAATGGTTATGGAGATGTGTACATACATGGTAGAACGGAAAACATCTACAATATAAGGGATTGAATCAAGCACGTCAGGTGAACATTTGTGAACGGCCCGCTTCAAAGGGGATGCCAATAAATCATGATCAGCAGCAGCCTGATGTCCCGCATTTGTGGCCACGCTCTGTGTGCTGGAATGTTTGTTGCCTGTGTGGTCAGGCGCACAGTTGATTAGTACACTGAGCGCGAGGTGGCGTTGATATGCTCGCTGCACTGTAAAGTAATTTACACCCTTAAAAATTATTAAGAGCTTAATTACGTCTATAACTCTAGACCAGTACATCCTTCTTGGGTGTAACGGTGGGAATTATGCTTAGAACGACAGAAAGCTGAGCTAGTTGGTAATGATTCATAATGCAAAGAAGGAGTTGGGGGCGTGCAGACACGGACACAAGAGAAGTGGACAACACGAACGCGTTCGTGTAGTCCACTTCTCTTGTGTCCGTGTCTGCACTGCCACCCCCCCCCCCTTCTTTGCATTGGGAATTATGCTCCGACTTACTTGTGCCTTACTTACTTTTAGGGGTCTGAATTATTTTACGGTGGGAGAGAAAGTCTTCGTGAGAAACCTGAAACCTCCGCTGGAAGTGACGGCTGACAAAGGACGGCGTTATTTCCACGGCGCGTTGGTCGGGGCGGACAGCGTTTGCCGATTGCTGACGCAGCCGAATGACACTCTACACCCATTCCAATACAACGCGGATTCTCAACTTTCACAGAACTGATGCCTGTCAGGCTGATGCCTGCATACGTTATTTGCGATTTACGTTGAGTAACCGTGAGTATGCCCAGAAACGAAATACGATGACACTAAAGGGGCAATAAAAGCAACATTCAGTTAAGATGTCTGCAACAGTGAAAATGCTCACTCTTGCCATGAGCCGAGGCTTGATGAACTTGGGAAGGATGGAAATGCGAAAGAGGGATGGCGACGGCCACCTTAACGTCCACGCAACTAGCTTTTCGTGACGTCATGAATTTTGACAGCACCTGTTCGAGCCTAGTTAATAATTGCCCAGTTCTAAAGGAAGATCACATTGCATGCTCTAAACGAACCAAAGATTCCTCTTAGAAAGCTTTCAAAGCATTTCCTGCTCTAGAACGGTCAAATTACCAGAAATTATTTTACAACGCGTGACGCCGTGCTGACGTAGCTGGGCTGCCGTGTGAACATGCATATGAAAGAAAGGAAAAGAAAGTCTGGCGTTCTTTTGGTATCGCACACATGAACTCTTTTCCGGCAAAAAAAAAAATGTTGAAATAGAGCTAAACTATTTAAATTCTGGTGTTTTACCGTCCAGAACCCCGACCTGATTATGAGACACGCCATAGTGGGGAAATAATTCTGACCACCTGTAATTTTTTATAGCGTGCACCTAAATATGAGTGCACGAGCGCCTTTCGCCCCCATCGAAATACGCCGCAGTAGGAATCGAACCCCCGACCACGAGCTCCGCGCGGCGCAACGCAGCTGCAGCGTAAAGCGGAAAAAATAGACTTCTGAAAGAACATTTTGTCACGCCAAAATTGTCTTGCTTTTTTTTTTTTTGACGGTGAGCGTTTTTCACCGGATAATCACGGATATCGGTCTGTCGTTTGGCGCGATACGCGCGTATACGGTATCCAAAAATTCTCCGATAGACAGTTTTAGCGAGGCGCTGCATATTCGCTCCGCTCACACTTCACGAGCACCGGTACCGGGCTCCATCAGCTGCGTTGATTTCGCTCATTTAACAAGCGCAGACGCCAGCGACGCATTCTAAGCTTGGCTAGCTAGAGCTTATTTGTAAAACATGGTTTCTCTCAGCTGTAAAACTTGGTCGGTTTCTCAGCGGAGCGTGGGCAGCGTTCTATACGCTCTGCCGCCGGTTTGAGCATGCATAGTGCGCAGGCGCAGTAGTGTTTCCGCTCGCGTTCCGCTCAGCGGCTGTGGGCGAATAGGACACGCCGATCTTAGTGGAGCGGACCGTAAATGCTCTGCTAAAACCGTCCAGTGTCGTTGAATCTGTGGCGAGAGTCTTGCCTTTATCATATTGCGTGCGCGATGGGAGTCTTGTTGTACATTCTAGAATTCATGGTTACGAAAAATGCATTCTAGAATGTTTAGATGTTTGTGAGCTCGAGCAGTTATTCTGAAAAGTGTTGTGACTCGTGAATAAAACACGTTGGACGCACATAACCCGTGATTCGGATTTTCGACGCCCAAAATATAGCCGGGCACAAGTGCTCCCGGTTAGATTTGTATAGTTCCGGTATTGTCTCGCTCTCCGCCGTCACTGCAACGTGACAATATTTTAGCCGTATAAACTGATTTGCTGGCTCTCTTTAGCGCTGCTTTAAACTTGCGTCTACGCTTATGTACCTACAAGGCCGCAAGGTGTCGCAATGCAAAGTGTTGTTCCCGAGCTCAGTCGACACACGTCCTGCCTATTCCAGGAGCAAGGTGCAACTGACGGTATTCCGAAACAGACAACTGTCACCTGCAATATATAACATAATATATGGTGGGGAGGGGGCGGAGAGATGCACTGCACATTTAAGTGACGAACGCGTCCCTCAGCCACGTTAGACCTTGCAAAGAATGTGGTACATTTAGTCAGCATTAAAACGGGGTGAGTCACAAGACACGACGTGCTCGACGTTGTAAGAACGCGCCACAGCGCCGTGTGATGAGAGACGTACCAGCGAACTTCGGCGACGAAGTTATATGGAGGTTAGCGGACGTAACTTCATTCTTCATCGTCATCTAGAAGACGCGCACCCTCACTTTTTATGATTGCGGGTGTTGCTGGTACACGACGCGGCTAACGCGCCAAGCGCGTCAAAGCACAGGCTTGTACGATAAAAATGCGTAATGTTGTTTTATTCCGTCTCTTTAGGAATTACGTTTGTGGCGATGCGCGACGGTTTATTTGGTTAGTGCTTGTGCAGTTCGAGCATACAGCGTTGCACTTGATACAATAAATACCATGTAAGGAAACAAGAACTGTGTGTGTGGCCTAATGTTTAGGTCGTCAGGCTTCTGTGCTTGCGGAATTGGGCTGGAAACCAACATTCGGACACGTATCTCTTCTTTTTTTTTTATTAACAGCTTCGACTTGACGTCAATGTGCACATGTGGAGTGCGCTCGCCGCAAGTCGACAGAGCTTACAGCCTGACACTAAAATAGCGAGAAGAAGCTAATAAAAGTTCACCTTTAAAAAACAACAACAACAAAAGCAATGACACATATACACTTCACGTCTCGCCTTCGGCGGCTCTTCGCTTACTGTAGACCCCATTTTCCTGGGAGGGAATGCAAAACGACGTGAAAGTATGGGACATTTCTGCTTGGCTCTGCCGTAAAGAGAACGTTGCGTCCAAATTGCGGTTCTCGATCCACGTGTAGCCGAAGGCGAATTCTCCGTTTG